>NC_140607.1:36683741-37283741 GCF_057381915.1 Diplotaxodon limnothrissa
TTTCAGCACAGAGTACTGATGTAACTGATGTGGGTATAAAGCTTCCTAAATCCACTTTTAGGTGATTATTGGATTAACTCTAAAGTAAATTCATGTAGGAATCACCATCATGTTTTCAAATTGAACATAGAAGCTAAGATCCAATCGGCTTTGAGTTGGTTTTAGTTTAAAAGAGCCATATTAATTAGCGTTATTGTAGAAAAACGTTTTTTCCCCACAATTCTTATGTATAACATTAAAACTTTACTCTGTATTATCAGAGATGTGTGGAAATGCAGCAATATCATCCAGAATGAGTCAAAAGGGTTGTTAATGTTTTAAAAAGCATCAGCTCCTCTCATATGAACTGTGGACAATGTCAGGAGAATCAGGCTGGGATGTGTGGTGTGTAGCACACAGCAGGCGATATTCCAGAAATACTGCATTCCCTTTGAAGTCAGTTTAACCCTTTAAACCATTAATGACATAATTATCAGATTTTTCTTTAAATAAATCAGTGTTTCTTCACCTGTCTGACAAATGACAAAAAGAATTTGCATTTATGAGTTCTAACTTGTATCATAAGTCTTTTTGCAATGCATTGCTTAAAATGTATTGTACAATTACACAGGTTTGTTTTACATGAGTCTCATAAGGACTCATGTATCAAATATGATACACTAGGCACTAAGAGGTTACAATTACAAGAACCTGACAACCACAGAAGATGAAATAAGCACTTATTCTTCACACCTGCAGTGATGCATGTACATATGCGATCAGATCACCCAAGAGGCAGTTTCCAAGTGTGAACCTTCCCCCAGAGACCCCAAACACATCTCTACTTTGTATAACAAGAGAGAATCTGTCAGAGGAAACCGCTCCAAAAGAGGCAGAAAGGTGTTAATGGGACGTCATGTGCATTCCCTGGATGTCTATTGAAAGCATTAAGATTGCTGGTGTTTATCCGTCTTTCTCACTGGTTAACCTCCTCATCACAGGAAGACAGATTTGTTAATGCATATTCTGTCTGCCCTCCTGGACGACTATTTGCATTTTGAGCTTTCAGCCTGGAATGACTTTGTTGTTTGTTATTTACAGTTCTAACCCACATTCTTCTGGGTACCTCTAAAGCTCAATCTACAATGTATCCAACATAAATGAACAGTGCTGTTGCCAGCAATTACATTTGTTTATTCCTTGTTGTACAATTTCACAGCCAAAACACTAGTCAGCGGTACGGTTTGAAAAGTGGTGACAGAAGTAGAAGTAGCTGAGGAAGGAAATGCAGTTGTCAATAACGGATTTAACACAACCACTGTTCCTGTACTCTGATGCATGCGGGCTTTGTTTAAAAGCACTTTAAAAACTTTAAAGGAGTATATCCAAGGCCCAGATGACAATTTGCAATTTTATGTTTTGTGTTTAATAAATTCATATCTGAAGTTTTAGTGCTGGTTTGGAAAGCAAGTTAAAATTTGCCAGTCTTGTGTTCTTTCTCTTAAATTACAGACATGAGTAGTTAGAGGCACTTGGCACTGCCATAGTCCCCTGCCTCGCCGGCTGACTCATGTTTTGTTTTGTTTTTTCCTTTGCGCTTTCTCTCCTCTGCCAGGGCGGTGCTCATTACGGGCCCACGTACCTGTGCTCACCGTCACACCTGCAGCCGATCCCAGCTGATTTGGAGCACTATTTATGACGGCTGTGGCATCCTTCGCTGGATCGTTGAGCCATCAGCGTCAGTCCCCCTGAACCTGAACCTGTACCTGTGAGACTATCCCTAACCTGGACTTCTTTCTCTGTGCGTATATAGATCTGCCCTGGACCCGAGCGAGCTTGTGTGTGTTTGGAACCCACTGAGAGTGTGTATTGGATTAATCCCTGTCTTTTGCCAAGGATACCTGGTCTGCGCGTGAGTCCGTTTCAAACATTGTGACAGGCACAGAGGATTGTCGTTTCCTTAAACTTGAAATGAATAATCATACTCAGATATCTACCATACCATTTCAGTGCCCACACTATAAAACAGCCCAGATCAAAAGATAAAGTCAAAAATGATTTTTAATTTTGCATGGTGGCCAAATGCTAGTACCGCAAACCAAACCAAAACCAAATTTTTACTGCTCCATCAGTAAAATATTTCTCATTACAAGGAAGAGATAATAAAAGACAGTTTATCTTTTTGAAATGTCCAAATGCAGAAATAAACCGGGGAATACAAGACAAAATCAGAAAGTCCCTTTTTCATAAAGGAAAAAGGGCTTATGAAAGATTAACCTTTACCAGGCTTCTGTGAAAGGTCATTCCACCAACAAACATCCACCCACTTTTACAGGAACATTTCAAAAACCCAAAGAATTTGAATCACATGAATCAAGTTTCAGTTTCAACCCTACATATTTATTTTCCCCCGGCGTTGCTGGGTGGGACTGGCTTAATAAAACCTGAATCGCGCTATCATTCAGTCCCATTTTTAGGCTTAAATTTTGCTTACAGCTGATATTTGTTTGATACTTTCTTCCCCTTTTGACAGAGAGTAGTTACTCTGTAGTAGGAGCTAAAAAAAAACCAAACTCGGTTATAGGAACTTCAATATATAAACTGGTTCTCATGTTGCTGACCACCAAAAAACAGGGGGATTCCTCCAAGAGTTATTAGAGTTAAGGAAAAAGTTCCCGTGGTCTTAAAACACTGATTGGGTTTTTTCTGTGCGGCCGTTCCAGGTTTCCTTTCCCGTAAATAACAAAGAAGAATACAAAGAAATACAGTTATAATCATCTATTCACAAATAACATGAGTCTAACTGGCTTCATGTATAATGCCAATGAACACAATACACAGACTTCAAGTGTCAGGTTTACATCTCGACTTTATTCCCTGGAGTTGCTGAGATGTTGGACCAGGGACGTGCAGAGAGGTTTAAAGGGGCGGGTGCTCAAAGTTAAAAAGGGGCACATTGAACCATGCTGAATAACAACAACACACATTCATCAAGAATCTAATATGGGAAGGGCAGGGCTGTGTTGATCTGAGACTGTAGACATTAAAAAGTCCACAGGAGAGATGGTAGCTGATTAAACAAGTGTCATGAGATAATAACAAAATGCAAAGATTGGTGACAGCGCTTGGAACCATAAGGCAACGAAAAACTGTGACATAAACTCGGCTCTGCCTGTGAATCACTCTTTGCTTCTCTTCTTCCTTCCTTCCCATCATTTCATATATCACTCTCCACTTGCTGTCTATCTGAGAACAAGGCACAACTTGCTATTGCAATAAACTATAATCTAATTATCCACACCTAACAACTCTTGCACTTAATCTATAATAAAATGATGACAGAAAAATGTTATAGCACTGCCTTTAGTAGCCTCATACAGCTCCTACTGTTTCCTCCTCATGTCCTTACCAGGCATGTCTGCACAATGTTATATCATGAGTAATCATTTAAAAAAATCCATGTACATAAAACAAACACATGCACACACAGTGACATTTTAGACCTTCTTCAGAATACTGTATATACTATGGGCATCCTTACATTATTATTTATTACTAGAGCTACAATAATAAAGCAATGAGGAGGGGGAAGTAATAAATATGAAATAATGTATTTATGATGATTCCATTTGTTTCACTATCCACTCTGTGCAGGGCAAAGCTTATTACATTTTTAAACTGTAGAGATACAATCATTTTACTGCTGTAAAATCCAACTTTTGTCTTATTTAAAATATAAATCTAATATAATCTGCTTCTTAATGTATGTTCTTTAAAATACAGCGTGTGTTTTTTAATATATTATAATTATAATAATTATTATGTGGACATGCATATTTCAGATTTCAGACATTTTTCAAGATTTCAGACATTTCAGACATATTTCAAGATTTCAGACATTTTGTTCCACTTGCGATCGTCCAACAGTTGGACGATCGCAAGTGGAACAAAATGTCTGAAATCTCTCTGAGCACATAACAACCCGCCTCGGCCCACCAACTTGTCGGGAACATTTTGTCCAGCAAGCCTGAAAGTGTCTGATTTTCTAGTTCAAATTTTGGAAATAGATCTGATACTCCATGCTGAGATAAAAGTTGTTCTTCACAGCTCAAAAAGTAGAGTAGCACCGATTGACACACACACACACACACACAAATGATAAACCTACCACAGCTTTAGGTAATTACAGAGGAAGAGGGGAGCCGAGGCAGTCGACTGGACATTCATCTCATTACTCATGCATGCCTCCGGGCTGGTTCCCGCTGGCCTGCTGAGGAGCATCTCACACTCTTCTCTTACATGGCACACACACAAACAAAAACAAACAAAATCTGGCAAAATAAAAAATACTGGAAACTACAAACCTGCACAGAGACAGTAAGGGTCAAAAGTTTGATGCGTCTGTTGTAATTATATCACTAAGAACAGCAGCAGGCTTATTATTATTATGCAGAGACCATGGTAACACAGTGCAGCATGACTGGGAATTCTGAGATATTTGCATATTTTCACAGCTGATGCCTCTGCAACTGACAAAATATGAGTAGGAAAAGGAAAACAGAAGGATAAAATTTGGGTGAAATCTAGAAGCTGTAATTAAAAGTCTATGTTCTCTTGGACTTGAGTGTCTGCACACTCCAAATATGCAAGGCTATGAATTTCTGATAGCAATAAATAAATAAGTGCAAAGTCTACACTGCCGGCTTTCTCCTCCTGGATTGTTTTCTGTGCAATCCTCGACGGGGAAGGGGAGAGCGAGGCTGTAGCTCGACTCCCGGTGTGATTTGTAGTGCAGAAAACCAGGTCAGCGAGCACAGAGCGAGGTAAGATGAGGTACGTGCTGGAGACGGTTACGTCAGCGAAGGCCGTAGCAGAACTGAGATCTCCCGCTGTGGATGCTCAGCATCCCTGCCTGCACGCTGCTCTTTGGCGTGGTTCCATTTTTCTCCCTTTCATGTCTCCTGACAAACAGCAGCAGCCACGTTGTTTAGACCAGTGGTTCGTAAACTTTCACACCAGACTCAAAGAGTTGCAGCGGTGCAGCAAATCATGGACTCTGTGTGCTTTTTAAACTTGTGGAACCAAAGAGAAAGGATTTTAGCTTTTTTGATTTCCATTATAAGAATCCTAGTGTTGACACTCGAGGGATGCTCTGACCGCCACTGATGAAAAAAACAACCTGCTACTCATAACTAGAATATACAGCTGCGTCGATGTTTTTCTGTGTTTTGGGGCAGTGATGCAATAAGCCATTCACAGCAACAAATGAACCAAACAGCACGTTTGATTTTAAAGTGAGCAACTGCAGAGCTCGGCCTATTCAGAGGCTGAGGTGTAGAGAGCATCAAATTAAACTGTTCACATCTGTTTTGATGCGATTCTAATGCAAAATTCACTCAAATTCACTCTTAAGGTCATTTGTGAAATACTAACTCCCAACCAGATGGATGGATTCTTCCTGTTAAAAGGGGATTTTTCTTTCCCAGTGTCGCCATGTGCTTACTCTGTATTATTTTAGGGGCTTTACCTCATATAATGAAGCATTTTGTGCTATAAATAACATTTAATTCTCTCTCTTTTTCTGACAACGTTGTATTTTACTCAGTTGTATATTTTTATTCGATTTTCATTCTATTGTATACAGTATTTTATCTTATTCTATTCTATTGTGTACAGTATCTTATTTTTATTCTTATCATCTTATCCTATTCCAGTGTTTTACTAATTTTTGCTATGTAACTTTGCTGTGTCCACTTTCTGCTGTAACAGAACAAATTTCCCACATGTGGGACTAATAAAGGTTATCTTATCTTATCTTATCTTATCTTAATTGAGCTGAATTTAATCATAAAAATGTAATAAATAATGAAAACAACTGATTCATGTTTCTGGACTCGACGTTCATTTAAATATAAACTGTTTCATCAGACTGGTCTCACACCAGTTTATTCATGCCTTTGTGTCTCCGTTTCAGGTTAAAATAAAACTGTTGACTATTTTTCAAAGCTTGCAAATAAATGAAATCCTTCTTCCTAATGAAATACATCAATTTAAAGTCTTAAAGAAAAACAGGTGAGTTCATGCATATGCTACGCATGGCTAATTGTGTGACTGAAATCCCAATTAACTGTACTTCTTTCATTGGTGTACACTTTGTAAAAGTCATACATTAAATTTAAAGTTATGATAAGCTGTGATTTAATCTTATTTATAAAAAAATATGTAAGATAAGCTTTGCAACTGTTACTGAAAATGACACCTATTCGACCTGCTGGACAAGGTGGATGTTGGCATCTAATCAGAGGGCTGGAAGCAGGCTAGCACCAAAGCTAAAAACACACTCTTCCTGCATTCAGTGAGGCCACTGGCACAATTTAGGTTCCAAAAAGTTGATTTAAGCTTGTCATTGCCTGTTGATATTACACCAGCTCATGCAGAAAATGTTCCCTTATAGCTGTGATTTTGCAGCTGCACAGCACATGCCTCTGAACCAGGGTGGGATTCTGAACCACAGAAATTCAAAACACACATGGAAGAAGGTCATTTATCAGCCATAAAAGTGGGCTCAGAGCTGTTGTGAACCCTTCCGTTTTCAAAGCTTCGCTCTGGTTTCTGAAATGAATAACAGAACTCTCAGTCCACTGCCTGGACACCCTCTAATTTGCTTGAATTTTTATAGTAGCCACCAATTTTCAGAAGCCACTTTGACCAGCAGCAAACTTATGGCAGAGCATCTGTGCTTCAAAACATTTCCTATCAGCACCAGATGCTTATATGAGAAAAAAATATCACATCCACTGATATATTCAACAACAAAGATCAGTTTAAGAGGAAGTGGCGGAGGACATGTGGGAAAGTGTGTGGAAAAGGTTTGACTTTGACCGCAGATTTCTTCACAACTATAAGATGTCGTCACAGTAATCCATGCACCTTAAATTTTATCAGCATGCAAAGCTAAAACTGTCGTCAGTCACGCGCTGCACTTCCCCTACACCTTATTTGAGTAACAGTCATCTGCAAATTTGTGCAGCTCTACAGGCATTTCCACCTTGCATTCCTTCTTCCTTTGTTTTAAAGGGCAGATAATTCAAACAGGAACCTCGAAGCTAAAAGTGGAACAAAGAGTTAAAAGACAAAAATATTGTACTTTGTCTGTGTGTATATTTTGAGCTTGATGACAGACGGTCACATTCCTCCAAGCTGTTTTTTTCCTTACCTAATTAGGTAAGAAATTCTTATGCGAGAGAAAGGCTGTGAGGGTTTACATAAATGGTAAATGTCAGTCAGCGCTCTGACAAACTGTCCATAAGCCTGAGAGCGAGGGCTCGCTGGTTACATCACGGGGTTGGTTCGCATGACAGTGTGTCGTGCAGAGGAGGTCAGCTAAAGACTGAACAAGTGCACAGTTGAATAAACGATTCCCCGGTCGTGCTTGCATGCCGTCGACCTGCCACAGCGGTCTGCAGCTGAGAAAGCAAATCTGCTGCTGTTAATGGTATTTAAAGTGTCCTGAATCGGGAACATTGTGGCTCGCATTTCAGAAACCGGAGTCATTATCCGTCACACAATGTCTGTGGGAACTTTGTTGATATTCTTTCTGGCCTGGTTGGAATTTACTTGGTCAGTTGGAGGATAAAGAAAAACTGAAGTCAAACTGGCTTAAGCAGTTTAGAAAGTCATTAAATCCAAATATTGTACCTGAAAAATTTCCCATAAATGTGTTTTTGCTTGTAGTGAACCCAGCCGCCACAGACAGGACAATAAGCGCCGTTTTGTACTTCCCAACTTCTTAAGGGAGGTATTTTACTTTTTCCTCAACAAGACCACTTATTTTTAAAACTCATTCTTGCTGAGAAACCGTTACAGGTTTTCCTAATGAGACGCTACAATAACGCCACATCCACCCTTTTAATTCCACAGACTGCCAGGAATTTGTCCCACCTAAGTCTCCGAGGCGACCTCCTTTTAGTGGCCGAGGAATGCCTGGCATTTCTCTGTTCACTCCGTTTTCTAAGTGCAGATAAGTGTCCACGTTTCTTCTGGTAAACCGATCTCGACCACACAAGAGGAGCCCCTTTCCCCTCCCCACCTCGGCATGTTCAGCAGCCACCTTGCACCCAACCCATTTCCCTTCTACCACTGTCAATCACTTCTTCATGCTGCAAGTACAGCTGATAGAAACCACGTGGAGAAACTGCTGGATCCAGTTGAATAAAGAATGTGTTTATGTAACATATAGAGCAGGGCTGCCCAATCCCGGTCCTCGAGAGCTACTATCCTGCAGCTTTTAGATGCATCCCTACTCCAACACAGCTGAATCAAATGGTTTGATTACCTCTTCAGCATGCCATCGTGTTTGGCAAAGGCCTGATAACAAGCCATTCATTTGATTCGGGTGTGTGGGAACAAGGATGCGTCTAAAAGCTGCAGGACAGTAGCTCTCGAGGACCGGGATTGGGCACCCCTGATATAGAGGAACAAAGTCTTGGCCATCTCCGTCCTTATGAGAGGAGCGTTATTGTGTGATGGAACATATAAGTTGGAGACGGTCGTACAGATCAATGAGTGCAAAACTTAACTGTAACATTAGTAACAATAAGGATTAATAAAATCAAATCAGCTCTTCTTAGTTTTCTCAATGTGAAAATAAACCTTTCAATATTAAATAAGCTGCAACATCCGAGGCTGACACTTATGAGCCTAAAACTGCTGTTCCTCCATGAGGCTGATTCCAAAAGTCAGCCAATCCCCATAGACTCCCATGTTAACGTGTTGTGCTTTAAAACTGGCACGAACCTCAGCTTAAATAAAAATCCATTTTGAGTTTATAGATTATATTTTATGTGCTGGAGTTTGTGTGTTCTCCTCGTGTCTGCCTGGGTTCTCTCCAGGTACTCCAGCTTCCTCCCGCAGTCCAAAGACATGCAGTTAGTGGGAATAGGTTAACCTGTGATTCTAAATTGGCTTTAAGGTTAAATGCTTGTCTGTCTCTCTGTGTTAACCCAGTGACAGACTGAGGACCTGTCCAGGGTGTCCCCCACCTCTCATCCTATGGTAGCTTGGAGAGGCTAAACTCTGAACTGGATAAGCTTTGTCAGCATAATCATACATGCTGTTCAACACAAGGATCTGTAGCCGACTGTTAATTGGCACTAATGTGTATCTGTGCATGCAGTTTATGAGTAAAGCTTATAAACCATGTATGCTAGTGCTAGCTGATAGCGTGGCACTTCATTTTCTTTTCATTGTCCTTTATTCATCCAGGTAAAAAGTAATGAATCCTGCTGTGGCTTAATGAGGATCTTAACTGTGAACTAAGACCCACTAATGCCTACAGCGGTTTTCACATATGCATTGTTGTCAGACGTCACCTGACTGAGGTGCAAGTAATGTTACAAATGTCCAAGGCAGCGGCGTTGGACATTAACCGAGTAATCACTGATAATGAGAGGTGACACAACGATCTCTAACCCCGGTTTGTAAAAGAAAAACAAAACACTGGTTAAGAAATTGGAAAATTTCTCCCACTGCATCATCTGAGGACTGGGCACTTGACCTGGGGGAGCTAAGGATAAACCACTGGGCAGATCACACCATCTGTGCAGCCCCAGCTCTAACTGAAATCATCTGGGTAATAAGTAGCAGGTTAAGGTTAGGTAATCAAATCTGTGATGTTAAGCATTAAGATCCTGTGGCTGGAACAAGGAAAATATGGAGGTAGGGTTAGACAATAATGTCCCTAAGGGTTGGCTTTAAATGGTTAAGGTTAGCAGTACTTACTAGCTACCTAGCAGAAAATTTGTGATATAGGATTACACCATGGGGCAAATATTCAAGTGATTTCATAGCTAGCAACTTGGTGTCATGTGCCGTTCCCCGAGTTTTAGGCAGCTCCTCTCTTCAAGCACACTGGTTGGTCTGGTTGTAATCAGTTAAATCTGTTGTTCAAATGAAGCTTTATCTCTCAGGACCGTTAGGTAAGAAGAATTGATTACTTTTCCCACAGTTCTCCAACACTTCTATCTTAAATCAGATTGTAAGACACCAAAAGAGATGGCAAATCTGTCTTCAAACTGTGTCAACAGCTGATGACCTCAACAAACAGAAGTTTTCATTATTTTCATCCAGTGCAATAAACGAGGTTTTTAAAATTTAAGACATGATTCACTCTAGAACGTGTCTAAAATCTAATTCACGTTGTCTGGAATTAATCCCCATCATATTTAATGATTTAACCTTGAATTTGCTTTTAGGGAATACATGTCTGTCAGAAAAACTTGTAAATTATAAACTCTTCTTTTTATATACTAATGTTTGGTGTTCCTATATTTAATAGGACCTGTGAGAACAAACCGTTTTCTGTCTCGTCTCTGTTCAGAGACATTCTGTGAACCGAATCCATTTCCAAGCTCGCCTCTCTGTGTTCCTCCAGCTGTCCTTACACCCGTCTGGACTCTGCGAGTACACAGACTGCCCCACTAAACTCTCATAAACAATGTCCGTCCCACTCAGACACACTCATTTGTGCAGCACAGCCTGTGATTGTTTTCATGGAGGAGGCCATAGACTCCCATCTCAGACTTTTGGTGGTGCCACCTTTCAGATCTCAGCCATGTGGACAAGACTAGACACACTGTTAACTAAGAAGTAAGCACTTTTAGTTCACCAAAGTATAAATTCCTGCTCATCAAGAAAGAATGATAAGACTCTGAGTGACAACTAGATCAAAATGAACCCTCATTCTTTTAGTTTAGTTGAATCAACATTAGTTTCTTTGTGTAACAGCTGATCCAAGTCCACAAAGACTTTGTGCTTACATTTCAAACTTAAGTACGTCCCATAAATCCCATCTATACCAGGAACTGTTTTGTCTTGGGGAAAAGTATGCTGCTCAGACTACACAAATATTTTTGCTATGATGCAGAAAAATAATCTGCAGTTTCGACTAAACTGTGTTTGTGTTCTGGCTACAGTAGCTCTTAACAGAGAATAGCAGTGTACGGCTTTGAAGTCTTCTTTGGTACCTATAATAATGAAAAAAAAAACTAAAAACTAAAAATCAGCCAGCTGCTGATTGCTCTCGGAGTGATAAATTATTGCCAGACCCCCTTTTTTTTCACCTGCCGTTAGCTGTGTTAGAGGAAGCAGGTGCAGTGGCATTAAGAGGAGCCGTGAAGACCCGGCAGCTTCGCCAAACAATAATATCATTAACTGCATAAAAACACAGAGGAGGTCGACTGCAGAGCCGGGGGGGCGTTACTGGTCTGGCGAATGCTTGTAATTAGCCAGAGCAGCTGGGAGACCAGTGTGTGTGTGTGTGTGTGTGTGTGTGTGTGTGTGTGTGTGTGTGTGTGTGTGTGTGTGTATATACTCTTTTTTTCATTCATTTGAACTAATATGAATTCAATTTAATTTACTGAAGCCTTTATTGGATTGATACAATATAGCAATACTATTTGAACAGAAGATGATGAATTATTCATTTTTTCAAGACAAAATTTGTTTTTCTTTTTTAATTTCATTTTTCTTTTTCCTGCATATTAAGATTCAAATGAGAAAAATAAACCTATTTTAATCACTTCTATGATTACATGTTTCCACGGGAGAATAAGCCAAAGTGCGTTCACAAACGTTTGACTCGATTTCTCTCTTTTTTGGTATATTTTGAATCTATTTGGTAAAACTTTGATTCAGGGAAACTTAGTTGAGGCTAAATAAATCTGTGTTAAATGAGTTCAGTCATCACATAGTCTGCACTTTGACTTCTTTATGACACACCAGAGAAACCAAATGATCAATCAGACTAAAGAACATCAACATTTCACCACATGCATTCCTGACCTGAGACAACATACAGTTCTCTTTGTCTTTGTCTGGCTCCATCTGCGCATTTCTCTGTTTACTCCATATGTTTGCGTCGTGGGGGAAGTGACTTGAGGAAACCAGGGAAACAATGAGCCACCGCCAAAAACAAACCACGGTGCTCGACTCAACCCCCACTCCTCCTTTCCTTTCCACCCTGCTGCCCTCGTCCCCCTCCAAGAACAGTGGGCCTAGAAGATG
The DNA here is from genome assembly GCF_057381915.1 of Diplotaxodon limnothrissa. Taxonomy (NCBI): domain Eukaryota; kingdom Metazoa; phylum Chordata; class Actinopteri; order Cichliformes; family Cichlidae; genus Diplotaxodon; species Diplotaxodon limnothrissa. The sequence goes on from NC_140607.1 coordinate 36,695,784, forward strand.
CCCCACCCTGGATCAATAAGACAGAGTCACATTATGTTGATGACTTCTGAGGAAATGTTCAAGTCTGACTAATGTGAAAGCCTATTTGTATGTTACACCCCAAAGCAACCCAGTGAATATGAATGACAACATTAATTTATGGTAACTGTAACTGTTTCATATCGTTATGTAAAAGCACTGGGTCAGGGATCAGGGTTGTTATAGATAATTAAAAACTAGATTTGATTTTTTTAGTTAAATTAATAGAAAAAGAAAACCAAGACTATGCTTAGTTTTAGTATTTGTTAGTTTGATAATGTTATTGAAATTTCCCCCGGTGAGGCACTGACAGATGTGTGACTACTGAGGCTTTTGTTGTGATCTGCTTTTAAAAAGCTCTGTGGTTCTATTGTATCGCCTGTACTGGTTTTCCTAAATCTTGCCTCTGACAAATGACTTAAATACAATAATAGATAAAAAGCCTAAAATTAACATTTAGACAATTTTCAAACTATGAAAATTAAACTGAAACAGGAAGATCCACTCTGGAAAAGAACTGAAAGGAAACCCAATTAAAAACAAAAAGTCAAAATAAAATAAAAATAAAAACTAATTAGAAAATACAAAACTTTAACAACTGTCAGGGATGCTTTCATGACTCGGGGGTTAAGGCATCAACTGTGAACTGCAGTGCTGACAGTTCTGTTTTCTAGTTATTTTTTTACTGTCATCATGTCCAGTGTTAGTCTTCTATCCAGGTCTCAAATAAACACCTACTAGTCATGTCCTGCTTTAGCTGGAGTGACACTTTCCCTCTTTTCTTATTATTTCATGCTTCGCCCTGAGTACATCACATGTGTTTGATGTGTTTCATTCCCATCCTTGGTCACCCTCCTGTGAATGAATATTCCCATCATGAAGGTGGACGGTCTTCAATCCGTCCACCTTCATAGATTTCAGCTTGTTCAAAAAGCTGCGTCTTACCTTGTATACTCCTAGTCGAGCCTTAAGATCATCTGGTCAACTACTCTTGGTCCAACCTAGGTCCCGCCTGAAGAACATGGGCTGCACCAAACCTCTGGAGCAGTCTTCCTGTTACTACTTGTGCCTCGGACTCTATTCAATCTTTCAAAACACGGTTGAAAACGTAACTATTTAACCTGGCATTCCCCACTAGCTGGTGTTCTTATCTCATCTATTTTAACCTTTTACTGCATTATTCCTGCCGTAAAAAATTATCCTAGATAATTTTTTTCTCCTAGATAATTCTTTATATTTTGAATTGACCCAATCTCTGAACCGAGGCCCGATATCGATTTTATTTAGCCCACACTCCTGGTTTAATTAGTGCTTCCCATCTCTTAGTATTAATACTGGTGCTTGTTTTTGTACTTTGTTAATGTTTTATATCAATGACTTATTGCATTACTGTGAAGCACTTGGGTCTACCTTTGGTTTTAAATGTGCTATAGAAATAAAATTGTATTGTATTGTATCATTCCTGTTGTCTGTGTCAAATTTCCTTTTTCATCCTCTGAATTTCAGTGTATCTTGTCTCAGTACCAAACAATTTCCCATCTAGTGCTTATTTGGCTATTTTTTTGTTAAGTAGTTTAACCCTCAACTGTTTCTTCTGTAAGCTCGCTTACGTTAAAGTGTGAGTGTGCACGATGGTTAAAAAGTAACTTAAAGGGACGCACTATAAGTACCGGTCCACTTAGCGCCAGCAGCACTCAGACTGGGACTAGTGTACCAATTCACTGAACATTATTAATCAAGTCTTGTATGGATGGAGTAACGACAGAGGCCTGCACATGTGGAGTTTTCAGATTTCAGTAGGACTGACAGTGAGAAGCATTTCATTCATCAGCATGTCTGAGGTTTAGAAATTTGTTGGTCTATTCCGTTTCGGCTTAGTGTGACCAGGACTGCCTGACAGCATTGTTGAAATGGTGAAAAAACAAAAAATAAGATATAAAAGGATGTGTATGGAAGGATCAAAGGGTTAAGAAAGACAGGAGATGATCCAATTGGAAGAAGGCGAGCAGAGAGTCATTACTGGAAAAATGCGTTTTTGGTAAATGACAGATAATGGGAGTGCTTCTGTTCCATTACTTGCACTTTCAGCCAGCGTTCCCTGAAGGAGGAGGGCGCAGGTGTCAGAAGATTTCTCTTTTCGGTTTCTTGTTAAATTTCTCTAAAGTCTTCCAATTTATTGGACACACATTTTGGGAAAATCGTATTTTTTCTTTTAGTCGATCAAATCACACCAAGGCTCCATCTGACCTCTGAGTATAAGAAGTTTTCTATCACCAACGAAGAAGAATATTAATATTTAAAAGCACATTTTTTTATTTCGAATGTCACAAAAACTTCAGCGTGTAACACAAATATTTGAAGAAAGATCTCTGAGTGATGAATAAAGAACTTTTAGAGCTTTGGTGAAAGCTTCGCCTGAAACATTTCACTCACACTCACATGGCTCAACAGAAGGAGCACTTTCAGTCCAACACAATATTTGGTTTTTGTGTGAAAAAAGTTGTGCAATGCCTTCTGTGTCGTGCATTGTATAATGACAAAAGTTTTCTCATCCGTCCTCGAGATAAAGCAATAGTTTGCTGTGTGTCTTGCTGGCACACAATGATCACTGTGCTGTACTAACTACTACACAGCTAGTTAGGCTAGCTCTGTGGTCGGCATGAAGCTGGACACTCTGGTGACAGTGGCAGAGAAAAGGACACTAAAGAAACTGATGGACATTATGGACAATGCCAGGCATCCTCTGCACACGGCCATAAACAATCAGAAGAGTCTGTTCAGTGACAGGTTGCTTCTCCCCAAGACAAGAACTGACTTAAAAACTCCTTTGTCCCACACGCCATCAGACTGTTTAACTCCTCCCTGGAGGGGAGAGGGAGGGGAAACAGGAGGACAAAGGAGGGGGGAACAACTAAGCTGTAGTGCCTCTTCACCTCACGGTGCAATACCTTTTGTGCAATACTTTTGTAAATAGTCAACAGTGCAATAGACTCAATACTTGAAATGTGCAATTCATTCACTTGTATTTTTATTTTTTATTCCTATTTATTCTATTTATCCCCTTCGTATATTTTATTTATATTGTCTCTGTATTTATATATATGTGTGTGTGTGTGTGTGTGTGTGTGTGTGTGTGTGTGTGTGTGTGTGTGTGTATATATATATATATATATATATATATATATATATATATATATATAATATTCTGTAACTCTGAAACTTCTGTCGGTGCTGTGCTTTTTGGAAATCGAATTTCCCAGAGGAACCCACCCGAGGGATTAATAAAGTTCTATCTAATCTAATCTAATCTACACAGAGTAGCTCTGATATAGTGAATGATAACGCAGTTTTGTATCAAAGAATATGAAATGATACAGAAAGGCATTTTTCATGTTACCACTGCAGGTTTGTTTTTTTGTTTTGCATCTGTGATTTTTATTTGTGTCATTTTCACACTGTAAGTCAATAACACCATCGAATAACACACATAATAAGCTTCAAATATGCAGATATGATATTCAAACTGTGCATTAAATAACATGCTATATTATTGTTATATGCAATCCCATGATAGCACATTGGAAACACAGATGTGTTTGGCAATACAGATAAACTGTTACAGACAGGCTGAGCCGTGAGTACAGATTTGCATGTTTTTGCTTTTTGTGTGCGATGATGAGTCTGTGCAATGTGTGCTCGTGGAAGTAGGCACACCCGCTTTTGGGCAAAATAATAATTAAATATGTTTTATAAAGTGCTCCTCCACAAATGCATTTTAATGACCAAGCATACTGTAGCAAATAAAAGACTAAAAATGTTTTTAGCTGCCTGTCCAGTGAGTTTATCGTTTCCCACAGCATCTTAGATTGTTCTTCTACCTCAGTTATCTCACTGTAATGGCACATAAATCACTCCACACCTGCTGCAGCTTCAGCTTAGACTGGCTGAATCTAAAAGATAGAACAAGACTACCCTCAGTCCTACAGTCTGCCCAACTGTAGGACAAGAGGCTCTTTGGAGAGGCACCTGAAATATACAGAGGACTGTGACCTCGTCTGCCTAAAGGTAGGAGAACAGAGCTGGTTAGCAGTGACTACATTTTCACAAATAAGCCTGAAGGGACTGCCAAGCAGTCAAATGATCATTTGATGAGTTAAAAAAAATCCCAGAAAAACATTTGAAGTGATTCAAAGTTTGAAATAACAGCTGTTATATTTCTTGGCACAGCAGCCAATATTATATAAACAGGTGGAGGTGTTACAAATTCCTCGCGTGAGTAATTACTGCTGGCCAGATGTGATGCAACTTACGTGAGGACGATCTATGTGAAAAAATGTGCTCTTCATGCAGCGTAGTGTTTGACCCAGACTGATAAATCTCTCGATATGAAGTGGAAAACATTTCAAAGCTACTGTATCTGAAGTCTCCTCGGTGGTGCCTCCCTTGTGTTTGACTCACTAATCTGGTGACGCACAGAGGGAATCAGAGGGTAAACACTCAGAAGCAGGGATTCTCAGCATGGTCACGTCTCCAGTGTGTATATGTATGCATGTGTATGTACGTGTATGTGTGCCGCCTAGCAGGAGAGTACTAGCATCACGACTAATGAGTCTCAGGCCCTGCGGGAAGCAATTCCAACACACCCCACAGCAAACAGACCAACTCGTGTGCATAAATTCTATCTCTCACACACACATACACTTACACGCACATACAGTATGAATTTACCCGTGCCACTTCATCACCCACTGGCACTCATTTGCTGATCTGGAGGAAAGCCTGTGGCCAAGGCTTTTCTGTAAAATGCCACAGCGAAACTTGAGCTTGGCATTGGGAGCTACAGCTGCTAAGGAACTGTACGAAAAACAAGTGCCCACTAATCTGCCCACACTCTCTCCACCTCTTTTCATCCCACTATACGAGGCCAGGGAGATGGAACCACCCACACAAAGAAAACTCAAGGCTGGACAAGATGGCCAAGATTGCATAATTTCTGAGCCTTTATGTAACAGGGTGGCTAGTCACTTAGAACAGGCCTATTTAGAGCTTTTTCCCCTCTCTGTGTCTCTCACCATTTCCTTAGATGGCCGGATGGATGGATGGATAGTTTATGTGCCACTGGCGATGCCCCCAAACCAGTACCTCTGTGACAAAGAGTGGCACAGATGGCAGCTCAGGGCTGGCCAGCATTCGTGGTACCAAATGGCATGCCACAACAGATCCAGATGGATTCAGGCACTCGGTTTTATTTTTTGCCTTTGAATAGATGATGGATAAACACTAAGAAAGACAGAGGAGTAAAGAAATAGAGAGAAAAACTGTGAGACAGGAGAACAACAGCCTCCCTACAATGTGAGGAAAGAAAAACAGCAAAAGTGGGCGAGTGATAAAGCAACAAAATGAAGAAATCAATCAAGCCAACCTTCCATCTGCCCACTTTTTTAGTATTTGACTCTCAAATAAATACACCAGCTGCACTTAGATGCCCACATTCTCAACGTTAGAGTAAAACAACAAACACTGGGCCTCACGCTGAACTATCTGACCCCAGAAAGCCTGAGCAAAGAAAATATAATATTTTGCAAAAAAAGCTGAAACTTTTTAAATTAAAGTAACAAAACTGCAGCTACACATGATTTTTCTAATTATCTTCTAACTCTCTCCGCTGAGTTTTTAAGTCTAGAAGATACATTTGACCGTCCAGAATGGAAAATGAAGTCAATGCTTCATTTTCCATTCTTTAAGTCAACCTTAAACTGGTTGTTGGCCAGCAGGGGGCGACTTCTCCGATTGTCCGCTTTATACAGCTCAGTGGGAAAATGGCTCTTGATTCTGTCTGGATTTATCACATAAATAAACAATTTCCTGATGAGTTCGTGTTCTCTAAAACAATATAAAGTCGAGTTTTAAACATCACATGGGGCTTTGGCTTTTTTTCTTTTACTTTGTTTAGGCAGCAAAAACCACCCAGTTAGACTCAGGAAGAGATCGTGGTTTGAAGTGAAATATTCCTCCTCACAGAACAGCAGATGTAAAAACAGAAAAGAAAAGAAAGCATTTGAATGCAACGCCACACGGACCTTTACGTCCCAGTACCAGCCCACCTGGCATCACTGTGGTCAAAGGAAATAGCAAAGGTGTCTTTACTCTGATGACACTGGCATTAAATTTGAGAGATTACCTGTGGAAATAAATACAGAAATATAGAGGTCAGAATGCAAACTGTTTGGGCCAGTTAACTTGAGCTTCCAGCACTAGAGGTCCATTTCCAGTTGACCCAGATAAGACCTCTTTCAGCTGCTTGCAGGGTGAACCTGAGAAGCCAGCACCGTTTGCAGAGCGTGAGATTGAGGAAGAGAAGGAAAATTACTCCATTGAGAAAAGGAAAGCAAGCCTCTCTCACGCTTATTATGAAATATAGTTGTCCAAAGGCTGTGAGCGATCCGGTGTTATTTCACAGATCGCCCTTTGAGGGACAGAGGCTTCACTCAGAATGAAGTGCTAAGAAAATATTTTCCTGAGCAGGAAATTACTCCGGAGAAATCTGCATCTTTGTCAGGAGGAGTCTCATGTGAGTCCGGTTTCCTTACAATTAAAGCCCACAGGAAAAACTCAGATGTACCACAGTGCTGAACTTAACCTGGAACACCCTTTGAGCTAATCTATCAAGGGGAAGATTAAACTCAAGGATATTTTGATTTTCTAAACCAAAACAGCAGGAGAAAATATTGGCTACATTTTTTTCTAAATACCTCTGAGCATAAAGAGCACCAACATCTGGGTGTTGACATTTGGTGTTTGCACAACCTTAGAAAAATAGTTTAAAAGCTGCTTTTCTCCATTCATTTAATGAAGGAAACCCACTGGTCCCTAATGAGGATTCTTAAATTACTACGCTCAGAAAAAGTGTCTGTCCAGCCGACTCTGCAAAGTAATCTCTAATCATAAAAAAAATTATTCCGATTCCAATGGAACAAGGGTGGAACGTCAGGCTTGCTCTGGAAGGAAGAGGTGGAGGAGAATAAAGGTCCCAAATAATCAAATTGCTCCAAGCAACAGTAAAGTACCCAAAAACCTAGCTTCATAAGTCTGGTTTGCACTGCACAATAGTAGAGATATTATTCTGAAATGCACTTTAACCTGAATCTTATTAATAGGCAGTAGGTAGTTTTCTAGGCTAGGCTGAGTTCCCATTTGCACTTTTAGTCAACACAAAGACACAAATACACACAAAGATAACAATTTTGTCCTTTCACTTAACCCCTGATTATACTTTCCTGGTCCACGAGTTTGCAAATGACCTAAATGTCATCATTTCATCAGTCTGTGCAGGATCTGTGCAGACGTTGCCATTTTTCTGTCAGTGCGAGGACTGCAATGCAGAGAATTACACGTTCCTCAGATGGCAGATTTTGAAGTAATATAAAATAAGTGTCTACTCCTCTGTTAGGTCTTCAGTTCTTTATGTCTACGTCCACAACTGAGTATAATCGGATCATAAGTAAGGAGGAGAATCAACTTACTCAACCCAGTGCCTCAAGGCACGAATGTCAAAGGACACCTTGTGTATATCTCCGTGGTGCCTCATTCACGTGTATCGACCAGTGTACCCATTTTTCTGGTGAGGTTGAGCTGCTCTATCACACTCGTGTCTCTGGTGTTCTGAATCCTGAAGAGGCTTGATGTTCAGAAACTAGACCATATGGAATAAGTACAGTACAGTACTGCTCCATCACTGGTGTTATGTTTCATCTTGTCAGTCTCTTTTCAGATCAAACAGAAGCCAGACCTAAGAACCAGAGAGGCACATGGTTCTTTGTTCACAATAGATTTTTCACTCAAATAAGTCAAACTCAAAATCTTTAATAGCCGTCACTGGGTTGTATGGACCCTGATTATAGAGATAGAAGTACTTTGAGCCTGAATTTAGTCTAATGGCCAGCAGGGGACAACTCCTCTACTACATAAACAAAATTAATAATCAAAGTTACCTGAATTCTTACTTAACTATCTCAGGTAATGTTTTATCTCTGTGTCTATGTTCTCAATCACTACTTTCAGTTCCTATTCCTATATAAAACATGATGTTCATTTTGTAAACTGCCGGGGGTTTCTTCCTGTTAAAAGGGAGTTTTTCCTTCCCACTGCAGCCAAAGTGTTTGCTCAAAGAAGGTCATATGATCGTTGGGTCAAGAGTGAAGATGGAAACAAAGTGTAGCAAGTTTGATATTTGACAAACTTGGTATATTAATTTTCACTCAGGTTAGTTTTTAAAATTTAAGAATTATGAAAAAATGGTTCCTTTTTGATTCATTAAAATCTGGGGAAAAACAACAGGAGAATACGACCATGTTCAGATGATGTCACCACCTTTCAGTGAGATTACATTAATGCGTTTAAACTGCAGTTGTCGTCTAGCAGGGCTGACAATCTGTATGTGTGCTACAAATATGATATTTTACGTCATCTACAGCTGTATTTATTATCTAATCTGTTTCTTTCAAACCTGTTTTTGATATTTTTCTGCGACATTGTATCTCTCTTTAGGCATTTTTCATCTTTAGTACCTCTCACTGCACTTCATACTTCTGTATAAATGAGTAATGTAAATAAAGTTATATTATTACAAATTTCATTGATATTCATTCTAAGGACAGAATTGCTTTAAGGCTTGAAATGAGCCAATATGAAATACATTTAAAATATATTTAAACAGTATTCTACATTTACATCAGCAGGGAAAACACCTGATATGTTTTTCAGATAAGTAGGTGGAATGTCAAAAAGTAGGACGTGTGAGTTTACCGATTGCAGTCAACATCAGCATCAACAGTCTGACAGCCACTCTGACAACTGATGGTTTAGAGAAAAACAGATGTGACACATGATGACTGAACATCCATAGGAAGACCAAACCCTTTACTATGTGCAAATCACTACAAATACTATAAACTGAAGAGTGATTGTGGTTTGTTCATGACAATTTCACACCTTATTTTTTCATCCATTGTTCTTAGCAGGGAAGTCTCATCTGTTCATCCAGCCCAATGTTTTTGCTCATGTAACGTGGTTTGTGATGTTTGGATTCATCACATTGGCTCACATCCAACCACCGTGCAGCAAATCCTGCCATTAAAGTTCCACTTTAAAATACGCTCACCACACATGCACTGTGGTTTCCAAACCAACAAAAGACTCTGTGGGAGGTAGCAGCAAGCTGTGACAAGCAGCTATAACAATCCACATGAATGCAAAAGCACAAAAGATGAGTTAAAAGCAATTTACATAACTCTCAAAGATGTCAAAGAAGCCAATGTTTTAAAAGTACTGTTGGAGATCAGGAAGCTAAGAAGAAGGATGAATCTGTTATGTACAGTAAATGTGCCATCAATTCAGTAAATCAATGATCACTGGCAGATGAAGGGAATAACACTAATAATGTCTTAATCATGACACCTGTTAGGGAGGAAATGAACATGTTGGCCTCAAAGTTGACATGTTAGAAGCAGAAAAAATGGGCAGGGATAACAATTTGAGTGAGTTTGATTGAAGGTCAAATTTGACGTCTAGATGAATAGGTCAGTGGTCAGTATCCAAGGTGGTCCAAGGAAGAAACAGGGGTGAACCAGCAACAGGGACATAGGAGGCCAAGGCTCATTGATGCATGTGGGGATCAAAGGCTGGCCTGTGTGGTCCGAGCCAATAGGTGAGCTACAGCATGCTGCGTATGGGGCTCCAGAGCAGTCAGGGTTCCCATGCTAAACCCCATCCACAACCAAAAGCTCCAACAATGGGAACGAATTAGAACTGGATCATGCTTTTGTTTACATCACGTGGATGGCTGGGTGTGTGTGTGTGCATCACATACCTGGGATAAACCTGGCACCAGGATGCATTATGTTAAAGAAGGCAAGCTGGCGGAGGTAGCGTGATGCTTTGGGCAATATCCTACTGGGAAACCTTGGGTCCTGCCATCCATGTGGATGTTGCTTAGACATGTACCACCTACCTCAGCTGGTACTGGTACTCTCTTTGTGCCACAAAGCAGAAATGGTTCAAGAATGCTTGAGGAGCACAACAAGTTTCAAGCGTTGACTTGTCCTCCAAATTCTCCAAATCTCAATCCGATCGAGCATCTGTGGGATTTACTGGACAAACAAGTCCGATCCATGGAGGCCCCACCTCGCAGCTTACAGGACTTAAAGGATCTGTTGCTAACATGTTGGTGCAGATACCACAGCACACCTGCAGGGATCTAATGGAGCCCGTGCCTCGGTGGGTCAGGGCTGCTTTGGCAGCAAAAGGGGGACCAACACAACATTTGGAAGGCAGTCATAATGTTATTCCTGATTGGTGTATATACTCACTCTAAACTGTGTGGACAGAAAATGCAAAATAAAGAAAGTAAACAATATCAGTGCAAAAAAAAAAAAAAAAAAAAGTCCTTTGTCCTTTTTTTACTTTTACATTTTTGGAGCCTGTGGGGAAAGTTCACACGTGGGAGAGGTTCGTGTTTAGAAAGGGATATATTTCAGTCTAAACCACAACCTTTTCATAAATCAAAATAAGCAGTTATTTTGCCTAAACTTGGTCAAAATTCAACTTTTCCAAAAATAATATGCTTTATTTTGACTTTTAGCTTCCCATGAAACATGAAAACCTCAGTCTCCTGGGAGAAAGTCCTGTGTTTACAGATTTGTGCAACAAAATTGCACCACCTCATCTTATTTCTTTAAACCTCCTGAAAAAGCCTTCTGTCAGAGAACCATGAAGGTAAACTCTTCTCATTTCTATGATATTCTGGCATGACAGTAAACAACTTTCAGAAGCCCAAACAAGAAAATTAAAACTCAAAAGGCTAAAAATGTTTACCTTGAATAGACGATAGTAGGTTTTTGGGCATATTTTCTAAATAACAAACCAGGCGAGCTCTTATCGAAGGACAATGCACTGACACATCATAGATCACTGTGATGTAAGACCGAAAGTTTCGGTTGCTGCAGGGATAGGAGGAGATGCTCCGTGCTGTAGGTTAATCTCCGACAAGTTATATAATCATCAGCTGAAGTACTTTAAAGAAAGGCTAGAGAGGATGATCCTCGTGGATTACTCAAAGACTACAATCTGTCTCTTTACATAAAGAAGTGTGTGTGTGTGTGTGTGTGTGTGTGTGTGTGTGTGTGTGTGTGTGTGTGTGTTAGGGTTAGTTTTCAGGTAAACAAATGAGCCTAACAAAGAGTGGGAGTGCAGTAACAGCAAAGCACCCCACCCTCTTTAACTGAGATTCACCTTATTTGTCTGAGTGAACTTTTAGTCTGATTACCACATCCAAGAACGCTGCATGAATACGTAGCTCTTGTGGGGGAAAGTGTGTCTGAAGCTGTCTAAAACAGAACAAACGCCTCATGAACGGGAGCAAAGAGAAGCTTCTTTAGAGTCTGATGGGCTGACATGCACATCAATTAAGTTGTTGTTCTTTCCGGCTGTTTTAATCTGCTGGGTGCTGCAGACGCTGCTCAGACATGATGATGCATCGTTAGCACAGAGAACCTCTGGGCTTCACATTCATTACCAAGTCTCCATATGACACGTCTTGGTTTGGCAAATAATTATGCGTGATTATTTCTATTATGTATGAGTTTTGATTTTTGACTTTTATTATGCTGGGGTTATACATTTTAAGTTCTTTTTGGACAGGAGTAGTATTACAAGGGGCGATCATGTGACTTAGAAAATGCACGGCCTGGAGTCTGAGCTTCATACGCCACATTCTCACAGGAAAAGCAAGGTCCGTGCTTTATTCACATTAACTGACATCTGTGGCTGCAGACCGCCACACACTGAGCCTGTAAAATCACAGTAAGCTAAATATTCCTCACTGGATGCTACTGAATGCTGAAATGCTGTTATCAAACCCAGAAGTAATATCACATGACCTCAGTGTTTAAGAAAATATTGCAGGTAATTTTCACCTTTAGAGACAAGATTGATTCACAGTATAGTTATGACAGGTCCTTATGTAAAACCAATACAATGCAAATTGAGGATACACTACAGGATATTGCATTCATGCTGAAGGCATTTACTTCCTATACCTCCTATATATGGGGCATGCTACTTAAGATGCTTTAACCTGCTCAGTTGTTGTGTATCTGCAAGCCAATTTGTATCTAACACCACAACAGCTCCTCCTTTCCATGTTGTTTTTATCTGCTCTCTGCTGGGTCAAGACTTGTTATTGTGGTATCAGGTGGACTCTAATCATTTTCTTAAATGCTTCCCCAGCTTTCATTGGGCGAGAGGCATGGTACACCAGGGTACACACCGGACAGGTCGCGAGTGAAACACTGAGGTTTTTGGACTGTGGGAGGAAGCCAGAATACCTGGAGAGCACCCATACGGGCACAGAGGGAACATGCAAACTTCACAGAGAAGAGAAGTCAGAAGCCAACTGGTGGATTTGAACCCAGGACCCTGTTTTTGTCAGTCAGTAATGCCAAACATTGCCCCACTATGCTGCTCTTGATCTGAAAGGACAGCAAATAAAAGACTATGCAACTGCATTGCAGGTTAATGGAAACTCAGCAGTGGATGCAGACAGAATCAAATTTGAGACTCGAGGTCATGAACTTGCAAAACATGGTGATCTTTTTTAAAAATGTAACTTTAAAAAAAAAGACCCAGTCTTAGCAACTAAAAGCAGTACTAACAAAAACAAAAATACTTGCATGTGCCACATAATTTCCCATTGAGAGTTGTGACTTGGATGACTGACTTTGATTTTCCCTCATGGACTTGACTTGAGACAACACTTTAGACTTTGACTTAGCCATGAAGCCTTAAACAGCTCAGGTTATAACTGTGGGAGTAAATCAACAATGAACTCAATCTGATAAAAAGTATAACTGGTGCATGTTCACTGTCATCCCTCCACCATTGTGGCACATGCATGCTACTCTTAACCGTTGGGTAGGAGTCTTCAAAGATGCATTGAGGGGCCTTTAAGAATCTGTATTCTGGAGACTGCTGTATTTTTCATGTTTTCTTTTTCGCCTCTTCTTCGTAGCATCGTTTCTTTGCCCACCAGGGAATCATATCCTGACAAGCCCCCCTGTAGAAAGCCAGGGGATCTTTCTTCCTCTCTGTGGGGAGAATAATTAGCCTCATCTGCCTTCCTTCTCTGTCTCCTTCGTACCCTCTCTCATGCCTGTGGCAGTGTGTGTAAATTAGCCCGCTTCTACCTCAATGTGACTTAGTTCCTCTGCTAGAAAGCTCATCCAAGCCTCAACTGCATAACAAAGAGTTCAGCTTTTGTTCAGCAAGAGAGCTACATGCTGCTGCGCCCCAGTTTTCTAGCCTCCTCAATGTCATCCTGTAAGGAAACCAACAACTCTTAAAAATAATCAGTGTTAAAGTTAGAGGAGACAGTTCAAGGAAGATTCAGCAGAAAAAAAGCCGAATAAAAAAATGTGTTTACTTGTCTTGTGTGCTTTGTTTAAATATTTAAAATGTAATGTAAAAAGCACTAAGAGTTTTCTAAAACAACAACTGCACTGCAAATGAACCTTCGGGCTATGAGGCATTGCAACAACTTATAAAAGGTGCCCTTTGGGATTGATGCCCGTTTAACACCAACATGCTTGGAAGAATTTTGTAGATGAGGTGCGATCAGAAGGTTATAGGAATGAGAATTTATGAATCAAACACATTAACCGATTTGACTTTTGGCGTGATCTGCTGGTCATCAGCTTTCCTGTTGCACTGATCTCTGTGCTCCACAACACCAATTCCAGTTATGTGTGCTATAGGAATACTGGGATAGTTTTTCAAATTATGAAATAAGTCCTCTGACTAGACAGCTGCTAGGAGTCTTATCACATCATCACAGAAGCACTTTAACATTATAAAAAACCATCCCCAGATCAATTGATAAGTGAAAGAAACTTTAGTTGCTGCAAAACTGCTGAAAATTAGTGGTTATTGGTGTCAGGCAGGCTGGTCGGATTTTTCAGAAATCGTTGATGTACAATCACCTCTCAGGTTTCCAGAGAATAATGCAAAAAAAGAGAGAGAAATTCTGGGTGTAAATGCCTTGTTGAGAAGCAAAAGACCACACCAGGTGCCACTCCTGTCAGCTAAGAAGAGGAAACTGAGTCTACAATTCACACAGGCTCACCAGAAATGAACAACAGAAGACTGGAAAATTTTGCTTTTTCTAATGAGTCTCTGTGACATTCAGATTGTAGAGTCAGAATTTAGCATAAACAACATCCATCCTATTGTAGCAACAGATCAGACTGCTGCTGCTGCTGGTGTAATGGTGTGGGGAACATCATTTAAACACCACAGCCTACTGACGCATCTTCTGACGGCTGCTTCCTGCATGGTAAATTGTTCAATGTATTGGGATTTGTTGGAATAGAAAATTCTCATCATGGATGTGCAGCAGTTCTGTGATGCTATCAGGTCAATATGGACCGAAATTTCAACAGGATGATTCTAGCACCTTGTTGGATCTATGACATGCAGAAGTACGACAATTCAGAAATTAAAAAAGACTTGGTACTAGCAAAGCGTACCTAATAAAGTATCCGGTGAGGTTTTATTAATGTGTACGGCCAAAAGCAATTACTGGCTCCTACTGGTTTGCATGTTTCTGATTTTTAAAGGAATTCCATTAAACCAGGTTTAGGTTTGATTGATGTTCTAAATTAGTTTCTTTTATACAAAACATTTGGATTTTACCATCCATCCAGAAAAACCTTTGTAGGATCAGTGTATCCACCCTCATCCTTGAACTGAATCTTATGCATACGAAGCGGCACATACAGTGCGGGCTGATGCTCTGGCAGGGCAGCAGCTGTGGTCAGCTCTTCAAAAGCAGCATCGTGAAACGATTGTGCTTAAAGTGACAGCGGGAGGTTCAAATGTGGTCTTTGCAGATCAAACGACCTCCGTAGCTTCAGGGCATTGAAGGCTACGCACACTGAATTGTGGATTTTTAAGCTTGCACTGTGAGGCATGAATATGTAGCTGTGTGTTTGTAACAGAAAGCACTCAGCATCTAACGCAGGGAGATTAAACAGGATCTGGTCTGTTGAAGGGACAGCGAAAGACTAAAGTTAGGGAGGCTGGCTGGTGGCTGAAGGGTCACTGATTTGAGTGCTGCCACGACAATATAACAGGGGAGAGAAAATTATGCAACAGCAGAGCGACTGCAAAACCTCCATTGGCCTACCGCAGCTTTAGTAATTGTTCAGAACAGTTCCTAGCTGTGAATGCAGTGGGAAACATTTGATGAGAGAATTAATGGGAAAATGCATACATGCATTTTCAGGCAAACGCCTGTGACGGACTACAATTTAAACACCGATGCAATCTGACGTCTGTTTACGAAACAGTTTAATTGCTGTGCAACGAGTGATGTTTCAATTCAAACAAGCCTTGTAATTCAAATTAAATGAATAAAACCGTCAGCTAAACTAATATAAAACATGTCTATGATACATGCAGCACCAAACACAATCAGCCCAGCGACAAACTGTAGACAGTCCTGTGAGTCACATCGGTGAGCATGCTGTGCCTTCTGGGAGAGCAGATGATTGGAGAAGCAACAACAACAGGAGACAACAAACTGGTCATTAAATTAAGAATTACACAGGAGTGTTTAGACAGCTAAGTGTCCCTCTCTATCTTAACAGGTTTGTTGTGGAGCCTCTCTCTGCAGCTGCAGCAGCCTCAGAGTGCTGGCACGTCAATACTTGTGATATACATGTTTCATTTTAAATACAGTTATTATCTCTATAAAACATTATAAAACAATAGAAACACTGATATTTTCCATGTTGTGAGGGAAACTCAGCAATAGGGATGGGTATCGTTTAGGTTTTATCCGATACCAGTACCAAACCGGTACTTTTGAAACGGTGCCGGTGCTTAAACGGTGCTCAAACCGGTGCTTACATAATGAAGAACACAAACTTTGTCCAAAAACCTCTCATGTTCAGCTGTTTTTTTGTAAAAAGATAACAATGTTAGCCTTTTCTGCAGCTATGGGGCATATATGGTATCACTCTTGGCTGGAAGCAGTGCTTAATCAATGGAGGAAAAAAAACACCAACTTTGTCCAAAAACCTCTCATGTTTAGCTGTTTTCCACTTTTTCTTTGGTCATTTTAGCCTTTTTGGCCAGGGTGAAGGGAGCATCTGCCATCAAACAAGAAGACAGCCGCCATTAACTACGACGGTGTTTGCTAGTTCACCTTACATGCATTAATGTAATAACGTGGTTAGCCTACTCAACGTAAATTACACACGAACAACATTAAGCTACTCACGCAGAGAAGAGCGGCTGCTGCTGCATCATCATCCTCATCATTTCTGCTACACTGGCAGGGCTAGGGGCCAGGACTCTAATCTTCGGGTTTTTGGGGGATGTTGCTCCGGGTCCGATAACAGGCACCACACCCGCAGTAGATGTGCTCGATGTGAGGTCTCGCAGCAAGCATTTCTCGGCTTTTAAAAAAACACTATGCATCGCCAGGTGTTTCATCAGATTCGAGGAGTTACCTCCATTGCACAGTATCAGCTTAAAGCACTTGTTGCTGCTGAGTTTGCATCTTTTGCTGTGAAGTACAGCCAGACTTTTGACCGCTTCGCCTTGGAGTTTTTAATCTGTAGCTCTGCTCTAAAAGAACCTACGTACCTGGGCCCGCCTACTACGCTTGCAAAGGTAAAATGATTGGCTAGAATCCAAAGTGTGTGACATCTCAGGAAAAAAAAAGCACCGAAATAAAGCACCGAAATGTGGGCTGCTTTTCGGCCTGGTTACTACCGTTTATGTCAGAACCACCGGTACCCATCCCTACACAGCAAACACCTTGATTCTGCCAAAGGTTGCCACTGTTTTGGTCTCAAATCTTTCACTGTGTCGAGTCAATTTAACCACAAATGTACATGCTCTGTCAGCGATGGTGTGTCGACTGCATGCTTCAGAGAACACGGTCATTTGTTCACAGTGTGTTTGACAGAAATTTGATTTGCACAAATGTCATAAATGGCAGCTGCTACTCACCCTCCTCCCTGACCTTCGTTGTGATAGACACGATGACTGTAAGCTCGCCGCGCCCATCAAAACGAATCTTCTGCCATCTTCATCATCTTTAATGAACACTTATCTACAGATGTGAGGAAGCTAGGAGGAAGTAGCTCAGGCTGGACGTCATCCTTGGCAGCCATCAAAGGCCCATTACATAACCTCCTGAGTCAGAAGTGTTTATATAATTATCTTCTCATGCCAGAGCTGCGACTTCATATCTAGGTGACATGTGATATGTTCAGAGCATCGCGTCATTATAGCCGATTATCAGGCAGATTTCAATCTGAACATAGAGTTCAAAGCATAAGAGCTCAGTGCATAATATGACCCAAATACATGAGACCTGAGACTTTACCTTCTAACAACAGCTTTCCGCCATTTATTGTAAAAAAAAAAAACCAAAACAACCCAAACAAGCATGCTCAGTTTTCCAAATTTCACATAAATTTATGTAATAGTAATAACAATAATACTATCATGTGAGGGGGGAAGAAAAGTTTAAACAGTTCTTGCTGTAACATCCAAAAAATGAAAACAAAAACAAAAATCTCACTTTTTGCCCATTTCTTGAGCCAAGTGGAAACTCAGTGAAGCTGAGGTGGAAGTCTGATAAAGCAACACTTTCTGCTATGAATTATGTTCATATGGATCCAAATATTATTTCTACACAAAGAGAAAATGAATATAAAGACAGCTATTTCAGATTTTCTGTTGACTATGTCACCAACAATATTTCCTCATTGTGTTACCAAGTTGCAGACTTCATCATGCAATCGTGCACTTGTAATGACACTTGCACTGCTGAACTTTACATTTAGGTTTATACACCAGCAGCCTTGTTTATACTGAATGAAACTGAATTCTTCACCTAACCTTACAAACCCCTAACCACAGTTTTTCTGTTTACTCCAACCCTCCAGCCCAACAATCCCAGGACCCTTCAGAGCAGTTCATAACAGGAAGTGGTTTGAGCTGCATATTATAAAAGAAAAATTGCAGGTTCAAAAAGTGAAGCAAACACACAAGTCCCTTAAACCTCTATTCTTTCCATTGGTCACTAAGAGGGCGATGCTTTTGGCTATAAAAATAAACCTATAGAAGTCTTTGGGAAAGCAGCCCTCAGCATATATTAAATAAAGCATAAGTCAGTTTCACACAACCAGTTTTAAAACATCAAAATAGCAATGGTGAAAAAAAATCATCTTAAATCTTAATTAAATTCAAATTTGATATATGTACCAGATATTCATAATGATATTATGGTGAATGGTCTCTGATGCTCATTTGTCAGTGGAAGCAACTTTAGGTTTAGTGCCTTGCCCAAAGACACTTCCACATTTGGACTGAGTAAATTCAGTAGCTGAACTTGTGGCATATGACATAGGAAAGAATAGAAATTAGGAGAAGACAACATGCAGTATAAACAGTGAAAGAATGGATCTTACCTTTTCCCAACTATTAAAGATTTTCAACTGGCACAAACATTTTAGTATCAGAGGGCTTTGCTTTATTCATGAATGCATTCTGGGTCCGGTGGAATCAAAGCGTGCTCTGACAATAGTCGTGTCAGCACAGAGCTTAGAGGCTGTCAGTCAGGACTGAAGGCTGGAAGGTCAACATTTGAAATCCCTGAACTGATGAATTCAGTAAGAAACAGTGAATCACAAACAGCCTCCTGTCTTTCATTAGTTATTTCTGTGCTTTTGCCTCTGAGCCGGGCCTTTCCTCGTTAATTTCCTCGTTAATTTCCTCGTTAACCGTTCCCGTGGCCAACAGTAAATTCAG
This sequence comes from Diplotaxodon limnothrissa, assembly GCF_057381915.1. Taxonomy (NCBI): domain Eukaryota; kingdom Metazoa; phylum Chordata; class Actinopteri; order Cichliformes; family Cichlidae; genus Diplotaxodon; species Diplotaxodon limnothrissa. The sequence goes on from NC_140607.1 coordinate 36,714,684, forward strand.
CTAAAGTAGCCGATCCATTATGCAGGTATTTCTCTCTTAGTGTTCATTTCTGTTAAAACTGATTTTTTTTAACAATTCAACACCTCATCTCAAGATTAAAGAAGCTAGTGCAGTAGTCACAAAAAATGCAGTTCCTCTAATGGCCACACAAGGCCAGTGTCAGCATCAACAGAATGACATGAATATTATCCTTAAAAATATTTCACCTGTTTGGATTTGACTTAGAAAGATAAAATTCTACTATTTTATTCTCATGTTGCTTAACTAACAGCGCAGCCATACCGGTGATAACTTAGCACTCTGACCTCTTATGGTCACCTCTGGGTCCCAGAAAAAGCACACAGCAGACTGCTAACATTGATTGATTGATTTAGGGTTAAGAAACTAACAACTGACTCTCCGGTGGTTGTATACATCTTTTTAATATGTGAATTTTTGTGATTTCCATCTTTTGATATTTTATTTTGTCTTTATTTTTTAGCCTCAGAGCTTGCAGTTTAGCACAAGCTCAACCTGTATCACACCTTGGCAGTTTACTGACCAAAATAAGTGAAAACTTAACTTTTATTAGGCAATTAGCACCTTGCTTCTTTGCTTGCATTATGTGATTGAGCCATGTTAACAATAACATGTCATGTTTCTCATTTAACCCTCTCCAGGCAGATTTGCAACAGTTAAGAACTAACAACCTGATTACCCCACATACATATTTTATGAGTTTTTTTTAAACAGAAGTACCACTGCAGGACTTGGTTGTGCATTAGCAACAAAAAACTTAATTTGAGCCTGAGAGGGTTAATATGTGCAAAGGCATGACATTATTAGTTATGACCTGACAAAAAAAGACAAAGGAAACATGAATGATGAAGTGCTTGTCTTGTTTTTCTTTAATTATTTTGTAACGTTTCACCTTTCTGGATGAGCCCCAGGTGTTTACACATCTTTTCTGGCACCTAATTGGTCAATTATCATTACTGCGGGGTGGGTTGCAGACAGACACATAGATCCTTCCATTATTCATTCTGCTGTCTGTGGATGCAGACGGTGCACTTTTCTCACTTCAGCCCATCTAAGGGAGTTATTAGTGGGTTGGGAAATGACACAAAATCCCTTTTTGCTCTTTGTCAGTTTCCTCTCATCTCTTTGTCTTTTTTATATTTGTATAGAGGATCATCAGCAGTAAATGGGAGATGAGAGGTTAGGGTGAGGACAAAAGCGTCCTTATTTTAAACAAACATTACTTGAAATCAACCAGCCATCTGCACTATGTAGAAAGTAATGACACACACCCCTAGAAATTCTTTCAAACTTTTCCAAAACATAGACTTCCCTGCACTTAGTTATCTTTTGTGTATGAGTTTACTGAAAACATTTTGAATGAGACAAACCTCAGAGCAGAGAGATAAGCAAGGACAGACACAAATTCTGTCCTCCCTGAAAGGAAAACTGAACATTTTTAATCGATAAAGTATTTTTGTCATTGCCCTCAATGAAAGAATATCAAAGGAATTCAGCTTTTATCAGTGGCTTAGGTCCTTGAAATACATGAGCAGCTCCTCATTTTTCTCTGTGAAGTCACTAAGCGTCAGCACTGCTGTTTGTTCAACGTGTGAATCTATTATAGGTTTGTTAGCTTAGAATACATTTTGCCATATTTCCACTGCAAAGCAAAGTCAAGCAAAAGAAGCTACCCTAATCTCCCAGACCCTTCAGGAACCTGACAGCTCCAGTTTGTTTTTAGCAGTCTGGTTCAGTTTGTTTGCTACAAAGCTGTAAGTCAAAACGATCATCCATGATGTCCTAAAACCTGTGAGAGAGGGAGTGCAGGCGAACACTGAACCCACTGCCTGAATACGGTCTTCAAATTACAGAAAAGGGAGTTGGTCTATACACTAAAAGTACCCTTCTAGTTGAAAATAGTTTTTTAGTAAAAGTGACATGTACATTATTATTGGTAATATTAGTATCATTATTATTTGTTACGGATATCCTGCTCGTTTTTCCGCTGTTAGCCGCTGTTAGCCGCTGTTAGCTGCTGTTAGCTGCTGTTAGCAAGTGTTAACTTAATGAAGCTGTCTTTGATGTAGATTTAATTGCTGGACTCTGACACTTACTGAATAAAGTATCATATAATATAGAAGACAGATAAGACAATTATAATCTATCTGTTTATGAGAGGGAAAGTGTGAGGGGCGGGGGGTCTAATCTGGTGACAATAAGTATTTGCAAGAATATCAGGAACAATCATCTATGCTTATGCGAGTTTTCGTGTGTAACAGCCCCAAATTCAGTTCAGGAGATGAGGCTTGAAATGAGAAACAAGAGGAAGAGATTTTATTGGGTTTTCTTTGCCCCCCTCAAACCTCAAAATAACTTGTGGTGAATCTATCCTACTTCACTTTAAAAATCCCTATGTAGTCTTCAAAGAGCTCGTTCTTTCCATTGAACATGCATGATATCACTGGATTCCACAGTTGCTGATGGCATGTAAGGGTAGAGCGGGTGACAGCATACAGCACACTCGCATAATCCTGAGGCCAAAGTACAGCTATCAGTGGTATGTAAGCATCCACACGCATGTAAGCTTCAGCTGCTGCCAAATGCTCTGCACGGTGATATAACAGATCAAGGACATTCCAGCAACAAGTCTGAAATACTGATGATGTTTCTTCATTTCAGAACTGTTGAATTTTCTTAATATAACTGAAACTGTATGGATTTATCAGAGGAGAATTTTTTGTTGTTCATTTTGTACTTTAGCCAGATGCCATGCTACGGAAACAAATTAGCCCAAAATATCACATCTGCCACATCTCCATAAAAACATGTTTTTGCCTACAGTGCCTGTCTCTCAGTGTATTTCAGAGTTAGATTTCTTTTCCAACCAAGAAGCTCATAAGTGGTTATCACACAGCTTATTTTAACATCTTGATCTGTATCAGCATCTTGGTTGCTCATGCACATTTTAAAATATCTTTGATGAATATTTTGGTTGATCAACTCTGTTAGATCATAAAACTCCGATGGGTCTCATTAAGATTTCATCTTTAATGGGTTTTCATTCTCAGACTTTGCTTCCACTCTTAGCTCTCAGCCAGAACATGAGGCTTATATCAGCCGTCGTAGTGAGAAGAAATATGCTCGCTCCTTCCTTGTGCTTAACCACAGGGCTGTCTGACAGAGAGATGCTTTCATGTTATAGAAGATACACGAAAGCCACACATAAACCCATTCACTTAGTTCACGCTATTTACACAAACAGAATTCAACTGGAGGTTGTCTGAATATTGATGAGGTTGAATGGCAAAAGCACACAGATCACAAACACTGTGTCTCAGTGCTGACAAGAAAGTGTTGAGTATGTAAGCATCTACAATTATAAAGTCCTGTGTGCATGACTACCGTATTTCCCGGACTACAAAGCGCACCTGAATATTAGCCGCACAAGCTAAAATCAGGGGAAAATCCTGTTTTGTACATACATTAGCCGCACCTGACTAAAAGCCGCAGGTGTTTCAATATTGACTTATCATATGTAAGAGAATATGCACAAAGCGAATTGTCAGGAAAGAGATGGCTGTTTGGAGACACACCCCTTTTATTAATATTTTGAAAAACAAGTTATGGGTACATATTTGCACATGTGCTGTGCTTCATAAATGAGTAACAAATGTAGTACATAACAGTAACCTACAGCACACCAGAAAAATAGATTCAAATTCAAATTCAAATTTTTATTTGTCACGTACACAGTCATACACAGTACGATATGTAGTGAAATGCTTGGACAACTGCTCGTGACCTAAAGAAAACAAAAAAGGAAAAGGCTATGAATAAGATAGGAAATAAATATGAAAAATTAAAAAGGGTAAATTTAACTAGGAAGGAATAAAATATAAATTAAGGTTAAAAATGAAATAACTGTACAATACAAATTAGAATGAAGGGTAAATTTAACTGGGAAGAATAAGATAAAATATATAAATTAAAGTTGAAAATAAAATAACTGTACAACAAAATACACAATATAGAACTATATAAGAATGTATGAAGAAATCAAAATATAAATAAATATATACACAATAACAGCAGCTGTACAAGTATTAACCGGAAATGAAGAATATAGTGACCAGTGTTGTGCAAAACCAAAGTCCAGAAAGTCCAGTGTGTGTAAGAACCATATGTGTGGGTCAGTACTGTGTGGTGGTGTGATTGAGAGACCGTATCGCCTGCGGGAAGAAGCTCCTCCTCAGTCTCTCTGTGTTGGTCTTCAGGGAGCGGAATCGCTTTCCTGACCTCAGCAGAGAGAACAGTCTGTTGTTGGGATGGCTGAGGTCCTTCACGATCTTCCTGGCCTTGGTCCAGCACCGCCTGCTGTAGATTGAGTGCAGGTCAGGGAGCTCGGAGCGGATGGTGCGCTCAGCTGACCGCACAACCCTCTCTAGAGCTCGTCTGTCCTGCATGGTGCTGTTCCCGAACCAGGTTAAGATGTTTCCCGCCAGGATGCTCTCTATGGCGCACGAGTAAAAGTTCCTGAGCACCTTGGAGGGCAGTTGGAAGTCTCTCAAGCGTCTGAGGTGGTAGAGACGCTGTCGGGCCTTTTTCACCACAGTGTTGATGTGACAGGACCATGACAGGTCCTGCGTGATGTGAACTCCGAGGTATTTGAAGCTGTCCACTCTCTCCACTGGGCACTCGTTGATGACGGGGGTCTGGTAGTTCCTCTCCTGCTTAGTGCTGAAGTCCACTATCAGCTCCTTTGTCTTACTGACGTTTAGAAGGAGGTTGTTCCTCTGGCACCAGTTCTCCAGATTCCTAATCTCCTTCAGGTAGGCCGTCTCGTTGTTATCAGAGATCAGGCCCACCACGACGGTGTCGTCAGCAAACTTGATGATGGTGGTGGAGCTGGTAGTGGCCACACAGTCATATGTGTACAAAGAGTACAGCAGGGGGCTCAGAACACACCCCTGGGGGGCTCCAGTGCTGAGAGTGGTGGAGGCTGAGACATGTCCGCCCATCCTTACTGCCTGTGGTCTGCCAGTTAGGAAGTTGGAGATCCACTGACACATAGATGAGCTGAGTCCCAGATGCTCCAGCTTGGTGGTGAGTGTGGAGGGAATTATGGTGTTAAATGCAGAGCTGTAGTCTATGAAGAGCATTTTAACATAATTCCCCCTTCTAGTGTCCAAGTGAGTGAGTGATGTGTGGAGGAGATGAGAGATGGCATCGTCTGTGGAACGATTTGGACGGTAAGCGAACTGTAGTGGGTCCAGTGTGTCTGGTAGTGAAGAAATGATGAAGTCTCTGACCAGGCGTTCAAAGCACTTCATCACTACTGAGGTGAGGGCTACAGGGCGATAGTCATTGAGAGAAGCAGGGTGGGGTTTCTTCGGGACAGGAACAATGATGGACTCTTTGAAGCATGTGGGGATCACCGACTGAGATAAAGAGATGTTGAATATCTCAGTGAACACAGGAGCTAGCTGGTATGCGCAGTCTCTGAGGATACGACCTGGGATGCCGTCTGGTCCTGCTGCTTTCCTGGTGTTCACTCTCTTGAAGGCTCTCCTTACTTCATGCTCGGAGATGACGAGCACGTTTCCGGTGCTGGCAGTATCTTCCTGTCTGCAGCCCTTAGCGCCGCTAACACTAGCATTGTTGGAGACCTTAGCTGCAGCCTCGAAGCGAGCATAGAAAGTGTTCAGCTCGTCTGCCAGAGTCACGGCCGCGTTCGTCATACCGGTTGTTGGTGCTTTATAGTCCGTTATTGTCCTTAGTCCCCGCCACAGGCTCCTAGAGTCACTCTGTTGGAGTTGTGACTCTAGTTTCCTCCCGTAGCGCTGCTTCGCCTCTTTCACCGCCCTCCGCACGTTATATGACGCGGCTTTGTACGGGTCCATGTCCCCCGTCATGAGTCCCGTGTTGTAGGCAGCGGTGCGGGATCTCAGAGCGTCGCGGATGGTTTTATCCACCCACGGCTTCTGGTTGGGAAACGTTGTGATAGTCTTTGTCTCCACGGTATCATCCGCTAGTTTCCCGATGAATCCCACAACCGCTTCCGTAAACACGTTGACGTCATCATCGGAGCTGTTTCTGAACATGCCCCAGTCTGCGTCATCGAGTGCGTCCTGTAACGCGGCCACCGATTGATCCGTCCAGCGCGCGACCTTCCTCTGAACCGGAACTTCCTGTTTCAGCCTTTGTTTGTATTTTGGCATGAGGAAGATGGCGGCGTGATCAGATTTGCCAAACGGGGGGCGGGATTGTGCCTTGTAGCCGTCCTTGACCGTAGTGTAGCAGTGGTCCAGTGTCCTTTCACCCCTGGTGGGGCAGGTGATGTGTTGATAAAAGTTCGGCGCTGCGCGTTTGAGGTTGGCGCTATTAAAGTCCCCCGTCACAATAAGCGCAGCGTCCCGGTGTTGTGTCTGGTGCTGTGTGAGTGCCTCATGCAGCTTGCATAAGGCGGTGACCGTGTCCGCTTGTGGTGGAATATAAACGGCACTTACAATGACCGATGTAAATTCCCGAGGTAGATAAAAAGGACGACACATGATGGACAGTAGTTCCAGATTTGGTGTGCAGGAGCGTGTGAGAGGAACAACGTTCGCACTGTTGCACCAGTTGTTGTTCACCATTAAACACACGCCGCCTCCCCTTGACTTCCCCGAGTCCCATGTCCTGTCCATGCGGTGAACCGAGAAGAACTCGGCCGGCTGGATGGCGTGGTCCGGCACCGCTGGGTTCAGCCATGTCTCGGTGAAGCAGAGGAGATTGCAGTCCCGAATGTCTCTCTGGAACTTTATCCTGGCCCTGAGGTCGTCAAGCTTGTTCTCCAGTGACTGGACGTTGGCGAGCAGGATGCTAGGCAGAGGTGTGCGGTGTGCACAAGCTCTCAGCCTGTTCCTGACGCCGGCTCGCTTCCCTCTAGGCCGCCGCCGCTTCCCTTTGTTCTCCCTCGAGATCTCACTCGGCCAGCTCGGATCCGGAGTTAAAAACTTCGAATTGTGAGTACATTGTATACCAATAGAAACAAGAGTGTCACTGTCATACCTAATGTACCCAATGGTGATGATTTTGCCGATTTAGAAACGCTGAAAACTAACTTAAAAAGCAAAGACAAAGAAAAAGTGGTCGGAGCAGTCGTCGGAGCAGATTCAGACTACCTTTTAGGCTCAGGTGCAGAGACACGGCTTTAACAAGAAGAAAAGTCAGTCATTCACCACCATCTTCCTGCGCACTAAAACCACCAAAGTCCTCTTCTCCAGTGTCGGAAACGAACAGGCTCAGGATGGCTTCGTCATCCACTCTCCGCTTCTCTCCTTCGTTGTCACTTTCAAAACCAAAGAAATCCTCGTTGTCAGTGTCGGAGTCGAACACCCTCTGAAGGGCCGTGGCGGTGTCCTCCTCTCCATCATGCAGCAGTCCAGCCCTTCGAAATCCGTTGGTGATCGTGGATGTTTGCACACTTTTCCACGCTGTCAGAATCCACCGGTAGAGTTGAGCATAACTTGCTTTTCGCAAGTTTATCGCCGCTCATCATCCACGCCTCCCGCTGAACGCGTAGAGCTACTTTGAAGTTTGTTTTTCGTGCTACTTGTACGGCACTATGTTGCCTGGCGGATGGACATGTGACCAACATACCACTCTTGAACCCCGATCCTTCCGCCAGGCAACGTAGTGCCGTACAACAGCGGAACAAACAAAACAAATCGTCTTACGATATCACAAAAATCATGGACAATCTATAGAAAAGCCGCACCTGACTAAAAGCCGCAGGGTTCAAAGCTTGTGCAAAAAGTAGCGGCTTATAGCCCGACAATTACGGTAATTTTTTTTAGCCAGTTAGCTTTCATCATCCATTTTTACTCATGCACCACAGCTTTGACCCTTTGACCCTTACCCTGCATGTAAGTATGCACATATCCAACACAGTAGAATCCTATATTAAAAGGTTTTTAACCTGCAGCTGTGAAATGGTCAAGTACGCCTATATAACAACGAAGCAGTTAATTTTCCAGTCAGTTCACAGCCAGTGAGAGGTCATCCCAACTCCTGCCTGCTGAAAGTGTAAGGAAAATCTGTCATGACAACCATTGTCTACAAGCTTCTTTACACACAACATTAAGCAAGTTGTTCAGTGTAGGAGGGAAGGAAAAAGCAAAAATGCACATGGTGACAAATGCTGCAAAAAAATTAGTGCCAGTCATGGAGCAGGTTAATGAGAATCCACATGCAAAAAGCAGAAACACTTAACCTGTGCATCTTATTGCAGCCTATTTTTAGTTTTAAACGTGGCAACCTTTTTATTTTTGCTTTCTAGGATAATAGTTTTGTATGGAAGGGTTTGGCTTTGAGCACTTTTATATGCTATGATCCAGTTTAATGTTAGTGGTAGTCCCAAATTTCTTTCTATTTGAAGGCTGTCAGATGAACAAAGTGGACAAATGTCAGCCCTAGGGGTGGCCCTACATGCCAATCTTGAAGAGAACAGTGATATTTAAAAATGAAACATCAAATTAATCCATAACCTTTTAATAAGCCGTAACAGCTCTTTGTTTACAGGTTTGGTAATGTAATGGGCTCACTCTCCTTACTCAAATTTTAAATGTAATTCACTGGAGAAAAAGAAACAAAACAAAATTTCACTAAACAAATTATTTTTTTCACAATATAATGGATGCACTAAAAAACAAACAAACCACAAACTAAAATTCTAAAATCATGTTTATTTGTGTGAACAGACTGGCCTGGGATTGGATCAATCTACCGGCCCCAGTTATTCTTTCAGCTACCCCTGTCATCAGCACCCTCACACTGCAAACATCTTGCAAACCTCCGTGGCTTTTATTGTGAAATGAAATATATTTGTTGCAGAGACTAGTGCTGACACTTGGTTAAAAAAAATGATGGAAAAATTTATTTCTTTTTTGGTTCATTTTCTGGCACAGCCGTTTCTCACCAGTAACTCCAGTAAAACTAATAATAACATAAAAATTCAGAGGGTCGTATCTTTAAATTATGTGCCCAATTTATTGGAAAAAAACACCGTATTTCACCTTCCATATTTAACCTTTTTCACATTTTTCTTTATGTCTGGTTTACAGATTGTGTGTGACACCATTACAAATATAGATATGACTCTGCCACACAGTGATCTCATTATAACTCGCAGGTTTGGAGATTTGGTTTGCAAATTAGACACCGCGCCACATGCATACAATCCAAGCATCCCCCACCCTGTTGTAAAAAGCCCCTGTCAATCAAAGCAATGTGAAAAAGGAACAGTGACATAATGGATGAGCACAAACAATAAAAGTGCTAATTACTGAGTCATTAATTATCTGGCAGCTTTACAATACGGCCCTTTGGATCAGAGAACTGAAAACAGTCGCTCTTATTACGCCTCTGCAAACAACTGAGCACTTGACCTTTCGAAATCAATGAAAGCAGCCTCGTTGGCATTTTGCAAAGCTGCCAAAAAAGGAAAAAATAAGTGGCTGTCCACACCTGTGGGAGCTGTGAGCAAGATGATTATTTATTGATAAACCAAAAGCCATTAAAGCACACGCACACACACACGACGGAGGTCCACGTGACACCTGTACATACAACATATGGGCTGGCATATTAGGGCTTTTGATTGTTACAGTTACAGAGATGAAGCTTTCATTGGAAAATGTAAGGATTAGTTAAATTGTATTTTTAACTTGTTTATTTTATATTATTTAGTATTCATGGTTTTTCTCCTCTCTTTTAAAGAAGATACATTAAATTACCTTTATTATGAAAAGGCTCAGTATCTTCTTTCAAGACTTTAACAGAAGTTCTCTCTGAGAACTGAACTGAACACATTTACAAAATGTGATACATTTCAGATGTTTTTCTGCCATTATATGCTCTATAATATCTGTTTCATACAAAGATTTTCTGTGGTTATATTTAAGTACTCAAAACTAATTGTGAAGACAGCATTATATTGTTGGTTAAGTACGTCATAGTTGCTTCATAGTAACCACTGATTTGAAGCCGAACGAGGATAAGATGGCTTTAATAAATCAACTAAAATCACAATCTTTTCCCAAACTTAAATTTTTGTTGCCTAAACCACATGACTAAAGGTGTAAACCATCCAACTGAGCCCTCCATCCACCCCATCACCTCAGTGTGACTTTTGTGTGTTACATAAGTTTTAATTTCTTATGGTTGCACAAAAACAGTCCACTAAAAAACAAAAAACAAAAAGAAAGTTCACAAAAACAAAACAAAACACATTTACCTGCACCTTTGAATTTCTTCCACATACGAACTTGTTTGTGGCCTTTGTTATAAACAACAGGGAGCTGGTCGCAGCCCTAATTAATTAGTCTGGACTTTGCCGTCCTCGCAGTAACTGTCATTGACTTCTAAACTCTAGCCGCTCCAGTTGTGCCAGCCAGAGAATGCAAATCTACAAATCCTTATCCTGTTGTACAATTTAACAAATGGCTTAACAAATGTCACTTAGCAGAATAAAAAGCCTTTGCTTGCCACGGGCCATGATTTATCATGAATAAAACATGGATCGACCCCTTAATATTAAGTGAGAATATCCCCTCCTTTGAGGGGCTTACATTATAATTTTTTTCTCGTTACAGTAAAATGGCAAACAAAGGCAGTTGCTTATTAGCCCGTTTGAGCTGAAATCTGCCTTGTTTAATAGCCGATATATGCATAATTCTGCCCGGAGCGTCTTCATTGCATAAATTTCTAATATCTAGATTTCTTTGTGAGGCTTTGTGTTCGGGTGTGATAAGAAAAGCTGTTTTTCTCATGATCGCCCCCAAGCTTCAGACATGATTTGACAGAAAAATAAAGACATTGTGGCTGCAAGATGGCAGAAACTACAGCAAAGCTCATACGTGTTACATTTAGGTATGCAGGAATACATCTATATGCCCTAAAACATCCTTTCATATAAAATGACAATATAGCTATAGATGCTGACATCTAAAATTTATACCTGTATAAATTATTTTTATACAGTTTTTATTTTTTTTGCACACTGTGATGTCATTTGGTAGCCTTGGTAGCCGGGGGTCGGTCCACCAGGGCCTCCGCTCCTGGCCGCCGCCCAGCACACAATGTACCCGGCCCCTATGGCGCCTCCTGCGGGTGGTGGACCTGCAGGAGGATAGGCCCATGTCCCTATTTCAGGCTGTGCCCGGCCAGCCACCAGACGCTCGCCCTCGGAAACCCTCCCCGGGCCTGGCTCCAGGCCGGGACCTTGGTAACCCCATCCCGGGGAGGGTGAACTGTTCACTTGATATTTTACTCATAGGGGTCTTTCTGAATCGTTCTTTGTCTGGTCCCTCACCCAGGACCAATTTGCCATGGGAGACCCTACCCTATGCAAAACCCCCAGACAACATAGGGGACACACAAACCCCTCCACCACATTAAGGTAGCGATTTGCGGAGGGAGGAGTCCCCACCGGGAGGAGGCCCCGGGGCAGACCCAGGACACGCTGCAGAACGTCTTGGTGCTCCCCCCGACAAGCTGGAGGAGGTGGCCAGGGAGAGGGAGGTCTGAGCTTCTCTGCTTAGGCTGCTGCCCCCCGCAACCCGGCCCGGATAAGCAGAAGAAGATGGATGGATGTAATGTCATTTCATTTTTCTATAAATATAACACACCAATAGATTTAGTCAGAATAGCTAAATGAATAGTTTCATCAGCTATTCCTCATGTTTTACTGAGTAAATCTAGTTACATTAAGATAAGATTTGTTGCTATGAAAAGAGATATTTGGAAAAAGGTATTATTATTATTATTATTATTATTATGTGGGGTCAGGATTTAAGACTATATTTTCAAGCACTTTTTCCATTTTGCATTTCTCAAATGTAAAGAAAAAAAGGGTTTAATCATTTTCTCACTCAAAACCAGGAGATGATGCGTGGAGCCTCCTCCCCATAATGTCAGCTAATATGAGAGCTTATGGATCACTGCCTAAACTCATTAGCCTCACTGTTTCTACCATCACTGTGCTCATAAAGGTGTCTGATGCAGGCATCAGTTTCAGTCATTATCAGAGCGCACAAGTCTGGTGTTATAGAAAACTGTGCAGCTTTGTAAGCCCAGGATTCAACTTTGTTCTACATGTTTTGTCTATTTTTTTTTTTTTTTTAGGAGCAGCTGGAAATAGTGCAAACAAACTTCTGCTTTTGGTTTGTCACAGGCTCTCAGCAGCCATGTTGATCCTATTATTCGCTGTTAATCTATTAATGTTAATTATTGTTAATGTTAATTAATGTTATTAATGTTAATCTATTCGCTGATGTTTGTCCCTTTTTGGAAAAACATGAAATGCAAATGTCCTTGTTTTCATTCCATCTTCTTTGTAGGCTTCTAGGAAACTGTTTTCATTTTGTGAGGCAAGGCAAGGCAAGTTTATTTGTATAGCACAATTCAACAACAAGGTGATTCAAAGTGCTTTACAGAGACATTAGAAACAGGATAAGGATAAGGACGCACATTTGCACAAACAAAAAAATCCATAAAGACAAAATATATTAAAAACAGACAAAGTTTTGTTTGATAGTGGATCTGTTCCAGTTTGACTTTGTTGTTAATGCTAGAAATTTGGCTGAATTTAACATGGAAAACCTTTAATTAATGCAGTTTTAACTACATTGCTTTGCAAAATACTTGCATGCAGAAATGAGTACAAAATGTGTTTTTTAAAAACTGTCCAGCATAAATAACAGCAGATGAAAGTATGTCTGACTGTGTGACTCCGAAATCCTGTTGGATTTCAGGAGCTGAAAACAAGTTATATAAGCTTTTATTGAGCCAACATTTGTAAATGAACTTCTTGTGTTCAGTCATATTCATGCAGCCAACCTACACCGCCTCTAAAGTCAAGCTTTAATAAGATAACCCTCCTTATTGGGGTTAATCAGCTTAAACTGTTCTCTGCAGCTCTGTGCAACCTCCCTCCCCTGACAGGTTGGAAAGTCACTAAGCCAATTCCTCTTGGATTACTGGATTTGGAGAGAAGGGAGTGGAGGAAAAAGGGAGAAAATCTGCATACTTACCAAAGTAGTAATGTGGACCCTCTGTCACATGGGAAGCTAACAGGGGGGAAAGGCGATTTACTGTTTGTCAAGTGTGCGAGGTGTGTTTTTCAGTCTTTAAGGCACTCAGAGAGCAACTATTCCCTAATGTGAAAGAAATCTAGTCAGTCAGAGTTGTTTGTAAGTATTCCACCGAAAGCAGCAGTTTGCCACCTTTTGGACTTGTGACCCCTTGAGATGAAAGCATACAGGATACGACCCAAGGGCTGAGGGCAATTGAAAGTGTTAGAAAGTTTGATTTCAAGGATTTTAATAGGATTATATGAACTGTATTTGTTGTAAGGACAAAAACAAGCTTCAAATAATATTGCTGTTCTTTTTTAAACTGTGTCAAGGATAAAAAAAAACCTTGACACAGCTGTGATCCGTATGGCAGAACGCTGCTGCAGGACTGCTCTCCCTTCCCTACAGGACATTTACGTCAGGAGATGCTGGACTAGAGCAACTCAGATTTTGAAGGACCCGTCGCATCCCAGCAAAGAATTGTTCTGAAATCAGGCAGAAGGTTCTGCACCATCTGAACAAAAACTGAGAGGCTCATTCATATCATCCTGATCCTTTTGGTCTTGCTATAGCACAAGACACTTTAACACCATTCCCACGCAATGTATACAAGCTGTAAATTTCCAGATTGTTTTATTTTATTTCTATTTATATAATGTACATAACTCACACACTTGCTGCACATAATGTCCTCTTTGTATATATTCATTCACTGTATATAAAGTTCTGTCTGTCTGTCTCTTTTTTTCTTTGCACAGTCGAGGAGCGTATCAGGTGACTGCATGTTATACCTGTATAACCATGCACGTGACAAATAAAGAATCTTGAAGTTTGAATTTAGAAACTAATGTATCTAGCAGCGGTCAAAGAGTGAATGATGTCAGTTTTAACAGAGTCACAAACCCTCTCAGTCCACTTCTTCACTCATAAGCTACCAGACCTTTAATGATATCTCAGTTAGCCATCTCCTTGTTTGGTCAGAGATAATACTCCAAAGGTCGTGGGTCAGATTTGTTCTTTGTTTTAATGCTGGAAGGTTAAGTGGAAGGAAAAGGCTTTAAGGACTCAGAGTCAAAACATTCAACTTCAGCTTTTCATCAAAGCAATCGAGTTCACGAGTCACCGCACAAATATCCGCTTCAGGAGTTCACGTCAGAGTCTAGTTCCTGAAATGCAAAACATTCAGCTATGTTTATTTGTATTTGTAAAGAAGCGTTTCCACACACCATGTTTTTTTTTTGTTGTTTTAGGATGTATGGCAGCATAAATGCTGGTAAAATAAAAGGAGACATATGCACCGATTTCTTATTATAAGTGCTTCACATCAGCTTTGAAAACACAGAGTTCCTCGGCTTTGGCCTGGATTGTTTTACTAAGAAAGTCAGTAACTCTAAACAGGCCACATCAGGTCATTGATATTAGATTTCAAACATAATATAAATAGCTTTAGAACTCACAAAATCTCACATCTGTGAGTTCAAACAGTGCTGTTTCTTTCATCTAAAACTGCCAAAATCTGACAAAACAAGCTATATGTCAATCCTAGTCATTTTCTTCCATCTACACTACAACAGCATAACTCACTTTTTGCTTGGAGTCATCAGGACGCAGCAGCTAAGGTGCTAACAAAAACTAGCGCATCACACTTTTTCTTGTCAGGACAATTTTAAATTCTGTTTCTTAACCATTCTTTCAGCGGCTTCCAGTAAAATACAGAACTAATTTTAAAATTCAGAGGCGTGCAGGAACAGACTCCCGCTTGTACAGAAGAACTCATAAGACCTTGTTCCAGCAATCAGTGCTTCTTATCATCAAATCAGGCCCCGTTGTCATATTTGAAATCCAGAGCCGACCACATTTTGGAGGCTGTGTCGCTTAAACATCAGACAAACAACCATTCCCGCTCACATACACAGCGAACACCAATTAACAATCACAAACTAACCTAGCATACAGGTTTTTGGATCGTGTGAGGAAAACTCAAAACCAAGCAGCTGTTATTAATTAACTCGTTAATTTTTTTGAATTGCAGCTCAAGTAAATGCCCTGTTAAAAAGAGAAGTTTTTAAGACTTCAGAAGATGCACAATGTCTCCAGAGTCAGGGAGGTAACGTGCTACATCATCATCATCACAATACAGCAGACACAACCTTCATCGTCGTCCCTTATGCGACAAATAAATGTTCCATGAAGCGCTGTTGCTATTTTCATCCTTCTCTTTAAGGGGAGAGCAGTCACCACTTGAAGCAGCACTTGTAGTGTTAATCTGGGTGATAACATCCAGAACATACACTTCCTTCCCTTAGTTCAGAGTATGTAGAGGTTATCTCTGCTATTCATGTATGTGTTTGAGTGGGTGTTCATTCACATGCAATGAATGCAATATTCCCTAGACCCTCATCCTCACCTTAGCCATTACAACTAAGTTAGAAGCCCCAAATGTTAGCCAATGTTAGCCTTCTCTTTAACCGTTTGAGGTTCCTTTGGAGGAACGTGAAAAAGTTAGAACAGAACAAAATACTCACTTTCCTAAAAAAAAAAACTACTCACTCGGATTTCTAAATCTTAGACTGGATCTCACAAAGATATCTGTAAGAGTGCACGCACATGTAAAAGAAGTACGAGCCTGGCTTAAGGCCAACGTCCAGGCCGTGACTAATAATCACAAGACCAGCAGGCCATGAGACTTGTTTGCAAGGAGCTAACCGTTCAGCACAAACACATCCAAACACGTTCCCCCTCTGAACCAGTTAATTTCATCCCTATGGCTCAGTGTTTATCTATGTGTGGATATCTGCGAGAAGAGACGTGATGCCTGCTATGACAAGGTTACGTAACATCTGCAGGCATGTGTGTGTGACACTGCCCAGCCTAATTCCAGCAGAAGGTTAGCAGACGACTTGGTTGTGCAACACGTCTGCGATCTTGGCTTGATTCATGGCACCCTGTCAGAAAACCGAAGCAAGACGTAAAGTCAAAGCTTTCATAAAGCCCGAGCAAGAATTCAATGAAGGAAAATGCTTTTTAAGATAACATTCGGATGTGTGCACACAGGCGTTACATCGAAGACAAGAGCAGGAAGTGGGAGAAAAAGAACAACGTTGTTACAGCATGATTTCAACAGAGAGATGAGTTATCTGCTCAGGCAAAGTGACTGTGTTTGTTCAGCATCTCTTAGCATATTTTATACAAAGTTATTTGTGTTGTTTAAGCTGTATGAAGAGATTGAAGAGATTTGGGGCTGCATACAGCTTTGTCTTGCACCTGGAGAGTAGTGCGATTACTTCTTTCTTTATTTTTGGGGGATTTAGCTGCCTACTCATCACAGTGTTTTTAAATAAATGCATGACAGGGCAGTGGGGGTAGTTATAGAACTACTGGAGGGTTCTAATAATAAAATAAAAAAATAGTTCATGCATCCCTTATTTTAAAAGGGGGAAGCACTTCTTTAAAATCTTTATGAACATCTGCCATCAGCATAATTAATTCACCAAAGGGCACTTCGGTGCCATGTGGAGGCCGATCGCTAATACAGCCTGGGTCAGCAGTTTAATTCCCACTGGGACCACCCGTGTTAAATGTCACTGCTCGTGGTACTGTCTGGTGTTTTTGGAATAATCCACTCTCCAACTGGTACTTATCACATATGGGCTGTAACCGGATTACATGTTCCATTTGACTGCAATTTAAGTGACGTGTCAAAAAAATTTATTCTCACAAGTATTTTTAGACAAATCTGTTTCTGCGTGTTGCTGAACCAGGGAGAGGTTTTAGTTTGGCCTGTTTGGATCACAGTTAACCACTTTGTAAATATGGTGTCGAATCCGCGTTCACGTGTTTTTAAAAACACAATCTACAAACAAATATTTCCACGCAGCTCTAAATACTAAATTCCTGGAAATGTAAGAGCAGCAGCAACTTTGAAACAATTAAGTTGTTTGTTCTAATCCACCTTAACAACAGGGAAATTAGACTTTTCTGTCTAAAAAGGATTATGAATAACACAAAAGTAATTTCACTTATTATTTCACTTTTTTTTGTTGCTTTTCTTGTGTTGAAATAAAGTAAAATAACATTTTGAAACTGAGCGTTTAGAGCGTTCTGAAGCCTGCTGAGCTTCTGGACTCGCAGGGATTACTTGTACATCCACTGACCTCATTGTTTGAAACTTTGGAGAGTTCCAGCAGTTACTCAGAAAATACAAGCTGTGTTTGTGAACCACCAAATCTCCTTCTCTTTCCTACCGTTTATGTTGTTACTCTTCCTGAAAGCATCTCTGTATTGTATGCTGTTTCAGGAACCCTTAAATGAGTTCTTTGAGATGACAGCAACAAACAACCGTTTGTCTCAATATGACTTAGAGCCCCAGGTACTGAGCTTTAATAAACTCAAAGAGGATTCCTTGTTGTTGTTATTCCTGCTGCTCTTACACAGACACAAACGGTTAAATAGAAAAGATACAGCACTCTGCTTTTGGCTCAGATACACTTTCCCAGCAGTGGGTTGCTGATGTTGGAGGAAGATCAGAACTCTGAAGGAACATGCTTTGGCTTTTGATTTATTTGAGGAAAATATTTATGTAACTGGTGCCCTTATATAACCCGTCTGTATTTTAGCATACACACATCACTCATGTGGCATGTTCTTATCATAGTTTTCTCAGTAAGGTTTAGAGCCACAGTCAGAGGCTCCAGTGTGCCCCACTGGATGGCTTTGCAAAATACCAAAAGAGAAGAGAAGAGAAGACAGTAACAATTTTTAAAATGCACTCATTTTCCATCAGGAAGTCAGATACTGCCACTGTGATTTTGCAATGTATATGTAATGTTGTCAGACTGATAAAATGTGGAAAACCTGAGACTTTTCACTAAAGTTACGTTGTCATCTGGCTGTTCATCATTTATTTTGTTGCTGTTGATGTGAATGTACTGAAAATGTACCCGTACTCATCACTAACACAACGATATTTTTAAAAATACATTATGCTTGCGATCGCATTGGGCTGGTCCAGTAGTCCATGAGCTAAAACTGTTTGGCCTCCATGGTTTGCAGTAATGGATCATGTGGGTTTGCGACAAGCAAAAGTCCATAAAGATTATGCCACTGTCAAATAATCCCTGTAGGTAATCCGAGATGAGTTCAGTGTCTGCTGGGAAGCATTTGTTGTTGACTGTTGACAAAAGAAAAAAAAAAGCTCACACAAGGATCAGTTAAATGGCTGAATTTCACATTAGTGAAACGATGAGTGTTTACATTATGTGGAAACCGATTGTGGTGCAGCTCCACCAGAACGGAGCACCCCCAGAAGCAACATTACTTGCAATATGAAGCATTAGCATTGCTAATGTGGCAATAAATAACATAAGAAAAGCATTAAATGAAATTAAATTCTAATGTCATCATTTACATTGTGTGCATGATCTTCCTGGATGACTTACTAATGCGTTTAACGTGATTAATCTCGACATGTCAGCTTTTGTTTTGCTTCTTTAATCAAGGCCTCAAAGTCAAGCTCTGCTGGTCTCAGTGCTTCCCACATAAGCTGACGGCTCAGCTCAAACCTTTCTATGCATCAAATAGGTAACTCTAACATATTGTACACTATTTAAGCTGCTTCAGTCTGTATACAGCAGCCCTGCACCTTGCAGGTCAGCTCCGCCTTACATGCTCTGTGTGATTTTATCAATGCCTGACTTGAGTTTTCCTGCTGCTAGGCTTGATTACTGTAACAGCATCTTTACAGGTCTACCTAAAAAATCAGTCAGACAACTACAGCTCATTCAGAACTCTGCTGCTCGAGTCCTCACTAAGACCAAAAAAGTGGACCACATCAGTCCAGCTCTGAGGTCCTTACACTGGCTGCCTGTCCGTCAGAGGATAGACTTTAAAGTTCTGATGCTGGCCTATAAAGCTCTGAATGGTTTAGGACCAAAATACATCAGTGACCTCCTGACCCAGTATGAACCATCCAGATCCCTCAGGTCATCTGGATCCGGTCTTTTATCAGTTCCCAGAGTCAGAACCAGACACGGAGAAGCTGCATTCAGCTTTTATGCTCCTTATATCTGGAACAAACTCCCAGAAAGCCTCAGATCAGCTGAAACACTCAGTTTATTTAAATCCAGGTTGAAGACTCACCTGTTCTCAGCTGCATTTGAATAAAGCACCAAATCCACACTTTAAGCTTAAATTTCAAAACTTACATTTAACTACTGATTTTATCTACTGTTCTGATTTTATCTGTTTTGGTTTTATATACTGTTGTTTGTTTGTTTGTTTGTTAATTAGTTAGTTTATTTGCTTGTTTTATTCAATTTTAAATCATGCTTTTTATTTGTTCTTGTTTCTAATGTCTCTGTAAAGCACTTTGAATCACCTTGTTGTTGAATTGTGCTATACAAATAAACTTGCCTTGCTCTTCCTGCCTTGTGATTTCCACATGCATGTGGAATGTCTGGGATATCCCAGAAGGGAGTCAGACTGCCAAATATAAATTACTGCAGATGGAAATAATCTTTTTAAGCAATCCTGACTAAAATGTATCACTTCCACGCCTTGGTATATTATAATTATTGTGTAGGGATGACGAATCAGCAGGTTTCAGTCCTTGTCTGTCAGTGTCTCATCTCTCAATGAGCATCAGGTGAACACTTTACCACACTCCTATGCGAGGCAGGTGTCTCCTTTTTTGTCAGCTACAATAGCCAAACAAAGGAATAATTTAAAAGAAAATATTTTAAAAAAACAGATTCATCCATCCATTTCCTGTAGCTTATCCAGTTCCAGCTCACAGGGGAAGCAGCCTAAGCTGAGATACCCTCTCCACTGCCACCAGTTCCAGTTCTTCCAGGGGATACCCCGAGCCAGTCAAGAGACATAATCTCTTCAGCGTGTCCTGGATCCACCCCAGGGGTCTGATGCTGGTCGGACATGCCCGAACCATCTAAACCAGCTGATTTCAATTCAGAGGATCAGCTCTACTCTGATCCCCTCCTGAGTAACTGAGCACCTCACTCTGTCACCTGGATGTAGTTTGCTCATTTCAGCCACTTGTACCTGCAGTCTTATTCTTTTTGACACTACACAGAGCCCATAGCCAGAGGTAAAGGCATATAATCAACCAGCAAATCAACCTTGTTTCCAATCTTTCTCTACAAGCCCAGATCTTGTCTTGTCTCGAAACAAAAAAAGATATTAGGGTTGTGTGACTGTGTGATCAGCCCTTCATATTACACGAAAGACCCAAAGCACCCGTGAGAAGTCTCTCAGAGAAATTATTCACTCACTACTACTCCGCTCACCACTAAAATCCCCCTTCATTAAAATTCACAGTACTTCTTTTTGAGTGAGCATCCTGCTTTCGTTGTCATGGGATACCCATTCCTATTAACGGTCAAAGGCTCCCAATCCATTACAAGCCATTTGATGCCGTTTTATTCATCTCGTTATTCACTTTTAATTAAAAATAAAGAGCTACATGACTGACTGCAGTAAATTATCTGTCATTAAATTACAGCAGTCATCACGTTGATGGCAGTAACATCAAAGACTTATTTGTGCTAGGCTCCATATTAGTGGGTGATTTGCTTTGATTTTACATGCACCTTGAGACTAAACATCAAGATGCTGAAAGCCAGAGAAAATTTTGCCAGAAAGGCAGAGAAATGAACTCAGCTGAGATTTATTTATCAAGCACATTCCATTCAAATATGTGGCACTGCTTCACCGAGATATAAACTCAAGTCTCTTCCTACTTTACCACACAAAATGACCATCTTTGCACTAGTTGGCATCCTCAGTTCACCTATAGAGGCCCGTGATCAGACTCAGTCACAGCTGTGAGTTGGATTTATTCAGTATACAATAATGAGTACAATGTGCATGAAGGGTAAAATAAAATCAATTAGGATTTAGGCACAATTCTGGCTTTATTATTAGATTAATCCCACAAAGCTGTGGTGGTATCATAGCGTCTGTCTTCTCTGGCTGACTGTCCCACTGAGAGTGCCATTGTTCAGCATGCAAAAGATTTGCATAATCCCCAGCCAGCCCCCGCTCCACCTGTGCCATCCCACAAGTGAGGTCACTCTGAAATCCAAAGGAGATTTCAGTGGGACAGAAACGGAAACCTTTCCTATACCAGTACTTAAAGGAAACAGGGGAAATGAAACCTGAGTGGATTATCCTGCTACAACGAAGCCTGGAATTGCAGATCTCAACAATTTTAGCTTGTGAACCTCAAAATAATTTTGAGGTTCACAAGCTCTAATAATCTCCAGCTCTTCCAGGGGAAACTCCAAGAGACATTATCTGTGGTTCAAACTGAGACTGAGAAATTCCTTGATGCCAGGATTAAATTATTTTGTCACGGTCCTGGCTCTGTAACTGGGTGCTTTGTGTTATGAATTATTTATAGTCTTGGATTTCATTGTTATTTATAGTTTCTAGTCTCTTGGTTTCTGCCTCTGTTCCTTGTGTGACGTCTAATAAAGTTGTGTTTTCATGTCGGTGCTTGTCATTGTTTCCGTGTCAAGTCTGTGTCTCTGTGCCTGCCTCATGTTTCCTGTTTTACTTTGACGGTCTCGTGTGCTGTGTTAGTGTCTCATTGTGTGTGATTTCTCCCAGCTGTGCTCTCTTCCTGTGTCTCATTCCCTCATTATCCCTCTGTTTGTTGCTGAATCGTCTGTGTTTCTCTGATTGCATTTCTCATGTCCAGGTCTTTGGTTTCTTTATGCTTGTTTCTAGTTTCCCCCCAGTTTAGGTTTTGTCAGTTTAGTTTTTATCACCTTCTGCTTTTGTTTGCATCCTGTCTCTGCTGCAACTAAAGGCACGTTTCAAAACCTGTGACAGATTTTGACGTTCTTTCCTCTCTTCGCTACATATCAGGTTGAATGCTGCATGCACATCTGTGCATCCACTTATCTTATAATTATCTAATTATAGCATATGAAAGGTTATCTAAAGTATTAAATTAGTTTGTCCCAACAGTATGTATTTTGATAATGAGTTACCAGCTGTTGCCATGGCATCAACAGACCTTAGAGGGGAGGTATATTTATGGTGTGAGTATTGTGAGGCCTTGGACTCGGGGGGGGGGAAACAAAAACAATCGTGGCAGCACCGAGCTTGTAACTTTTAATTTTACAGCAGCAAACTTAATTCACTCATGCACCCTGGAGCAAAAAGAAATAAACAGTTCATCCTAAAAGAATATAAAATGTACAACAATCGCAACACAGACTCTAGAATCAACACAGTAGCATCTAACAGACTTTGAGGACTTTACTGACCAAGGCTAAGATAGATCACAAATGTGACACAATGCAACAAAGCTCAGTGTCATCACTGATCTACAGAGCACCAAAAAAATAAGTTAGTCTCGTACTTTTGTCCTCCCCAAAAGCTCATTTAACCACAGCAGTTATGTTACAGGGACATTAACATATTTGTTCAACCTGGGAAAGAAAAAAGAAAAAACTTGAACCAGGATCTGAATGAAGACTGAAGAGTTCTTTGTTCCTCGGAGCAGCTGAAAGACTTGGCCACATTCCCCCAAACCAAGTGCCACCAAACATCAATAATCCAGTCTGGCATTGGACCAGCTTTGACTCTTCACAGTATCAAAGGATTTAAACAGTTTTTCATGATCAGGCCCTCCAATACCTGTGAATCAACAGTAGACCGCCCACCCACCTGCTGCAGCCCATTACTTAAAGGCTGAGAAAGGCCTCCAGACAGAGCAGGGGGATGCTGCTTGATGGTCACACTGCACATGGGCGCTTTGTACACAGGGCAGAAAGGGAAGCTTTTATTGTTTTCTGATAGATGGGTAATGGATGAATCCATAAATCTGTTGGCTTCATTTGGTGCCACTGAGCTAAGTAATTAAATAACTCATGTGCCAGTTGGCACAGGACACCACAGACTCCCCTCCCTGATAGATATAGCCAGGCAAACAACTGCGCGCCGTAATCATTTCTTTTGTTGCAGCTTAATTGGTTTTCTGAGGTATTTGCAATTGCAATTTGCATTACACGACAAGACTGAGATCAAGGAAGTCTTTGTATTTCCAAAAAACACGGTATCATCAACAAAGAGACAAGATTCTTGCCATCTGCCAGACACGGGACTGCTTGAATAACTTGATTTTTTTAAATGTAATAATTTGGGGGAAAAAACATATTCCATCATATTTAGAGGGCAAGGCAGCTCTGAAACAATGTTTTAAACAAGGCACACACAGGCACACGTATGCACACACACTCAGACATCTGCTGCTGCTTTTTGGGAATTTTTTAAATCAGGAATTTTCAGTTTAAAGAAAACACACACACACACACACACACACACACACACACACACACACACACACACACACACACACACACACACACACACACCCTCCTTTGCAGGCATCATCATTTAGCTGCTTGAAGATGATATAAAGGTGACTTACCAGTCTGTTGTCCAGCACTGCTCTCTCCTTAGATAATGTCCCAAAAAAGCTTGGCTGGAAAAAAGAAAGAGAATTATGTTTGTTTTTTCACTTTCATGGGAACTTTTTGAATAAACTTTGTGTTTATGCTACTCCTGGTCTTGTAGCTCAGTTTATTAATGAAATATTATTATTATTATTAAGTCTTTAATCCACAATGGGAACACTTTGTAGTGACTGGTCTTCTTCAACACTATAAGTCATATTAGCCTTCTAAATAACGGTCTTTGTAGTCTCAAACACATCTGCCCGACACAACTGAGGGAACAAGGTAAAACAAATAAATCCTTGGCACAAAGCAGCGTGAGCTCAAACCTGCTGAGCTGCAGGTATCGTAGCCGGAGCAAACTGAGGACACGGGGGAAAATAATGATGCTAATAAAAAATCCAAATTTATTATAGTAGGACAGGTGCCTTTGCTGAGAGTAATGGTAGTCATCTGCGTTTAATGTGGATCTGAATGTGGGCGGCACGTACGGGCTAATTAAACCCGCAGCTTTAAATACAGAAAGAGCCAACAGAGCAGAATAAAGTGCTTTCCTTTGCAAGTCAGATGATGACCCGATGCTGAACAAGGAGAGCCACAACTCAGGGTGTTCCTTCAAGCAGTTATAATCCACACACACACACACACACACACACACACACACACACACACACACACACACACAAAAACATGTGGATTACAGGGAACAGGCGAGCTCTCCTAGCCAAGGATATAATTAACCGTGTTTGTCCTGGCATTCACACGCAACGAGATGAGACAATAGATAAATATTTCCTTTCTGTTTACATTGAGGAATTATGGAGAGCAAACACGAGTGATTTTACAGTCTGCTGATTGAGCTCTCTTGTAATTTGCATCCAAAAATGTGAATTTTACAAATAAAGAAAACCCCGTGCTAGAAAAAAAACACATTATGCCACCATTTCATTTGTAATAGGTATTCCTGTACGCCTTAAACACACTGAAGTAGAATGCCACAGAGCCCTGGGTAGAAACGAACACTCAAAGTTTGAAACTTTCCTTTTTTGTTTTTCAATCAAAGTGAAAAATAACTAAAAATGGCCCTGCAGTCCCCATTTACTATCAGGGTGGGCATTCACTCAACCTTAATCTCCTCAAGTTGAACACTGGCAGGATTTCTGGGTAAAAGCCTACAGCTGCATGCTGTTGCATAACACAGCCCTATTAGCCAACCTGTTTCCCTGTGACACAGAAACAGGAAATCAATGGGAAAGGTCACTTTGATGTTTGATTGCATGTGCTCTTGCAAGAAACCTTAAGCACTAAATGCTAGTTTCAACCATATCATGTAGAGTTAGAAAACAGGAAAGGATCTAGTTGCAGGAAATGACTTGTTTGATGCTATAATAATGTACAGAGAAAATCCTCTTAAGCCATATTAGCGAAAAAGGGATTTAACTGATCAAATCCTGGAGGGGAAAGCAGTGAACGTGTGACGGCGGGGTGCGCCGGTGTGATGATGAGGTGGACCCAGGAGCAGACACGGTGGGAGACCAAGTTTCAAAACAAGGCGAGCCTTTATTTGGCTGATACATGAATAAATCAAACAACAACAATAACCAAGACTAGACTATGAACTAAACGTAATTATTTTAACTGTGACTGTGACCTTGACTATGATTAACATGGGGGTTACATAGGCAGACGACCTGACAACGAGCAGTAAGAGACAAAATGCACACATGAGGTGATCAGCTGACACAAACAAATCATAATGACACCACAGGGGGAGTGTAAGACTTTCAAAATAAACAGGAAACATGACGGGACGCAGACGTGACCCGAACTTGACGACATGAACCACGCAGACATAAAACATGATGGATAAGACACACTCAACAACAAGGGGAACTTTAACACAGGAGAAGATGACACAAAGGAGTCTAAATGAACAAAGAACTATAACTAGGCAACCTAGGAGCTAAAGACAACAAAATGAACCAAAACATGAAATACGAATATCAAAATAAAATGAAACACTGGGTCAAACGATCCAGGACCGTGACAGAACGCTCTTCAAAAGAATCAATTAAAAAATAGTCACAGATTTCTTTTAAACAGCCTCAATGTTGAGAAATCCGATTAAAGTCAAGTCTATTAAAGCTCGTTTCTGTGGAAACAACAATGTATGGCTTTACAAAATCATATTAAAACTGCATAAACATTAAGACGAAGTTCAGCTGTGGATAAAAATGCAAAGCAAAACGGGGTAAAAAATTAACTGTTTCAACATCATCCAGCATTGTTTAACTGTTTAAATGCAGACTCATAATACTAGTAGATTACTTTGTCACAGGGTGAGGGTGGATATCTCCTCATCTTGTGAGTTGTAGTTGTGATTTGATCACATGTCACTGTTTCACTCTCATTCAGATGGTCGTAATAAAAGTTTTAGCAGGACGCCCTGAATTCCTGCTAACTTAGCTCATCTTTACTTGGACGCTTCAGAGCTAAAAGCTTTGACCACATCTGGTGTTGCCGATGGGTGTGGTCAGATGTGTGTTTCGGAGCATCTGTAATGATGTGCAGAAGAGCGCTGGAGTGAGATGTTAATCTACAGGATTACAACAAAGGCAAGTTTTCAGAACAAGTATCAATAAAAGGCCAGTTTAACCTGTTAGTTAGCGGAGGAAGCAATGCTAATATGCAAGCAATCGTTTCCTTATTAACCTGTACAAACAAATTTAAAACACCTACAAATTGGATACAACATCAGACTATTGAATTCTGAATTGACTGCACAGTAAAATGAGAGATTGTGGTCACGTGTGGAGGGGGTCTTCTAGAAGGACATCAACTGTAAGTTTAATTTAAGCAAAACAGAAGCCTGTGTGAAAATCTGAGTATCATTCAGGATTGTTTTAATGCTTCTGCTGAGGAATGATGGAAGATAGCAAGCAAGATGGGAGAAACAAACCACAAAAGGAAGAAAGAAACAACAAAGACCAACAAAAATCAAACCCTGTTCTGCCACCTCACTCATTAGATAATTGCTTATGAGACTCAAACCTCAAAGTGGTGCTTCTACCTTTGACCTGTGACTTCTTCTACAAAGCAGGTGAAGATGAGACCAAAGGAAAAAGGAAAGCTGAGCTTTTATCTTGATTACAGGGTTGCCTGAACTAGAAGTGACCTGCTAAATGTGGACTTGTATGTTTATTATCAACCAGAGACCTGGAGCTTTTGACCCAGCTGACCTCTACTGCCCATCCTAAATGATTAGTCCCACAAAGTACACTTGCATTCTCCTGCTGCTCTCCTGTCAAATGTTGTTAAACTAACTCATGAAAGATAGATAGAAATTTTAAAAATAATACATCTGTCAGACCTCCACAGAAACTGCGGTTCTTCTAATACCAACTTTCCATTTAACTCAGACGCTAAAATTCCCAACTTCATTTATGAAATATAGATGTTTACAACCTGCTACAACGTGTTCGTTTACCATTCTCCAATCTAAGAATAGTCACTTCTGACTAAAGACAAAGACACTTGCTAATGTTGCGGTATACCAATGGGTCAATGTCTTTTACCATCTTGGCAAACAATTTTTATGATTTTGCTTATTTTACTGATTTCTTTTTTCTTTTCTTTTTTTGCATTGTTTTCTATGCCAATGTTGTTTTTTTGTTTTATGTTAGGTCTATCACTCTGACAAGTACACAAATCAAATCTAATACTTTTTACATTTGATTTATTATCATATTCGACTGGTTGTTGTAGAAAATAGATCAGACTACAGTGACAACAGGTCTGGTGATATTAGTCAAATGTTAACAGCTGTTGCAAAAAGTAAATGTCCATAAAAGGAAGCTGCTGCGTTCTGACAGGTGTTGTATAAGCTTGGAAGCCAAGCAGATGTAGTTCAGTGTTTGGACAGGAGGACATTTCACTGCAAAGAAACTTCACCTTATGTAACACCAACAATCACAAAAAGGATCAGGCAACTTCTGCCAGCACAGATTAGCTCAAGTGAACACGCTAAAAAAACAAATCTGCAAAAAAAGCTCGGTATCTTGCACTACAATAAAGCAGCTGCTGAACTCATCTCAGCTGATCTTTTTTATGTCGTCACATTTTCAGTTCTCGGTTGCTTGATACATTAACTAATTTCTGCCGTGTGAGTGATTTGTTACAAAAGTTGGTCAAAGTTTATGTAACTTCTGGACAGCTGCCCCTGCCCTAGTTTACAAAGACTTCTTAGGGCTTGTGACTCAGTCTGTCACTCACCATGAATCAGGTCATGAGCGAATCAGGCCACAGACGCTGAGCGATTGCATAAATATAGCCTGTTGTGTTATTTTGATACAGGTCTGTGATCGACTGCTTCAACTGCCATGTAGGCTTTAATAAAAAATATTATATATTATATATATTATAAATCCTATATATACACACACAAGTGCACTAGAGCAAATTTAAATCTAAATAAAAGGCACACATTTTCATTAACATTCATCACAAAATCTCTACAGATGAATAAAACATAATCCACTTAAAGTCACACAACAGATGACGTTCAGGTGAAAACACTGCACTTCAATCAGATTTGTTTTTGCTGAACTACATGAAAAAAATAAAAATCATTAACATTGAACTAAAAAGAAAAACCAATGTTGGAAAGTCCAGAAAAGGATTCAACAACATCAGTACTCAAGTAAAACTCACCACTGAATCTTTTGTTGTTTAAATCACATCTTAATAAATTAAACTGTCCCTGGTACCAATTGAATTGATTCATGTTATGTTGTTCAGCCTTTAACAACTTAAATCAGACCGAGGATCACTTCTTTCAGCTGAAACCTAATTGCAACAAAAAATATTTAGTCTATGATATAAAATGAAACCAAAGATGAATAGACAGTGTTTAAAGTTGAGAGTAATCTTGTAAGCTTTATTGCAGTGGTGGCATGCACGCTGTGGGCATGAGAGGAAGCTAAAGTAAAATAAGACCTCTAAAGGAAGTAGATTTTTTCAGCTACGAAAGAAAGCGGGTCAGTCCTTTGGAGTTACTCCCCAATTCAGACTTCCAGGAAACAAAAACACTGAAAAAGTAAACCTAACATAAAAGTAGCCAAATAATGGTTTAATAATTTAAATAACCTGCAATGTGAAAGACAATGCATCTCGGAGTAGAACACATTCTACTCAGTATAGACAGTACTTTGCTAATTAGCAAAATTAGGTTAGCCAGCTTGCTGCTACATATATCTAAGATAATTTTTCAATCATCAGCCAAAAAGGAAAGTCGACTTACATGAAGGGACCTTTGTTTGGTTTGGGGGAGATTAAAACCATATCCAATTTATGTTTTTTCATACCCAACTCTATGCTAGCTTCCCTTCCAATCTGCAGTAGCTGGAAGCTAAAGATGGGATAAGGCCAGAGTATCACCTTTTTAAAGCCCCGAGCAGCTCTAGAATGAGTTTCTTTATGCTGATGACACCAAAGTAATCTTGGGTGTGTTTTCCAAAGATGAACGTATAGTGAAGGAACAGCAAGGCTCATGATATAAAGCAACATAGCGAAAGCAGCATTACAGGGTCCAAATGGAACTGGGTCCCTCGCGTTTATTGATACCGTTAGAAATGGCAGGATGAATTCTTTAGCTTAAAGAGCTATAGGCCTATTTCGAGCACTCAGTCACATGGTTAAAAAAAAGGCACTTCACAGCGCAGAGACTATAAAATGCATGCAAAAAGATTGCTAATCTTTTTATGTTTTTTTAACTGTAAAGTCATTAAATGACAGATTTAAATGACCAGGGAATTGTGTTGGCCCCCCTATTCCTGCAAAGCAGCCCTGACCCATCGAGGCACTAGACCCCTGTAGGTGTGCTGTGGTATCTGCACCAACATGTTAGCAACAGATACTTAAAGTTCTGTAAGCTGCAAAGCGCGGCCTCCACGGATCAGACTTGTTTGTCCAGCACATCCCACAGATGCTTAATTAGATTGAAATCTGGGGGATTTGGAGACCAAGTCAACAACTCAAAGTCATTGTGCTTCTCAAACTCTTCCTTAATCTGCATTATCCTTCTGAAAGATGCCACAGCCATCACAGAGTACCATGAAAAAGTGTACATGATCATGTCAAAGTAACATACAAGGTTTCCCAGCACAACATTGCATCACATTGCTTCTGCCAGCTTGCCTTCTTCCCTTAGTGCAAAAATACACCACTATACAGATGCTTAAAATATTTCTGCATATTTTCCACAACACTACTCAAACGTGATGATTTTTGAAAAAAGTATAAAGTTTGTATAAAGTTTGCACTCTTGTGCTTCAAACACTGCAAATGTAGCTGATACTCTTTACACGTGATTCTGACTGATAAACACTGCAGGCTGTACTGGGACTTGTCTTGTGATGTGAACCCAGTAAACTGGTGTGAAATGGTCATTTCCCATGAAATACTTTCTCTCTCCCTGCTGCCTTAAATTCTGTGGGTTCATAAAAGTTTGTCCTTTTTCCATTTGTTTGTGTTTACTACTAAGCATAAGATAAGATAACCTTTATTAGTCCCACACGTGGGAAATTTGTTGTGAAGCATGTGAAGTCATTGGTCTGCAGAGTGTAACAGTAGCAGTTCTGTACCCACTGCCCCAAGTCTTTAACCCGATCTGTACTGAAAACTGGTTCTAAACGTTGTGTAAGAGCTGAAATGTCACACCACCTCCCCATTTCCCCTCCAAAGCGTACCAAAGTGTCACAGCAGGTCTGAGCTTGTTAATATCTGCAAGTCATGTTTAAGTTCATAAACTCCTAAATGAAACGATTTCCTGTGGGCTACTAACAACACCTTTAATTACTTTTATGGGGGGGTTTCGTTTTCACTTTCATTTGTTGTGCATATTACTTTACCAGTGTTGGATCCACTTGGATCCAAGTAATGTGAATTTGATTATCAAACTGTGAGTATAACACTGAGCAGATGAATGTGCCAGAGCAGACTCATCCACAGATACTTCACAATGCACCACCTACACGTGTTCCCTTCAGGTGGATTTCAAAGAACTACAACTTGAATAACTACTTGTGGCTTCTGATGCCTGCGTCCAAGTCCATAAAATCACTGCTTAAACCTTAAACCTAAGGCCTGCAGTAAAACATTCCTTACATATATATTCATATGCCAATTCACTTCAATTTCACGCATACAGTATAACGTCAAAACTTTGCCTTCTTTGATCTGCACTTCCTTTTTTATTTGACAGGTGGTATGAAAGCCTAGCTTAAAACTATTTCTTGCAAGATCTAGAAATATATTCGTGTTCATGTACAAGAAACTTTCCACAATTTCACAACATGTTCCTTCACATTTCTGTGAAACACTGCACTGCACTTTTGTGCCACGGACCGGTTTAATGTCAGACATATTTTCACAGACCGGCCTTTATTAGTCCTTTATTTATCCAGGTAAAAATCTCATTTCCAAGAGAGACCTGGCATCATGGCAACAAAAGCCACATACCACATAAGTATATAACATTTAAAACAAATACAACATCCCATACCAACATGTGTAAAATATACAATAACAGATCAAATTAAGAGTACATTAAAAACAATCACACTGAGTAAAAGAGTTGTTCTCTCGTTCCTTTAAGACAGACTTAAACTCTCCCAAGGTAACCAATTCTGATCATTTCAGTTCCTTCTGCAGATTATTCCAGGAAGCAGGGGCAGCGTATTTAAAAGCCTTTTTCCCCAATTCTGTTCTGATTTTTGGGACAATCAATTGTATGATATTGTGAGAACAAAGGCTGTATTGGTTGTGGTTTTTACTAGAGATGGCACGATACCACTTTTTTATGTCCGATACCGATACCGATATCATAAATTTGGATATCTGCCGATACCGATATGAATCCGATATAATGTTTTTTAATCAACAAAACTGTTTTTTAAATATCTTGCTGCATTTTGTATAAGTTCATACTCAAGTTTAAAACAACAACTACACTAAAGCTATTCTGTTATACCTGTATGCAAAAAAAAATATTTCATAGTTCAGCAATACTGATCAATCTAATAAACTTAAACCTACACCATCCTCCCTATTCTGGTATTTTAAAGAGTACTTAGCATAAATATTAAGCAACCTAACTAATAGGGTTCAAACTCCCAGCAACAACAAAAATAAATAAATAAAAAATAGGGAACCACCCCTCACGCGCCACCTCATGATGCTTAATCAACGTAATCAACCTTAATTTGATGCAGTGTGAAAAAAAATGCACAGAAATCAATTATTTTTCAAGAAATATTAAATAGATTCAACATCTTTCTTCAACAAAATTGCAGACTGCACAGATGGTACCTTCCCAAAGGAAAAAGTACTATAGCTTACTAGGGTATATATATTAGACTTAATAGTTACTATGTACAGTAATTGACTTCTATTCATTTTACATCAAATTAAAACTTTGGGTGTCAGATAATTATTTATTAAAAGCTCGACATTTTAAATGAGAATAAGAAAGAAAAGTATGTCTTTGTGCCCCCTTTTCCCTGTTAATGCCCTATCAGCCCCCCTGGCTAAACTTTGCTAGATCCGCCCCTGCACAGTTACCAGCGTCAGCTACGTAGAAAAAGATCCTCGAGTAGAAAGTAATATTAAATACATTCTAACAACAGCTGATCAAGCTTAAACGTGCTGCTGTTGTTCAGCCGCTGGTTTCCTCTTTCTGGTGCAAAGTGGGCCAAAAGCAAACTAGAGACACGGACTAGCGACAGAAAGCAGTTTCATGATTGAAGTAGCAGCAGGAGAGGCAGTCGCTCCATATATCGTTTGTTAAGCTTAACGCAGGAATGCTTTACAAACATTCAGAGATGGACTTACACACTTGCTTTACTTCTCTCGGGATAACTTTGTCGGAGATGAAATGCCGGGTTGCTAGCGAAGCTCCACATGCTATCCAGACCACGACAGGTCCTGCATGCCACAGCCGCTCTATCACGTGATGCCTACTGCTCCGACGTGCTAACGTTCTGAGGTGAGTTACGGCGTGTTGCAAGTTTTGTGAGGTGCTTTCGTGATATTTAATGGATCGGATTACATTTTTTATTTTTCTCCGATATCCGATCCAGTAATTTAGGTCAGTATCGGACCGATACCGATACGTAATATCGGATCGGTCCATCTCTAGTTTTTACACATATAAACACATAAATAAGATGGAACCAGCCCAAGCAGAGATTTATAGATAAAGATCAACCAATGGGAGAGTCTGCAAAAGGTGTCGCGGATAAATACAACCAAAGAAAATGATACGACCAAGACAAAAAGGGTGGTATTTTGTAAATATCATAATTAATGTGAATTCACTGTGTAACTTAATTAGCAGCGTCCTCCTGAAATGCGCCAACAACACTGAGAGTAACATCCTCCTCTCTGTCCCTTAATGCTCTCTGGTCGCTATGGTAACGCGTAAATATTTCTTTCAAAATAAGACACATGACCACAACACGGGAAAACACCCAGGGAAACAGAGTTAACTATAAAAACCCTGAAAACCATAAGTTTCACACCCGAGCCTCAACTCTCGCAGCCCGGTACCAAACGACTCACTGACCGGTACCGGTTAGGGACCTCTGCTTTAGGTGGACTTTAAGCGTTTTATCTAGTTTACACTCTCTGTCAATTTAGAAATACCAACAAGCCTACCATGCATGTGCTTGAATATTTCACAGTACTCTGGTGGAAACTCATGCTGGAACATGATAAATGTGCAAGCTCTGCACACATGTATATGTAGTGGTGCATTATACCCTTTTTTATTTGCTAAGCTTGAGCTTTTTGGCATACAGACATGACAGTGCAGTAGTCTTCTATTTTTACTTATTTTGGAGAAGAAAAAAAAGAGGTAATTTTTACTAAAAATCTGAGAAAACTTAAAAACCCAAACCAATGTGCATTATGAACGGCAACTTTCTTAACAGGGGTTTAATTATTCCATGTGGATGTTCTGCTCATGCAAGTATGACTTCTGTCAAAATTGTTATTAAAGTATGATTAACCACTTTTTCTGCAAATGGCGTGACAATCTTAAGCAGTGGATGTAGGTTGTCACTGGGCTGTCATCTGCGCGTGTACTCACAATCATTCTTGGACGTAAAAAAGCCACCATAAAAGAATAATATGTCACAGCCACTCCAGAGACTTTTCAGTTTCCGGCCGAATAAAAATAAATCAGAGTGCTGACTTCATACTTCTCAAATGATCGATGCACAATGTCTTTCTTCTGCTTTGATCCTGGATGAGGTAACTGCAAGTGAAACCAACAAAGCCCTGAATGCCCAGTCACCTCACGGGGGCACACGGTGAAACACAAACCACCAGATTACAGACTCATTCAGGTTTGTTTCATACTCACTAGACTGACAAAGGGAATTAGGAGAGAGTGCGAGATGAAAGATGTGTTTGGTGGCATTCTCAGACAGCTTGTGATTAACTGGGAAGCACACGAAGAAGAATGAAGGAGAGAATTAGGCCATTAATGTGCTCAAGTGGCTAGATTGTTATTTACATGCTGTACGAATCACATGACTAATTTGTCTTGTTAAACAGTACACGCTGATTTGTACAGATGTAACAGAAATGAAAAAGACTCATTTGTGCTAATTAAAGGTTTCTGAATTTAACATTGATAGAAGAGATAAAGAGAGGATGATATGGAGAATAATAAGATGGAAAAAGGAGGGGTGGGCTGCAGTCAAACAGAGAAGAAAGATCAAAGCAGAGGCCATCGGTGTTCACTCCCGCAAAGACACACTATGCATGTGTGTAAGTGTGTGTTACACCATCTTCAAAGATATCTGGCAGTTAACAGAGTCTCCATTAACCACAGAAGTCATCAAAGAACTTTTAAATATCAAGAGCAAACTTTGGGTTTCATCTGGAGCACTTCCCCACAGAGCTGCAGTCCAAATAAATTACACTTTGTGATGTTAACATTTTTTGGGAAATTTTCATAATGCTTTTGATAGAACAGATATGATTGTAGTAAAATACAACACTGCTCCATGTAAATCTGTACGTGCTCGGATGGTTTTTATCATGTGATGTTTACAGCAAAGTTATCAGCACGTGTTGTTTTGTGTTGGCTGAGCCAACTCGGTGGCATGTTTTGTACAGTCAGCTCTGTGTGTGTGTGCACTCCCTATTCCCACAGCATGAGGAACATGGAGAAACAAACCACAAACAATAAGTGATTTAAGCGTTTCATGTGTTTACCTACCCGCTGTTTGGAGGAAGGCCTCATTCCAAGATGGGGCTGGCTTCGACACTGCAGGGAGGGGATGAGACAAAAATATGATGATGAATCTCAAGAAAGGATCAAACAAAATATTGTTTTATATCACTAAACCACAGCATGTTCTTCTATTTAGTTTGCTATATGCAGACTTTAACAAAGCTAAAATGGTTTAACAATAAAATTAAAAAGTAAATTGTGTTTCTGCGTACAGTATTTGCCTTTTTTGATTTAAAATACCTGAAAGCCTTTTCAATATTTTACACAGAAGCAAAGGACAACACAAAACAGATCCACATTCATGACACCAGGCATGTCCAAAGTCTGGCCCAGGGGCCAATCATGGCCCTAGGTCATATTTTTTATGGCCCTTTGCACTTATATTAATAAATAAAGTATTATTTATACCGCAAACAGAATTAATACATGTAATTTCTCTGTTCACTTCATGTTTCAGCACCATGAGAACCCATTGGGTTTTATGCACCCACACAATACACAGCCATGAATGCTGATGAATGATCTCCTTTCAGTTTCAAAAATACATGAAGGTGATTCCCAAAGTCGGACTTGCGCTGGCCCAAACACAAACCAGTGTCCTCTTCAGTCATGCTTCTGTGATTGCTGCAGATGCACTAAGCTACTATTAACCAAACAGCAAGCTGGGCAGCAGTAATAACTTGGAATGACGCAATGTGGAAATTAAAGTTTTTCATTGCTATGACTTTAATGTACATCAGCCCAACTAAGCTAAGAAGGCCCATCCATAATGCCAACATTGAAGTTGTAGGAGTAAATTTCCAAAACCACATGAAAAGAACTGGTTTGCTATGAGACTGAGGCCCTGCCCACACGTGCATAAAAACAAGTTTTTATCTCGTCTTGGCATCCAGAGTTAAACACAACACAGGTTCCATAAATATTGTGCATCATTTAACACACCGAACACCAATATTAGAAACAGTGAGATAATAAGGGATGTAAAAAAAAAAAAAAGCAAAAACATCCTGCATATTTACAAGAATTTAAGCTTTTATCCAGTAATGGCTGACTTTGTATTTAAAGCAAGTAATCTGGATGGTTTACACCTTGAAAGGTGTAAAAGAAGTTTGCAAAATCAGCCAACTTCACATTTGGCATCAATGTTTCAATTTCAGATTTTTGTTGCATATCACAATTCTTACTTATCAGTGATGTGCATTCATTTAATAAAAACAAACTTCTCCCACTGATATTCGATACACTTTGAAACACTGTTTCTGCATGTATGGTATTCATACTGTTGCCCTTCAGGCGCTGGCATCAGCTTTCACTCATTCTAGTGACCACTAGCAGAGTGCCAGTAATATTACAGTTAGACTCGTGATCCCGACAAGAAAGCTTAAAAAGCGAACAAAGCTTTAAAAAAAAGACTCGAGAAGGCAACTGGGTTTATTCCCTCCCGGCTGTCGGCTAAATGCTGCAAGTGCAAAATGTAAATGAGTGCATTTAAACTGCAGGCATTAAGACAAATGTAGCCATTAGTGGTATTTAAAATGAACATAGAGTTTCTCACAGAGGGGACGACAGAACAAGGAATCCTAATGAGTGTTTAAAAGGCTCGACATGAAGCTCCCAAAGGAGTTATTTACAAAGGAAAAAACTCAGGAGCACGATAATGAATTCCCACATGCAGAGAAACACACACACACACGCACGCACGCCCCTCAAACACACACAAGCGCACACATACACGCACTGTGAACACTGACAGACATTATTTGATCTAGAGATTGAGATTTTTTTTATGTGAAACACACACAGTCAGACTTCCATAAACACCACTACCCACATGCACACAGAAAGCCTTTTCTCTGCTGCAGCAAAGATATTGTTTGATATAGAGTCTCACTTTTCCTTAAATACACAAAA
Source organism: Diplotaxodon limnothrissa (assembly GCF_057381915.1). Taxonomy (NCBI): domain Eukaryota; kingdom Metazoa; phylum Chordata; class Actinopteri; order Cichliformes; family Cichlidae; genus Diplotaxodon; species Diplotaxodon limnothrissa. Next base: position 36,751,493 of record NC_140607.1, read on the forward strand.
CCAACCTCTCACAATCAAACCTCAGATGATTTGATGTAAGAACTTATTGTTTCATACCCAGAGCCACAAAAAGCCCACGCTCACACAGGCACACACGCACCTTCTAACCAACAAAGACATCGTTTGATCCAGAAAGACTGAAACCAGGAAGCAGCAGTAAACCTTCCAGAGAAGGAGCTGGCTTTTGTTTTACAAGCTACACCGTCTGGAGATTGTGGGGACATTTGAGAGAGAAGGTGTGAGAGCGTGGTTAGAGAGGCGATTGGTGAGTGAGAAGGGTAAAGGTGGCTAAACGATACCCCTGCAGATATCCCCCTGAGACCCAGCCTACTCATTTATGTCCTCTGTTGTGGACACACAAATCACAAAAAAGTTAAACTGAGACATACATAAACTATGTTTTCTTCCTAAATCTAACCAAGTAGTTAAACTGAAAATACAACAAACGAGTCTAAAAATAATAATCCCATGTGAAAAATCAACTGTATTCTGATTCTGCTTCTTGAGGCAGACTTAGTCTAATGAACAGAAAAAAACTGAGCTCTACATTTAGTCATTATACAAATATGAGACAGTCAGACAAAGAAAATCCGATTATTCCGAGGCTGAAACAAATGAAACGGGGTTTATTCTTGGTTTCCAATACCTGACACTTTTCCCTTTTTGTTTTACTCCTGCAGATGATTGCCGTGACCTTTAGAGAAATATTACGCTGCATAGAAGAGAGAGACGCGGCACCTATGATTGAATGTCTTTTTGATGAAAGCAGAGGGACGAGGTGAAGAGGCGGGACGGAGAGGAAAATGAAAACAGAAGGACAAGACGGGGAAAATCGCCTTGCGTTCTCTCCGTCTGATCACAAGCACAGTGCGACGTTCTGGTTCTGACATTTTAGCTTGAGATGTCTCATCCATCTTCTGAGGTTTTTGCTGGATTGCCAACTGTCAACTATCAGCTGGAGTGAGATCAGGTGGCGAGTGTGGGGGGGTTGCAGTTTTGTGGGCTTTATGGGTAGTCCGTCTATCACGTGTGTCTTGTAGACTTGGAGAAGACTCACGACCAGCTTCCAGCTGCGGGGTGTATTATGGGAGCATGGGGCTCCAGGCCTGCTGCTAGACCATCACCTTGTATAACCACAGTGAGAGCTGTGTCCACGTGCTTGGCATGAAGGCATAGTCAGGGTGAGGAGGGCATCTGTCAGCTGAAACCAACAACACTACTGCTTGAGAAAGAAAGATAAAAAAAAAAAAAAAAACAAAACAAACAAAAAAAACGCTTCACTATCAAATTAGCCAAGTCTGATGTCAAGGTAACAGCGGTCTGCGCTCTAGAGCTGCAATGCTTTGGTCACATTACACCATATTTTGCATATTAATCTATACGCCCCTCGGCTTCCTTGTTTTGTGACCTCAGTAAACACTGATGGCTTTATGGGCTCAAATCGATCGTTTCAAGTCAAACCAAATACAGTAACCATCTTGTAAATTATGCTGTTTTTTCTTATGTTCCCCCGCCCACATAAAACACCTGGGCTCTTTACTATGATTGCATTCCAGCCTATCAACTCGCTGCGTTAACCCACAGCTTCCCCTGCACGTTTACATGAAAGAGGTGGCAGCAGCCACCCAATCACAGTTATTGCTAAATGCAGTGGTAAGAATGTGGCTGATTTTTTGAAGGAAGATGAAACTATGGGAAAAATATGAGGAGGTTAAACACATAATGCAGACTGAAAGCAACCCAGCAGCAGCCGATGACGCAGCCGTATGAGTGCATGTGAGAGGAAAAGCACTGTAAATTTAATGTGCAGTTTAAGTGCTCTGATCAGTAAGACTGAAAAAGAACCACTGTACTAATGAAGTACAGCCTATCTGAGAGAGGGGAGGAAGGAAAGCCGACTGTGTAAGTGAACAGATTCATGGATATCACAACTCCATCATTAAGACACTAATGGGTTATAAACAAGTATTTAATTAAATTAATGTTTACAGACCATTTTAGTTTTTATGTTCCCAGCTGCAGACTCAGTGGTGTTGAACAGTCTGAGAGTATAGAATAAATTCAAAATCAGAATTCAACAGTATGCTTAATTTAAGTTTGATATAAAGTCCAGCTGTGCACAGATGTCTGAGCAATCTTCCAGGAATAGTGACACTATTTTCTGGAGAGCTGATTGGTCACTAGAAGGTGATTTCATACCTGTTGATCTCTAATCTGAAATTCTGCTTCATAGTACAGGCCTCTTTGCTACATTCTGCTTCTTTCATGAGTTCCTTGCACCAATTTTCAAGGCATTTTCTTGCCGCTTGTGTAACAGTATCTTACATACACACCTCGGAGTTATCCAGAGCCAAAAAAGCTTAACTGCTGAGTAGAAAGACAGTTTATCGAAGCTTGTACTATTGGGCTTGTGCTCATTAGAGCAAATAAACCTCAAACACTCACACACTCTTGCATGTTCATGGTTTTAGTGTCATATCTGTTTGCAGATTTTGACTATCCATCCATTCGCTTCCGCTTATCCTTTTCAGGGTCGCGGGGGGCGCTGGAGCCTATCCCAGCTGTCATAGGGCGAGAGGCGGGGTACACCCTGGACAGGTCGCCAGTCTGTCGCAGGGCCAACACACAGGGACAGACAACCATTCGCACTCACATTCACTCGCACATTCACACAATGGCAATTTGGATTTTCCAATTAACCTATCCCCTCAAGCTGCATGTCTTTGGACGGTGGGAGGAAGCCGGAGTACCCGGAGGGAACCCACGCAAACACGGGGAGAACATGCAAACTCCACACAGAAAGACCCCGGCCTGATGGTGGAATTGAACTCAGGACCTTCTTGCTGTGCGGCAACAGTGCTAACCACCGTGCTGCCCAGATTTTGACTAGTCACAAAAAAAAATTTTTTCCCCACAACACTCCTCTCAGCCTTGAATCTCACTTTGCACAGCATTTAAATTTTCTCACTGCGTGCACGGAGGCTTGAGGTTATATTAACATGCACATATTGACGAGAGACCCCCCCTCTGCTATTGTGCCCATCTAGAGATGTATAAGTGCATATGTATGCAGTAGCTGTTTTGGTAAATGGTTCTGTGTGCGAGACTGCCGATGAGGCCTTGTATGAGACGCTGTTGTGTGCATATGAATGGCAGGGGGTATCCTCTTCCTGAATGCAGAGTGCATCCAGAGTATCTCATTGCTATTCATGTGAATGATTCTCCTGGAATCAAACAGCAGCCAAAAGCATATTTGCACAGAGTTAAGATGCATGCTACGCTGGCAGAGGAATCTACCAAAGAGTTTCCTCCAAAATGAATTTTGCTTCACCTCATCAAGTTGCCTCATGTTTACAATGCAGCTGTTAAAGAAAGAAAAGTGTAGCGCTCGTCGCAGTTTTTAGGGAATAATTTCTGCATATGGGATTTCATTTGTCATCCACCAACTTTTCTCTTTGAAAGTTCAGCTACTGAACTGATTAAGAACATCAAAGCTAACTCAAACCTTCACCGAGCCCATCAAGTTTCTGCTACTGCAGTTTGATTCATGGGACGTGCTGCAAATGTACAACTGAACTCAGCTTTTACAGCAATTTTGGTGGTGTTGGAACCCATCTTGGCTCATGCAGGGTGGGAGACAGGGTAATCTCTGGACAGCTTGCCAGTCCACATCAAGGTTCAGCCCAGTATCGTTTCAATTAATTCTCAGCAGAGTAGGAAACATGAAACTGAAATGAATCTGATTACATGAATATCAATCTGAAAATGTGCCTTTGAGAAGCTTCGCAGACATGTAGCGTGTGTTTAGCTGTGTATAAAATGTTGCATCAAACCACTGACAGAATATTCATGCAGGTATTCTGTTGTAAAATTGCTGATTGCCACTAATCTTTGTTGTCAGAGAAACAGGGATGAGGGAGTCTTGTTAACATTACACCTCAGCTGTGGTTTCCCTACCCCAGGCTTTCTCATTTCTAGGACATAAACAATAAATACAACCTTTTCTACAGTTAACCTATTAGCTGTTAATGCCCAGGTCCAATCAAATGAACCGTAACCCTAAAGAAAGGTCTACTGAATCTACTGAAGTTAAATGAATATTTTTACATAGCGGGAAGTGTGAAGGTATCATACTTCATTTGTATTTACTAAAACCAAGCTTGAAAGGGCAGCATTGCAGAGGTCTGGAAAGACAAGAGAATATCACACAATGAGGATCTCAAGATCAAACCCCTTCCAGGTGAACTGAAATCACAGACTGCAGGACCACTGAGCAAGGCACTTTGCCCCCATCAGCCCAGCGACCAGCAGCAGTGACAGACTGCTTATAGAATGAGTGGCAGCTGGTGACGCCCAAAACTGCCGTGTGAAACTCCTCGTCTCTCCATTCCCTGACTCAGTATTTCCTCCCCTCTGCCCTTCCCTTCCTTTCCTCGTCTCCTTATTGTCTCTCCTCTCGTGTCCACGCTGATATAAACAGCCTGTTTTTGTGCAGGTTCCCCCACCCGATCTGACAAAGGCCTAGATTTCTGACCGACTGATCAAAAAGAGATTTGCCCTGAGCCAGATAACACAATCCCAACCAATGAACACTCTCTCTTTTATATTGTGTAGCTGTTACAGCTGTGTAGCTTCACATCCTTAGTTTATTCTACAATATGAATGTGTTCCTTTTCTTTCCCGGATCAATAAACAGGTAATGCAGTCGTGGATTTAATGCTTGTTTTGTCTGCGAGTCACTACCACAGTCCTGCCTTCACTCTTTCTGGACCACACGCTGGCATTAATTAAGCAGCAAGCAGCACTTGGTTATATGTTACACATCGCCCCCTTGTGGTCACACCATCAGTTGGGAAACGCATAGTTGCCTTGCAAAAACATCCACATCTCTTGCAGTATGCAGATTTATCTGCTATTACTGTCCAGTATATAATTATAGTGGGAGTGAGCTGCACAGCTGTGTGTGTTAATGTGTTCAAAAGATTGCGTTCCCTGTCAGTGAAGTCTAAAGCTTCCTCTGCTGAGATTCAGTTGCATGGATTTGTTTAATGTTTAATTCCATGACAGTAATTATTTCTGACAAGTCTTTAAAAGCATGATGTTGGATATGAATCATGTGGTTACTGGAAACTGGAAAGTGATGCTAGAATAACAGCATACGGTGGACATAATGGAAAGTGGGGGGAACAACCCACTCTGTGAACGTTTTAGGAACTCTCACATTGCTATAAAAGATACAGCTCATTTACTTATGTTTTAAAACAAACCAGGAATGTCTCCGATTTTTATATTAATCTGAATGTTCAAGTGACAACTGGCTGGTTAATAGTGCCCACTACAGATTGAAATCACTGTGATTTAAACTCGAGTGTGTCTTATGTGGGATCTTTTGGGGTCGACAACAATTTTGGTAGTTGCTGTTTATTACCCTAGAACAGTGGTTCTCAAACTGTGGTACGCGCACCACTGGTGGTACGTGGGCTCCCTCTAATGGTATGCAGGAAGTCTCCAAAAAAAATTAAGATTAAATAATATAGCGTGTTCTGATTTAGGGATTTCTGAAAAATTAAAACATCCAGCTCTGCTATCACTTCCAACATAAATGAAGACAGGAAACTAAACCGCAGTGACGTTTGTAGGGTTACTGAAGTTGGACTAGCTGGTATATAATAATGTGCTACATGGTTGCTAGCTACACAGCTATGGTTAGCATAATATAAGCACAGTGTAGCTGGAGGATGAATGCTAATATAAACCAAGAGAGGCCGACAGTGATCACTGACTGTTTTTAGGGGCTTGTTCAGATTAAATAGAAGATATAAAGCATTAAAACATGTTAAAAACACAACAGCCTTAATAAACGCAGAGTAGTTTGGACCCAGAAACAGGGTTCATACGTCATCACTTAAAGATTGGATATCCCACCTGCTGTGAATGTTTTAATGCAGTACAGTTGTTATTATCACTCGCCACATCCTGTTTATGACAGTGAAAATAAATAACATTCATATAAGAAATAAAATTGTCTCGTGTAAACTGTATGTGGTGTTAAATAGGCCTATACTACTGTACTTTAATGTCAGTTATAAGGGTGGTACTCTAAGAGACATATTTTATGAGGTGGTGCTCATTGTGAAACGTTTGAGAACCACTGCCCTAGGAGCTCATCTTGAAAACACCACCCCATCATCTGCTCAGCTATGATGCTCCTCTGCTACACGTGCTGCTCTGATGGTCAGACTATGAAACCAGCACTTTGATACTCTGCCTTATTACAACCAAATAAAAGACAGAATGAAACAGACTAAAGAGATTAGACGAAAACAACCTCACATGAAATCAAGAGAGCCTGAGCTCATCAGGAAATGCTGTTCCACATCATTAGCTTTAAGCCTCGACTTTGGAACAGCCACAAGCTTCCTACCTGTTGGTCCAAGCATGCAAACGTCTTTCTACTAGGGTTCAACATTTCTGCTCATTAACTTCAAATCAAAATCAAATCAAATCAAATCACTTTTATTGTCACATCACATGTGCAGGCACACTGGCACAGCACATGCGAGTGAAATTCTTGTGTGCGACCCCCACAAGCAACAGAGATGTGCAAACACAACAACACAAACGAGCAAAATACAAGAATGGCCAACCTGAAACTAATAAATATATGTACAATATATAATAGTGTATGCATTTCTGGATGTGTATACTAAATATTTTCCTACGTGTGTGTGTGTGTGTGTGTGTGTGTATACACATTTTTACAAATTAAATAGTAAAAAAAAAAAAAAAAAAATATATATATATATATATATATATATATATATATATATATATATATATAATAAAATATATAAAATATACAGAGTTGAATATGTGCAAAACAAGTGGCATTTATATACAGTGTGGAGTGCATAATGTTGAAGTTCCAGTAGAACTTAGAGCCAGACTCACATGTGCTTTAAAAGTGACGCGTAAATCATGTGTCCTGCTTTGCCCACCTGCAGACATTAGAAATCTTCACTTTATCTACATGGACACAGATAAATAAATATAAGAAAGGTGTGAAAATCATGTTCAGGTCAATGAAAAAATAATGGGGCAAAATGAACAGAGCAGAAAAAAGAAGAAAAATTAATGTTCATGAACAGAAATTAATGGGTTCAATTTTGTGAGACAGCTTCAGATGGGTACGGTTAGTTGTCCTACACTGATGCTGACTGTGTCGTCGAGCAGTATGCACTGTTACTCAATCCTTTGAGGAATAATAATATTAATACTTTGTTGGGAGGTGATTCAGCTTTTATCTTTGATAGGCTCCCAAGCCTCATAATTCAAGAGATCCAAGGTAATCCTAAATATAAAAACTTTAAAAAGCCTCCATCACTATGACAACCATTAACATCGGTCTAAAGATACTGGGCAGCCTTTACTCAGCTTTCATTTACTAAAAGCAAATGGAACTGAGTTGATGTTCTGCCATCAGTATTTTCTTTTTAACCATTCCACATTTTAACCCTTTAGTTAAAAAAAGCTTTTACTGTTGGTGGATTTATCTTTACTTCTAGTTTTTAGCCTGAATGATGCTTAAAAACTAAAAGCCTAAAATCAGTCTGCCACCAGTTCCCAGCTCTGGTTGACTAAAACCTTCTTAATGTGTTACAATATCACATTTGTGGAAAAGCCACGCTCATTTGGGTTCAGTCTGAACTTTGCCTCCTTCTGAATGTCACTGTTTATGAAATGCAGATGCCGGGAGAGGACAGAAAACTTTTAAGTGGCTGTCAGGTTTTATAGTTTGGATCAGATCATGTTTTCTCAGCTCGCTTTGCTTCGATAAGAGGCCTAAAACATTCCCATGCGCAAAGTCATTTGAAACGCATTTGCAAGGAGTATATAATGTGTTTGGACTGACTGTGCACGTGACACCATCGCTTAAAGGAAATCACGGTTTTAACACAACCATAACAAAAAGTGAAAATGGAGACATAAAGGATAAGTCATCAGCACAGACTCACTTAGTGAGACGTGAGGCAGATATCGTGTTTCACTGCAGTGTCATTACTAAAGTGCATCACAGTGAAAGTTCCTTATGCACAAAGACAGACATGCATCATGTGGGGGAAGCGCAGAACTGATGCTGCGTCCCAAAACAAAGTCACAATGGCAAGTGTTTTCAACAAAGCAGGAGAAACTCCACAATCAACAGTCCCACACGCCATCAGACTGTTTAACTCCTCCCTGGAGGGGAGAGGGAGGGGAAACAGGAGGACAAAGGAGGGGGGAACAACTAAGCTGTAGTGCCTCTTCACCTCACTGTACAATACCTTTTGTGCAATACTTTTGTAAATAGTCAACGGTGCAATAGACTCAATACTCGAAATGTGCAATTCATTCACTTGTATTTTTATTCCTATTTATCCCCTTCGTATATTTTATTTATATTGTCTCTGTATTTATATGTGTATATGTGTGTGTGTGTGTGTGTGTGTGTGTGTGTGTGTGTGTGTGTGTGTGTATATATATATATATATATATATATATATATATATATATATATATATTATTCTGTAACTCTGTAACTTCTGTCGGTGCTGTGCTTTTTTGGAAATCGAATTTCCCAGAGGAACCCACCCGAGGGATTGATAAAGTTCTATCTAATCTAATCTCAATAAATCACAAACATCACTTAAAATACTAAAAGCTGCTCACACAACCGTGAAGACTCCGAGCAGTCGTTGCTGATGATTTTTACCAATAGCACATGAACTCGTTTACAACCTGTTCTATCAACAGTCTTCACCTGGATTGTGAAAAAGAGTACCAGCCACTGGCCCCACACCTGTGACCCGGTCATAGGACATAATATGAAAGATGAATATAGCTTCCAGGTCTGAAAAGTGAAGCCAATGGGGACGATTTTTTTCACGTCTATGGGAAAACATCCAGACCTTGATCCTGACCTCTGTACACACTCTCTGGGTAAGTTTATGGGCTCATTCAGACATTTTCTTCCTCTTATCCAGCTCAGAGTTGCAGCTGTGCTGGAGCCTATTTCACCTGTCACTGGTTGTAAGATGGAGTATAGGTCACCAATGGCAGGGCTAACGAGGAGATACAGACACCATTCACGTGTGCTCACGTTCACACCTACACACAATTTAGTATCATCAGTTACACTAACAAGCATCACAGCGGGAGGAAGACAAAGCACCGATGGAGAGCACACAGTCACGGGGAGAACATGAAAACTCCAGCAGAAAGGTGCAAAGGTGGCCAGGGATTCAAACTCCGGACCTTTAAGCCATGAATAAAATGTCAGAAAGGACGACAACACAATGCACACTTCTCGGTAAACGGCGTTGGTCAAGTTACTTGAAAAAGTAACTAGTTACTAATTACTGATTACTTCTCCAACAAAGTAATTCTGTTACTTTAATGATTACTTGTTTTCAAAAGTAATTAGTTACTTTATTACTTAGTTACTTTTTAAAAACATGATACACAACCTGAACTTATTTTTTCTGCATAATCCATCATATCAAACTAAATCAAATGAAAAAGTTTATTTTTAAAAATTGTTTCATTCGTTTTAATCTTTTAACTTTATGCACATTGCATCAAGCAAAAAACTTTAATTATATGAAACTGTCTTTGACTTAAAGAATTTTAACATTTAAACCTATTTTCTGCATATTCCAGCAAATAAAATAAAAATTATCTTTTGTGTTTACACTCAATAGATGCAAAAAACAAATAAAATCAAAGATTCAGCAGCACTATGTCCTGTCGCTCTTAAATCTATTGTCACCTGTTTAGCAGGAGTGGGGCAGGTAGAGGTTTGCCCGGTGCTGCAGCGGTCATGTCAGTGGGGGGGATCCGGGGATTTCTCTGTGAATGTCACATTCCCGTGGCAGCGTGCAGATTTGAAGTTTAATTTCTCGCTGTAGAAAGACACGCAGAGTGAACAGCGGACGCTAATGTCTTTGTCCCTTTTTACGGAATCAAACTCAAAGTAATGTGAGTACTTCCACGCTTTAAACGCAGCATGGTCGTACTCTCTCCCGCACTCACACGTCTGTTGCTGCCACGGACGTTGCAAGCTCGTAAGTCATTGTCATGAGACACTCTCACAAGCAAAATCACGGTTTAGTAACGCAGTAACGCAGTGTGCTTATGGGAAAGTAACAGTAATCAAATTACTTTTTGCAATAGTAATCTGATTACTTTACTCATTATTTGTCACGTTGTCCTCGTGCCCGTGCAGATTCTCTCCAAGACTCCAACAATCCAAGTTTCTCCTGCCATCCAAAAACTGTGGTGGGTTTTAGGCCCACGCACTTGCAGCAGAGATTCTTCATCTCAACACTTCACTTCCTGGTTAAATAACAGTTAAAGTGTATATGCACATCTTTGTTTCCTTATATGCGAGTCTGGTCAATAAGGTCAACTCACTGCAGAAGACAGTAATTCAGCTGAAGATAGCTTTATAGCGCCACGTCAGTCAAACCCAGCTGCTAATCAGCGAGGTCTTTTCCTGCGTGCCAGAGGAACGACTGTGTTTGATGAAGACTGTTATCAGAGAGCCTTCAGCTGCGTTTCCTCCCAATGTGCCAAACATAAGAGCGACCAGCTTTCCTATTATCCACAGCTATTTTTGATCAAGCACTGCCTGCCATGATGAAGCCCATCTGGAAGATATACTCCCACTAAAAGCTGATTGTTACCAGCTCCAAGAAAACTGTACCGAAATCAATTAAGAGAGGAAAAGAAAAATCATCCTACAAATGCTCCTCAAAATCTCGGCCCTCAAATGCTAATTTGACATATTGGCAGCCATTTAGAATATTACTGTTCAGTTAAGGGGCTATTATACCCTTTAAAAAGTGTATTATAAGATGTAATTGCTGCAACTGACAGGCCTCTTATGCTGCCACACAATGAAGTTGGCACTATTATTACTACTATTTTAGCCTGAATCTCTCCTCAGACAGTTATAGGTAAGGTGCTGCATATGGAAACCAGTGACATGGGAGTTTCCTCCAGCTGTTAATGGACAGCTGACATCAGCAGGTTTTTCCTAAATAATAATTAATACTAATCATCTAATTAACCATTGCAATCCTAAAGAGTTTACTCGCCTCATCTGCATCTCTTTCATCCTGTATTGATCCACATGCAGACTGAGAACTACACACTGATGAGAGGCAGCTCTGCATTTAGTGGACATTGAGCATCTTCTATCTTAGCCTCAGTGACTGCACGCTGCTCTCCAGGGGTCCATGACCTCAGCTAAGTGGTCAATCGTGTGTCTGAGGCCTGTGTATCACAGCAGATTCAGGAGGATAGCAAAGTAACCTTTGGTTTGTTTTTTTCAAATGTGGTCTCACCAGTAAGAGCTTGACAAAACTTCATCTCCCGACCAGAAATGGTCCAGAAAACAGTGCCACCTTTCTTGTAAGATCTCTTAGACTTTGGTGCAATGATGGTAATAGGACTGTTTTTAAAGACAACCTTTCACAAACTAAAAAACAGATGTCCTTCAAAATGATTAGCTATATGGCACTCTTCAACATTTTAATGCCTTATATTACTACTTGGCAGCATTTTTAATCACACACACAACCTGAGCACTGATGTTAGAATAAAGCCTTGATTATAATGTATTGTGGACGCAGACAGCTGCACACCAAGGCTGAGTCGTCACTCCTTTACCCTGTGCAGGTACAGGAACGACCCTGGTACTCACCGTCTGATGATGAATTTACATCACTGGTATGTTGAACTTGCTTGGCCAAAGTTAGTGAACCACCTAGCGACACACAGCATGTGAATACCTGGAGAAGCATTTCTCATCTTCTGTTAGGATTTTTACCCGTCTACTGCCATCTCCCCACTGCAACAAGCTAACCTTAACTGGACCAGTCTATCAGCTGAACACGGCTTGTATAAGTTCTGTCTCAGATGGATGAGCTCCCTTTGTGAATGAAAGAAAAATCTCACATTCATCCAGTCATCCACCACGACCGCTTGTCTCAAAATCAGCCAGTTATGCCATGCTGTATCTCGCTAATTCAGTAGCTAAACCTTTGTGAATTTTATAACCATAGTTGATAATTAGGTGAATCTAATCTGCATGCACTCTTCCCATTTTTTGCTAACTTACTACACTTGTGAGTGAGACACCCCCCACCCTTTCTTTAAAAACACTGACCATATAGTAGATGTACTTTGAACCCTTCATGTGTTCACTGATGCAATCTTGCCCCTCACACTGTGTATTTTTCCAAAAACTTTCCTCTTCTTAAAACCACTTCTTCGTATTTCTCTGGATTTATACGTCTTGACATCTTTTCAAACCCACAGCGAGGCCCTGAGAGTACAGTGATGTTAATCTTTTTCTTTACCCTTTGAAAGATGAATTCTGCTTTAAAAACAAGCTGCCTAGCAAGAATAAAGCTTTATGCTGAAAGGCTGCAGAGAATAAAGAAAGCCAGAGAGAGAGAAAAGAGAGAGGAAGCCTGGCAGCAGAAACATCTCTTACGTGAGTGAATGACGACGTGGTAACTGTGAGACAAAGAATAAAGTACGAAATCTCACAAATGCACTGAAGAAGTACAAGGTAAAATAATAATGAAGGCAAAGTTTGCAGAAATAAAGCAATTTAATTCAATTCAATTTTATTTATATAGCGCCAAATCACAACAAAAGTTGCCCCAAGGCGCTTCATAGATACAGAGAAAAACCCAACAATCATATGACCCCCTATGAGCAAGCACTTTGGCAACAGTGGGAAGGAAAAACTCCCTTTTAACAGGAAGAAACCTCCGGCAGAACCAGGCTCAGGGAGGGGCGGGGCCATCTGCTGCGACCGGTTGGGGTGAGAGAAGGAAGACAGGATAAAAGACATGCTGTGGAAGAGAGACAGAGGTTAATAACAGATATGATTCAATGCAGAGAGGTCTGTTAATACATAGTGAGTGAGAAAGGTGACTGGAAAGGAAAAACTCAATGCATCATGGGAATCCCCCGGCAGCCTATGTCTATTGCAGCATAACTAAGGGAGGATTCAGGGTCACCTGGTCCAGCCCTAACTATATGCTTTAGCAAAAAGGAAAGTTTTAAGCCTAATCTTGAAAGTAGAGATAGTGTCTGTCTCCTGAATCCAAACTGGAAGCTGGTTCCACAGAAGAGGGGCCTGGAAAAAAAAGGGAATTTAAAGGGAAAAAAGACCAAATACTTTATTTTTAGGGTTAAAAAAAAATACTTATTTTTTCTAAACTTTCTGTGAAAATGTGAAACTTAACATCAGCCAATAAAGATAGCATCTATTCTGAGTATAGAAACATATTCGCTGAGTCACATATTCACTAATGTTCAGTTAGCCTTTAGCAGCTAATTAACCACATTAAAGAGCATCTGTCAGACTTTAAACAGCTGCAGCCTGATTTCGTTACTAATCTGTGAATAACTAAACATAACTCCACAAGCACAAAGTGTTACATAATAAAATATGTGATGTCATTTCTTAAAACAAGTACAGAAAAAAAAGAGGAGAACTTTACGTCTTCATCATTTACTTTCAGCCTATCAGTTGATATTGCTCTGGAAGCCATGAATAAAGTATTTATACTCACAATGTGCTTACGTTCTTCTATAAAAAATATCTTGCTCGACTATTTTCCAAGAATCAAATTCATCCATCCATCCATCCATTTTCATCCGCTTTGTCCGGGGCCGGGTCGCGGGGGCAGCAGCCTAAGCAAAGAGGCCCAGACCTCCCTCTCCCCAGCCACCTCCTCCAGCTTATCCGGGGGAATACCAAGGCGTTCCCAGGCAAGCCGAGAGATATAATCTCTCCAGCGTGTCCTGGGTCTGCCCCGGGGCCTCCTCCCGGTGGGACATGCCTGGAACACCTCGCCCAGGAGGCGCCCAGGGGGCATCCTTGTCAGATGCCCGAACCACCTCAGCTGGCTCCTTTCGATGTGGAGCAGCAGCTGCTCTACTCTGAGCCCCTCCCGGATGACCGAACTTCTCACCCTATCTCTAAGGGAGAGGCCAGCCACCCTTCGGAGGAAGCTCATTTCTGCCGCTTGTATCCGCGATCTCGTTCTTTCGGTCACTACCCACAGCTCGTGGCCATAGGTGAGGGTAGGGACGTAGATCGACCGGTAAATTGAGAGCTTCGCTTTTACACTCAGCTCCCTCTTCACCACGACGGACCGGTGCAGCGTCCGCATTACTGCAGCTGCAGCCCCAATCCGTCTGTCGATCTCCGGCTCCCTTCTCCCATCACTCGCGAACAAGACCCCGAGATACTTGAACTCCTCCACTTGGGGCAGGAACTCATCCCCGACCCGGAGTGGGCACTCCACCCTTTTCCGGCTGAGAACCATGGCCTCAGATTTGGAGGTGCTGATCCTCATTCCCGCTGCTTCACACTCGGCTGCGAACCGCTCCAGTGCGAGCTGGAGGCCCTCACCCGATGAAGCCAACAGAACCACATCATCTGCAAAAATCAGAGATGAGATTCTGAGGCCACCAAAGCGAAAGCCCTCCGCCACTTGGCTGCGCCTAGAAATCCTGTCCATAAAAATTATGAACAGAACCGGAGACAAAGGGCAGCCCTGGCGGAGCCCATCACCCACCGGGAACGAGTCCGACTTATTGCCGGCAATGCGAACCAAGCTCTTGCAACGGTTGTATAGGGATCGAATGGCCCGTAGCAATGGGCCAGACACCCCATATTCCCGCAACACCTCCCACAGGACACCCCGAGGGACACGGTCGAATGCCTTCTCCAAATCCACAAAACACATGTAGACTGGTTGGGCAAACTCCCATGCACCCTCAAGTATCCTGGAGAGGATAAAGAGCTGGTCCAGTGTTCCGCGACCAGGACGAAAACCGCATTGTTCCTCCTGTATCCGAGGTTCGACTAACGGACGAACTCTCCTTTCCAGCACCCTGGCATAGACTTTCCCAGGGAGGCTGAGGAGTGTGATCCCCCTGTAGTTGGAACACACCCTCCGGTCCCCTTTCTTGAAGATGGGGACCACCACCCCGGTCTGCCAGTCCACAGGTACTGCCCCTGATCTCCACGCAACATTGCAGAGGCGTGTCAACCAGGACAGCCCTACAATGTCCAGAGCCTTCAGGAACTCGGGGCGGACCTCATCAACACCAGGGGCTCTGCCACCAAGGAGTTGTTTAACTGCCTCAGTGACCTCGCCCCCGGAAATTGGCGGGTCATTCCCCTCATCCCCAGACTCTGCTTCCTCCTCGGAAGACGTGTCAGTGGGATTAAGGAGGTCCTCGAAGTATTCCTTCCACCGCCTGACAATTTTCTCAGTCGACGTCAGCAGCGCTCCGCCAGCACTATACACAGTGCAGGTAGAGCACCGCTTTCCCCTCCTGAGACGTCTGACGGTTTGCCAGAATCTCTTCGAGGCAGCCCGAAAGTCTTTTTCCATGGCCTCTCCGAACTCCTCCCACACCCGAGTTTTTGCTTCAGCCGCTGCCCGAGCCGCATTCCGCTTGGCCTGTCGATACCTGTTGGCTGCCTCCGGAGTCCCACAGGCTAACCAAGCCCGATAGGACTCCTTCTTCAGCCTGGTGGCTCCCTTCACCTCTGGTGTCCACCATTTGGTTCGGGGATTACCACCACGGCAGGCACCAACCACCTTGCGGCCGCAGCTCAATGCAGCAGCTTCGGCAATGGAGACGCTGAACATGGTCCATTCGGACTCAATGTCCCCAGTCTCCCTCAGAATGCTGTTGAAGCTCTGCCGGAGGTGTGCGTTGAAGATCTCGCGGACTGGGGCCTCTGCTAGACGTTCCCAGCACACCCTCACTACGCGTTTAGGTGCATCAGGTCTGTCCAGCGTCTTCCCCCGCCACCTGATCCAACTCACCACCAGGTGGTGATCAGTTGACAGCTCAGCCCCTCTCTTTACCCGAGTGTCCAGAACATATGGTCGCAGGTCTGCTGATACGATTACAAAATCGATCATCGACCTACGGCCTAGAGCATCCTGGTGCCACGTGCACTTATGGAATCAAATTCAGGGCTCGCAAAATTTCAAATTCCCTGGTAGCCCTTCGGGCAGGGACTCTTCAGTTTTTGGTAGCCCAAAATAAATTTAAGTAGCCCGAGTAAAAAAGAGCAATTTTTTGATTGATGTTTTGTTTCCTTTACAATATTATACATTAAAGTATAATATTGTATAATTATATAATATTAACTTCTTATCTTGTGCGCGTTTTTTATTTTGACAGCGAATGCGCACCTGCGGACCACTTATGTGCAGCCCTGGTTATTTAGCTCGTCATATTGCAGCTACAGAAATTCTTTTGTCCATGAAACCATAAAGCTGCACTTTCTTTTTGCCTTATAGTCTGATTTGTCATAACTTCTCCGTTTTGTGGTAAGCTTTTCTTTGGCTGTCACTTCTTCACCCTGACCTGTCTTATTTGGCTCAGCAGAACTAAAATATATATCCTGCTGCTTTTACACACGCACTCACATAAGCTCAGCGATTCTCTGCGCGATCAACCTCTCACATGTTTAAGCTGCGGGAGATTTCAATTGTCATGTTTGCATAGTAAGCTAACGATTGATAAGACGATGTCAGAGGAGTTGGTGCACAAATTATCATCACTCACCAATCAGTGCTGTCGCTCTCTATACACAGTTCGCACGATTGCAAAGTGAAAGCAAAAAACAAGCGCAAATTCAAACGCGATTTCAATATGTCACATATTGACAGTGGCTCACCGATGCCAAAAGCATTGACATATATTTTTCCTTCCTACGATAGGCCGACGGGCAGAGCAGAGATAGATTTTGGTAGCCCGACTGGAAAAATCGCTAGCCCCGGGACGTGGGGCTAGCGATTTTGCGAGCCCTGAAATTTGTAGCTTGTGTGAGATTTTTAGCCCTCTTTGACTGACATCACCTGCTTTGAGAATATTTTTTTCTTTGCTTTAATTACACAAACTAAAAATTTCACTGTATTTTTATGTCAGTGGGGTAAAAAAAAAAAAAAAAAGTATTAAAAGCCTTGATTTGATCGTCTAATGCGGCTGCGACCTCTTTCTGCTCCGATCTCTGAGTGGAAGCTCTGTTGTGCTGCAGGGTCACAACGTGGGTTTTTCAGCTTTATTTCTAGGAAATGGACAGGAAGTGTGGAAGTTATTCACTGAGGTGAGCAGGTGTGTGAGCAAAGAGTGTGTCGGCGTGTCACACTTCAGGTCATTTCTACAGAAATTTCTTCTTCAGACACCTCAGGACGTCACAGGGCAGGTCTGCACTAACAGTCTCACCCCGGGGTGTTAAATTCACTTTGTACAACCCTGTGAATTTTGGAAGAAAAAAAAAAACAGATAACTGACACACTGCCTTTGGGTTTAGAAGCAGTGGAGTCTTCAACTCAAAAACTGTTCAGTAGAAATGAACCTTAACACAACATACAGGTCAGCTTCAAACAGCCGATGTCTGAGATCTGTGAGCGGATTGCCGAGCACACAGTGTAGTGTCCTGTTTATGCTCGCCAGTGTAACTTGGCAGGAGAGACGTAGCTGTGTTGGTAACACAAGCGCACAAGCAGGTCACTCTTTTACAATTTCGCTTTTCAGTGCAGGAACACAGACATAACCAGACACTGACAGGGAGATGCTGTAGCCGCATGAAGAGCGAGGCCGTCTGAGGAAAACCTTCCTTTTTTGATTCTTCTACTCCAGCCCTGATGTGGAGGTTTGTTCTGGGTATCAGTAGCTATTGTCCAGAAGCATACTGCAGCACTTCAGCCACACCTAAAGCACCAGCATAACAGCCAATGTGGTGACCATAAACTGAGCTCAAACAGTCACAGTGGGTTTTGGTTTGGCAGGTAAGGCTTTTGATTTTTATAGATGACATATGGACTGGTTCTTATAAAGTGCTTTACAACATGCCTCATTCACCTGGTCACACTTTTTGCTGTGCTTAAGTGCTTTTTATCAAACATTCACACATTTGACCCATCAGAGAGAAACTTGGTGTTCAGGATCTTGCCCAAGGATGCTTAAGCATGAAGGCACAGAGACCCCAGGCTCATTCCTAAAACTGTATGAATGCACTTCATATTCATACCTCACATTCCCTACACCGTGCTTCTCCACCGCTTCATGCCGTCCAACTAGAGCTCTTCAGATTGTAAAGCAGTAAGTGCATGCTGCCTGATAGGAACAGTCTACAGTGCATGTATTCAACAAATTCATGGTATAAAGGTGAAATTAGAAATAAGGCTTTAACCGTCCATGGATCTAATCTTTGTCCCCTGTAAAGCCGTACAGAGGTCATCATTTCATTTTCCCAGAAGTCACGATGACGATCCCCTGACACATTTCTGGGATTACTTTAATATTTTTTCTTACACAGTTCATGTTAGACAGATTGAGATGATGCCCGATGGATTAGCAATCCCATGGCGGTTGTGGATTACAGTTGACGTGTGTGCGTGCGGGACGAGAATCAGAAATTGTTATTAATTTAGAGCTTGTATGATGCAGTAACCGTCAGGTCCCAAAGACACAAATCGCATCTACTGAGATGAATTGTATTTCCTTTGAAAACATTTTCATCAGTGGAATCAGACACAAGTATTACATTATTAAATAACATCATGCAATCTGAACTGGTGTTACCATTCATGCACACAACAATCTGTAACATAGAAAACAAAATGACATAATCGTTACAGAGCTGGAAATTCTGTTTCAGTGGGCTAACACATCCTTTGTCAAGTATCCAGAGACTGGTATGTTAAACAGAAGCGTCATGCTTTGGGGTATCTTTTATTTAGGGTTCAACAAATGTACTGCTGTGTCTGCACTGATCATTTGTTTGTGATTAATCTTTATGGGACCCATGTGCCATACTCTACGTCAATGTCCCTGATGTGGTTTTCCCCACATGGAAACCATCAGCCCAGCTTCAGTAGCCGTTTTCTTTCAGATCTGTGATTTTAAAATGTTCGTTTAATTTTTATGAGCAGTGTAATAATATTTAAAAAGGCTAAAGCTAACAGTGAAACTAATAAAGACTCAAGCAAAACAAAATATTTTGCAACGATAAAAACTA
Organism: Diplotaxodon limnothrissa; assembly: GCF_057381915.1. NCBI lineage: Eukaryota > Metazoa > Chordata > Actinopteri > Cichliformes > Cichlidae > Diplotaxodon > Diplotaxodon limnothrissa. The sequence goes on from NC_140607.1 coordinate 36,770,613, forward strand.
AGATGAAATTATAATGATCACTAAAGTGACAGCAGGTCATGAGTTAGAGAGTTTGCATAGTTCAGAGGAAGATGACAACATGGCAGTAGTTTCTGACTTCAGTGTGATCAAGTCAACTTGAACGGTAATGAAAGGTGTGTGTGAGCAGCTCACAGGTGCTCCTGTGTCTCTCCTGTTTACAGCCTGACTGTAAATAATAATCTCTCACACTGAGCTGAAATGGCATCACTGCAAATAAACTTTGTAAATAACATAAATACATTTGTGCATTGTTTTAACTGTATTTAAGACCATCTCATTTACTATCTTACAATGAATTCAGGAAATGTGTCACATTATATTTTGCATTGTTAACATAAAAATAATGAGTCCCAGTCTCTTCCCAACAGTTGAGGAGAGACTTGTTAATAAATGAACACTGGTATCGGATTGGTATTCAGATCCGACAGATGTTAAAATCCAAGCTATCAAACTGCAACTGGAACACGGTGGATCGGTGCATCCTTGATCTGCACATGGCAACTAGTGACTAATAACCACTAGTTAGGTTAATTATGGAGTTCCACAGGGTTCAGTGCTAGGACCAATTCTGTTTACATTATACATGCTTCCCTTAGGCAGCATCATTAGAAGACATAGCATACATTTTCACTGCTATGCTGATGACACCCAGCTCTATCTGTCCATGAAGCCAGATGACACACAAAAATTAGTTAAACTGCAGGAATGTCTTAAAGACATAAAGACCTGGATGGCCGCTAACTTTCTGCTTCTTAATTCAGATAAAACTGAGGTTATTGTACTCGGCCCTGAAAAGCTTAGAAATATGATATCTAACCAGATTCTTACTCTGGATGGCATTACCTTGGCCTCCAGTAACGCGGTGAGGAACCTTGGAGTCATTTTTGACCAGGACATGTCCTTCAACGCACATATTAAACAAATATGTAAGACTGCTTTCTTCCATTTGTGCAACATCTCTAAAGTTAGAAATATCCTGTCTCAGAGTGACGCTGAAAAACTAGTTCATGCATTTATTACTTCCAGGCTCGACTACTGTAATTCATTATTATCAGGATGTCCAAAAAACTCGCTGAAAAGCCTTCAGCTAATCCAAAATGCTGCAGCAAGAGTCCTGACAGGGACTAGAAAGAGAGAGCAGATTTCTCCTGTTTTGGCTTCCCTTCATTGGCTTCCTGTTAAATCCAGAATTGAATTCAAAATCCTGCTCCTCACATACAAGGTCTTGGATAATCAGGCCCCATCTTACTGTATCACCCTATTAGAGCACTTCGCTCTCGCTCTGCAGGCCTACTTGTTGTTCCTAGAGTATTTAAAAGTAGAATGGGAGGCAGAGCCTTCAGTTTTCAGGCCCCTCTTCTGTGGAACCAGCTTCCAGTTTGGATTCGGGAGACAGACACTATCTCTACTTTCAAGATTAGGCTTAAAACTTTCCTTTTTGCTAAAGCATATAGTTAGGGCTGGACCAGGTGACCCTGAATCCTCCCTTAGTTATGCTGCAATAGATGTAGGCTGCCGGGGATTCCCATGATGCACTGAGTTTTTCCTTTCCAGTCACCTTTCTCACTCACTATGTATTAATAGACCTCTCTGCATTGAATCATATCTGTTATTAATCTCTGTCTCTCTTCCACAGCATGTCTTTATCCTGTCTTCCTTCTCTCACCCCAACCGGTCGCAGCAGATGGCCCCGCCCCTCCCTGAGCCTGGTTCTGCCGGAGGTTTCTTCCTATTAAAAGGGAGTTTTTCCTTCCCGATGTCGCCAAAGTGCTTGCTCATAGGGGGTCATATTATGATTGTTGGGTTTTTCTCTGTATCTATGAAGCGCCTTGAGGCGCCTTTTGTTGTGATTTGGCGCTATATAAATAAAATTGAATTGAATTGAATAACCAACAACTTTTCTTTCTACAAAATAATGACAACAGCAGTGAAAAGGAGCAAAACTCAGCCAAGCAAGTACAGCACAGGTGTGTGTGTGTGTGTGTGTGTGTGTGTGAGAGCGTGCACACAGCGTGTGGCACACTGACCCAAATGCAATCGAGTCTAAGCCATTTCGTACAAGACACCCCTTCATGGCACCACATTCGCCACTGTGTCAATAATCATACTCTTGTAAAATTATTTTCATAAGTAAAATCGCAGAAAAAATTATTTGTATGACACTCATGAGCTGATATTCTGGGACTACTACAGTATCCATCCATGAGCGTAAAGGCGCAAATGATGCGTATTAATCCACACTGGGCAATTCGCACTGTCACTGAAAGAAAGAGGTGTGTGTGGAATGCAGAGCGGCGTAAAACCCGCAGGGACCACTGTTAATGAAGTATTTTACGGCATAGCAACTGTCAATCATTCTGATGAACAAAGCCTCGGCCTCTTGTTGCCATAGAGAATCCACGGAGTGCCACTGAGTCTGTACCCTACATTTGTATCCACGAATGCAAACTCATTGTCACTCTTCCAATTACATTTAAGCATTACATTTAATCGTTCAAGAAAACACAATGATCATAGAGGTTTAAGTCATTAAAGCCTCCTTACCTCGAACAAAGGAGGGGTGCCCTTGTCGGGAAGTGTGCATCCCAGTAATTCAGCCAAGAACTTTGCCATAGAGATGAAAAGTGTGCCACTCAAATATTCCCGAAACGAATCAACATGCGAGTCCGCTTTCTGCCCGCTTTGTGAACTTATTTGTGGCGTTCAAGGACCCTGAGAGCATCCCTCGCTTCTTCACCTACAGCAGTCCGAGACGTACCGCTGGATGAGAGGGGCTAAATTCCGCTTGACAGCTTACAGCGCAGGGCAGCCGCTGGATGTGAAGCTTAGAGCCTTTTAGCTTTCGTCTCCAAGATCCTCTTTCAGTGTCGGTGAGTGGACTCACCATCAGCAAGCAGCTGTGTGGAAAGCTGCAGGTGGGGCAGGACTGAGGGGGTGTGGGCGGGCCAACGAGCCGTCAGGTGGTTTTCATGGACCGGGGTTTTCCCCAGTTCAGGAAAACTCGAGCTGAGAGATGAAATGAAGGTTAGATCAGCAGTTTGTCTCACTTCGGTTTGGTTTAACGTGTTTCAAATCAATAACTGTTAAAGACTGATCCATGATGGTTATAGTCGATATTTCAAAGGCTGCCACTGCCCAAGTTTGAGCTTGGAATCTACATCACAGCTAAAACATTAAAAAAAATCTGTTTCAAAGGAAGAATCCAAATCTCCCGAAGTACTCCAGAAACATCTGGTCAACTTTCCAAGTAATTATTTTCTGCACTGTGTCCAAAGGCGTTTCCCGGTTTCTTTGTTGTTGTTTTTTCAAGTGGTACAGCAAGTCAGAATGTGTTCAGAAACAAATGCAGTGTAGAAAATTGACTTAAAAAACACCGAGGCATGCGTGGCACGCCCAAAGTCAGGTCACAGCTGTTGGCATTTGGAGTCATTCTGGCTGGTCCTTAGTTTGTGCAGCCAGGTTGGAGATGTGAGTGCACGACCAAGTCCGTGTTGACGAGTCCAAAAAGTATTTGCCAAAAATGATTGTGAGAATTTAAACTACTCTAAATGACTTGTTAATCAGTCAAAAATAGATCAAACATATCTCTCATGAATGGTATGGAGTCACTCTGAGTCAGAAAGAACATTCCCATCACAAAGTAGAAGCTCCAATCAGTTTCAGTGACAGACAAGAGGAGAGATAAAATTGTACGAAGTATAACATTGAAGTTCTATAAACATAGTTTAAGTGACCAAAAAGAACAGGATTGATTATAATGTGGATACAATTAAAAGTTCATTCAAAAAAGGACATTTCTTTATTTTGTGTATAATCATGTTCACTACAGTCTATTTACTAATATAAGGTATTAGACATAAAATACCACATGTCTGGGTGTACCCTGGCTCACAACACAACCCTGAACTGGATAAGCAGAAGATGGATGGATGGATGGAAAGTATAACCGTAGAGTGGAAATGGTTTAAAATGTCAATGTTTTTGTCTTTCATCAATCACTGGAGTATTTCTATAAAACATCACAGCCTTACCTCACTGCATTTTTCCATTAGGGGTTAACAAATCATTTGTAATGCTAGCAGTCTATCAAACATGCAAAATTATCAAATTAAACCATCACCAGTGGTTGTAGGTCAGCGTGTTGCAGACTGTTTAGTGACTATTAACAGGCTCGTGGGAACTAGATTGTAAAAACCACAGGACCAACTGAAGATGCTGTGAGCAGGAGGAGAGAGTTTAGCATTCCCAGATTATTTCCCCTCAGTTTCATGCATATGTTTGTCTCCTACTGCTAAAATGAGTTTTGTAATATTCATCAAAAACTCAGAATTATTATTATTTTCAATTTTTTATTTATTTTTTCACAGTTTCAGGTGCATCTAAAGAGATGATTCAAGTCCAGGGTCATTAAAGTTTCAGCATTAATATGACAATAAATACTTGGGCTTATATTTATGGTCGTTTTACACTTGATCCTCACAGGAGTGAATGAGGAGAGAAAACAGGAGGACACAGAGCCAGGATCATGTGCCACAAAGAGGACATCTTATTCTGTAAACCACGGCAAGAAAGGCAAAGGTCACGTAGCAAATATTCTTTACCAAGTGAGAGAACGTCACTTGAAATTCATCTTTTTCTTAGAATAAATGTCAGTCTCTCGCTTAAATCACCTTGAGAAAGCAGGGCTTCTCTTAAATGCAGCAGGCGTCTGCTCTTAGCACGCTCGCGCACTGCAGGTATGCTCTTATTCTGTCAAACATTTTTCCTTTGCTCCTACACCCCCATTTCACATCTCTCAAGGTTTGTCCTCTGTAGTCTGAGGTTTTTATGTGTTTGGTTTGCAGTTGAGAGGTCAAAGTTGAGAGTTTATCATGTTAAGCCGACAAGGATAGACAGGTAAAGTTCCACAGAGCAGGGATTATTTCCAGGCAAGTAGCTTAACAGTTCAGAATGTTCATTTTTTGTCTTATAGTGACCCTTAGTGCAAGCCCTCAGTGTAATGGATGTCTCGTTATGATGGGATGCATGAACAAAGTCTCTGTGGAGCCTGTGGAAGTACAATGTCCTCTGTCTAATTATGGAGCTGAGTGTTGTGGCTCTACGGTGTTTCACAAGGGCAACCAGACGAAATGCCCTGAGTTATCATCAGAGTTTATTTGAGGGGACTTTTGAAATGCTGTCTGAGATCAAAACCTAAGAACTCAATGGTGATGCCTTCTGTAATGTGTCCTCACTGCTCACTCAAGTGATCAAGTGACATTTCTGGTCTCATAATAAATCCAATAACACTGTTGTAGCTCTTCAGTCCTGAAGCTCACCCTCATCCTCCTGGGTCCAAGGATCCAAGGGTCAACTTCCTTGGATCCAGGGTGTTCACGTTGTTCCTTCGGATCTAGATTTGGATTCTAAATGACTGATTATTTGGTATTCTTAGTGGTTTTTGGTTTTTAGATCCGGGACACGCTGGAGAGATTACATCTATCGGCTGGCCTGGGAAAAGCTTGATGTTTCCCCGGATAAACTGGAGGAGGTGGCGAGACGGAGGTCTGAGCCTCCCTGCTGCTGCCCCCACGACCCAACGTCAGCTAAGCAGAAGAAAATGCCTTTTATTTGTTACTTTAGATTTTAACTTTTATTGTGGTTTTCAGCGTGTATCGTTCATAATGCACGGCACAACGGGCCACACTTTTCAGTCGCACTTTATCCGTTTTTCAGTTGATTTGTCATATTTTAGTAATATGTGAGCATCTTTTGCAGTAACATGTTTTCATATCATGTTTAACATCGGTTTGTTTTTTCTTCTTCGTTGTCTTTCTTGAGTGTAACGAGTGAATAATGCGATGTGCCGCACGTTCAAGCGGCACGATTTATTATTGAAGAACATAACGGTTTGAAATGCCTTTGTTATTAGTTTTTTTCATTAAACAGTTCTCAAATGTAACTTAATATCCCAGTGTTTCTTAGTTTTAGTCGGTTAGTCGACTAGGAAATTAGTGGACAGGAACGTCTGTAGTTTTTAGCTTGTTTATTGTTTACATTTTCGTTCTGATGTATACTCCAGTTCGTGTTTGTAGTGATTTTGTTCCCAGAGTGGTTTCAGTTTCCATCTACTGTGTCAGTAGATGTTAAACCTTATTGTGTCTGTTTCTCTGTTTGCCTATTGATTTGACTGTTTAATAGCTGTCGTCTGTGTCTTGGATTTAGTTTAATTTCCCCTTGAATCATCTCCTTGATTCTATGCACCTGTGTTTTTTCCAGCTGTGTCCACTTTCAACTAGCTCTGTGTACATTCATAGTGATGTCTTCCCCCTTTTTTTGTCAGAGTGTGTGTAATCCTCCCTCTGTGCTCCTGCTCATGTGTTTTTGTGGATTTGTGTTTGCCTTGCTTTCTGAGCTTTTTGTATCATGGATTTTGTAAACACTTTGTTAAATACAGTCTACCTCCAGAGTATCTATTTGGATCATAAATCACAAAACACGACACCCTCCTTTTAAAGTCTTAATTTGTTCTTATTAATTTCCTCCTAATTTAAAAACAAGAAAAGAAGAAAAGTGTTTTGTTTAGATATTTGAACTCCTTCTATACACAAAGTTTGATTTGCACAGACTGTTTTCTATTTAAAAGCAGGTGTGGTCTAGTTCAGTCGTCTGCCTGCACAGCTGCAGAGTGCTCCATGTGTACCCTACCGCTTGCTTTCTTGTCCATTTGTATTTCCTGTAACGAGGTCCTGCTCACCTTGTAGCAGCGTCACTAAGGAAAATTACGCTCCAATTAGTGCCGTCATTTTTTCCAATTACACTGACTGTGATTAAGATTTTTGTCTTTCTTCACACTCTCTGCATTGTGTTACTGTTTCTGTCTCCATAACACTGAAGTAATTGGTGGCCCTGTAATAGCCTTCATCTATCAGATCTGTCTAGAGGCAATCTCAGCCACCCATTAAGGGACCGTTAGCACTGAGCCAAATGACTCGGACATTTCCACATAGATTACAATCCAGTCTAAACATACATACTGCACATGCTGGGGACAGGGTTCACTCTGTTCTCATTTAAACTCGTCATTTAAGCACCACTTAAGTGGTAACTTGTCAGAACGTCTCGGTGTAGGAGAAGAGAGCAGATGATAATTTTAGTGAAAAAGCACATACAGGACACAACGGGACTCTGCTCACCTGGAGGTTTTAGTTTGTTTTAAATCATTCATTTCCAAAATCGAGAAACGAATCCAAACAGCTTAAAAAGAACTTTCACGTTTTCCAGCAAATTTCTTTGGAATTATAAAAGAGTGACATTACTCACTGATTAATGAAAAGACATTATGAACCTGTAAGATTATTCTGGAAGACCATGCCAAAGATCTGGAGACAAATGGGGGATAACAAAAATAATACAATGCGCTGTGAACTTCTAAAAACAAACTGGATGAATTATAATGACATTGAGGTATCAGCAGCTATTGTTTGGAGCAGGACTGATGTGCAGATATGGCCAAATGTTTTGCTACACATTCTAGAGATAGTAATTTAAAAATTGGACTCATTACAATGTAATTACAGCAGTTCAAACTGGCATTGTTGTTATCAACAAAGTCAAAATCAGCCAATAAAATGGCAGGTTTGCATTCGTGTGATTCAAATGACTTTGATGTGACTACCTGCTGTTCCACCTGCTGCCTTGGCTGAACAACACTACAGTACACAAACACACACACATACAAACCTCCCACACACCAAAAACCAATTAGTCCATTTTTGAGATGAGTAAGGCGGATTCATCAGCTAACCTCCAACACAAAAGCACCGAAGCGACAGCATGAAACAAATGGCGCAATCAGCCTGCGTGAACCGTGGCGCTCATTGACACCCCACTGCTGTACGTGATGTTAATAATGCTGTTTAATGATATGCTCCGCGTTGGCTGGCAAACGTAGCTCCATATGTTGTTACGGCTGTGGGGTGCAGAGAAACTACATGAGCTGCACAGCTTCAGAGCATGGCCCCTGCTGGGATAAACAAATACATGTTCATATGTGTGTGTGTGTTTCTGTGCATGTGTTGGCAGGCAATACTCTCTGGAGTACTGCCTTTGACGCGTCTCCTGCTTTGTTTGTGTTTTCTTCTGTGGTGAAGGGAAAATGCAGCGGACGTGCTTCAAGCATGTCAGAAGTTCTCTTCTGAGAAAATCCTTCTCAACCATCAGTGATATGCTTGCTCAAAGTTTCAAGGGGTGATGCATCTTTTTCATTTCTTGCATGCGGTTTTGGTGCACTCATACTCAGATCCAGATGTGGAGTCCAAACTAAAGTGTTCATGAAGAGTATTGCCACTAAAAGCCAGCAGATTGCTGCATCTGCCCAAACACTCACCATTTACTCTCTGAGCTGGAATGAAACTGGAAAAACTGCAGGTTAAATCAGAAACGTAGAATGTTTGCGTTTAAATTAAAAGCTGTCTTACTTCAGAAATCAACTTTTTCTGAAATTGAACTGCTCCATTCCTGTTGTTTTTTCTTGAACTTCACAGTTTTGTGCAGTAGTTTAAGTGCTCGCAGGCAAGTCTGCATTTTCCATGCAAACAGCAACCAAAGCAACTTGCTAGCGACCAAAGTAATTACAGGGAGGTTTTCTTTGGAGCACCTTGTAGGTCTTTGCGACCAACTTAATTCACACCAGTGACTGCCAGAAACCTTCTTACCCACCAATCAGTAATGTCACATTTGTCCCTTGATCAGCGAATGTCGCTCCTTGGTCTGTGTGACTGCGCAGCTTTTGTAAATTTTAAATGATTTTAAATGATAAGATCGCCTTTTCTGACACCCCCATAGTGCAGCTTGTTAAATTTATCATCCATGATGGTAACGCAGCTCATGAGGTAAGATTTGTCATTAGGACTGAGGAGTTTTATGTGTCCCCTGTGAGTAGCCGGCTGAGTTAAACATCTAGCTATATATGTGTGAAATGAGTTTAATGCTAATTATAGTCAGTGAAATGTGTAGATGCTGCAGGACTTGTGGTTTTACAGCCTTGCAGTGCCGGCACTGAGCAAATAAGAACAAAGACACAAGCTGAGTCTACACATAAACACAAACGGGGGCCTGAAGCTCTATCCTCTCCTGTAATGTACATTCAGTTGCCCTCCCAACCCCCAAACCAATTTCCTTTTTTTATTTAGTTATCTACTTGTTCCATTATTCATGTTAATGTGCCTTGCATTTGGCTGTGTATTAATGTCAGTGCACATTGCTTATTTGACACAGAGCTTCAAAATAAATTAACTTTAATGTGAGCGTGTATCTAATGTGAATGGATGGTGTTAATTCTCACAGGCTCTAATGCTCTTTTCTTTTAACAAAAGGTACGTGTATTTAAATAAAAGAAAGTGCGTAAATTCGGGTTTCTGTGTCTCTTAAGGCAAACTGAGTCTGCCCACTTAAACTGACGTGATGAATTGTGTTTATAAAATAAATAAATAAATATCTTTAAGTTTGGACGAGTCTTGTTTGAAGAAAAATTACCCTCTCTGTGTTTTCTGAACAGTTTAGGGTTTTTATATATTATTCTTTTACAAGCTAGGATTAAAATGCCAAGAGCTGGTGTGACAAAGGAAGTGGATGCACTTGGAAATAAGACACACAGTAATGATGTTATAGCTGCAGCTTCACCACATCTTTTGCAGCTTTATACAAGCTGACATCTCATTGGTTAGGGAAGCCCTGTTTTATATTCTCATCCTGAACATTTTTCCCTTTGCCTTATGGACATAAGGGAGAGACTCTATTAGTTTAGTATTTAGTTTAGTACTAGTAAAATGTAGCTGTGACCATAAACTCATCTGGGAAGTGTTTGTGGATGTCATAAAATCAATGACCAATAATTTCATTTTCTAACTAATTTGCAGTTAGACACTTATTTTGTGCAACTAGAGGCGTCGCCACCTGCTGGCCATTAGAAAGAATGTGGGTAAAAGGCTTCAGTTTCAAGAACTGGATGGTACTAAGCTTAGAGATCAGGTGACCCTGAACCCTCCCTTAGTTACGCGGCAATAGGCCCATGATGCACTGAGTGTTTCTTTTAACTCTGGTCTCTTCACTCTCTATGTTTATACACCACGTTGCATGGCTTTTGTGCTGTGCCCTCACCCCCAACCAGTAGTGACAGAAGGCTGCCCTCCCTGAGTCTGAGGGTTTTTTCCTGTTAAAGGGGAGTTTTTCCTTCCCACTTTCACCAAAGCACTTGCTCATAGGGGGTCATATGGTATTTGGGCTTTTCTCTGTATTATTGTAGGATCTTTACCTTACAGCATAAAGCACCTTGAGATGACTGTTTTTGTGATTTGCTGCTACATAAATCCCATTTGAACTGACTTGGACTGAATACCTTTTGTCTCTGACTTTATTGTTCTGAGCTTAGCACCCTCTGCACAGAGTAATACACATACCATACATATATTGGTTATAATCTAAGGGCAGAAGGATGATCTTCTTACTATGTTGGTCTTTCTCCATGGAATAGATCCCATTTGCTCTTTTAATTTCAATGCATTAACTTTCATTTTAGCAGGGAGTTAAACACCAGAGTACAACATTACTCTCGTGTGTTATTTTTTTGGCAAATAGAGAAAGCAGAACTCCCAGAGAAGGCTCCACACAGACAGGAAACACTGAGCCGCTATGGTACCAGAGCACAATGCTGGGATCAATATTTTTAGGGTCACAAAAACAAGATCTGACTGAACCAATTTGGTGGTGGAAACAACATCCATGCTGGTGGTCTGCCTCATAACTATGGTGGAGTCTTTGCTATGGAACCGTGATTATTTTTACACTAGTAGGTGTTATTTCAAAGAGCTAAAATTTGTTGATATTTTTAAAAATGTAATAACAGTTTACATTATTTGTAGCTAGTTTGGATAATTAAGCAGAACTGCTTGTCTTGTCTCACAAAGAGAATAAATGGCTTGCAGACATGAACATCCTGGCTCTCCACCCTTTCCTTCCACAGAGCAGCTGATTTGTAAAACATTCATATAGAAATAACAGAAATCAGTGCTGCAGCGGTGAAAATAGGAGCTAGTTTGTAAAACAAAAATAAAATTGTAATAAATATGAAATAGAGGCCTAATGAAGACAATGATCAGTATGACAAGTGTGCTCACACATGCACACACCCTGACACACTGACACTGCCTTTGCTCTCTCACACAGCCCTCCTTCTGTTCACTGCAGCAGCAGCTTAATGTTGCATCAAAGACCCAGCCGTTCACAGAGGAGCCTCTAATGGAGTTTTTTTTTCTTCAGCATTAATGCAACGTGCCAAGCTGCCGCTCCATCATTAACCCTGTAAACTACTTCACAACTCCTGAGTGTACCAAGACGAAAGAGACAGCAGAAAATAATAGAGAAGAAATATAGACAGAGACAGAGGAGAGGAGACCAGCCACCGTGACCGGCTGCACTCTCTGCACTGCAGTACAACACAGGGTGTGATTTATCCATCAGCTGGCCAGGGGGGAACTGAGCGTCACCATTAGCAAATGAGCCCTAATTCACCCAGACTGCAGAGAATGTGCTTCCTCTCTCTTAGTTTTTGACTCGCACCCCAAAGCCAAGTGCCAGCGCTGCTGTCTCTGAAGCCAAGTTGATGACTGCAGATCCCTGAAGAGATATGTTTATATTTAAATGGCAAAATCCTGGCCTCCTGTGTCAACTGACAGTAATATGTGAAAGTCTGTGGGAGCTGGGAGGAGGCTGGGGTAGAGTACTGCTACTAATCATGGTTTCTTTCAGCAGCACGAAAGAAAGCCCAACGATGATACCTGTACAGTAATTATGTCCTACAGTACAGTATCAAAGATATATGTGGCCATTTAAAAAGGAAGGATTATTGGTTCTTTCTGTCCAGCGTAGAGCATCTGTTCACTCATTTGCACATAAACATCTGCAAGTGAAAATTGCAAAGGTTGATGGAAGCAGGGCAGCACTGCACACGGGCAGAATAGCAGCCAAATTTAAATCAGGTATGGGTTATAGTTCTTTCTTTACGAGAGGATTTTTTGGACCATTTTGATCACACCTTAGAATTTCTAGAAGTCCAGACTGGGCAGTTTGGGCTCTTCAAAACTGCAATGCCTGAAACTGCATATTTTTATGGTTAAAGCCAAAATATTCTCCCACAGAATGCACAGAGAAAAGCTCAAGGCGCTGTAACACAACCATTTTTAAATGTCCAGTCACATCATTCACAAAAAAAACATCAATATCAATAGTGTGTTTAATATGCATTAAGAAGGACAGTGAAGAAAACATGAGGGCTTTTATAAAAGCTAAAAGTGCAGAGAAGGATCCAAATGTTTGTAAAAAGCAGTTGAATAAACCAAGAGTGACAGAGAAAAACCAAAAGGTCACTGTCAAGGCGACCTGCGGATAGCAGAGCTGGACCAAAAGGAGGAATCAGAAACATGAGGGATAAACTAAAAGGTATCAAAGAACAAACTACAAAATAAAGTGAGCCAAAGAAAATAAAACCACACGTTCAAATCAACAGGGAAAACATGATACAAGGGAGGACTCAAATAATATCCACACACAGGAGAGATGGGAAACATCAAGGGACACAAATCTGACTAATGAGACAAGAGAGGCAACGCACACAGGACTAGGAACTATCACAATAAAACAGGAAGTAGCAAGCACAGAGACCAGGACTGAGACATGAAATTGACAGAACTAAGCAGGGACATGACTGGGGAGACAGAACTGAGTTCCACTAGAGATGCTGAGGACAAACACATGGACGGGACTAACATATTCAAACAAGGTTTGAACTCCAGACTGAGACAGAGTCCAGCCCCTCTCCAGGAGACTGGTTCCAGAGCTCAAGCCATGCGTAGAGGTGAGCCCGACTATATCTAGCCGGTACCTCTCAACCTCACGCACTAACTCAGGCTCCTTCCCCACCAGAGAGGTGACATTCCATGTCCCTATTGCCAGTCTTGGCAGCCGGGTATCAGTCCGCCAGGGCCTCCGCTCCTGGCCGCCACCCGGCACACAATGCACCCAACCCCTATGGCGCCTCCTGCGGGTGGTGGGCCTGCGGGAGGATGGGCCCATGTCTCCTCTTCGGGCTGTGCCATGGGCCCCATGGACTAAGGCCCGGCCACCAGACACTCGCCCTCGGGCACCCTCCCCGGGCCTGGCTCCAGGGCGGGGCCCCGGTAACCCTATCCCGGGCAGGGTAAACTGTTCCCTCGATGTTCTCTTCATAAGGGTCTTCTGAACAAGAAACCATGAACAAGAAATATAGATAAGAAAACTTAAAAGCACTAGAAAATACTAAAATCAAGACTAAACAATAAAGAGCTTGAACTTAAGTCATCTCTTAAATCCAGAAATAAGAATCACGAGTCAAAGACGTGGAACCATGACATGAGAACTGCTCAACCAGTGAGGAAGGTGTGAAGGAAGACAACAAGTAAAACTATCCGGCATGCACAACAACCTAACTGATCATCAGGATGTTAGAGACATGAAAGATGCTTAAATCAAATTCAAAATGCTGAATGGATGTTTTATTTGATTTATTTCTATTGTTTATTATGTACCATTTGACATTTTCTGATATCTGTGAGAAGGAGAAAGGCTGATCAGGACCTCAGATGTTGTATTTTAGAGATGAAATCAAGGAAACACTGTATCACGCACACACACTTTCCCTTTTCATGAAATTTGCATCGAAGGGATCTTGGGTCTTGATTAAAAATTCCCATCCTGGGCTGGTGTCTCCCTGTGCGTGAGATACAGGCAATTTTTCGGGTAGTGGAATGAATTTTGATTCATTCCATGCATCGAGTGAAACCAGATGGATCCCTCCTCTACATCCTATTCCCCGCTGGCCTGCTGAATGACAAGCATGAACACAGGCACATACACAAACCACGAAACACGTCAAACCGAATGTTATCAGGACTGGCTGGACGCAAGAAGACTGTTATTAGAGCTTACATACACACACAGATGCAGACACATACATTTCATCTCCCAACACATCTGATGTGAGATTTATGCTTTCAGCTATCTCGTGTCAGAAAGGAAAGGGAAATGGAAATGTCAGATACTGGCGTAAACACTGAATTCTCACTTCTGTTTGGTTTTGTGGATTTTCGCTCAAGTCTTCGTGGCCACCAGCGTTCGACCGTAACACAAACATCAAATGTTCTTCAGTCACTCCATCATTCACACTACTGCATGATCCTGACAATAGATATGAAACAAAACCAGCTGAGATTAATGAATAAAAAGAAATCTATTAACAGAAAAACTCAACATAAGACCTCCAACCACATCCAAGTCAGGACACAGAAGAAGGTTAAAGAAAAACAAAATGTGAGCCTTTATTGTAGTCCAAAAAAATAGATAATCAAGACAGTTATATAGGAAATGAAGCATAAGGGACAAAAACTATACAGTAAAAACACAAAGGACCACTTGTAGAAAGATACAGATGGGAGCAATTAACCACAGGTCAGAAGAATGAGCGCAAACAGTCACAAAAGAAGGAAATAAACCACGACACAGGAGAAAACTAATCTCCGGTGAAACTCACGAGCAAAGGACAAATAACAAACACCAGGACCGACACTAAACATGACGCCAGAGACGGGAAACAGAATGAGGGAGGAGAAAATACGCTGGCAGAAACTAATGAAAACCACAGGGACCGGTGATACCTACATTTGGTCTCACAGTAGCCATCGCGTCACTATATTGTTTTCCCTGCCAATGACAGCGTCTGCCTCAAATGAGAGCAGATTTTTGGGGAAACTAATCATTTTCAGTTTAAATATAATATAACAAAAAGGTCATTTAAATGTAACTGCAAAATCCAAAAATAAACCAAATTAAAAGGAGACTTGTAGAATTCAAATAATCTTATCAGTGGCAAATGATATTCATTGGATCTGTAAGATTTGTGTGTTATTTAGAATAAATGTCCAGATGTTTTCAAAAAAAAAAAAATGAAATGAAGAAAAATGGCACAAAAAGCATCTTATCCACCCCAAAAACATTCATGATATATTATTTGTAAGAAGAGAAAAATAAAGGTTTTTGCTTTTTTAACACTTCATCCGTCTCCAGGCATTATTACCTCCATCCTCCCACCTACAATCAATCAGTTTCACACATATAAACCCAGAGCTGAATGAAGCAAGAGACATAATCTAACTGAAGAGGGTCAACAATGCTGCAGTGAGCTGTCTTCAGCATAATCACTTCCCATCATGGCTTCATCTTGTTTCTTCCTCCCACTTCTCTGAGGAGACTTCTTTTTTTCTCTCTTTTTAAACACCATGCAGGTCAATTGCATTTGACTAGGCGGCGTAATGAGGCGTGACACATCTGATTTTTCACACAACAGATAAAACACTGTGGACGTTAGTCTGCGTTGGCAACTGTCACCTCAGGTTGTGAGTTATTTGTACAACTGTACAAATTGAAGTTATAAGATTCAAGTCTATATCTTGAGGTGAGATTTTAACATGATAGATGCAGCTCGATTTTTGGTTTAATACCTTATAAAATAATATAGTAAAGCAGTGCGTGTGGATTTAGCATGCAGGTTGCACAGGTGACTACATGCCTCGAGGCTGAATGCAGCAGCCGGGTTCAGCTCTGACCTGAGGCCCTTTGCTGTGTGTCTTCTCTACAGTGTCTCCCTAATTAAGGTGAAAAGCCCCTGGAAAGAAAATATTTAGAAAGAAAGGCATTACAATTATTGAATTCCATTTGCCTGTACTGCTGTAATGTTTCTAAATTAGAACTAATTATCTACCTAATGGGCAGACTGAAAAAAACAAAAGAACAAATGTGGCTTTTTTGAAGTGCCTGGCTTTGTCGTGGAAAATGGCAAAAGTGGCAGAGTCATGAAACATTTCCCGAACAGAAATATAAACATAACATTATTGTGGAAAATGACATGAATATGTAAGCTGTGCCTCTAGAACAGAAACTTCACACTGCTCCACAGCGTCGCCACAATATTCTCCAGTGATGTTCTACTTTCACCATAAACTGTATATAAAAGATGGCAGTAACCACCACAGCGTAACCCACTAGTTCCTGGATGTTTTTGATCCAGTAGTTAACCAACTACATCTGGTAACTGGATAGATGCAATCTGCAACACAGACACACACACCTGGCTCTTAGTCAGGAGAACTGGAGAGGCAGTACCATACAGCAGACCATATTACCAGACAAACATACCATTAGCATTCAGCATGGCCCAGACTGCTGTTTCCTTCCACTAATGGTTTGTAGAAATCACATAAAAAAGCACACCAAACAGCAAAAATGCTATAATTCGGACACAGACCCTTTACTGTTATTTTGAAATATATGTCATCATGTTGTCAGCATCAACTAGCATGAACCGTATGCCATTAACTACAACAACAGGAAGTTGTTTCTTGGGAAATGTTTTTTTTTTTCCTCAAAGGCCCATCAAAACTCAGCGGGTGCTGGAAAAGAGTCTTGCTTGACTTTATGCTTTTCTATACAGAGGTTCTTGCATACTACCTCCTTGTGTGGTGAGTAGGGATGGGCACCGGTTCAGACATAGACGGTAGTAACCAGACCGAAAAGCAGCGCACATTTTGGTGCTTTATTTTGTTGTTTTTTATTCCTGAGATGTCACACACTTTGGATTCTAGCCAATCTTTTTACCTTTCCAAGGATAGTAGGCGGGTCCAGGTACGTACGTTCTTTCAGAGCAGAGCTACAGATTAAAAATGCCCAAGGCGAAGCGGTCAAAAGTCTGGCTGTACTTCACAGCAAAAGATGCAAACTCAGCAGCCTGCAACAAGTGCTTTCAGGTGATACTGTGCAGAGGAGGTAACACCTCGAATCCGATGAAACACCTGGCGATGCATAGCGTTTTTTTAAAAGCCCAGAAATGCACCGTATTTGATAGCTTGCTGCGAGACCTCACATCGAGAGAAATGATGAGGATGATAATGGCAGCAGCAGCCGTTCTTCACTGCGTGAGTAGCTTAATGTTGTTCGTGTGTAATTTACGTTGAGTAGGCTAACCACGTTATTACATTAATGCACGTAAGGTGAACTAGCAAACACTGTCGTAGTTACATGCGGCTGTCTTCTTGTTTGATGGCAGATGCTCCCTTCACCCTGGCCAAAAAGGCTAAAATGACCAAAGAAAAAGTGGGAAACAGCTAAACATGAGAGGTTTGTGTTTTTCCATTGTTTAAGCACTGCTTCCAGCCAAGAGTGATACCATATATGCCCTATAGATACAGAAAAGACTAACATTGTTATCTTTTTACCAAAAAATAGCTAAACATGAGAGGTTTTTGGATAAAGTTTGTGTTTTCCATTCTTTAAGCACCGGTTCCAACCAAAGGAGGTATGTTGTATCAACAGAAAAGGCTAACTTGGTTATCATTTTGCACAAAAAAAGAGACTGCTAAAAATAAAAACATAAGAGGTTTTTGGACAAAGTTTGTGTTCTCCATTCTTTAAGCATCGGTTCAAGCACTGTTTAAGCACCGGCACCGTTTCAAAAGTACCGGTTTGGCACCGGTATCGGATGAAACCTAAACTATACCCATCCCTAGTGGTGAGAGGATTTACAGATATGTATTAATATGTTTGGTGATAACACCGTGGTGAGATGTCCCGCCTAAAAATTGCACAAAGTTATTAACTGTGTGTCTTGTATGTGTTGTTGTTTCGAGTTTTTGTTTCTTTATTTCTTTTTAAATTTGTTTGCATGTCAAACTAAGCTAATGAGCTGCTAGTAGCGACCTTTAATTACTCCTTTAATTTTCCGTGTTTTTCATCTTTTCCGATGCATCTAGTGATCAAGATCCAGGTTATAATCATGCTAATTCATTTGGTGCTTCAAAAAACTAACACACATTAATCTCTAATGTCAGTCCATGAAAATAATTTAACACTATTTTAATTAAGTGCAGCTAAAATTACTCATTTATTTATTTAGCTTCAACTTGCTGCTAATTGGTAACCAGTGAGAGTGTGTAGGACTGTAAGTCATTTAGCTGAGTAGCTTTTTATTCCAAGTACCTTTTAATGATTTGAGCAAATATTTTGCTTTTCTTTTAGCCTTGTTTCTGCCTCGTTGCATATTATGTGAGCAACACAGCAGCAACCTGCAACATTTTCTGTTTCCTTGTAACCTTAATGGAAAGCTTTTATTCCTGACAAGTATCTGCTGCTATCTCTGTTCTTATATCTAAATAATTCAAATTTAAAAAAAAAAAAACTGTGGGAAATGAATTCAAACTAACTTTCGGAGAGTTTCTGTCACATTTATTGCTAGCACCTCTTTCACCTCTTGTGGATCAAAGAAAAACATTTCCAAAAATAAAATGCAGGTCACACTTGTGGAGTTTCACTCTGTGATGGGGATCCTAATTGTGTCGATGTGGTCTCATTTGCTTCTAATTTGAATATAGAGGCTTAATTCGTAAACCCATGTGATGTTCTCCGAAAGCCAAGTCTTCTGCACTCTGCATCACCTTTCACATTAATTCATTGGGGAGTGTGTTTGTGTTTGCTCAGTCTCTCGTGGCTGACCGGTACTGTCCATTTCTCATCACTTTTATCTCTGACATCCACTTTGAACACAGCCAGCCAATTAGATCTGGCACAGTTATTAAACAAAAGACCTCGCTTCCACTCTTATCGCAGCATTCCTGTTGAGGATAAATCAGTAGCAGCTTCACTTGTGAACTCTGTGGAAGTTTATTTCCTTTAGGAGTATTTGGCTTCGAAACAAGCTTCTTGTCAGTGTCACACAGTGAGATGAGTTTAAGACACAACAGCCATTTATTCAATGCTGCTTACAATATACCTAAAAGCTGCAGAGGCCGTTTTAGAGGCCTCTGTGGGAGAGGTGCTTACTATGAAGAAGCAGACAAAACCAAGGATGGATAAGAGCAGCGTTTATTAAAATGGTCCTGTGTGAATGTGATAAAGAATAATGTTTTGATAGTAATTCCCTGAGGCACTTCAGACCTGACACCTGACAGTGATTTGATCACATTTCTGAATCTGCTGTGTTTCAAGACAATTTAAGATCTTATTTAAAAGATGTTTGACTAACATTGGATTTTTCTTCCTACTGTGCATTCAGGAATTTGGGGAAAACAAAACAGGCTCAAAAGATTCTGTTTATAAAAGCTGATTATGTCTCAGAGAAACACCCAAGGTGTCCTTTGGCCTGGAAGTTGTGGCTATATAGACATGATCTTCTTCCCAACTTCTCACGTATGATCTTTATCCTTAAGCGTCACACTTTTAGCATTCAACATTAATATTTAAACATCAACATGAATTCTTTGGCAACAGACACAGGAAGTAGATCCTCGGATGTGCCTTCTCAATAAGGGAGCAGATGTTTAGCTACCACATTAGGTCCTGGAAGATGATGGCTCCACTAGGCAGGCATGCAGGAAGATGGGAACTGGTGGGGCAGGTATTAACCTGAAGTCCACTAACACTGTTTTGTCACAGTGCTGTTGTCACTGCACCTGGTCACCACGTTGTCAACGTCCCTCCCATAGCCAAATTCATCTCCACCTGAGATGAGCCTGGTGAGTGTGGCGTCATCTGCAAAGTTCTGGAGTTTGACAGACTGGTGTCTAGAGATGCAGCAGTTGGTGTAAAGGGAGAAGAGCAGGGGATAAAGTACAGAGCCCTGAAGGCAACTGATGCTGATGCACTGAAAGTCTGTGACATGCATAGCCAGTCTCACATGCTACTTCCTGTCAGACAGGAAGTCAGTGATCCACCTGCAGATGGAAGCAAGCACATTCACCTAGGAGAGCTTGTCAGGCATCAGAGCTGGGATGACAAGATCATCACTGACTTTGTCATCTGGTGTGAACTCAACCACCTGCATCAGTTGATGTTGGTTGGCTTGACGAGAAAGCCAACACTGATTGCACAGGTGAACACGGTCCGGACATCGAGGTGGTGGACAGATACAGAATCCTGAGCCATCTTCTTAATAATAAACTGGAACAAAAAACAGTCACAACAGTTACAAGAAGGGTCAAAGTCAGCCCAGTCATCTGCTGGACGGGTTGAGGTCTTCTGGGGTGTGCACGACATTGCTAAGGATATTTTATGACACAGTGATAGCTTCCACAGTCTTTTATACAGTTGTCTGCCGGGGAGGTGGCAGCAAGAGCAGAGACCGCAAATGACTTTATAGACTGGCGAAGCCTGGTTCTGTCCTGGCTGGTGCTCTAGATCACATAGAGGAGGAGAAGGATATTAGCCAATCTAACATCCATTATGGACAACATATACAATGAATACAGTTGTTATGAAGTGGGAAACCATCCACAGAAGTCAAACCTGTTCTTGTACAAGCTGCACACATTCGTTTAACCCTATAGAGTTGTGTATTTTATTATGTGAAGTGGCCATTAGCTGTCCTGTGTCCAGTACTGGGGCAGCTGCTGGGTCAAAACCCTCACGCCAAAGGACACACTGGGCATCATCCCAAACAGTGCGTGTGCACAAATCTGAGTAAACCTTCATAATCCAAATGCCTGTTTTGTCAGATGATGTCATTCTTATGAGGGCACACTGATATAATTGTCCTCACACTGAAAGATAAAGTCCACTGAGATCTCTCAGTAATCTTTTGCAGGTTCTCCAGCGTATTAAAAAATAGGTTTTATTTCAGGCAAGAGCTTTTCAGCAAAGTTCACTGAACATTCACAGCAGTAATCGTATCTGAACCCAGACATATGATGTAAGTCTATCCTCTTAGCTTCACTGTCTTGGCGTAGTGTGGCATAGAAAGTCACTCTGTGTGCCGCTAAAACCCTTCACTGATGCTCTTTAATGATAACGTCCTCTCTCCTGATCCTGTCTTACCCTGCGCTCGCTGCCCTTTTCACAGCCTGTTCACTGGCTGGCCCTCGCCACCCAGATGATCTGATCTTACCCATCAGAGGAGCGTGCAAGGCTTGGATATTTGAGAGGGATTAACCTTTCATTAGTAGACCCTACGTCAGATGTCTTTGCATACAAGACACACACACACACACACTGTGAAACTCGCACACAGCTACGACTCAACTTGCTGCATGAGTGGTGTCAAGATTAAAGAGCAATTACATGCTACTCCACAAATGATAGATTGGAAGTGGAGTCAATGTGATGGTGACCTACTTTGCAGAAAGAGGGAGAAGAGGGAGAGAAGACGGGGGGAGAAGGGAAGAGAGGAGGAGCAGGAAAAGGAAATGAACAGTATTTTTTAAAAATAATGAATTTTGTCTTGACTTTGTGGTCACAGAGGATAAACATGCATGTGTGAAATACACTGTACAATAATTACATGATAATACGATGAGTATAACAGAGAATAAAGAGCTTTGTGGAAAGATGACATTAGTTTCTTTCTTTTTACTGTACACATGGAAGCATGCACTGTGCTGCCTGCCTGCCTGTCCTCAGTTTAGCTTCTCATCTTCTATCTTGTCTATGTCTGTTTGTTAGGTATATGCATGAAGTTTTCACAAGGATCTCACTTCATGCAGAAGCATCTTTGTATCAGGTTTTGCCGCCCCAGGTGAACTGATGCCTTATTGCAAATATTTTTTACATCTTTGTGAGTGGTTTCACATTTTTCACAAGATTCTTGATTACAGACCCTGATTTTACTACAATGTTCCCAGTTTACTTTTTCTTTTATTCATTGTATGCACTGATCAGAATATCGCAGTCAGATGCTCTAAGATAAAGTCCACTGGCTCCATAACGCACAAAAACTGTAAGGATGCATGTGCAAGTACACAAGACATCAAAATCCTGTAACATAACGCGGAGAAAAAAGATGGAGCTTCTGCAGTGCAGACTTTCTTTATGACTGGATATGTTTGCTTTGTTTCCTGTGGAACTTGCCAATGAGATACAAAGCACTACACCCATGAGAAAGCTAATTAAACCTCAAATACACTTGCTTAATTATGCTTGCTCTCGGTCAGTCATTTGTTGTGCAAGTGCATGAAATCCATCCACACACACTTTCTAGGCTTAGTGTTGGTTTGTTGCTAAAACCGTTTGTGTGCTTATAATAAATGAGCTGTTGCAGCATGATCTGCCTCAGCCCTGTTTTTGTACACGTACATATATTTGCTGAATTTGTACCGTACAAAATATTGTGGAGACAAGAAAATTGTTACGAGACATTGTGCTTGCTTTATGTCACACAGTGTCACGAACTAGGTTTAATTTCTATACATCATCACTGTATGCAGTTACTGAATTATGACTGATGGAAAAGAGCTGAACACAGTACATGTGGAACACACACAAGCACATGCAATATTATGAAAGCTTTGCCAGCCTACAGGCACAATATTTTCACCCCTTTGTTTGCTAGAGACAGGAAGGAGCACTGCTAATGGGTTTTTGGTTTCTGTGGATTACTGAACAAGTGGTATGACCTTGTTTTTTTCATTTGTACACATCAGCATGCCTTTCATTTCAACAATTAGATATCTCCATATTAATATGCAGGACGAGGAACAAGACGTTTGGTACTAGAAGCCTACAAATGTCCATTTGTTGTCTGCTTGTAGTCCCGATGCTAGGTTTTCTATTATCTAGATTTGTAAAGAAACAACAGGCAAACAGGAAAGCTTAGCCATTTAAAAGCTGATGTGTTGCAGGTGTGAGATGACATGGATGAGTACTCCATCAATAATGTTTGAGTTGTATCCCACAGTGGAAGTCATACTGTTTTATTTGTACTGTTGAATTGTTTCTTTTGGGTGGAATCCAATTCACACTGTCATGACAGATAAGTGGCTGCTGTACACAGAAGGAAAGTCATATGGATCATATGTTACAGAAGGATGTTCAGTTGAGGAGTATCAGTCCAGGTGAGCCATGATCAGGAAGCAGGAATGTTAGTCACAGTGACAGAAATGATCAAAGTTTAGCAGAAAGAAATCTAGCAGAATTAAAAATAGTCTGAGGGACAGGAAGAACTTTTAAAAGTTGCACTGGGGAAAAAGAAAAGCGCTTCATGCACAGATCAATCCATATTCAAATCTGCTATAGGACCCCAGTCATCTACATGCACGCCCTACTAGTCATGAGATACCCATGAGAGCCAGTGATGTTATGGAATATATGGAATATAAGGCTCACATCCAAATTCCAGCAGCTTGGCACTCTATGCATAACAAAATGAGAGCTTTATTAGTGAGTGTCAGAGTCACTGTCCATGGATGAAACAAGGAGCTTCCCTGAATACATCAGGAAGATGGTATCCCAGGACGAACAGCCTCAGACAGAAGAAGAGATGATGAGGAAGAAGAGACACCAATGACAGCTCGAGAAAGTGGCTGAGATTAAAAAAGATTACCAGTAGCTAGAGAAAACTGGCCAGAAGGATAGATCAGGGGCTTTCATCATGGCAGCACAAGAACAGATTCATGAAGGGGGGAGTGTACCACAGCAGACAGGAATCAAGCTGTGTCAATGTGCTCTTGGGAAAGTCCAAATGCAAGGTGGGACAGCGAGCAGGCGCAACCATGTGGCGACAGTAGTGTACAGGGCGATCATGGGTTAGAAATCAATCAGTGCAGGTAAGAAGGCAATGCAAAAACCAGAGCTGGCAGCAACAACAGCAAAGAGCCAAGTGAGAAGATAGAAATGTAACAGATGCTGAAGGAACTGCAACAGATGTGGACGTCCACAGTGATCCAACAGGAGCCTCATGGGCTCTGTCTACACTATCTGACACAAAACATTTATTGAAAACATCTATTTCTAGACGCTTTCTTCCGTTCCTTTCTTTCACATCACAGAGCAAAAATCATTAAATCTCCTTTACACAGATCATGAAATGGTCTCTGTGGGATTTTGAAATTTTATCTCATTACGTTTATTTTCTTTCCATATTAATTACTTCCAGCGTATCGAGGGAGGAAGAAGGAAAATAGGGCAAATTTCTCAAGTCTCATTTTCCATTTGGGCGAGCTCTGCAACAGCCAGTGGCTGTAGTGTGCGTTAGCAAAGACTCCTGTGTAATAGGGTTTGAAGTTAAGGCTCATTGCCTCCCCTGTTTCCTTAGTGTGGAACTCCCTGCAGGTCTCCAGTCCAAGTTATACGTTTTAATTTTGCAGAAAACATAAACAAATTGTTGTATAAGCGAATAAAGCAAACTGACGTTTTTTTTAAATGAAAACTTAGAAATAATTGCTGTTGTATGAGATGTTTACAACGTGCTTTTTGTGTCCTCCGTTTTGCCTTTGGTACAGAAAAGTTTGCTTTTAGAAAATGTTAACAGCCAATTATAACATTCAGCTTCAGCCTGAACCTTTTCTCTCAGTGTCTTAACATTTACAGGCTGCCATGTTTCTACAAGGCTGGCTCTCCAGCTTCCTCTCTCTCTGTGCTCTCAGGTGGAGTTGGGTAGGCCTTGGTGCCTGACCTCGCCCCTGAGTGGGGTGTTCCTGTCGCTGAGCCAGTGTGCGCACCTGTTTTCCATTAACTCATCACCTTTTGAAAATAAAAGGCTAGCTGATACTTTCACTCCTTGCTAGATTGTTTTTGCCCTTGTGGTAATGTGGTAATCAGACTCAACTCCAGTGATTATCTTACCTTTAAGCCTTCCTGACCTTGTTCTTGTCCAGCTGAAAAAAGCATAAAAAAACGAACTGTGATTCGAGAAAACTCTGCTGGTTTCCTGGAAACGTACAAATTAACCTTAAACTTACCTGTCTACTCTTCACCTCCTTCCAGAGGTGGGACCAAGTCATTGTTTTGCAAGTCTCAAGTAAGTCTCAAGTCTTTATCCTCAAGTCTCAAGTCAAGTCTCAAGTAATGTCAGGCAAGTCAGAGTCGAGTCTCAAGTCACTGGTGTAAAAGTCCAAGTAAAGTCACAAGTCTGAAATTTTGAATTTCAAGTCCTTTCGAGTCTTTAAAAAAAACAACGAAAAAAATAATGTTGCAGTTATGCTAAATGTAAATATTAGACCATGTAATTTTTAAATCTGTGTTTTTCTCAACACATGACAAAATAGTGAACTTAGAAAATATACACAAATTGTGAAATTGCACCTCTTTAAAATGCAGCTCAATTAAACCTAGCTCCAAGAATAATTTTCACCGACAGTTCTGAGATAAGCTGCATGTTATTCTTGGATGCGGTTGTAGGACCAGCTTTAAAATCGCATGACAAAAATATCATACATATAAAAAAAAAAACTGCATCACCAACGTAGCCTGGACAACATTTGCTAGTTAGATGAAGTCAACTATCTCATCTTAGCATATTTATATGCATATTTATAATCATACGGTTCTTGGAGTGAGCGCATACACTCATGAAGTTTAGTAACTTCCGGTCACTGCAACAAGCCCAGGTACAGTTTACCGACGGATGGGTGCAGGACCTTGAAATGCACCGTGTAGAACGAAAGACCATCGTACGTATCATAAGTTTACCAGTCTCACAAATCGTCGTCATAAATACACATTCCTTAACCGTTTATTAATAGGACCTTTGAGCTCAACGGTAATTAGTCAGTAGTGGAAATAATTTCTGGTATGCATCACAGAAATGTAGCAGTGACAATAATACTGTATGCTGTAATCGTACTGGGCAATTAGTGATACAAAAAACCTGTTTTATCCTGTGAATAAAAGTATATGTTTTTGTCAATGTACCATAATAACAGAAGCGAAACGCAATATTGTGTCAGGACAATTCACTATTTATGCACAATAAACAAAGGAGCATAGCGCGACAATTTCTGTTCAGCGCCAGACTTGCTTGTAACCTATATCACCAATTATGTTAAGAAAAATGACGTATTAACTACAACAGCAGACTGACCTTTGTGTAAATGCTTGGAGCAGACTAACCTGTGAGCTGGAGTGTTCTGGGACGTTATATTTGATCTTTGAATGGCTGCAATCCAGTCGCCTCTTTGTTACTTCGGAAACATGGCTCGAACAATTTCTCTTCAACGACGTAATCCGATAACAACCGATCTCTTTACCCGTCGGCTTCCCGTGGCTGTCATGCGACCGGCTATTGCAGTTAATAATACAACAGCTTCTTGACATTTTTGTGTTTCTTTTTATCGCTGTATAACTGATTTTAATTGAAAGCCTGCGTGCGCTAGTACCGCTTGCCACGAGTTCCCAGAATCCTTTGCGGTTCTACCCGTGAATGACGTCACATTTTCAATCTCTATATAATATGCATGTTAAATTTTATATTTGGGGTAAAATATCAAGTGTTTTCAAGTAAACCGGTTCAAGTCCAATTCAAGTCCCAAGTCATTGGTGTAAAAGTCCAAGTCAAGTCACAAGTCTTAGAACATTTTTTCAAGTCAAGTCTAAAGTCATAAAATTAATGACTCGAGTCTGACTCGAGTCCAAGTCATGTGACTCGAGTCCACACCTTTGCCTCCTTCATCTTTGGGAATCTTTGTCCACCCCCTCCACCTGTACATCCATAAAGAGTTATGAAAAAAGGACCAGAATCAATTCAAAAACACTTCTCCTCTGCCTTGTAAAAAAAGATCAAAAGAAAACAATAACGATTCTGAGAGCTTGGTTTTGGTCTTGTGCGTTCTGCTTCTGACTCCTCTCTATCCGATAATTATGAAATGCACTTTTATGGGTTGATGTTGTCTTCGCTTTGGAGCATCCTCCACCTGTACCGTGTCCCACGAAAATTCATCTCAGTCTTCAAGTCACTGCACTGCCACCCCAACTGCTGCATCAAGACGGCCACACCGAACTCTTCGCCATCGAGACTGGTGTCAGGCAAGTCTCACCCTTCATGTATCTAATACAGGGGTGTCGAACTCTACGCCTGTCCTGCAGGTTTTCAACACACCTGAATCAAATGATTAGTTCATTTCCAGGCTTCTGGAGAACTTCAAGACATGTTGAGGAGGTAATTTAGCCATTTAAATCAGCTGTGTTGGATCACATCTAAAGGCCCTCGAGGCCTGGAGTTCGACACCTGTGATCTAATGGCACTCAACTTCATCATGAAGAAAGCCCCGGTCAAGTCAGATGCAGGCATCAAATTGGACAGGAACAGTCGAATCACCGACCTTGATTTTGCGGATATCCCTGCTGGGCGAGAACGGCCAGAGAAGCGGGAAAAGTCAGACTTCCCATCAGTGCTGAGAAATCAAAAACCATGCACGTCGGCGACCAGGCCGGTATGCCTAAGATCAAGACCGGTGGGCAAGACCTCGAGGTGGTTGAGAGGTTCGCATTACCTCAGCAGCGTCATCGTTTGGGGCAGAGATGCAGACGCCGATGTGAAGAGCCGCACTGGCAAAGCCTCAGTGGTATTCCAACAAATCTTACTTTTTTCATTGATTGTACTTATTTGTATTTTTGTATTTCCTTCATATATCTGTACCTGAGCTGAGGTGACGCAAAAATTTCCCCGTTGTGGGATCAATAAAGTCTTATCTTATCTCTTATCTTAAATGTGAAATAGCTGGTCAATCTCGATCAACATCAAGCTTCGTCTGCATGCCTCAATCATCATCCCAATGGCAATGTACGCTTCTGAAACGTGGAAAGTGTCAGCCAGTATTACCAGGAAGGTGGACGTCTTCCATCAACGCTGCCTTCAAAGGATAATGAAGATCTGGTACTTTGATCACGTCACCAATGAAATGGTGCTGCGACAAAGCAACCTTCCTCGCCTCAGCATGACTATCGCACACTACCACCTTAAACTTGCTGGACACATCATCCACATGAACAACAGCCACAACCCAAAAAAGTATTCTGGCGCCAGACCTTCCTTGACGACCTCAAAGGCATCTGTTGGCATGAAGCCAAAGAGCTCGCTGGAAATCGCGATCGATGGAGAGACCTTGTCGCCCAATAAACTTAATAGCATGGGTGGAAAAGAAAAAGATGTTGTCTTGGAAGTCTGTAGCAATGGAATTAAAATATTATCGTTTACATACTTACATTAGGGAGTTTAAACCCATTCAAAGAGTATAAACATCGTGGACGAGAACAGGCCCAATATCTCCAAGGTGTGCTGCAAAATATTAAAAATATTCAGCTTTGTCCTATCATAACTAGGGCTGCCACGATTACGTCGACTATTAAAATCGTCCACGACTGATTTAATAGTCGACGCGTCGTTTGAAGCTTTGTAACATCCCAAAAGACACAGGAATAAGTAGTAGGATTTAAGAGTGTCATAATGGACTGAAACAGAAGATGGCAGCACTGCATGGACAAGGATGCCAGCTGCCGTTAAACCCCGAAGAAGAAGAAGCTGTATCCCAGAATTCATAGCGCAGCCCAGCTCAGTTGTCAACAATGGCGGCAGCTAGTTAGTTTTAATATTACTCTTATTATTCTTTCTGGGTCACAAAATAAACGTTTAACATATTTTCAGGCGAGAATGTAGCTGTGTAAACCTCAAATATCGGCTCAGTTTATCAAGACACCACATATTTTCAAAAGCGCTCCGACGTTTTCGGAGACGTCAGTTACCCACTAGCTCGATAGCTAGCCGGGAGCTAGGCTCACTAGCTAGAGCCGTGAGAACACCGGACTCCCCGCAAATCGTTTTCAAACCCACCGCCATCTTTCACTACTCAGGTTAAATATATATAAGTCACTTAGATAACTTAACAATGTTATTGTTTGGCTTTTTTTAGTATTTTATTTGTTCCTGAGTAAATCTGTTTGGCTAAGATTAAAGTTATAGTTTTCACACAGCTGAATAAAGCTGATTATCAGAAGTGTGAGATGCTCGAGAATATACTCCAGTGTCCTGTTATATTTTAGATAGCAAGGAGCAGACGGCTGAGTTTATTAAACTTCACCGAAACAATCTGCAGATGTCATTAAAATTTAATAAACTATCATCTTGTCTTTATTTTTAGTTAGCACATACCTTAAACACTTCAAGCTGTAAGCTAATGATAGTTATATAAGAGCAGATGCTGCTGGTGCAATAAGCTGTACGTTTTACGTCCAATGGATGCATGATCTGATTAGTCGACTAATCGCAAAAATAATCGGTGACTAGTCGACTATCAAAATAATCGTTTGTGGCAGCCCTAATCATAATAATAAAGAATCTTCCCAAAAATTCCTTGATCCACATCTATAAATCGGTCCGAGCCCTACCTCTAGTAAGACTGATTTAAATCCATCGCTTCTCGAATCTTCTGCAGTCCTGCTTTAAAAAGGCAAACTGACCCAATCACATAACCTCTTTGGTGGCTGTAATAAGACTGGCACTTCATCAGTAAACAGGCCAGTGCCCAGTGTCACCACCATCACCTCCACGCTGCTGTCAGATTCATCTACAGCCAAAAAGACCATGACTGCAACGATTAATGTAAGCATCGCAATGACAAAAGCCTGCTTGACAAGCTCAAGTGCCACCTGAAGTCCAACGTAATAACCGAGTCATGCCCGTTCTTCCATGAAGCTGGATGCAGGTCAGAGTGATGTGTTCAATTTCTCTGCCGCTCGCCCGGCTCTGATCAAAGGAGCATGCCTTTCTCATCTCAACGCCAAATAATCTCCCACAGCATCTGCCTCAGACTGAGCCATGTTGACACTACACAAGCCAGGTGTAATGGAATTGACCTCCACCACCAATCCGCTGCCATTTCACGGATAGACACATCAATAATGTCCTCTGCACCGAGCCGGTGCTGCACGAACTGTAAACTCAGCAGGCTGTAAATAAAGGCCGGATGCCTGCAGCACCAGCTCTCTTTCAACATGACTTCTTCACTGGTAGAAAGTGCGTTTTTGCTTTTTCAGTATCTGGATCAGAGATAAGACTTTGATCTGTTTTAACATTAGTTTTTTTGTTCTCCTTCATTTGGTAGCAGTGATAAATCTGAATGCTAAGGACTGTTCATTGTTTCCTAAAGGGATGCTTTTATAGTTTGAAATAAACATTTATGTGAGAAGATCAATACCGCTCTCCACTGTGTGCCTTTGAAAGAAAACTCATTTATTAACTGATCAGCAGTCTTTACTGATTCTGGGACCAAGTCTTTTATTCCATTTCTCACTTTCAGTCTCCGATTAACGGCAGGGATTCATAATCACACCTTGACAGCTCTGACACTTCATATTAGAAAGTGACACGATGAGGAATGAAAGACTCCCACGCTGGCGCCGCCGCTCTGCACCGACACATGACCAGAACATAAATGAGGAGATTAACGACTGGACAGAAATACAGAGCTGCAATTTAGACCGAAGTGAGTCAAAGAAGAAATGATGCAATTATATTATTCAGGTCTGCATAATACAATAAACCTTTTCAGTTCTCTTGCCTACTTAATGAGACATAATAAGCATAAAATGGTCTTTTGTGTTTGTTTCGCACTCACTCTGACTTTTCTAAAGCTCAGAATACATTAGAGACAACATACTGAGTGACCAGCCATTAGCTGCAAAGCTGTGAGTGATGAGCTGGACTTTAGGCTCCACAGCAATGGTATATTTGTCCCTGGAGTGGAGAATGTTCTGGAGTTACGTTAAGTGCGATATAAAAACTTCTGATACAGGATTTTTAAAACTGACACTCATACATTTGGTCATTTAAAATCTGACATATTGGCTGATATTTCTTTCTTTCAGACATGTGAAACACAAAAACATTTCCCAGATTTACAGTGGTTATGTGTAGTTGCATTATCTTAGAGCTAAAATAATATTTTCACTGTTACAAAGAGTCGTGGATAACTCGTCTACACTCTGCCCAACTGGACACTGTTGCAGCCGCACATGTGAAATAACTCCAAATCCCTTTTGCTGTTAGCTCTCCTGCACAGTATTAGATACAACCTGTGTATGCACTATTGTATGCACTATTGTATGCACTACTGATGACTCGTGCTGTAAGGATCACAGAGCAACACAGAACTGAAATGAATAGATCGGGCTCACAGATTGGCCCATTGTCATTAATATCCGATCCAAGCTTCTCAGTCAAGATTGTGCCGGTATCTGATCCAAGAATCAGATCAGTGTATTTCTGATCACAATTTCTTGTGTTCTCTAGCTTTTCTTAATTTGTAATCTGATGTTATGTCCTTCACAAATGCAGCAATTTATCTTCCCCACTTCCCAATCCTTTCCTGTAGAGAACCTGCTTTTTGTTAAGCTATCTCCTTAAGTCCTGTAAACAGGTCTCTGGTCTTTGGGTTTGACTGTGAGTCCAAATATATTTGGTATTATGACAATTATACAGTAAAACTGTAAATATCTAACTCATAACCTAAAGCTTTTAAATTAAATAAAAGTACTGGTACATTCCAATCCTGATAGTGCTCATATTTTGAGGTTTAGTCCATTTAGATAAAGTTATTTTCACAACATTTTTCATAGGTATGAGCATTGTAAAACCTAAATTAATGGCATTTGTTCTGTAGGATATGAAGGATCCTTGTTCCTAACTATAATTACCAACGCTGGCTGTTGGAAGAGACAAAGGCCTGAGAGCTTGTGATTAAAAGAGGCCTTGAGGCCTTGTCAGAGGCCAACTTCCTCATAACTGCTGTAAGCTGTCAAGCAATGAAAATGTACCAAAGTGAAATGTTGCTTTAATTTCTCGAGAAACACCTCAGTTCATCATCACTTCAGACACTAATGGTGCTGATGGTGAAAGTACCCTGAGGAATACTGCATGTCTGCAGCACTATCTGTCACCTCTCATCTTGTCACCTGCTGTAAAACTGCTGAACATCACTTGAAGCCCTCAGCTGACCACTTTTTGTGATTACAACAAGTCTTAAAGGAACACACCCACTGATTTGTCAAGCACTGTGGACATGGCCATGTTGGTGTTTTGTTTTTTGAAGTGACAAAAATGTTGAGTTATTAGCTAACACGAGCATCATGGACAGCAAGGTACATCTACAGACTTTATGAGGGCTAACACCAGTTATATCATGCTAAGTAAGAATATTTTTAAATATTCTCAAAGAAAGAAAAATAAGAATTTTAGTATTTTTAATAGAGAGTATTGTCAGGATATTTCAAAAGAGAGTATTTTTTATCTAATGAAAATCTTTGGGGTATTTTAGATAAAAGCATAGTAAGGGTGACTGCACCCCAACAGCTAAACGTGGGACGTCAATCCAGAATTGAATTCAAAATCCTGCTCCTCACATACAAGGTCTTAAATAATCAGGCCCCATCTTATCTTAATGAATCTTTGGATTCAGGAGACAGACACTATCTCTGCTTTAAGATTAGGCTTAAAACTTTCCTTTTTGCTAAAGCATATAGTTAGGGCTGGACCAGGTGACCCTGAATCCTCCCGTAGTTATGCTGCAATAGGTCTAGGCTGCTGGAGGATTCCCATGATGCATTGCATTGCATTTTTCCTTTCCAGTCACCTTTCTCACTCACTATGTATTAACAGACCTCTTTGCATTGAATCATACTTGTTATTAATCTCTGTCTCTCTTCCACAGCATGTCTTTATCCTGTCTTCCTTCTCTCACCCCAATCAGTCGCAGCAGATGGCCCCACCCCTCCCTGAGCCTGGTTCTGCTGGAGGTTTCTTCCTGTTAAAAGGGAGTTTTTCTTTCCCACTGTCGCCCAAATGCTTGCTCATAGGGGGTCATATGATTGTAGGGTCTACCTTATAATATAAAGCACCTTGAGGCGATCGCCTTGATGTGATTTGGTGCTGTATAAATAAAACTGAATTGAATTGAACTGAATAAAGAGGCTCTTTGTGAGTCACATTAGGGTTCTTCCCCAAGTATAAATCAATAAACACTCACAGCATCTCCAGGTAAAAGGTTTGGCAACAAGGATCCTATGAATTTTTTTTCCTATGATGTGAGAGCGTGCTTTTCTGTCTGGAAATCATCTTTGAGTTTCCACATCCCTTTTTTGAGACACATATTTCCTGTGAGACTCATCTGTGTTGACCTACAGCCAATCAGTATATGGGATATATTCTCAATATGTAGGACAAGTGATGAAAACACTTGACCAGGTGTTCCCACTTAAAGCGGAACATGTGGTCATCCCATGTACAGGCTGTATTAAACATGATCACAACTTCATTACACAGTAATCATTAAAACTCTAATTAGAATGTAAGAAGAGGAGGTTGTAATTGCAATGCTACAAAGTGAAACGTCCTTTATTCTAAATAAATAATTCCATTATTCATTATTTTGGTATGAACACTACAATCACAAGGTGTCCACAACCTTTACTAACTTTAATCATTAATACAATTTAAAATGATGAGTTGTAACAGACAACAATCTTTATCTCTATCGACCCATAGAGATGATGTAGAGGCTTAAAATCTTCTTGTTTTGTGATAAATGTGCAGCCGTGTCTCAGCGCAGTGTCTACAGGATACTGAATTCATAACAGGATCATTACCCACTGCAAAAGACTCCTACAGTGAGTTGTTTAGTGTCCTTGTTGGAACCTGTTTTAACATCTGGATGTGAATAAATGTTTCATATAACAGGTACTTCCTCTGAATTTGCATGAGTCACCAGACAGCTTACTGGATATGAGGCACAAGTACAATAATTATCATGGTCCTCCTGTGTGTCTCCAGTGTTTCTCTCTCTCCCCTTTCTTTTCAATCAATCACATGCGGATCATCTGGCAATCAGCTGCTTGCTATTTAACCTGGACCAGACCTCCAGTCTTTGCCATGGTAGTCTTTACCTCGCTGCTTTACTCACTGAAGATTTCTAATATTCCTCTTCCTGTGTTAAGGATGGACCAGCGAGTTTCAAGAGTGTTTGTTGCTTGGCGGTGTTAAGAGATTCTGTTCGAGAGACTCAGCGTATCGGGGATTTGGATTCCATGAACCTTTCTTCTATTGGATTTTGTACATATGGGACTTCTGAACTGAGCACCTCAGAAACACTTTGTATATAACACTGTCTGCACCAACGCTGTAAATAAACTCACTGACCTTTCATTTCTGAGTCTACCTATGACTCCGGCCAGACAAACATGAGAATAATAAAAAAAGTCTTGAGTCATCCCTCATTTCTTTATATGTTGCTGCTAATGGAAAATTATTTAAATACACTAAAAGAGTTTGTATAATTCTAACAAGCCTGAAAAAAGTCAATACTTGGAATGAAAGTTTACTAAAATTACAATCCAGCTCTTGTCTAATGTCAGCTTTTTCTCCCTGTTTCTCTTCCTTCAGAATGTCCTATAAACACTGCTTATGTTTATAGGACCACTTTGCGTCTTCCTTTTATATTTTATTTCCCCTTGCTGTAAGAGCTCTGTAACACAGAAATTTCTCATCTGTAGCATAATAAAGGTTTATTCTATTCTATTCTATTCTATTCTATTCTATACTTGTTTTTGTGACAGTCTACAGGTAAAAAGTACCTAAAATATATTCAATCTGCAGGCATTTCTTTGCCAAATTGTCAGAAATGATGAAAATATGTCTCAAAATAGTCAGGTACACAGACCTGACTGAAAATAAGTGAAAACGTGTGTCTAAAAGAAGCTTTGATCAGACTTCAGAAAGCCTGGAGAACTGTTGATAAAGACCATTTCAAAGGTTCTAAGAAATTCTGGCTCTTCTGAAGCAAAATGCAAAAAAATGAGAGGTTTGTTAAGACTTTTGTAAAGTACTTTCTAATACTAGAAAACAACCAGGGCACTCTGTTCTCCAGTAAGTTGATCTGTTCAGTTTATTCTTTGAGCATATGGGCAGATGGGTCAGTTATTCCCCACGGCTGTGCTGCATTTTGTTCTTTATTCATCTCATGCTAGTTTCACATAGCAATTCTGTTCAGTACACACAGGTCTTATGGCCCGAATCTGGTCCCACTTACCTTATTTTTGCTTTTATTATTTGATAATTGCACATAGATTTGATACATTTTTTTGACATTGTATATGACAGCCTCTTAGTAAATATTACTCTGGATCAAATAAACTTTTACACAGAATTTCAAACTTATCCTCATCAGTGTTGACATGGCCTAAGTCATATTTTTTTTTCCAGGGTAATGAATGGAGTGTGGTCATAACGGGGTCTTTGAAGGAAGGTGAACGTCAGCAGGCCTCTTACACCTGACAGGGTTTATTAAGTTGAGGTGATGAGCTGCAAAGCCAGACAGCAGGGGTTGTGATGGCAGCCACTAGTCCTGTCAAAACTGATTAAGCTATCAAGTCTCGTGTCTGGTTGGCTTGTAGGGGACGAGACAGCGAATAGTCCGACGACAACAATATCCCAGACTCGGTAATATCTCAGTAATGGCATGTGAACGCTCAGATGGGGATGGCAAGACGGGGAGAGGAAAGGAGGGAAAGGGGTCAGGAGGATGGGATGAAGAGCGGGAAATGAGAAGGGGAGAGTGATGGGTTATCACAGAGGTGGCTGCTGAGCAGATGGGCCCCCACCTGGGTTCCTCTCATGAGAAATGGCTTTGGATGAATGTCAGAAACTGAGGAAAGGGTAGCAAGGCTGGAGATCCCTGGGGTTTGATGATTCCTTTTATTTCTTTATTTTGTTGTCTGGCGACTTCCAGATCCGTTGTGTTATTCTTTGATTGTACAAGCTGGTCTTGTGGTCTGAGATAGTCATTCAAAGTTTGCTCATTATATTCGCTGGAAACAGCAATTTGGTTGTCTATGATTATTTGTCAGCTTTATTTTAGCACTTTCTTTCTTTTATTTACCTTTAATTATTTGTTGTTGTTTTTTATCTCTTGTTTTGGGGTCTGTGGTATTTTGCTGGTGCTTTGTGTGTATAGTTAAATGGTCTCTACCATTGATGGTAGCATGAAAAGAGCAAATGTGAACAGGCCAGATACTCTCTAGCCCTGCCAGCATGTGCCGCTGCTCATGAGCACAACATTCAGAAGCGTTTGTACTCTCTAAATGTGTGTTGGTAGAATTTAGACCAGCAAAGAAATAGACTGCACAGTAGTTGTGTGCTTATCCTTTCATCTTCTACTTCAGGCTGCTACATAACATGATCAATGTGTGAAACATCCTAAAAGTCAATACTGTAGGTAGCTAAAGGGTAAAAACAACAAGCAGAATCAGTAATATTTCATCAATCAGACTACATGATGAATTCTCACTATCCTATGTGTTCATCAGTGATTCACCGATTTCACAAAATTGCTTCTTTCTGAGAGGCAGCATGTCCTAAAAATACCCCGTCATGGCAAAAGGAGCTTAGCGGGGTTAAGAGCCTGTGCAGCGTGTTTACCTCCAGTTTTACGTGGCAGCTGGCATGAAGCAAAATAAT
Source organism: Diplotaxodon limnothrissa (assembly GCF_057381915.1). NCBI lineage: Eukaryota > Metazoa > Chordata > Actinopteri > Cichliformes > Cichlidae > Diplotaxodon > Diplotaxodon limnothrissa. Next base: position 36,806,959 of record NC_140607.1, read on the forward strand.
CTGTTGTAGTGATGGACAAGAGCTTTGTAAGTGGTCAGCAGCAAAGTTAAAAATGCACTTCTGTTTGATTACCCGAAAGGACACATCAAGAAAGAGTCACACTGCACATTTTTTGTTCCATAGTGTATAAAGATGTGCAGCAACTCAAATGTTCCACCGCATGCTGGCAAAATAAGTTGACTTAATCTAAAGTCTGGTCTCTGGAGTACTGAGTTAAGCCATCCACTGTAAATCCACTGTTACATAACTGTCTGCTTCTTGGCTGCTCTGTGACTTATATACTTTATGTATCAACATTTTTGATATGCAAGCATTGCAGGACAGACATTTCCATCCTGTGGGTCAGGGATCCAAAAACCATCCTGCAGTGATTAAAGGGATTAGAAAATTAACAATGACACTAAAATATATCACATGGGCTACAATACACGGCAGCAGCATCCTGGTCACGCTGACCTTTATTGTATTTACAGGAACTCATTTTTTACTATTTAATAGAATATCCATTCTTCCATCCTCTCCCACGTATCCTTATCAGGGTCATGGGGGGGTTGGGGGGTAGGTAGGGATAGGTGGAGCCTATCCCCCTATGCCTCAGGGTGACAGGTGTGTTATACAGCGGTCCTTCGTTTATCGCGGGAGTTACGTCCCAAAAATAACCCACGATAAGTGAAATCTGCGAAGTAGCCAGCTTTATTTTTTACAATTATTGTAGCTGTTTTAAGGCTGTAAAACTCCTCACTACACACATTTATACACTTTTCTCAGACAGGCGTGAACATTTCACACTTTTCTCTCTTGTTTAAACTCTCAATGTTCAAACCTTTGTAGAAAAATGAGTCCAGTACTAGAGAATGAAACCAAAGGCACACGCAGGTGACGACGTGTCATCGACATTGTTGTGTTTGTTGGGGAGAAAACGTACAAACATACAGCACAGCGCTTCAGAGTCACACTGCTAGCGATCGAAGATTTAGGTAAATTTGACAAGCTGAACGCATTCCGTACTGTACAGGACATACGGCACGAGACTGATTGACAGTGGTCTACAGCCAATCAGGACGAGGACACAATGCGCTGTAAAAAAACAAACAAACAAAAAAGAAAGAAAGCATGCAAAATTGTACACAAAAGAAATCAGCGAAACAGCAAGACCACGACAGGTGAACCGCGATATAGCGAGGGACCACTGTACGCCAGTATGATGCAGGGCTAACACAGAGGAAAAGACAACCATTCACACCTGTAGTTAATTTTAAAATCACCAGTTATCCTAACCCCAACAACCGCATGTCTCTGGTCTGTGAGCAAAAACCCCACAAACAGAGAGACAACCAACGACTCCACACAGGGAGGCCCCAGCCAGATGGTAGAGGAAGTCATCAGTGGTGATAACCACCGCGCCACCATCCCGCTGTGCTTAGGATCTGTTTCCTGAAACAATACATGTTTAAAAGTTATTGGAAGAAATATAATTTACATTTAAAAGATCAGCACCCACATTTATGTAAGCGTGGGTCCTGAGTGTTGCTTGGTTGTTAGTCTGGTTTGGTTGGATGATTGTTCAAGTTTGCTCATTAGTGTGTTCAGCTGTTGGTTGGTTGGGTTTGTTTGTTTGGTGGACTCTTTTTTTTTTTTGGTTGTGTGGTTGGTTGTTAGTCTGTTTTGGTCACTTGGTTGGTTGGTTATTGGTTGGGTTTGTTTGTTTGTTGGTCTCTGTTTTGGTTGGTTGCTTGGTTGTTAGTCTGTTTTGGTTGGTTGGTTGGTTGGGTTTGTTTGTTTGTTGGTCTCTGTTTTGGTTGGTTGCTTGGTTGTTAGTCTGTTTTGGTCACTTGGTTGGTTGGTTGGTTGGGTTTGTGTCAGGGTTCCTGGGTCGTTGCTTTCAGTTTTGTCATGTTCAGTTTATTCTTCACACTCATGGTTTTCGCTTCCTGTTTTCTGTGCCAGCGTGTCGCCTGTGTATTGTGTTCCACTTGTTTCCATCTATCATTAGTCAGACTAAGTTCAGCTGTGTACTCACCGGTTTCTAATCACTCATCATCCAGCGTGTATTTAAGTCCTCAGTGTCCACCAGATTGTTGTCGTGTCATTAGATGTTATGTTGTCGTTCCCGCCTGTGTTCAGTTGTTCAGCCTTTCAGTCAGTCCTTTAGTTCCTGCTCTGTTCATTCACTCGCTCCAATAAAACCTCATCATCCTGCACCGTGAGTCCTGCGTTCGGGTCATCTCTTCCTCGCCTCCACACACAACCTCTGACAGTTTGTTTGGTGGACTCTTTTATTGTGGTTGGTTGATTTAGTCTGTTTGTTAGTTTGGTGTGTTGTTGATTAACTTTGACTCAAGTAAATTTAAAACATGATTTTAAAGCAGCTTTTTGAGCACTTGATATTTTGTTACTATAGTAAAACAATTTAAACTAAACACTGATCAGTAATTTTTAACTATAGCTTCATAGATTATGAAAGTTTGTCAGAAATCTGGGGTGTAATCAGGACACTTCTTGAGCCATTTCGACATAATTGCAGGTGTTTTTATTTTAGAGTCAAACATTTATAAGCATTGCATTTCACTCATTTTTCTTTGACGATGTCGAAAATGGCACCATAATGTTTGGTTTCTTGAGTAAGTGGTGATTTGACTTGCCCGTCTTCTGATTTGCTCACAAACACATCACTATGTGGTCGCTGGCAGCTCTTAGTTGCTAAGCTACATTTGAATGCAGCGACTATCCCCTCTTTCATTAAATGTGTCTCTTGGAAAGAGTAAAAAGGGCTTTTATGTCAGCCACTCGCTTCAACCTTCACTTCCTTTGTGCTGTCTCGATTGGTTTGCTTGATTGTAACGTGACTAACCAGGGACAAGATAAAAGCTGCAATGAAAGGCCTGCAAGGACAGATGATCTAGTCAGATAAAAATCTCTATAATACTGACAACAGTTTAACAGTTTATTTCTACAAGCCATTTCCTTCATAATACAGCAGAGTGAAGCTGACCCCCCACCCACTTGAAACGTAAAGGCAAATGTTTGAGCATATTTGTGCAGGTACAATTAGCGTTTGTGCTGCTACGGTTTTTGAGATATTAAACTTTATTTTATAGGTCATTCAAAGGTCACCATCCCCCCAGGCTGCTCTGAAACAGACCAACATGGTCGACTTTTTTTAGTGCTACATTTGTGCTGGTTTGTACAGGTAAAATTAGCATTTGTGCTGCTATGATATGAGATATGCTGTTATGGTGTTACTGCTGAAAAATGTCTTTTTCAAATGACCTTTCGCTTTGTGTTCACTTGTTCAATAAAGTTCTGTTAAAAAAACCCAAACTCTTATTGTATTTAATCAGCTAAATTTGTAATGAGTGTAGTTTTGTTTGTTTTTTTTTTACTTCAATTTCTTTACTTCAATCACTTTTCGTTCATAAAACTACGATGCAAATGCTTGAGTATTTATTTTTTTAGAGTGTATTAAAATAACTTTTTTGAAAACTACATTTGAACATTTTACACTCCCATGAACACTTTTTGAGAAACAATGTTTCTATGAAACTAGTTACATAGGGGACATAAGAGGCTAAGCAGGGAAGCTAAGGGAGAGGAGGAGTAAAGTGCGACCGCCTTCGTCAAGAGCAAGAGCATAAAAAGGTACAAAAAAATTGTACCTGCACAAACCAGCACAAATGTAGCACTAAAAAAGTCGATCATTTTGGTCTGTTTTGGAGCAGCCTGGGGGGGATGGTGACCTTTGAATGACCTATAAAATAAAGTTTAATATCTCAAAAACCGCAGCAGCACAAACGCTTATTGTACCTGCACAAATCAGCACAAACGTAGCACTAACCGCTCCGCCTATTTGCCTTTACGTTTCAAGTGGGTGGGGGGTCAGCTTCACTTAGGGTTGCCAACTCCCTGAAAAATAAATAAGGGACACCTCGTGGCCAGGGCCGGGCGACCCAGTTGTCTTCACCCTTCCCAGTGTGGTGAATTTTCTAGCTCTTTTTTTTGTGTGTGAAATTATTTTTTTAACCATTTGACTTGAATTTGATTTAAGTAGATGTGTATTCTTTGTGATATGAACACATGTGAAACAAATGATCATTTAGCCATTTATTTTTAGCTCAAAATGACAACATTAACACAATAAAACAGGTCTCTTTCTTAAACAGAAGCCTGTCATGCTTAACTTTTGAGAATATAAGTAAATCTTTCTTTAAAAGAACTCTGTCCTGCTTAACTTAAAATAATAGAAAACAATAGAAAGAAAAACATTCTTGTAACAGTGCACATTTAGTGCATTTAGTACAATTGGCTTCAGCTGAGGTATTATTTCAGCTTTTCTAATGCTAATCAGCTGCTCCTGTTTGTAAACCCGCTTGTTCCCATGATTACGCATCTTAACTCATCATCATTATTCATCTATGTATTACTTTTATGTATTAGTCATCTATTTGTAATCATCTATCCTTGCAGTTGTTTATTACACAAAATAAGTTATATTATCACACTTCTGGCCACATAGCGCTGATATTCATTGCACATGCCCATATTAACTTTTTCCAGCCAGGTGTTTTCCTTTTCCCATTCTTCCCTTTCTCTGAGGGGAACAAACATTGCTGCTCTAATGCTGGGCTCACACTGTGCGGTTTTAGGCCCATTTTGAGACGATTTTTGAGTGATCGGACCGATTTTGGCCTTCATCGTGCGTCGTGTAGTATACGTGGGGTAACGAGAAGTGATTAACACCTCACGACCAGCTCCCGATCATCAATCGCTCGTGAGGGTGTCACCACAGGGGCTCACACTGCTCGCGCGCAAACACGTAAACGCCGTGAAAAAGATGGAGCAGCATGGCTGTGCAGCGTGTGATCTGGACACAAGCGATGGAGGCACAACTTGTAGAACTTTGAAAAGCTCATCCGAGCCTTTTCGATGTGGCATCACAAAATTATCACGACCACAACAACCGTGAAAATAGTTGGATTTACACTGCTGCTCAATCACAGCTGCCTGATCATGTTTTTCATTAGCAATTTAGCAAAGTTGATGGTGGTGGTGTGTGTGTCTGTGTGAGTGAAAGACAGAGAGAGCGAGCGACAGATTTTCTGTTATAACCTTCATGTTATGGAGGCACAGTGTGAGCACTCAGGTCGCATCAGAGCATCGGGCGGTATAGTGTGAGACCTGCATCGTGACCTACCAACTTCTAACCCCTGCGAGTCAATTGTGCAGTTTGAAAATCGCACAGTGTTTGCCCAGCTTTAGGTGTACTGTCGTCCGAGACTTGCACCGCAGTGTCGGCGTTTGTTTCCCTGTTGGCCATGCTTCTTGTTGTGGTCATTTGTTGTCTTCCGGTATTTTCTCTGTAAGCGACCTTTCCTCGACCAATGAGATGAGCGGTAATCTGAATTGTTATACTCGAATTGTCATAAGTGTGCTGTCAGCTCATTGGTCACAAAGCAGGAGAGGGGCTGGGAATTATGTTTTCAAACAAAGCGTTAATTCCATTAACATTTATAGACTACTTTTGATTCTCACTGTATTACGGGACAAAGTGCGTCCCTTATTAGCTCAATACGGGACGTGTACTTTTGTTTCTAAATACGGGACGATTCCGTTTTTTAAGGGACGGTTGGCAACCCTAGCTTCACTCTGCTTATGAAGCATACTAGTAATTATTTTTATATTACCAATGGAGCGACATAATTTCAGGGTAAAAGGGTGTCTTGTAGAGTTAAACCCATCTGAACCTGCAGTTTCTCTTAAATAGTCAGACTATTCTTGCATCTCACAGATCAATTTTTGGTTTTCTGCCTGGCTCCATAACCTATCATCTAACAGCAGTGACAACAAAAGCTCTGATACACTCAGTGCATGTGAGGTGACCTAAAAATTATTCAGCTCGACCCCTTCATGTCTATAAAATTGAAACTGCTGATTGTTATACTGATTTATGCTGTTCTAACTTTTAAGACTCACTTTTAAGAAAATTATTTTAGAATCTGGACTTTTTTCTGTTCATGAAGAGATTTTCCTTTCATCCTTGAACCAGGAAGCAGGTTCAGCAAATTCTGACACCGTTTTGCTCCAGTGGACCGAAGAACATGAATGTTTGTCCACATGAAACATGATGTTTATTTATTTATGTTTGATTTAGCATCGCCCACTCAGTCATCCTTTTAATCTTAACAGATTGCATTTGATATGTAATTTAATTATTCAGCAGTAACGTGACAGGGAAATGCAGGCGATTGCAACTGAAGATACAAATGTGCATCCAACAGATTTCTGTGATTAAGAGGAAATGATGTCGACAGTCAGGGTTCCATCTTTCAAAATGTTGTGCAAGATCACTTCGTGACTATGTGTCATCATGTGAAGATATTTCAACGTGAAACTGATTATAGTAACATATGTTGGATGTTTCAGTCCAGAGGAACTGGATGACAACTTGACAGCAGCCTCACACAGCAAGAAAGACGCAGAATTCAGATTTTACTTTGAGCGATCATCCTCTGATCGCTGTTTGTGTTTGCTGTGTTGACAGATTGATTATAAAAAGACTTGTGCTAAATATAACAAGAAACTAATATCTTAATGGGATTTCATTGGTTGCAGTGATGTAAACTAAAGCTAATGAACGTTGATATTGACTGAATGAGGAAGGTGTGTTCAGGTACAGCAGGAGGGGAATGCCGTTAAAACTGTTGCTCTACTTTCTCCTCTTTTATAAGGTCATATTTACTGCAGGTGCACATGTATGTCTGTCTGTCCCAACCTCAATGAGCCAAACTGTTAATATTATATGTTATGTGTGAAAAGCAGACGGACTAATTTATGCAGTGCCTTGTTTGGCTGTAGATAGAAAATTGTCTTTATGTGAACACGTGTGGAGTTTTGTGTTTTAAATGCAGGGCAGCACATCACTAAAACTCAGGTACTAGTGATCAGTCCCCCTGCAGCTAATGTGAAGCCATTTTTCAGCAGATGAAATCTTACTTACCACCCTCTCAAATGGCTGGCTGCTGGTTTAATCCATGGATCGTGTTGTGTCAGTGGGGAGATCTAGTACACATTTGCATGAACAGTGTTGAGGATGGAGAGCCTTGGATGCTGAGATGTCATTAGGAGCGACAGCCCCAGGCACTGCCAGAGGCACTGGCTGCAGTCGCCGAACCTGGGGTTCTTTAAGACCAGTGGAAAAACATGGGACCGGAGCCAGACTCAAGACTCTAGACTCTCCTCAGGCTTTGGCATGCTGTTCCTGACCCCAGGTTGTAGCGCTGCTGTGAAGCCCCTGAGGCTGAGACGATGCCAAAAGACACGAAGAAGGAAAAGCAAGAATGCAAAACAGCAGGGGGACAGTAATTAAAAGAAATATTCATATTCAATCAAAATGTGCTTGAATATGAATAAGTGGGAAATAGCTCTGTTTCCAATAAGCCAGGAAATGTATTTAAATTATTACTGTAAATGCTATAAATATAAATAAATAATACATGTAAACCAGAAGCAAAGTCCTGCTATAAATAGAGAGCAATAAATGATCGGACCTATATCATCGCATATGGATGCAGACATGAGCTACAGTGACATGACATCACTGTAAGCCGGGTAGAGTTGCGAAACAACAGGTGGATTCCTCATGAAAAAAAACGGACCTGCGACCTTCTTCAGCAGTTATGGTGTAATGTCGCCCTCTAGAGGCAAAAGAGCCTCACATGTGTAAGATTGTAAACAGCCTTCAGCCGGTTTTCTGCAAACTCATCCATATCAGAAACTTCCACTGAACCCCCCACTTCAAAAACCTTTAGATTAAGGAATCAGCTTTTAAATAATAATGTCTGGAATACAGAATGTTTAGTTGACCTTAAATTAAAGATTAATTTATCGGGTGCATCCCAAAGCAACACACATCAAAAGTAAGAAATTAAGACATTTAAATATTAAGGAGAGGTTAGAATATCTTAGATTCGTCATGCCTCTTTAAGGGAGACCAGCATCTAAAATTAAACGGCTCAATATATTTAAAGTCAGTTAACATATCTGTTTTGTTTTTTCCTTATTTTTCTCTCATAGACGCTTTTTTTCTATTCTGTGGCATCAAAAAACCCTAATAGGGTCATGTCACAGCAGCACAGGACCACACAGGTGTTTGTGGGGGCAGCCAATTATCAAAATGTTGGCTTAAAGGGGGAGGGGCTAAAACTGCTCGTTTCAGACGGATTATGGTAGCTGCACCAGGGTCCAGAACAGAAATAATTATATAGCATTAATATGAACTGAGTCATGCAGAGGTGATCTAGTCGAGTTACTGTGTGGGAAATATGGATCTTAAAGTTGAGCTGGTTGAGCTACTCTGCTCCCCTGAAAGCTCGTGGTAACAATAACTGCTAATTAAAAGTCCTTTCCAGTGGCCATTGTTGATGTGGAGTTTGACTACTCATCAGGGATGTCAGACTGTTGTGGGCCACATGCAGCTCACTTTGATCTTAAGTGGGCCAAAACAGTAAAACTCCCCTTTGTGTGAGTGTAAGGATAATTAACTACACAATTAAAATCCCTGGGATATCTTAAAATAAGAAAAAAGAAGTGCAGCTTCAGCACTAGGTCTCAGCTTCTCTACACAATAAAGAAATGCTGCTGTAGTAAATAAAAGAAATCAGTCAGCACGAATGAATAAATGTAAAATGTTTGAATAGCCATATGTTTGACTCTACAGTAAAACAACCTTTTCTGAACATCAGCAGCTCTGTGAACAGGATCTTATGCAATATCATAACCTGCATTTAAAGCAAAATGAACACAGCCACAGTTTGATTTGGTGGCTGCTGTTTGAAGAGTCCACTTTGCTTTTGGCCTTTTATGTGAAGCTGCAGGTTCTGACAAAGAGGTTAAAGTTCACCGTGGCCTGCTTGGCTAGAATGGCAGGTCACAGGTGCAAATACCTGCTAATTAATGGCAACAGTAACTGTTTGTTGGTCCAGTCAGACACAAGGTGTCAAATTGTTATTCAGTTAATTTGATTAAAAGGCACCAAAACCACAAACAGGCCCGGTCAGGTGACTTTAAGTGGTTTTAAGACCCACATCAGAAGGCAGCTTCTAACACACTCAAATAAAACCACTGTGGACCACGCCAGATCAGAAACACAAAAATTACAAAGTTCTCACCCCGAGTGGCTCCTCTCGCTTTAACAGACGATCTCCGGTGAGAACAGGAAACCAGCCGGGCTGCTGCTTCCTGTTTCCCCGCCTTCAGTCAGCTGTCTGTCCGCTGTGTGTGGATGAGCAGCACTCCCCAGCAGCTCCTCCAGGATGGGGGAAAACGACGACAGCGACATCATAGAGCATCACGTCGAGGAGGAGATGGAGAAGAAAGGTGCGAGGAGCTACGCAGCTTCCTCCTCCTTCCTGGAGAGCGTCAGTCCGTCCGAGAGAGAGGGCCACAGCAGCACCCAGTCCTCCCACAGACTGCTGGCCTACAGCGATGCTCTCATCTCCATTATCGCCACTGTCATGGTAGGAAACACGCCGAGCTTTGCAACACAGTCACAACATTTAGGTGATACAGTATTTGCAACAGAAGAAGCAAAACCAAACAGCAAAAAGTCCCACGGAATAGAAAATTCACAGTGAAGCGCAGATACGCAAATATTCCAATTCATGGAGCTTCTTCTCTCAACTGTTGTTTTACTGTCATAGTCAGACCCATCACACTGAGACAGGAAGAGAAAAAAATCTTATCTGCAAAATCTGTAACAGTGAAAACTCCAATTAATTTCAAAATAAATAAATAACACTTATAGAAAGATTTCTGCCTAATTCATTACTGCTAATTGGGTCTCCTGGCCCCAAACACGCTGATCTAAGAGTCTAACATATCTGTGTATGTGCAGCACTGTATGTTTGAGTTGATCTGTCTCCTGATACAGTTTCATTTATCCACAGATTTTACCTGTTGCTCACACCAAAGTGGAAAATAATGAGGTAACGTCGGACTTTTTAAAAACGTATTTCAAGTTTTAGCAAAGCCGTGATATCCTTGTTATTCAGCTGAGCTTTCTGATGCAGCTTCTGATTTTGCAGTAAATGTAATAACAAGTTAACGTATTGTTTGTATTTACACTCTGCAAACTGTAAATAAAATCGTCACCAGCAGGGGGCAGTGTTTCTCCTGTGGTTACACTGAAATGCTTTCAGATGTGTGACGCCTGTTTTTGTTTTTGACGGTGAATTTTAGCCCCACCCTTATTTTCTTCAGGAGGCTTTGACGGGACGCCATTGTAAATGTGTTTCTAATGATTTGTTGCTGGTTGAATAAAGGCTACACTGACTCATCGCACCATCTTTTGGTACAAAATGGTATTACACCAAATTGCAACCTGAACTGGATCATCTTCCAGGTTGCTTCTCCAACATTCTCTGATGATAACTTTAGTTACTTTTGGAAGTTTTAAACTATCTTAATTCACATTAAGGACCTATAACAGGAAAATGCTGTAAAATCTTGTATTGCAGGAATTGAGGGAGAGTCTTCAGGGTCTACTCACCACAAAGATCGGCGTTTACTTGATGACATTCCTCATTGTGACTGTTGCCTGGGCTGCTCATATCAGGTTAGTAGTAGTGGTAATAGTATTAGTACTAATAGTATCATAGTACTAGTTATTTCTAAGACGCCCGTTTTCATTCTTTCTCTCCTCGTTTATCTTCAGGTTGTTTCAAGTTGTTGTTCGTATCGATGACTGTCTCGCACTTCTGAACCTCGTAAGTATAAAAATTACTTAAAGTGTTTTCAAAACGATAATGTCATTTTTTAAATTTGTAATTTAAGCCTGCCTACAAGATAATCTCAGGTTTTGTTTATCTCATGAAAGGATGATAATGAATGCATACTGATGTCTGTTTTTTTGATCAGGTGACATGCATCCTTATTTGTTTTTTATCCATGTCTGCATGTTGTTTGTCCCACGAAGCAGGGACAAGATGTTACTTGAGACTTACATGTGCATATACTCTTACTTAAATTCACCTTATGCTTACAGTTAGGCTGAGCAGAGACTATAGGCCTGTATAAATTGGCTTCAAATTTCATGGTGTTTTCTGTCAGCAGTCACATCATTTAGAGTATTTTGGTCATTTTTAGTCTGAACTTCTGCTTTTGCTTCTATTTCAGGCCTGCATGATGCTGATAACCTTCCTCCCCTACACAGTGAGTCTGAGTGTGTGAAACTGTTGACCCAGAATCAGTCACTGCTGAACGAACGACGCTCTCATTCAGTGGTGTCATCTACACTTTGCAGTTTTCTTTAATGGCGACCTTTCCTGAGAACATCCTCGGGATTTTACTCTTCTGTGGTTGTGTGATGGTGATCGGCGTCATTCAGGTGAGAAACTTAAACGTTAGATTGTCATCCTTCGGTAAGTCTGCTGCTCTGTTCAGTTTCCTAACTTCATTGAACCATTTATCTGCCTTAAGGTGTTGGGCGGCTGAAGCCTGTGGTTGCAGGGCGGTTTGCGTACGTTGTAATCCCGTGTGTCTTGTTTCTGTAGTCGGTGATTGTGTTGTACGCCTTCAGCCGCCCCTTCCTCCTGAATGAGCAGATCCAGATCTCAGAGAACCAGACCTTCTACAAACACCACATCCTCAAAGTCATCATGAAGGTTCCCATCATGTGCTTCTTCGCCAGCATCTTCTCCTTCATCTTCTTCCAGCTGGTTGGTGCTGCTACATTTATTTCCTTCATATTTTAAAAATGGACAATATATAAATGTCTTATTTTATGATTATAGGTGATCTCCGCTCTCACATTTCTTTGTTGTTTGCCAGTGAATAAAGTAACAAATCCAAAGCTGGTCAGAAACACTCTCCCAGTATCACGTTTTCATTTCTTCCTCAGTCTTACGTTCTCTTGGCCATCGTCATCTTCCTGCCTTACATCTCCCAGTGTTTGAAGTGGTGTCGCAGCAAAGCCATCGGTAAGAGCCGGACCGTACGGGAACTGTAAATAAGTGCTGACCTCTGGCCTTTGTACCAATCAACCCTCGTCCATTTCAGGTCAGGTGGAGGAAACTCCAGACTCCATGTTGTTCTACACCTACCTGCCTAACGAACCCCTCAGCAAAGAACGAGTGGAGGCTTTCAGCGACGGAGTTTATGCCATCGTAGCAACGCTTCTCATCTTGGACATATGGTTCGTTTCAGCTTTATCGGCTGTGCAACTTTCAAATATCCTTTGGGAGGGGCCTGTTTTACTGTCAGAGGAATTGAGTCAGTTTTTTGGTCATTTGGATGATCTGAACATTTAAATAGTCCACTATGAAAATCTAAGGTTAAAAAAACTAATTTGGCATAAAAAAAAAATGAAGGAAATGGTCGAAGAAAAGTATTTTTGACTTCAGTGTAAAGATCAGAGCCTGGTGACGTACCAAGAGTTGCTCATAATGATGAACTTCTTAGCATGATGATGTCCTTTAATAAATTCCCCCGAATGTTCGGACTAAATCCTGTCAAAGAAATGTTCAGAAGACGTCATGGCCCCTACATAAGGGGAAAAAGGAGGGTGGACAGTCGAAACAGTTGATGTAGACGGTGTGACGTCTGCAGTTTATCGAGCGTGTTGTGGCTGCGAAGCTGCACACACCTTTGATGAAGCCCCTCTTTGAAAGTTAGACTGACCAAAGTTTACAACATAGACACGTTTTAGTAAATATGAGCAATACCTAGATTTTTCTAACCAGTGTAAAAGATGGGCGTATTTACCGCGATGTCACCGATTGGTTTTTTAAGTCCCGCTTTGAAGCCTTGAAATGAGAGCTTCCAATGTTGATTGCAGAAAAACCAAGTGTGACAACGAGGGGAAGAAAATGTTTATGAATGTTGAGGCCATAAACTTCTATAGGAAGCCGAGTCATCCTGCAGCCACAGCTGTCACCATCTGGTGGTCGTCAGATAGAATGCACGATTAGGCACCTCTGCATTTGTGGCATCTCTTAAACTGTCTAAATTTGCACCAGTTTACAGTATTTTTATTCATAACTACAATTTTTTGTTGGATGTTAAGACTCAAAATCAGGAACTTTCCAATCGAGGTCACAAATCTCAGAGTTGGCATCTGTATCTTTAATACACTCACTAAAAATACTTCAAAAATCAGTTTTGTATAAACTTCTCTGAGTAGCAGTGATTCTGTTACATTTTCTAGTGTGGGTTAAATGTAATACAAAGGTTATAATTGGAAAAACCTTCTAATGTTTAACTTCTCCGGTTCTTTCCTTCTAGCGAGGACAACGTCCCAGATCCCACAGTCGTGCAGAAGCAGTTTGGCGGCAGCCTGACAGCGGCTCTGCGGCTTTACGGCCCCGAGTACCTCGCCTACTTTGGTTCCTTCGCCACCGTCGGCCTTCTCTGGTTTGTCCATCACTCGCTTTTCCTCCATGTCACCAAGGCAACGCGCTTCATGGGCCTGCTGAACACCTTCTCGCTGGCGTTCGTCGGAGGTTTACCGTTAGCCTACCAGCTAACGCACGAGTTCCCGCCCAACTCTCACAATGAGCTGGAAGCCATTCAGATTAGCTGTGTGATCATTTTCTTCGCCGGTATTTTTCAGCTCGCCATTTGGGTGGTCGCTCTGTACAACGAACAGGAAACTCTGCACCCCTACGTGCGATACGGTGGACGTGAGCACGTGCTTATGCTAGCTAAGCTGGCTCTGTACCCCTGCATAGCTTTGGGGACGTTTTTCCTCACGTGCATTTTGAGTAAATTTAGTGCCCCGATTTTCCACCTGATGGAGATCACGGTGCCTTTTGCTTTTCTAGTGTTGAGGATTTTGGTGCGTCTCGGGTTAGCGCTGCTGCGGCTACTTTTCTGTCCTGACAGGTCCGATCGGAGGATCGTCATAGAGGAGGAAGCTGACGAAACAAGAGTGCCATTTAATGCTCTAGTTACATAGGGGACGTGGACAGGGAACTGATGCTAACTGACAGATCTGAGAGGCAACGTTGCCCTTCAGCAACGTTGCCTCTCAGATCTGTCAGTGAATGTGCTTATATTTGACCTCATGAGGAGCCTGCTGGGCTTCACACCGGCAACAAGATAGAAAGCATTTAGACCGGTTTAAATGTTGAGAGCATCGGTGTAAATGGGATTAGATATAAACCATGTGCACTGAAGGAGATTTATTAGGGAAATACTTAGTGGAGCAGAGCGGTGAAGAACAGAGCTGATACTGACGGCCAGAGCCTATTCGTTCATTATTTTCTTTACAGTAACATGAAGAGTACCAGTGCAGGTTTAATCAGCAGTTAATCAATGTGATTCAATCATTGTGTTTTAGTTTTATTACTTCATGTGCAGAGCACGGTCCGTCCAGCCGCTATCAGTTAACTGAGCCTTACAGAATAGCCTCTAATCACCCACCGAGGATTTTCTGAGCATGCTCAGACGCCCCCTGCAGGACATCCATGAGCTGACGGTGTGGCAGGAGAAGTCTTTCTGTCAAACTGGTCTCCTTTGTGACACGTTAGCAATCGGACGAGGCTTTAAGTCTTGAGTGTTGGCACTTTAAAAATACTTCTAATCAGGAGAGGCCATAACTTTTCAAATTGCACTATATTTCCATCACGTGTATGTTAGTGTCTAATAACCGCAGTAATGTGTGACTTTTTTAAATTTATGTCGCTATTGCATCGTCCACATCATGCACTCTGTATACGTTACCTTGACTACATGATTATTACGTCCCGATTTACAGAAAATATGTGAAAATCCAAGTTTTAAGGCGTCGCTGTAGCTTCCTGGGGTGTAACGAGGGTATTTGCAGAGGCCCGATTTTGCCCTGAGGCCATCGACTGTATGTCCGCCCGCCACCACCCAACCCACCCGGCTGTCCTGTCTCTAAAAAGCCCCCAAAAACTAAATAAGTTTTCCCTTCACATATATAGCAAGTTCAGGTGTCTTGTAAATGCAGTCTGTCATTTCTTGAAGTGTAAAAAAAGCTAAATTTGCACAATAATTAATAAGGCGATAAATATTTTAGCCATTACTCCAATATTTTAGATTTCTACATTTCAAAAAATAAGTTGGAGAAATCAAACATTAAATAAACATGTAAATGTAGAACATGTCAGATTATGCATGTTTGAGGCTTGTTTTGTTTTTGCATTAACACCAAGTTTTATGAAAAACTGAAGATTTGGCAGATAACATTAACTGACCTAAACAAGTCATTTTTTAAATGGGGAGGGTGGTAAACCTTTCTCCAGTAGGGGGCGCTGTTGTTATTGATGTACTGAAGCCACTTTAGTCCAGATGTGTTGCTCCATGATGCTGATATTTGTTTGTTTTTTCGTCTGACTCAAAGAAAACTATGATGCACTTTAATAGAAACCTTCCAGAGGATGCAGAAAAGTTTGTCTGTGTTTGCTTTGTTTGTCTGAGTCGTTCTGCTTTCATATCCCGGCTGCACTACAGTGCATCGTTTTAGTTTGAGGGTATTCATAACTGATCATTCAGGCCTTGTACTTGTACAAGTTAAATGCAGGATATCTTTCCGTTGTCTGGCTTCACGAACCCCGACAGCCCCAATCAGGCCAAGCAGTCACACGAAGGTTGTTATCAAGCTGATAACATAGCTAATAGCATGATCACGTGGGCAGCAGTGACTGATTTTTATGTAGTGCACTACTAGAAAAATCTGAGGTGGTTAAACACAAAACAGACTGAAAGCACCGCGGCTGCTGAACCACCTTTGTAATACTAAAACCCAGGTTTAGTCTCAAGTTACCTGGATAAGCCAAAATCCTGCTGTTGGTGTTGGTGGCTGTTATTGGTAGGAGCAGCAAAGTTGTTAAGTTTTGTCACTGTATAACTTTCCCATTTATCCTGATACTTCTCATGGTGAAAATAATGAACACAAAATGGCATTAACATCTTTATGTATTACAACCCAGTCACTTCTTTGCTTCCTTTAGAAGTTACATTTTTATTGTCTTTATCTGCTCGGTGGTGTGTTTAAAGCTCAGAGTCGATAGGAAACGTCTGAGCAGCTCTTTATGCTTACATGTGTGTTAGTAACGGCTCTACCAGTGCAAACTCCACAATTGTTCTTTCACTCTGTGCAAAATCTCTCTTTTCCTAACTGTCAGGCTTTGTTTTGTGAATAAATCTGAAGTTGATCCTTTAATGTAAAAGTGTCTTTTCATTATCAAAAACACGAATCGGAATAAAAACATTTTAAAGAAAAGTCTTTATTTACCTCCGTACATTAAACACCTTCACAATCTCTCTATTAAGATATCAGTGTGTTTATTTACCGTACTTTGTATTGCCCCTAATATTAAACAGCATTATTCCTCAGTAGATACACATTTTCCTTATCCATCTCATTAGAAAACATTTCTGCTCAAATCAAACCAAATGTACACAAAATGATAAATTAAAAACAACAACTGAAAGTCTGCATCGTCACCTGACAGCTACCTGTTCTCTTTTCTACCTTTGTGTGCAACGTGGTAGGAAAGTATAAATTAGTATGCACGTGTGTCGTGGAACTACAGCTGTAAATATGGAGTCTCAAGTGTCCCAGTGAAATAATATACATCTTAAGTATATCAATTAAAGCTTGATTAGATAGCCACAGCTATAGCTCACCTGCTGCTCATTCGCTCCATACTTTCCAGATTACAACCTGAACTGTGCTGCTTAAAGAGAAAAAAGGTTAAACTGGTAGTGTGCAATAAACAGGCTCTGGAGAGAACGTGGGTAGGACTAAAAAGAAATATTAGATCGGTAGAAGAACAGCAAACACTCCAACACCCACTGGGAAATGAATCCACACCGTCAGACTGACCGATGGTGTTGATTATGATCATTATGGGAGCTGAATTTAAGAGACTGGAGGAATCAGTAATATAGCATTTAACAAAGTGTATCTATTTTTAAATAAAAGGCACTTCTAAAGTTCGCTCATTATCCTTCCAGACAATACACAGAGTCATTACCTGGGACAGCAGCTAGTTTATATACACATTTTGAATTAATTTACGAGTCACATTATTCCACTGGCACACTCCAGGCTCCATATAAATCCATTCTAACATAATTCTGAGTCAATTCCTGCTCCACTTTTGGTCGGATCTCTTTAGTGTTGACACGTCGGTCCAGACGTCTGCGTCCTTCGCTGCTTCTGTGAATGCTGAGGGGTGCGTAAAGAAAAGCGCGTAAAGCGGTAGTTAAAAGATTTACACAGTATGATACAGCTGGTCCCAAAAATTCAACCTGAACCGCTCGTTCACATCTTGGAATCTACGATGAAAAAACGAACAGAACAAACCGGACGAATAAATTAAAATATCCTCGTTGACCAACGACTGAAGCGTGTGAACACAACACAGATCCAGATGTCAGCACTCCAACCCAATTCCAAACTCTCACCTTCCAGGTTTGAGTGTTTCGGGATGAGCAGGGAAAGTCGGGACAGGAGAGATCTGACTCCCATCTGACTCCCAGAGCTTTTTCACTAACAGAAGAAAATCAGTGTTGATCAAACAGTGCTTTGGTAAACGTCTCTGTGAAAGGATCTGGATACAAACAGAGAATCTCTTTGCAAACGTAGCGTCGTAACACGTGAAAAACATAAATACGAATCATCACATTTCCTCTGACATTAAAATTATCCGATCCATACTCTAAAGAATCAAACTACAACTTGCATTTATAGCTAATAAAACCACCTCCCAGAGTTCTTTGTACACCTAAAGAAGTGTTTTATATACTGTACATACACTCCATCGTACAGTATATAGGCTCTACATTTAATCTCATGTTATCATTGATAACATTTTGTATTGCAATCTACATTCAAACTTAGAAAACATTGATTTGATGTGCAAAAACACCCTAAAGCATCCAAAAATGATCTGATGGAAACCTCCCCCTCAAACACCACCACCACCCCCACAGATCAACTAAAATCACTGGTTGAAGGAAACCGTTTCACATCTCGGGAAATGTGCTCATTTGTTTTCTTTCCAAGAGTCTGATGTGAAGATTCAGTTCTGTGTGAGCAGCGAGTCATTCCTCTAAAGCTCACAGATCAACACGCGTCCTTCAAACTCTCTGTCACTGACTTGCTAATTAGCAACCCTGCAGAGTAAGGAGTAAGGATACAGAGACCAGAGGGCAGCTTTGCAGGCTGTTGCAGTTTTCCACCAACTTAAAGTTGTTCCCTGTGTAATCTAATCTGTACAGTGCACGTTTTAGGATTTTTGTGAGGATGGAAATGACCTCACTGCCATGGACGAATATGTCTGTGGATCCAGATATCAGGGTGGGGATTAGGACTAATTTCTGGAATTTTCTTGAACATCACAATTTTTTCTGTTTCTTATATTAATTATTATGCATTTGTATTGTCGGGATATAAAATTTGCAATTTTGTCCAATCTCTAGAACGATAAAACATTATTTCAGTTACATCATGGATTCAAATCTGGACTGAGTCAGGCGCTGCGCCTCTGGTTACATTTTTAAAGTCAAATCCAAAACTGCTCAAGTGAAACGTCGAAATAGACAAACGACGAATAAACCAGTTGCTAGACTGACTCTAGATTCCAAATAGGCAGTGACTTCAATATAAACGTGCTTCCTCTTTCTTTTGGGAAAAAGTAAGCTATGCATTTAGCGTTGCCTTGCAGGTATTCTCATCTCCAAACGGCCCATAACAAACCAGGAAAAACCCGGAACAAGGGAAATGAGTCGTAAAGGAGAGAAATTAGTACAATAACTTTTACACTTGCATACGAGTCTGTTTGAAACTGTTCCTGCCCACTCGTGTGACGTTTATGTGGGATTTTTGGGGTTTCTCTGTATTATTGTAGAGTCTTTACCTTACAATATAAAGCGTCTTGAGGCGACTGCTGTTGTGATTTGGTGCTATATAATAGGTATAGTAATGACACTATAAAACTATGTTCTGCTGCTCCACATTTGTGACTTTTTAAAAACTTTTCCATTGATCTTTATAATATTTTCTATATTTTCTACTGTATTGCTGTGCTTATAGACAGAGAGGACAGTGCTACTGATCTTTTTGTCAGCTCAAAGACAGAAAACCACTGACTACATTTCCCACAAACCACTATTCAACCTATTCCTTTAAATTATCTTTTTTTTTTCTTTTTTTTTTACAGTCAAGCAAAGGGTCACCCAAACACCTCTACATTGCTACCTGTTAAAAATCTAATTTCTTCATGCTCAAAGCTACAAATGAGTTACATCTCTTTTTTTTTTTTGCATATCACTTCTCATAGCTTAAAAGTCTTTTTCTGCAGCAGGTCACATAAAGTAGTAATATATTATATGCATTGATTGCTAAATAGTTTCAGTAGATTTATGTACAACATTATTCGAGTGCTGAGTGTGCAGCTGATGCTGTTAACATGCCTACAGTCGTTTGACTATTATTGTGCGAGTTATTTTAGATTTAGTCAGAAACCTAAAAGCTAAATGTTGTGGAAGTGGAGACTAAGCATGGCTTCATTTAGCAGTATGTTTGACAACCCTGCTGCATCACTACTTCACCCACACCCAGGTCTGTTTGCTGTAACTCAGGTCCACGTGCTCAACACTTTGGGCCCAGTTTATGCTGGTAAAAGCTTCTTAAATCATTTTTAAAATCTAAATGTAGTGCAATATTTGCCGTCCACAGCGAATCTGCACGTCGACCCTCCACTGAGAAAGCTGCGTGCTTTACAGTCACTGTTGTTGAGCGAGTACATCTTTTTCTTCAGTGTGTGTTTTAAGGATGACGGCGGCCCGTTCACTCGTGAAGCGTGCTGCAGCTGATGCCGGTCCAAGTGAAAAGCAACGCAGCCACCTTTCTTTTCCTTTTTGTTTTTAGTTTCTTTCCTACTAGATTGTTCCTTGTAGTCACCTCAGGTTCAAAGTTGTGATCTTGAGCTGATTGGAAGTTGAACGAAGAGCCGACAGGATGACGATGGATGCTCCGATATATGCCAGAAATCACACACATACCATACGGCTGTTCTGCATGCGTGCCTGCGTGTACATGCTTACGCCAACTTTGAAAACCGTCTCGCACGCTCCCAGGTCATCGCCCTGTGGAGGTGGTGCCGCGTCACTCGGCCTGGACAGCAGCAGGTGGGAGGATGCCCTTGTCTCTCAGGTGGGACTGCAGAGTATGGAAGATGCCGAGCTGCTGCTCAGGCTGGAGCAGCAGCAGTTGCTGCAGCACTTTGCTGGGGTTCGGACCTCTGCAAGAGGAAAGAAATTCAAGCTTCAAGTTTGGCAATTAAAGCAAAATAAAGCACGAGAGCACTCAAACTTTCCTTTCATCAGGGGGAAGGCGAGAACCTCCAGTAACCACTACAGAAAAAAGGAACCAACAAGCTGCAAGTGACGTTTTGAACTACTGACTGAAATTTCACAAAGAGTGAAATACATAGACTGTACGTAAAGATGGATGGATCGGCTTGAGCTGAGCATTTCGGCCGTCGTCATCTTTTCAAACTAGAAGCTCTTGGACACCGTTGGTGGTCATCTGATTGTTGGGGTTTCTCTGTATTATTGTAGAGTCCTTACCTTTCGATATAAAGCACGTTGAGGTGACTGCTATTGTGATTTTGCACCTTATAAATAAAACTGAACTGAAGTTAGCCGAGTTGGATTGACATTTTTGAAGAACAGTTACAGAAGTCAAAGTATTTTTGCTCGATGCCCACGTTAACGTCATTTTGAAACAACATCCACCTGTTTATCCTGATGGCGAGTGAGACTGATGTGAGGTTTTTCAAATAGCTTTCCTTTGACATCTGGAACGTTTTGGATTATTTAAACCAGACCAGCTATATTGTGTCAGTAATTTTACACAATCTGGTAAAATTTGATTCCAGTGTCACCTTTAGTCACATGACCCTCTGACCCTGACAGCATGTAGCCGGCGGTAGGGCTGCTCAATTAATCGAATTTTAATCTCGATTACGATCTGGGCTTTCAACGATCATTAAAAATGACTGAGCCGATTATTAGCCCCTCCCTCGTGCTTTACTCTCGCGCTGCTCCGTGTGGCAAATCGAGCGCACCTCTCTGCGTTTCGAACACGTGTCACAACAATTGAGAGGACCCGAGGGAAGCTCGGAAAGCTAAGCAGAAGTTATTTGGAGAGGAGAGTGACTGCTGTTGGTTGAAAAGAGGTAAAAACCCTTCAGTTGTGTGGAAGTCAGACGCGGAGTCAGACGTGGATCAAGTAGACACAGTGTGTAAACTTTGCTACAGTGTCGTAGCTGCACCACAGAGCAACACTGCAAAGTTCACTAAACATAGATGTTTACATTTTTCATTTATTTCTTATATTGCAAACATTTGCACTGTTATCAGTATTTGCACTATTTTATATTATTTTTTGACAATCTTGAAAGTCATTATTCAATACATTGTTATTGTTAAATAAATATCGTCAAATAATCAAGATCTCAATTTCAGTGAAAATAATCGTGATTATCATTTTTGCCATAATCGAGCAGCCCTAGTCGGCGGTCGTGGCTCATATACTGTGGCTGAGGGGTTTGTGAACTGCCTTGCCAGTAAAATCAATTAAAATTACACACGATTGAAACACCTCTAAATGTTCAAAAGACGAAACTACCACAGCAGCACAAAGTTCCTCTATGAGAACTCATTAACATTGCCACCGCTTCCTACCTGACAAAGCTGGCAATATAGACGTGTGTGAAGGTGGCCATCAGGTACTGGCAGTCGAAGCGGTCCATGATGCCTCCATGGCCAGGGATGGTATTGGCAAAGTCCTGAAGGAGAAGACACATAGCATGCTATAGCATCAAAGCTGTGCTTTTATCCATAATAAAACTATAGTGTGTGGAAAAGATGCTATTTTTAAAGATCGCTTGTCAAATAGGTGTCACTAGGTGAAGATATGCTACACAGGCCACCAGGAATGCACACAAAAAAGCACAAACCACTGGTGGCTACAGCTTAATCTGACAGCCTGAAGTAATGAATGCATTAGTGACTAAGCAAACAATGCTGAGCTGCCTGCCACTTTAAATACAATCTCAGCGAGTAAACACAGCTGAAGTGGTCCAACCAGTTTCTGCAACATTTCAACCGTCGCTCTCTCTAATACTAATCTGTGACAGTGAGTGTATGAGCTGGAGCTCCAGCTAACTACTACCACTCACTCGGGTCGCAGAAACTAACAACACTTAAATCTCACCTGGAAAACAGATTGAACAAAAAACTGCATCAAACAGAAAGTGTGAAACAAAAGCCCTGGAGTATCCTGGATGAACAGGAGAGGAAAGCAGATGAACTACACAGGCCCTCAGAGAGCACATCCGCTCAGCCCTCCTATCAGAATATTTAGAGATGTGTTCCTCCTCTGTCCATGATCCACATTTACATCAAACTCAATAAAATTAGGCCTCTTATCCAATCCTGCTGACAAACAGATAAACAGGAGTGAACGCACGGAGAAGAAACGGAGATGCTCTTTACTTTGATTTTAAAAGCTCGCTTGAAGCCGCTGGCAAAGAAGCCGCCAAACGGTCCGATGAGAGATCCAAAAGACGAGAGGAAGATGCTGTGGATCGCGAAGGGATACAGGTTGACAGTTTTCTGCAAGAGAGGCAAGAAGAGACAAAACAAATATTGAAAAGTTATTTAATCAAAGCCATTTTAATCTGATCTGCAGAGCAAGACTACAAATCTGGAGCTGGAAATGACCATGAGCATCACTTTTAATGACATCGTGTTAGTTGTCTGCATTGAAGAAATAAACTAAATAATGTAGCATCTGCAAAACATTTCTGATGATTTCAGGCGGAGTACTGCATAGGTCTTTTAGACTTTAGAGTTCATTCTAAAATCTCTTAATGTCGTCATGATTATGACTCCTAAAGAAAGACAAGAACAGAGTCTTACCCATGTCAGTGTGTTTTGTAGCACAGTGGGAAGTGTGTACTCCTGCATCACAAAGATGTCAGACGGCTCACATTCGACTGTGAAGCTGTTTGACTCACTGTTGAAGCCCACGGGACACACAAAGCACTGGAACTGAGAGAGGAGGTAGGCCAGCTGAGGGAACGCAAAGGAAACATTAGCTTCTGAAACAACCACCTGTGAGATGCAAACGAATGTGAAGCACAATCGTGATCGAAAAAAATGAGGCTGAAAAATGGCTATTTTGGTCCCGACTGCCATTAAATTGCAAAAAAATCGAAATTCCAACAACATCCAAGCATATTTCACATTTTTTTCCTGTGACTAAGAGTCACGTGACTTTTATAAAAATGTCCTGGCAGTTGTAAGAGTGATAGGAAACTGCCAACAATCACAACCCTAACAGTGAAATACAGATTGGCGACAGCTGCTCCTTATCTACAGTAGCAACGCAGAAGAAAGGCAACATCTATGTTTCCTTTGATTTGTCTGCTTCCATAAACAGCTCTGCATAGCAGGAAATGCTGACCATGTGAGTCAAAGCAAAAATGTAAAAAACAAGAAGCGTACTCACAATGAAGCCAAAGACGACAGTGGCGAAAAACCCTCCGATGAAACCCTCCCAGGTCTTCTTGGGTGAGAGCTGCGGGGCGTGAGAAACACAAACACAAGGCTTCTTTCACATCAACATGACGTGTGGTTTTTACTCAGTCTCACCACAAACTACTCGTGATTTCAAATAAATCTTTTTTTCTGCCCTCAGCTCCGATCTGCTGAGTCTGTACAGCAGCAGCGGCTGTCATCAGATGATGAAGGGTTCAACATCCATTAGATTTACAGTTCAAGACCTGTATCTGACTATTTCAGTGCTTTAACAGTGCATGTTTTTAATGAGTCTGATAGCAATGCTGCCTGGAAGAGCTGCAGTTACAGTGAGGGAAATAAATAAATACTTGACCCCCATCGACTCCCTACCAAGCTGTTACGGCTTGAAAAGTGCTTGCAAAGTACCCCTGCTCAAGAAGGCCCATGTTCAGGCCTGACTCAGGTTTGTTAGCGAACACCTGAATGACTCAGATGAGACCAAACTGAATCGTCTGCATTAGTCCTCTCCGCACAGTTCAAGGGAAAACAATGCCGACTACGGCATGTTTCCATGCTTTTTTTCCCCCCCCCTACCCACAGCACAAGACCGCTGCATCACATTGAGGAAAAAGATGGAAAAATCTTTAACAAGAACCTCCTTCACTCTGGAGTGGCCCAAGAAGCAGCATGTGGAGGCCATGGAGTCGCCCGGTCAGCCTCTGGACCCACAGAGAGCCCAGAAGCTTTGTGTCTCCCAGTGAGAAACTAGAAACCTTAAAGACTCTGAGAGGCTCTGCAGAGAGCAGTGGCTAAAAATCTCTGCTGTGATGTGCACGAACCTGGGGACTGACTACGAGAACTTCTTAACAGCCGTGCTTGCCCACAACAGCTACTCCACCAAGTACTACACCATGTCCTCTGAGAGGCTCAAATCCCTAAAACAAAGTAATTTGTTGGAGAATGCGTTTTTCTTCATTTTCTATCTTAAACTATTAAAGCAAACTTACCACTGAATCATAGTTGGCTCATTTCTTGGTAAGTGGTTAAAATGATGACTTTAACAGACAATCAAATGCTTATTTCTCCCACTGGCTAGTTACTGTTGCTATGAATTACATTTCCTCTGAAACACTGGAGCATCTCTCCTCAGTACTTGGAGAATCCAACCTGACCTTATTATAACTACTTGGATCTCCATGCAGATGCCCTGTGAGGCAAATTTCAACCACCTGTTTTGATACTGAGGCAGACTGTGAAGCAGTCGGCACATGAGTCTGATAAAACATTCATCACCACTGACGCTGAACATTTATTAGTTTTGAGCTCACGCTGTGTTTCACAATGAAAGCAACTCTTTAACAAACTGAAGGGAGACTCTCTTTACGTATGTTTTCCACAACAGCTTCTGCAGGTCTCATCTATAGACTGTATATAAATGAGGGACATAGTCGCCATGAGATCATCCACTGAAAAGAGGTTCAGTTTTCCAATTTCTCATACCTTAAATTTCATCAGCATGAAATAGAAATTCAAAGCCATTTCTAATTTACCTTAATGAGTGGAGTCCTCCCAAAGAAGAACCCAAACAGGTAGGCCATGATGTCATTGCAGATCACTATGGAGATGGGGACGATGAACCTGAAAAACAGGAATTTCAGCGATGATGAGAGGTAAGAATCAGTATCTGACTTGGCTCAAAAATGCTTCTGCCCTCTAATGACTTATTTTTTCCTCTTACTTAAAACTTTATTGGTGTGACTTAATTTTTAAATGCACTGTTGCCTTTTTAAGAAGCCTGCACAAAGCGAACTCCGACAGTGGGCACACAGTTGCGATGAAACATATAAAACAGTGATAGTCAGACACAGGGCAGCTTCCTCTAGTCTTTCTTTGTCCTGCTTACCAGATCATTCCTTCAAACAGGTTCTGAATGACAAGGTGGGACTGAGTTACCACAATCAACAGGGTCACATGGGTCCAAGCAAACTGGAATGGCAAACACAAACACAAACACCACAGTGTCACTGCACTGGAATGTAGCCGTGCCTGCTCAGAAAGTCGGATCATGTCAGAAATAGTGGAAACAAACAGAAGGACAGGCGGACATGCTGGACGGCACTGACAGAGCCACACAGCAGATCAGATGGTGCAGAAATGTGAAAAACATCAAAAGAAAAGCAGGCAGCAGTGAGAGAACTGATTCCTGTGGAGACGCATGCAACTAAATTATTACAATACTAGAAACAAAGACAGCAGCACAATTAAACCATTCTAAAATATTAGTATACAATGAGCAGTTTAGCCTGAAAACAATCATGTTGGATGAAAGAAAGGGTGGCTCTTCCCTTTGTGGCCGCCTTTCCTGAGAAATGTTTGCATTCGTGCTATTTGTAGCAATTTGCATAAATTTGTATGTGAGATAACATTAAAATTGAAATTAAGTTAGTCATTAAAATTTGTTTAGTTGATAAAATGTGGAGCATAAAGGTGGCTACAGACAGAAATAAGCAAAGCAGGTGCACATAAATGAAATACAGCTGGAGCCACTGCAGAAGTCCTGCACTCATCTGGGATCAAACGCTGTGTCGGTGTGGACAGAGAGCTAATGCAGGATAACATTTAATGACAAACACGACCTAAAAAGCCTTCCGCAGGCATGAGATGAGTTTCTAAATTCCTCTGAGTGAGACAGAAGAAGCAGGAAGCCATGAGAGGGGATGGATGAGAAGGTTAGTGGTGCAGCAGAGGAGTAGATGGTTACTTGGCTGATACACACCATATAAAACTGCAGGCGGTAATGTTTCTTCACTAAACTCAGCACAAACATGCAGAAACCTGTGAAAGAGCAGACGACATGCTGTCAGTTTTTACTCCAAGATGAACAACAAGTGTACGCTATAATCAAAAATATCAAGACTCATAACACATGATGTAGTGTTTCAGGGGGATGTGGGAGACACGCTTGTGATTGGACACTTCTCAGTTTTCCTTCACAGAAAGTCTCTGGGCATTTAACCTTCGGTAACTCTGATGTTACACTGATTTGAGCCAAGACTTGGTGCAGCTGAGAGCTTGTGTGTGAGCTTTTTCTAGGACAGACCCTCTGCAGAGTTGGTACTGTGGCAGGTTAAGAAGACCATGTGTAGTTCAAAATGTCTCAGATGCCAAATGGTGCTCGTCTTACATTAAACTGCACTTTGTTCTGTAAAGCAGAAGTTAATCTTAATTTCTAAACCTAGCTATTTCTGCACTTCTGCGCTTGCTACTAAGAGACAGATTAAAATAAAATAAAAAACTTTAGTTTTTCCACTGGCCTTAACACTGAAAACAATATGAATGCACGAAGATGTTTGTTTTTATTTAAACACAGCGGCTGTGTGGTGGAGGTGTGGTCTGCAGATGAGGGGTGGTGCAGTGGGCTCGAGGGGCAGTGCCAGGAAGGCTGAAAACTATCTGGTAATGATACTCGGGCTATTTCAGTGACTCCGGTACCGACAGATGGAGACAGCTGGAAAGCTGGCGAGGCGTGTACCAGTTAATACAGAATCATCACAAGCATGCCGAGTGCCTCGGGTCTTTACTGGGGGTTGCAGGCAGCTTTTGCATTTGGTCCATTTTTGGGTCAGTGTTTTTAAACGTTAAAAGTTACACAAGAACAGTAGGAGTGTAAAGATCCAAATCCACAGTTTGTTTCGTTGGGTTAGGTTCCTACCTCAGCTTATTTTGGGGGGTGACAGTGGGGATTCACTTGCCTTTATCCTAAATGGGACAGTTTTTTCTACAAAATAGTTTGTTAGAAAAATGTCACTTTTATTCAGCACAGATAGAAATTGAAATTAGTGGCTACTTAGCAGGAAACTCCAAGAACTCTATTTCACTGTTAAGGAGATCATCTGTAGCCTTAACCCAGTGTGAATCTAACATATCCATTCCAACACAAAATACCTGCAATATTTCCCCAATCAGAGCTCCACTAATAAAAGTAATCAAGTGAAAATCGGGCCCCAGTGAGTAAGGTGGAATCCATCAGAGTGAAATACCAAAAGATGAAAAAGGTTAAACATGCATGGCAGCACTCAGTGAGAACATCTGCCATCCCTCAGTGGGCTCAGCCCTCGGCATATGAATGTTAATTAACATCTCCTGGTAATACTAATCCTGTGCAAAGAGGGCTTTTGCATGACTCTGAAATACTCCTCCAGGCTCATGATTTGAGCTGTGCAGTCACAGGATAAACAAAGTCTCTTTTACTCGATTTTACTGATATCTCCGGTCAAACTCAGCCGTTCTCGGCCAAGCTACAAGACGCCGTGCATTCCTCCCGTCTCACTGAGATTTCCCCTGCCTCTCATCTGAATGGGTCTTTATGCCACGTAGCAACGTGAGCTCTCCTAAATTTACCACTAGACTTTCATTTGTAATTGCCAACACAGGAAACAGGGAGGCAAAAAAAAGACCCGTTGACTTCAGATCACACAGAGGCTGAAGCCTCACCTTCTGTTTAGCAAACAGGGGTCACATTTGTGGCAACTTTTTATTTTACAAATTATAAATGTGACACATTTGCATGGGATTCAGTTCACAGCTGATCTCCACAACTGATGCAAATTTTTAAAGTTCCCCAGCTCATGGCAGCCCAGTACAAACAGGGGAAAAAACCGTAACATATATTGATAAATTAATTTATGTTTAGCAATTTATTAAGATGATTTGAATCTAAGATCACAAGTGGTTTCCAAAAGAAAACTACAATTATACACTTGGCTTTTTTGGTTAGTTGCTGTTTCTCTTTACCCATAATGTATGGGGACAGCATGCTGATAAAAGCCACACCTCAATATTTGTGCTTTTACGGCACATCCGGCAGCAATAAATGTAAATGTAGGCACCAAAGAAAAAGCTGTATCACTGTAAATCAGTTTAGTCTGTTTATACCAAGAAGCTCCCCGAGAGCTTTGTTTCTGCTTTTGTTCAATTTATTTCCCCAGTAATGTTATTTGTAACTGAACTCTACTGAGTAAAAGCTGCGTCTTGTGAAACCTAATCCACCCCCGTAAGGAAAACGTGAGTGAGAGACTAAGGGCCAAAGAGCATGTGTGTTTATGGAGATACAACAGGTGAGACTCACCTGCGAGGTACAACGCGAAGGAGATGAAGCGGTGATATCGAGCCAGGAACTGCAGAGGTTCCTCCCTCTGTACCAGA
The DNA here is from genome assembly GCF_057381915.1 of Diplotaxodon limnothrissa. Classification (NCBI taxonomy): domain Eukaryota; kingdom Metazoa; phylum Chordata; class Actinopteri; order Cichliformes; family Cichlidae; genus Diplotaxodon; species Diplotaxodon limnothrissa. The sequence continues at coordinate 36,835,723 of NC_140607.1, forward strand.
GCCCCAAAGTAATCTGCAACAGTTTCTCCATAGAAGAAGTAGTTGACACAAATCAGAAAGTACCTGAGGCAGAAAACAAAGGGAATTAGTTTTCCTCTACATTCATGCTTTGATATCCGTTTCCTCAGTATGTTTCAGGGATTGTTGCCCGTGTGGGTCAGAGGGTTTGTGTGTCTACCAGTGTTTCTTGCCCACTGTACATTGACCTGCACTGTTTGGTCGTGCATGGTGTTATGAGGGATGGCTTTGATGAAAGGGGCAAGTTTCAATTAGCTTTCATTTACTTCCAGCATGGCAGTGATCTTTGCTCTCGGCTGCAATGTCGCATCCCGTGGGGGTGTGTGCTGTGTATGCAAAGTAACAACAAAAACACTGCAACAAAAATAGGAGCAAAGTAGTCGTCATGGGGGAAAGGAGGCGTTGCACAGACAGAGAAAGTAACTGCAGAAGAAGCTGGCTTGACTCAGCGTTTTTCTGACAGCACAGCAGAGTTTAATGATGTGTGGATGCCACAAACATTGCTGGCTTAAAATGGGACTTTATTAAATCTCCTTACATACCAGAAAGACAGCTCAGTATGAATATAGAGCTAACATTCAGATGGCCTGGGGGCTTCGGTATTTGAGTTTTGGAATTTATTTATTTTTCTTTTGATAATGTTGAGTGTACTAATAGTCCTTAATCCTCAATACACTACTTGGGGACACAAAAACCTGTTTTTCTACATAGCACTTACTGGTTTTTATTAAAGGAGAAACATCTGGGAGTATTTTGTTTATGTAAAACTGCATAAAAGTGGTGAAAGCATGACGTGAACTGGAAGCCATCAGATCAAGAACAAAAGATTAAAAATACTTCTTACGTGACAATCGGTGAATTTCAAAATCCTGCTGTTATTGTTCTTTTGCTTATTCCCAAAACAAGTCAAAGCACATGTGCTGTCCCCTTCGAGGCTATAAAACAAGCATGTATGTTATCTCTAGATCAATAAAAACTGTTATTAGATGGTTAACAGACTGTAAATAAACAATGTCTTTGACATGTATTTCCCCTGATGGCCTGCAGGGGGCGACTCAAGCTGCAATAGAAGTCTATAGGAACCCTTCAGCTCAACAGTACACTAGTGAATGAATGTGCACTGTCCCAATCTAACTCTCAAACACAAACATGGCGACAGTGTAAACATTTCACTCACAGCTTTACGTGGACGATGTCGCTGTGGCTGTGTGCATGTTACATTTTCAGGGGTTTAGCTGTCAGACTGTACTGAACTTGAGCTGTTATATCCATCCAAAGCTACCAGATAAAAAAAGAGAATCTTACCGAACATATAGTTTGCTGGTCTAATTAGCTGCTGCATTAATTAGTTTATGATAAGCAGGTTAGCTCAGATCTAAACTAATTTTCGCAAATAACTACATACAGTTTACCAATCAATGGGCCTTTTAAGGTTTAGTGACGTGTCCACAAACAGAGTCTGGGCAATGCACTGACTACTGGATAAAGACTTCATGCATCCCCTCTTCAAAGAAAACAAGCTATCCATTTAAGAGGAACCCTCTGTTCAAAATACATCAAAGTATCAGCTCTTTTTCTGTGAAACTCATTTTCCTTACCAGCTTAGTGTCCTGAACCATGGCAGGTCATAGGAATGGTAAACTCTGTAGCCAATGGTGATAATTTCTTGGAAACACTTGATTTGGACAGACATGACCTGGGTCAGATGATGGGAGCAAAGCGGAAACATAAGAACAAAGTTCAGCCACGAGCAACAGATTCAAACTATGAGCTTCATTCTGTGTTTTTACAAAAACGGTACAGAACAAAGACGACACTTACCACAAGTATAAGAGCAATAGGTCCCATATATATAATGAGGAAGAAGCCAGAGATCATGGCTAAAGACAGAACGCCTCGTATCCAGTAGTTCTTCCATCTGTGGAGATTAGAAATTAGAACTAAAATTAATAATATATTATACAGAATTAATAATAATATATATAATAAGTCACTAAAGACGTTTTGAGTTCTCATTCAAAATGAATGAAATGCCACTGGTTTGAAAGTCAAAGGAGGAAAAAGATGACAGTCCACAGTTTGCTTCTTAAGAATATCGAGGTGCTGTGCAGGAATTTTCATGATGACTTGTTTGTATATCAGTAAAATTCATAAGGTCGCTACAGGTGAACCATTTATCACTCAGGGTTACCCTCCCGGGCTGCAGTTGGCCGCAGTTATGTCTAACATCATGGCGTCCAAGTTCACTGCCGCCTGCTGCTCTCTTTACCCCATCTGACTGCTGGCGTGCAGGGACCAAGCTTTATGGTCAAAAACAGCCTGAAGCTCACCCTGACACCTCACTGTCATCTACATGCATTTATTGACATTTTAAGTTCATTACGTGCGGTTTACTGGGCTACTGCATACAGCTCCAGGGATTATGACTTTTGCTGTAACATCTGCACTCATGTGGTGAATGAGTTGGCCCAAATAAGGCCTGCTTTTAATAGCGCATAAAGATGTTTAGCATATGTTGTTTGCGAGTAGTAGCTTAGGCTAAGGCTTAGTGGTAATTGGTCTTTAAGGCCTAACGACATATGCTTATGTTCAGCTTTATGTTTTAGCAGCACTACCTGCACTGCAAGCACAGCATGATTGCAATTATGGAAAGAAGCCGGGTCCTTTTTTAAAGCAGTTATCAGGGAGCTGCACAGCAGCCACGCAGGGCAGAGAGCCCGCTGCTCGCCGTGTGAATGGAGCTGAAAAACAGCTGCATCATGAAAAAAAGCTGCTGCTGTTTCCAGTCTGCGCTGTGCTCACACTCCATCCACCATCGCGCTGGCTGCATTTACATCCCTTCCCTCTCTTTTCACCTTCGAGTCCATCCTTCTCTGCCGGGTCATTCTGCTCAGCCCATACGTCTGCTCTCTATTCTGATTCTGATTCACTCTACTGCTCGTTCCCCCTCCCTCCATCTGAGTCTTCTTCTCTGAATATCTCGTCTCCCTTCATTCCTCCTGTCCTTTCCTTCTCTCTCTGCAGCACAGTGGCTCCAACGGTCAGTCTGCAGGGATTAGTCGCTTCTCCCCTCGTGAGCCTTTAAGCCCTGTGACCTGGCCTTCATTGCTCACATCCTCCACTCCTCATCTGTATATAAAGAGCATGTCAGACATGGGATATGTAGCTTTGCCAGCTTCATTAATGTTTTAAAGCAATGAGTTTTGTCATTCAAACATTCAGTGACAACTTGATCCAGACAAACCCAAGACAGTGGCAGTGACTGCCGCAGCGCACACGATAATTAAACCTACAAAATACTTGTTTCACTCACAAACACAGCAACAAGCAGTGTTTGCACCAGCTCTATTAAACTCATTCAAACAATCATTCACTCTGCAGACTCCATGAACGACTGCTTTTAACTGTCATAGTAATGTTTGGAAGAGTCTGCTTGGAAAACACCTGTGTAGTTTTTAAAAAATCACTTATTTGCACATGTTGTATGTGCCAGGTCCACCAGAATGAAATGAATACAGACAGCTGCTCTCCAGGGATGAACTCCACCATCTTGGACTACAGCAGTCCATGTTCTGCCCGGATGCTATGTTCATGTGTGAGCTCTCCTCCTGCTGCAGGTTCTTCTGCTTGCTGTGCATTTCCAGAGAAAACATGGACTACTGAATTATACTGAAGACCACCACAACAGCAACCTGGCCAATGAACGGCAAGCAGCTACTGAACTTTCAAAATAAGAGCGAGAAGAATATCCATTAGAAAATCAAATGCAGATTTCATTCTTCTCACAAACTCACAAAATGATGAGTCACTAAATATAATTCAGTGGGAAAGTATAATGTGCTCTCCGATTACACAATTTGCATCACCTGCTCCCAGGCACACGAAGCGTAACAGTAGGGTGTGTGGTGCTGCCGCTGAGCCAAGGGAGCTTGTGAAATCAAATATTATGCATCTCTCTGCTGTTTAGGGCCACTAACATGGATGAAGCAACTCCCAAAGATGCACCAAACACAGTCTGAACGTTAAGCTTTAAGTTTAGACCTGCGCTGTGTTGTAAGTGTAACACAAACACTGTCAATTCTACTGAAATGTGACCAAATGACCATAAAGCTGACCTGTTTCAGGAGCTGAGGACTCAAACCTGTTCAAAGTGTAAGTGACCTCCTTGTTCAAGGAATTTTCATAGTGCAAGAACTATATATCAGTGGCTCCTTTACTGATTACAGGGGTAAAGTCCAGATTTCAATGTGTTTCCCAGACTTCACCAGGATTTAGTGTCTTACCTCGAAATACACCACATTAGCCCATAAATAAAGAGTATTATCACAAAATATTATTATATATTAAGGTATTTCTCCTGCTTATTTACAGAGGTTTATACTGTATACACGACCTGTATATAAAAATAAAATCACATTTTCTTCTTTACCAAACAGAAAGCAGTGCTCCGCCTGCTTCATTGTACCAGAGTGCATGCTACTGACATGAGTACCAACAAAAAAGGTCATGTGGATTTTTTTCCAGGCAAACCTCACCACTAGGTTAGCTTTTAGATCTAAAAGCCATCTCAGTGCTGTGTTTGTTTATTTGCATATATTATAACATAATCACTGTAGGCGTATGCAAACCTTCTGTGCCATCGCTTCTGCCACTCGCTTTGAATAAAAGAGTCCCAACTCATAAATATAATTTATCAGTCGGGATTACATGTCGATAGATAGTCAAATTAAAATTATCAGCAGTCACAAAGTAATTTATTGAACTCTTGGAGCTGAGTTCTTTGAAATAGCTGCAAATTCACTTTCACTGCATTAATAAGAGCATGTTCAAACAGTAAGAATCTATTTCTGCTCAAATTAACCTACATTTATACCAGAAAGGTAAACAATCACCTCACTGAGGTGCTCTCATAACTCAGAGGGAAAACTGCCTCTTACAGCTGAACATTACAGCAGAAGAACATTTAAAATGCACGTCAGGTTTCGTCAGGTCACCTGAGCCAACATGCAAACGATTCACTGCACTTAGAATGAATTTGATCTTTATATTGATCTGTTGATCTGATCTGTTATATTTACACTGTATACACAGGGATATCTATACTTTATACTTAATAATCAAATGACTTAATGATTATTTCAAGTCTTTTTTTTAAGTCAAAACTGAACATAATCTAATGGAGGAAGATGAACACTGTTAGTATATGTGTGTATTTAAGAGCCACCTGAAAATATTCAAAATAATAACTATTCTTGTTTTATATGTCAAATTATCTGGTGTTGTACATTTATAAAATATGAATGGCTTTTTTAAAAGGCAGGGGTACAAGTATTAAAAGTACAATTATTCATTTTTTTCATTTTTCTGCCAGATATGCACTGTATCCAATAGGGGTGGGGGAAAAAATCGATACTGTGTAGTATGGTGATATTTTGTTTGCTAATAATGTATCGATACAGGGACAGCAGAAATCGATATTTTGTTACAAAAAAAAGTTTTTGTGGACTGGAACATGCTCTGACTTCAGAGCATGTTGATCAGCTCCTTTTTCTGAACAAGAATCCTGACACTGTCCAAATGTGTTTAACGTTTTTTTTGGCAGCAATAAACATGACAGTTTACTTATTTTAATTTAAGACATGTTTTATTTTAATTAAGTTTAAAACTTTTTAATTTAATGTAAAATTATATTTTGTTTTAATTTACTTTCAAATTCTTCAGTTGCTGAAGGGGCTGCATAGTTTTCATATTGCATAGTTCAGAATAGCTATAATTGTACCAGATGGTTGCATTCAGTTAAGTTGGACTAGACTGTAATACAAACCGTTCAGTTTGTCAACAATAAAACTGAAATGAGAGAAAGACTGAGTGCGAGACTTTGTTATTAGATAAAATGAATATTGATAAAGTTTACCTTTATGTACAGAATCTGAATATGGCAAAATATTTTAAAAAATTGCAATAATATCGTATCGTGCGTTAAGTATTGTGATAATATCGTATTGTGGGATGTATGGTGATTCCCACCTCTAGTATCCAATGGTGAATATTAAAAAAGGCAAAATACATTCATGTATAAGTAGTCCCTGAGAGCCAAAACCTCAGACTTCAGCTGAGCTAGCCTAGTTTTTATTGCTCTTGCCTCTATATGTTATCACAGAGTGGAAATCCCTAATATGGTCATCTCTGGTTCCAACCCTACCAGCTGCTCTCAGAAGGTGAGCTTAAAGGAAAGCTGAAGGGAGGTTAAACAACCTGAGACAGAGGACAAGTGAGGGGCTTCTTATTTTACAAAAACAACAAAGAAAGAAAAGGATTGTTTTGAACAGTCCAAACATAAGAATATAAAGCTGAACATAAGCATAATAACTGTCTAGTGAACTAGTAACATTTATCCCTACTATTAATAAAAACCCTCACTTGCTTTGAACTTCTTTGTAACTTTGTAACTATTTCTGCCGCTTTTTATGCCAACAATCACCTGCAGCTCTCCAAATATCTTCCCAGAGAGCATCTGCACTGTTATAACTACTTCTGACAGACCATAAACAGACTCCTACAGTTAAACAATAGAACACTATTCATTCATTTTTAATGAATTGCTACCATCTTGGACAAAGCTTGTTGAGCTATGATAGACTCTCATGCGGAGATTCAAACTAGTTTGGCTACGTGTTAATATTATCATACCCCTGTGGTTCTGCATTCCAGCTCAGCTGTGGGATTGTGAGTAATTTATAAGCACGGATATCAAAAAGACACGCTTTGAGCACAAATGTTTTCTGGCATGTGGGTTTCTGCGTTTGAGGACTGTTTACCTGGGCGGCAGCCCCTCCAGAGCTTTGTTGAGGCATTCTGGAGTGTTGTCTGTGTCTGCTGTGGAGAGAGGATAATCTGGAGTGTCTGCTTTGGAGTCGCCATCACATTCTCCCTCTGCGTCACCTGCCAGCCCCAACCTGTCATCGCCATCAGCCTCCTGCCGAGAACACAGAGATATTCAAATACTGACTTCAGACAGAGCAAGTCTGCACCTGACAAACAGGTCTCTGACATCTCATCATGAAAGAGTTACACTGAGAGCTCCTGAAATGGGTAAACAGGTAAACGCTGCAGGAGTCAGGTCTAAACTAAGAACATCAACATGAGGCTGAGCAGACGGCACTTTAATTAGGTCAGTTTAGCCCCTACAGGGGAGGACAGAGACAGAGCAGACTTGGTGTTTGTGTCCTCTGAGGCTGGATCGGTCAAACAGGATTATACATTAATAAAGGACACACATCTCACTAACAATTTATTTGTTACCATAGGTAACTAAGCTTTTACTAACGCATTTCTCTCCCAAGTTTGAGCTACAGTTGTGACACGTCACAGCATGTCACTCAATGTTAGGCTGGTTTTTACGTTTACGACGGCATCAGATTTTCCCCCCGTCTCGTGACTTTGGCTGTGATTACGTGATTGGTCCAGATTAGGATTGTGAAAATGTCACAGAGATTAAGATTATTATACTGTGCAAAATTCTTCAGCCACCACCCACTTCTTTACATTTTCTTTCAAAGGAGTCAGACTTGTATTTTTTCCCACTGCTCTTGTGCAACAGTTTTGCAGGCTTTTCAGAGAGCTTTTAAATTTGTGGCTGCTTTTTCACTCATTTCCAGTCCAGTCCCTGCAGATGAGAATTTTCAAAGACATTTTTTTGTTTTTTAAGCTGATTGAAGCATTCGAGCATAAGAAAGACATCTGACTCAAGGATGAACCAGTGCTGTCTACAAATAAGAGAAAACTTAAGTCAATAGACAATTTTAAACTGTATCTTTAGGCCTGCTGCAAAAATACATTATTAGTCTTAAACTCAGCACGGTGTGCAGCGGGCCCTTTAAAAACAATTTGATGAAGTTGGACAAATGAGGGGGAAAAGAAGAAGCAGCAGGTCTAGAAAAACCTGCTACATCAGATGAACACCATCTAAAACAAAACAGGAAAAATCCAGCAAAGACCCGACAGATGCATCTCGCCTTTCAGTTGATTCCTCTACTGCTCACTGAAGCCTAATGGTGACTCAAGAATGTTGGACACTACTGTAAACAGTTTCCATTTACTATAACATACAGAAATGTTCACAAAAGTAGACTTAACTCCACAAATTCTACATTTCTATGAAGTAATTTGTTTTCCTGTCCTGAATATGACAGATGTTCTAAACCAAGATAATGAGTGAAATTTCCCTTAAAGTAGGGCTGCTCGATTATGGCAAAAATGATAATCACGATTATTTTCACTGAAATTGAGATCACGATTATTTGACGATATTTATTTAACCCTTTAAGACCTACCATAGAACCAAGTCCGCCAGAGCTTATATTATTTTTTTTGTACATGCTGTAGTGCCATTTGTGGGAGCATTTCAAGTTGCTATACATCAATACAACTGTTATAGCCCATATTTTAATAATATGTATGCATTAAGTCCATAGTAACTACATTAATTGCAAACAAGTGCAATAAACTACAAAAAAATTGAAAATCGTTTTTGTTTTGTTTACATATATTTCTACTTGGAGAAATTTAAGAGGTTTATCCCTCAAAACTTTAAATACAAAAAAGTTGCAAAAAATAGTTTACAACAACAGGAAATTTATTTTGAGTGTCTTCATAGTTTTATTTTGGAGATACAGCAATTTTTATATACTGCAGGAAAAACAAAAAAACAATCCTATGATGCAAATTTGCAAAGAAAACAGCACGTGCATCAAAATAAACTATTTCCAGCTGTGCAATTCGAGTTCTAAGCATCCCAGCAACTATTCAGAAAAGTATAGAGTCAAACATGACTTATAAAAACACTAGTATAAGTATAGTATAGTATAGTTTTTTACTTAAGGCCTACAAGTAAAAAACTACATTTTCCGCAAAAATGACATCACTTCCGGTTTCGGGCAGGAAATGCGATAGTTCGAGTTGATGTCTTTTTCAAAGTGGGAAGTGTTAGGAACAGCTGATGGATCGGCAAAGCGTGTTTCTGGAATATTATGTTTTTGTTCCTGCAAGCGCTTTTTATGCAATTTTTGCAAAGCTTTATGTGGAAGGAAACCGTGACCGAGGACAAGCTGATGGCATAAGATGTAAGTACAACTCCTCCGGTTTCATATGCAAAACAAATTATTGCGCTAGCTTAGCGGTTCAGGTTCTACAGGGATTTAAAAATAGTTACGCAAAACGGAGTGTGCTGCTCTGACCGGCTTTAAAGGGTTAACAATAACAATGTATTGAATAATGACTTTAAAAAATAATATAAAATAGTGTGCAAATACTGATAACAGTGCAAATGTTTGCAATATAAGAAATAAATGAAAAATGTAAACATCTATGTTTAGTCAACTTTGCAGTGTTGCTCTGTGGTGCAGCTACTACATCGTAGCAAAGTTTACACACTGTCTACTTGATCCACGTCTAACTCCGCCAACCCATAATGTTTCCACACCACTGAAGTTTTTTTTTTTAACCTCTTTTCAACCAACGGCAGTCACTCTCCTCTCCAAATAACTTCTGCTTAGCTTTCCGAGCTTCCCTCGGGTCCTCTTAATTGTTGTGACGCGTGTTCGAAATGGAGAGCGGTGCGCTTGACTTACCACACGGAGCAGCGCGAGAGTAAAGCATGAGGGAGGGTCTAATAATCGGCTCAGTCATTTTTAATGATCGTTGAAAGGCCCAGATCGTAATCGTGATTAAAATTCGATTAATTGAGCAGCCCTACCTTAAAGGTTTGTTTACAATCTCAGGAGCCTTACTGGCTCGGCAGCAGAGAGCTGAAAGTCTACACCTGGTGCTGCGAGGTTAACAGGCTTCTGCCCTGAAGCAAACATCTTTACAGCTGATAATGAATCTTTAATCTGGATTTAAACTCAGTGAGCAGCACCCACAGTCACACAGCTGATGCCTCAACACTGCAGGGACAAAAAATATAACAGACTTCCTGGGAAGCTTTGTTTTGGGAACTTGAGACATCTTTGAGAGTTAGCCCTCATTTACAATTTACTGAGTCAGTAAGAACAAACTGAGAGAACATTATGCATTTCCAGATTTAGCAGGCTTAATGTGGAAAACTCCTCTAAGTGACATCCTAGAAGCCGTTTTGCTCTCGTCAACATCAGTCATGGTCTGTCTTATAACAAAAAGAAGCTATTTTTAAAGTCAGCTCACACATCTATCTGGGGATTAGGATGTCCTATCCACCAGAGCAGCTCGGTGATGTTCTTAGCCATTTTTTGCCTTTCATGGTTGTTTTTATTCAAACGCTGCTAAATATGGTTAGCAGGGCCATGAGGGTTAAACCGGAGGTATTCGTTTGGAAATGAGGTCCCTGATCGTGGCCAGATGTAATTAACTGAGAAAGCACTGAAAGTGGGAGCAGGCTCTGGGTTCACTTTAAGTTGCCGTTCGTGGCAGGAGAGGTGTAATTGTAGAAATCCACTCAGGTTTTAATGAGGAGACTGAAACACTGCCTACCTGGCAGGGCAGCTTGCAAATCTTGACTAAAAAGGGAAATAAAAACATCACTGTTTAAAACCGGATCTCTGGAACATTGGCTTAGCGATGAAGTGACAATAAGACTCATTCAGTTTTCAACCAAGGAGTTATCAGCAAGCTCAAACTACTGAAGCTGACGCACATCAGACTGTCGAATTTAACAATTTCCTGTCACATAGAAGTAACCATCACAAAGCAATAAGAGCAGTTATCATGTTTGATTAGACGCCACCACAGGCGTAGTAAATCTACACAACCCAAATACTGTTAGTTAGACGACTAATAATTACCTAATCACTACCACAATGAGATTAATGCTGTTGTCAAGCTTTTTCCCTTGAATTGTGCTACAACAGGAGTATTTTAATCCCCATTCCTCGTTTGGCATCCCCGCAGCAGAATCACTAACAGAAGAAAACACTGAGCTGCTTTTCCTTTCACTCCACTGCACTCCTGAAGCCTCAGATGACTTTACAATAAAATTAGATTTGGGCAGACACACCATAGACTAGTGCACAGTGTAAAAGATTCGATTTCCCTCCCCCGTGGAAATCTGTTGGAATCAAAGAAACGTCAGAGTGAAGATGGAAACAGTAACAGTAACAGGTCTGATATCAAACTATTTGTTCATTTTTAAATGCAGAAACATGTTTTTGATTGTGATTGTCAAAAAATAAATAAATAAATCATGTTTTCAGTACTCAGAAGACCAAAGAGAATAGAGAATAATCTGAAATCAAATTACAATATAACTTGTTATCTACCTCATAATATTAGGGTTCTAATCATACTACTGTTATCGACCTGATAAATTTCCAGTTTAGTTATAGAGAACCTGTCACGCGTCTCTTCACTGTAGTTTAGTAATGCTTTGTTTCAGACAGCTTTTCCTACCCTTGGCTGTGTATGATGTTGCAGATATGGCCATCTCAGGCAGAGAGCTCTGGCTGTGAGCACAGAAGCCCCTCCCACCTGCCGTTTAAACCTTCCGTTTATGAGAGGCGGCCAATCAGAAGAAAGTTCAATTGAAACAAAGATCCTATTAAAATGGGAATGTGTTAAATAGTTTGTTTCAGAGAGAAGGTGAATTTAGGAGCTGCACCAAGTCCTGGTACAGGACACACAAGGATTATTACAAACTGTGAATCATGCAAAGCCACTCTAGCAGAGTCTAAAGGGGACTTGTAGCAATATAACAGGCAACACGAGACAGGTAGCCAGGTAATGTTTCTCAACTTGAAGGTGAGCAATTGAAAAACAATTGTGCAGTGGGAGTGAAGTATACTGTCGATGACACAAGCGAGTAGTAAATACATTAAGCTGTTCACTACTGCAAAGCAATGCACAGCAAGTCAATCACTTCATATGTAGCCAAGGCTGAAGAATAAAAACATGGGGCTGTTAATGTGGTCACCCATATAACCATATAAATAAGCAGCAAACACTGTTGCTGCTGTTTTTCATTAGAAAAAAATCTTTCATCATTATCATTTACCAATGTTTTCCCAGTGACCATAGACTGGTGGCATGTTCTGCAGCTGAGTCAGCCTGTCGACAGTTGAGAAACCGTTTCCATGGAGCAGCAGGCCTCAGCATTGTTCACGACCACATGCAGAGCTGCAACATTGAGCCCTAATCTAGATGAACGTATTCGAGCTTCTTAATGAAACTGTCAAACACGGTTAATCCTTTGTTTATACAGCAACACGAGCCAACTGCTGTGTAATCACTGCACAGTCAAACCCTTCAATGCTGCAAATATCTGTGATATCAGTCCAAGTTGCGCTAAGGGTCAGCCTAATCCTGAGTACCTGTTATCATGAGAAGTGAACATGTGCAAACTGATAACAGAGAAAGATGAAACAGGAAAACAACCACAGCAGGTGGTGTATGCAAAACGTCATTTATTCAGGATGCCCATGTTTTTCTAGAGCCACAAGCAGCAGCAGCTCATTGGCCGTCCTTGCAGCTCAGCTCTCCTCCACTGTCATCTTTGTCCTCCTCCTGGATATTAATGCCTCTGCTGCACAAGTGTGAGGAGGGAGGAGGCGATCTAAAAGAGGGACGAGTGACGAGCAGCTCGCGCCACATCTCATACTTTTTCATCTCAAAGCTACTTGAAACAGCTGCGTTGGCTGTTGCTGTTTTTAGCGCAGCCACTAAAGGAGGTGGGAAGAATTTTACATCTGGAGCTAAACTGGTGACAAATTTAATGTAAAAAAACAACGTAAAGTTTATTTGAAAAGCCACAGCTTCAAAAGATGATGTTAGATGAAGAAGCACCGTCTACTTAAGAATCCTGATCAAAATATTCAGTGACCCCTCATGACCTTCAGGAAAGAAGCATTACCATCCTGGAAAAGACCGGACAAGATGGTAAATGAACTGGTATTTGTACAGCTCCTTCCTACTCTGAGGACTAAAAGCACCTTTTCTTACAAGCCACATTCACCCACTCATACAGCGCTTTCTCCTATGGCTTTGGGTGCTCGGGTATAGATGCACCTGACTTAAGTTGTGCAAACACATTTTAACATGTGGATGTCATGATCCTGGGTCATGTGACCCAGCGTTTTGAGTATCAATATATTTTGACGTTTATGGTTTATGTTTAAGTTCTTTAGGTTATCTAAGTTCATTTCTATTATGCCAAGGTTGCTGTTACAGTTCATTGTTTATTAGATTCCCCTGTGTTTAAGTCTCACTCGCCCTTCATGTGTCTCATGTTGTCGAGTTCGTGTTGTCATGTCATCTCATTATGTTTCCTGTTTTATTTTGAAGAGGTCTTGTGTTTCTATCTTCAGTGTGTGTAGTTTTACTCTTCCCCTGTGACGTTGTTATGTTCATTTGTGTCAGCTGTTTCTCCGTGTGTTTCCACTTCCCCTCCTGTGTGTTTTCATTCATTCCTTGTCTGGTTGTCTGCTATGTTCATGTCATGTTTCCAGGTTTTTTCATGCTTTAATCTTAGGTCATGCAGTTTAGGTTATTGTTTAGTTTCATCTTTGCCTTTTATTTTTGCACTATTTTGCCAGCCTTAATAAACGGCTGAACAAGTACAAAATAAAACCACAAGATCTCATTCCAACCTTCTTCTCCAACCAATTAGCTGTGAGAAAATTAACTGCCAAACACGAGCAGAAATGAGAAGGAAATCACTGTTTCAGCTTTGGTAAATGAGGATGGGCTTGAAAGTATTTATGGACTAGATTTGCAGATACTGTGGTAAAAAATAAATGACGGCTACGACACCGTGTGTTTCTGCTTATTTATAGAAATAGAAAAGAAAAAGAAAACACTGGAAAAGAATCTAACGAAATCTCAGGCTCATCAACTTGCTGCACACTTTGTTTCCCGCTTTCATACTGTGGTACTTTATGAGATGGTAAAAATCTCAAGAGCAATCCTATTACAAAGACCAAAATGTTTTTTTTAAGTTAAGTAAATTAAATGCTCAATATCTAAAAGCATGTATACTGCTCAATAACATGCATCCTGCAGATAAAAAGGAGCTTCCTGGTCTGTGTTTGCTTGATGCATTGATGATTTGAGATATGTAGAAGTATCTGAGAATGTCAAGATAGGATTGACAGTAAAGGCTAACTTTAATCGCATAACAAACACACTGTATATACACAATGTTAAGACCCTGACCAGCAGACAGCAGCAGCACGAGGCTTTGGTCAAAGGTAGGAGGCTTCTGCCACTGTGGGCTCGCACAGTTCAGCACGTCCCTCCATTAGTGCTGCAAAGAGTTCTGCTAATCACCACAATTATTGATCTGAAGTAGCGTTTTCCCCCAGCTGCACCTCTGTCCTTCGAACAGGAAGAGACGTATAATTAAGTTGGACCAGAAATACCAGTCAGGTGAACGTATTATTTTATTTGTATGATTTTAAGGCAGCTACAAGTGCAGAAATGTCACAAAGCCTCAAGACATCAAAGATACAGTTGTGCCAGGTGGCTTCGCCCAACTTTCCCTCTCTCTATGTCGACTAGCCTAATTTTTGTCTCTCATAGAAATGACAAGTAAATTAGTCACCATAGTGAGTATCCTAGTCCTAGATACGTTGTGCTTTTAGGCTACTAGCTTGACTTGTTAGTCCTCTGATGATTTAACTGTACCAGAACCAACCCCAACATCCTGGACGATCCCTGTACTTAGCTTCTGTTAGTTTGTGGGTTTTTGAGACTTTCAAAATCAGCTATACTTCAGAGGCTAAAATGTTGCAAATAAATAAACTTTCTGACATCATGTGAGTGATTTAAGATCTCTTCAACTGTAAGCGTGGCACAAACACAGTGAGCACATGCTACACCAGACCGTATGTGTGGTCTGAGGTACGATTTTATGATTCTGATCATCTAACCGCTGCTAGATTCAAAGTCTGCGATCATGCCATGGAGTTATTACGACATTATTGTCATAATAAATAAATAATAATAATAAGTAACAAATAAATAAACACTAAATAAACAAACTTATCTGACAGCTGGAGCAAAAAGTGCCCTGCTGTCCAAAAGCATTTCTAACAAGTGCTGAGAAAAATGAAGCTGTAATCAGCAGAGCGTTAAATGTCCCGGTGCTACCGCCACCGCTGCTGGAGGCTTCGGGGACGGCCAGCAGACAGCCGGCCAAGGTCACCCATCATGTGGAGTCCTGAGCAGCTGCTAACTGTCCTGCACGGCAAACAACGCAGACCACACCGGAACTGAGCACAACTGAGGATGTATGTGTTGCTTACTAACCACTGAAAATAAATATTTGCTTTGGAGAGAACAAAGAGAGGCTGTGGATACATAAACATACTCTATATGGGTGCGTGTGGGATTTGTGGCTTGGCTTCCCCAAACAAACACCTTTTCGCTGACTCCATAAAGCACCGATCATGTGAAGACATTTTGTTTGGGTGTTTCTGCAGGGTGTGTGACAGCAAAGTGATCCTTTAACCTCCAAAACAAGACAGACACACACAGGCCTGACTCATGCCTTTTAAAACCCAGTGGATCTGCACGTCTGTTTCTTATTAGGAACGCCTCACAGTTACCTTACAGAGGCGTTTACATGGTGTAATTTGACTGATGAGGGCTTTATTTGTCACCATCTGCAGATACGTGCCAAGAAAAAGGAGAAAACAGCCAGGAACGGGTGTTTGGTGTGGAGAGGAGCCGATATTCATCTCACCTCTCGTTTACAAAAAACAGTTTGTAAATTTTCAGGTCTAAATTTTAACAAAAAAAATAAATAAAAAATCAGTATCCTTAAATTTGGTAAACTATTGGTCAAACCATTTAATTACAGTGAAATTAGGGATTGTAAACAAAAGTTACTTCGAGCGCTCGTTTCCAAAAACAGGAAGCGCTGCCTGTGAATCATCAGACATCCCGATCCCACGATCCATCTTCCTTTACACTCAAACTGGAAGATTTTAAGCCACCGGAATTGGACTTCCTAATCAAACATGAGCTGCACTTACGTCGTGGCTGAGCGGCTATTTGCGTAGCAGACACACCACTGCAGATGCTGCATCATCTCGGAAACATCGCACAGTTTATTAAAATGCTGACTTGTCTGCAGATTAATATGAGCACTGAGTTTGTAAAGGTTAAGCTGACATACATACGTAACAACTACAAACTGTTTAACTGAGATGGAGATTCAGTTCGTGGCGGAGGAGGGCAAGTGCATGTGACATTTTTCCCCCACTATTTCATGAGTCTTTGTTGATGAACTCCACCACACGGTGATGGTAGTTATCGTTTTACGTGAATGCACCAGTTTCCCGCCCGCGTGAGTTTCAGAAGTCTGGATCTCCAGAGCTAAAGAAGGACTGCCCTGCAAAAGCTGCAGGATGAGACACTGGAGTAGAAGTAACGTCCACGTCCAAGCAGGGGGACAAGAACCTTTTTTGAGAAGCTGCTGAATGATTTACGACCACAGCGGCAACACAGTAAGTCAGCACCAGGGCTAGCTGGTTAGCAACTGCTGAAATTTCAAATTCAAAGCAGGGGAAGTCACGAGCTGC
Organism: Diplotaxodon limnothrissa; assembly: GCF_057381915.1. Classification (NCBI taxonomy): domain Eukaryota; kingdom Metazoa; phylum Chordata; class Actinopteri; order Cichliformes; family Cichlidae; genus Diplotaxodon; species Diplotaxodon limnothrissa. The sequence goes on from NC_140607.1 coordinate 36,852,291, forward strand.
AGATGGCATTATTCACATAGTTAAGATGTAAAAGTTTTTAAAATAAATGCTAAACCTAATCTTCAGACAGCTGTAATACCTGCAGGAGCAGACAAAGTGTGTGCGCGTGTGAAAGAATCATAATGTTATAATCTAAAGCCTGAACAGACAGATGTCTTGATTTGTTACACTAAAATTGTGGCACTCAAACTACGAAACGGTGACAATATTAGTACTTATTAGCCTGATCTGGAAGCACTGTGTGAGAGTAACTAGCAACATGCATGACTGACAGGAATTAAAGTAAGGAATAAACAATTTTACTCAGTAAGGAAACAAATCTTAAAATGAAATTAAAACTCAGTTTGTTATGCGAAACATAACAGTTCCTGTGCAGCTTTCTGCTGTGCAGGAACGCCTTATCTTAGAAGATTTCAGGATAATGTAGGTGAACAAAGCTGTGGTGACACGGTCACGGAGAGGATGTCTCTCTGTGTAGACAGGCTTCATTCATTTGATACTCAAACTCTGGCCATCTTGTTTTGGCTGATCTTGTTTGAATTTGCGCTTCTTCTCAACTGACAGTAAAATCAGATCAGCGTGCACTGCTTTAAGCCTGCTACCAACTAACCACCACCAAGGCAGGTGGACGCGAGCACTTTCAGTGCAGTTTAAAACACTAAAGAGACGTGTAGTTACACGTATTCAAATAGGTCACATGACTTTGATTACATTGGTTATTACATTTGAACAGTGTAACTAGTGATCTATAAAACTATTAGATTTCAAAGTAACCTTCACATCACTATCCTTAAGACAAATATTTCCAGCTAACCTTAGCTGTGTATCACTATGAATGTATGCCAACCAGTAACTAACCAGACACTGCAGCACACGCGTGCCTTTCTGCTCAGGTAAATCATGTTTTCATTGGGTCTTCTGTGACGCTTTGCCTACGCCTGCTTCTCGTACGTCTCGTGTCGACTTCCACGAGACGGCCGATTGCAGCTGCTCCCCAAGAATGCACTTTGAGTGAGGCGAGGTAGAACGAGTAAACACGCTGAGCTAAGCAACAGTAACCAGGACCAAACACATACAGATGTATATAACATATGAGTGACTAATTACTAATGAGTAATTCTTAGGTTTGGGAATCACACCTGTGAGCAACAAACTACACTGAAACAATCGCACCAGTCTCACAAAGGGCTCAGATATTTTTGACAAATCACAAGTGACATACAACAGAAGGAAAACCAGCTGACAAAAAGAAAAAGAAAAGGAGGAACTGATTCTTATTGACCCAAAATAAAGAACACGTTGGGTGTTGAGCAGCAGCACAGAGCAGTATTCAAACAGCCGCAGAGCTCAATAATCAATAATGTTTATTTTAACCTCAGTCTGACCAGAGTCTCAAAATGAAGAGAAAACAGCTCAAGTTTTTGTGCTAAAACAGAATTTCTCATCATTTATTAAACATATAGAGGAAAAAAAGAAAGGGGGGGGGGGTAAGAAAAAAAAACTTAAACTGTTTTGGTCAGTTATCTGGTCATTTTCTCTTTTCACAGGAGTACATGTGTTACGAAAGGCAAAAAATCAAATATAACAAATAACTTCACATTTCAGGCATGCTAAGGTAAAAAGAACCTCAGGAAACACCAAGAAATTCTCCATTCATAATAAACAAAGATAAATATTTAAAAGAGTTGATCCTTGACTAAAATGTGCACACACTGGCACTGATGAAGCATAAACACAGTCCTTGACTGACTCTCTTTTTCTGATATTGGATATCCTGCAAGCTGTGACGGCACGCTTTCTGAAAGAGGCGAGTTGTTGTAAAGCAGACACCTCATTCTGCACTGCTCCTCTGTTTCAGCTGGGATGAAACTCTTCTGCAGCTCCGTTCACATCCTGGACTACCTGTGCAACATGAAAGGGCTGCAGCTACGGTCTCAAGATACAAGCAAGGACAAGGACACTAAAAAAAAGTCAGGAGGACTGAGAAGAGAGAGCAATGATCTGCAAAACCACTGCACCTGAAATTGATTCACAACCGCTTGGTCTTCCTAACTGCACTGATATCTCTGAAGTTTGAACGGCTGTGTGTTACAGTGTAAGTGCTGCCTTAATTTTGAGCAGATCAGAATTATTTTTAAAGATTAATTTCACATTGTCCTCAAATTCTAATTCATTCTACTTTAAGGGATTTGGGGCAGAAGCAAACTACTTGGTAGTAAAGCCACAAACCAAGTGAGTGAGGACACCTCAGGTAGGATGATCAATAATGGAGAAATCTATTTTTCTATTACTCTACAGTATAGTTTATATAATAGGATTTTTTTTAATCAGTGGAGCCATCACATCACATGATGAATATAAACAAGCTGAACGTCAAATCACTGCAAAACAATCTTTAAAATCACTCGTGTTGAGTAGCAAAGTAAACTGAAGCTTAAAGGCCCTCCGATCTCTGCGTGTTTGTTTACTGTAATGTAATTATCCAAATCCAATTTTCAGCCTGCAGGAGTGACATTGATGAGTCTGTGTCACGGTGACACTGTGAAATTGTCCCGCTGACAGCCACTGAAAAGGACGAGGAGCTCACACCGAAAAGGCAAACGGTGGTTTCAAAGCACGGAGCCGTTTCCGTGACCGTGTCTCGGTTGTTTCGGGATTACCGGACAGCAGCCAAGCGGCTAACTAACTAGCTTATGTAGCTCCCCTGCTAACCTGACAACCCGGCCGGCCCGGCTCAGCCTCCGACAACCTGCCGGACTCGTTTCCAGGGCGAGGTCTCGCACGGATAATGGTGTCTTTTCACGTTCTCAGGTGCACCTTACCTTGTCGCTGATATTATCGGCGCTGTCAGGGTCTGCTCCGCCTCCGCCTCGCTTCCTCAGCTCCGTCATATTTCTCTCGTTTCTCCGCCGGGACGTGAATGTGTCACATAAGCCGACTCCGAGGGAAGGGAGGGAGAGTGGGAGACAATCCGCTCTTCGTGTTCGGGTTTTTTCAGCCGGTCTGATTTCTCGATGCCGGTCGAGAAGGTCAGCTTCCCTGAAAGTCAGCCAGTGCTGCTGCACAGCCCCACAGACACTACCGACTCCACTGCGTGTGTTTGTTTATGACCGCAATCCCTATTCTCCTCCTACCGCCGACAAGCTCACGGAACAAGGACAGACAACTTTCTGTAGGGACTTTCAAAATAAAAGGTCTACTTAAAATGTAATTTTCTTGGTTTACGCCTGTTAAGATGTTTGCTTTGGAAATTTAAGCCCTTTAATGGTTTGACGCAGAGTCCTGTTGGTCGGCGTGTGCAGACTTCCTAAAAGACGCTCAAGTTTTGCTCAATAAAGGTTAAAGCATATAAAAACATATCCAAACATCCTAATGTTGTAGATTTTCGTTTTTTTAATCCTATATATCCATTTTCTTCCATTCATTCAATTAAGAGTTGGGCTGGAGCTGCTGACTGTCACAGGTAGAAAGGTTACCGGTCTGTCACAGGGCTAACACAGAGAGAAATCATTTACACTCACATTTACACCTACAGTCAGTTTAAAGTCACATTACCCTACAAGCTCTCTTTCCCTCCTTGGAGTTTATGTTTGTGATCCTCAAGCTCGGTTCCTCTACTAGCAGGGGTTTGATGATTCTGCACAGTTCCCACTCTTCTGTGCAGAGAAGTTCTGGAATCTGCTGGAGCCACTGCAGCTCCTAATGCTGCTGTAAACACCGGGACCACTTTAGACTTTATCTTCCACATCTGCTCCTTAAGCCCCTGGTCCTTCTCTTCCTTTCTTGTGCCTCTTCTTCCAGATATTTTTGTATTTTTCTTTGGACTTTCGGTCTTCTGTTATGTCAACATGAGTTCACCCAACACAGATCTGCCCAAACTGTTGTTTTTATACTGGATCTATTTCTAGTCAAAGATCCTCATTTTTTAACTTCAGAGCTCACTTTAGAAGCACAGATCAAAAAGATTGTCCAAAACTCTTTTTTTTTCTTTAATGAAATTAAATATCATATTTACAGTCAACTTGAGCACTCAAAGCACTCCATGGATTATATAGAATTACCTGCAGAAACCTATGGAAACTTTATGGGTGTTCAAGAAAAAGATAAGCAGACTCCAAAGTAAACCAAGCCTACACCCTGCATTTCATGTTTACCCCTGGAGAAATCCTAGAAGTACAAATATTAGCTGAAGTCAAACCTCGGAGAAGTATAAAAACCCTCACACAAAGCCTGTAGGTGACGCTCATTTAAAGTCGAGCCTTTATTTTGAAGTAAAAGCACCGAGACTTCCGTTGTGCGTTTGTCTGCCTTTACACAGGTCTGCTGCGGTGCCGCACGCTCTCTTTCTCTCTCTCTCTCTCTCAGTCAGTCCATAACGGGCTGACCAGCTCTGCCACATGCTGCGGTAATCTACGACCAGTGAGCACCGGGGTCCTCACTTAGACACACCCCTGCCTGCACTATTTTTGTGGAGACCCCCGCTGGTGTTATTTCCTCTGCTCAGTTCACTAAATGCACTCGGCACAACTTAAAACAAATATTTAAACACAAATCCCTTTTTTTTTAAAAGTAATTTTAAAGTGCTGTTGGTTCGCTAAAAGAAACATTTTTTTCCGCCAATCACCGATTTCAGTAAAATAAAGCTCAGCACCGCAGTCAGTCCTGTTTAGTCTCGTTGTTATCCCGAACAAATCAAGTTAGTTTCACTCCCTCAGTCCCACTCAGGTCACCGTTTTAGCACCAGATCACAACAGCACGTTTACTTTCTATATTTTAACATGTATTAAAACTCTAATGCTCTTCTCAATCCTTTAATCACAATTCTTATCATCACAAGCAGAAAATTACGTAATTAATAAGAGATGCCATTAATTTATTTTTGCTCTACTGATGTTTTATTTGTTGAACTTGAAGCTTCATCAGCAGCTTAATTTTGAAAATGAATTTCTTTTAAATTATTTACAAGATATGGGCCAAGATCATGATTCAAAATGGGCCAGAAGAGGGAAAAAGGCAATAGTGAGTACATTTAAAACCATATGGCTGTTTAATTACTTCAGATTCTTAACAGGAATAACAATAACCATTAGCAAAGTCAAATAATCTGATCACATTGAATCATTTATTTTTTATTATTTCACTGTTACTTTGACCTTATTTATTCTTTCCTTTATTCTAGGTGCTATTTATCAAGTTTAGGAGAGTGCAGTATAGCAATACAAGACTCAACTGACAGTCACGTAGACTTAATAAAGCTCTGCATCAAAGCTTCTGAGTGCCGCCTCTGCTGACAAATGTGACCAAATTGCAAAGACTAAAAGTCATCTAGTCGCAAGTCTAGTTCATATGTATTTTTTCTACCAACTTAGTTTTAGTTCTTAGTTTATGAGCAGCACTTGGCAACAGCGGGAAGGAAGAACTCCTCTTTTCCAGAACAGGAAAAGACCTCACCAAGAGGAAATGAACATAGCTCAGGCAGGCACTGCTGTTTGCTGTTCCTGGGGACTGAGAAGAGAAAAGAGAAGCATGGGGCGACCTTTGACATCAGACCGGACAAAACACAAATTAAAGGAGAGTAAACAGAACTGGAAAAAACACGGCAGCACATAAACACAGCACGAGTGAAAGGCTGGGAGTAAAGACATGCACTCAGTGTATCATGGGAATTTTTTTCAGTTTCTCCTGTCCAGGATTTGGCTCACACTGGCTCTCTAAGGCTACGTTCACACTGCAGGCGAAAGCGCATCAGATCCGACTTTTTTGACCCTATGCGACCCATATCCGGTCATGGTGTGACAGTGTGAACGGCACAAATCCGGTATTTTCAAATCCGATCTGGGTCACTTTGGTATGTGGTGCTGAATCCGATACATATCTGATGTTTTAGAAAGCGACTGCTGTTTGAACGGTCCTGTCGCATTAAATCCGTCTTTTACATCACTGACACAAGACAGACGCCAATTATCCGCGCCGGAGAAGACATCGTGAACGCTTCCTGGCCATCCAGCGTAGATGTTAGTGAAAGTGTTGGGAAGACAACGTTGGAGAAACGTGAACATTTTATTTGTACTGTATAATCTGCAGATTCTGACAGAAATCTGCAGCTATCCTTTGAAACACCGCTCCTCTAAAACAGCAATAAGGGTCATTATTAGGTCAAATGTAAAAAACAAAATAACTTTATAACTTAAAGCAAAATTGGGAAACATAAAGTCTGAAACAAGTCTTTATATTAAGGCCATCAGTCAAACAATACGGTTTGGTCTGGGTCTAAACAGAGTGCGTTGTGTGTGACGTCTTCTTTTGCGCATGCGGCCGCTTTGAGCGTTCACACTAGAGCGCGTTTGCTGTCACTTTTTATTTGTAGTGTGAACGAGCAGACAAAAAAAATTGGATTTGATCAAAAAATCGGAATTGAGCTTTAAGACCTGCAGTGTGAACGTAGCCTAATACATGACCATATTAGGCATATCCTCTCCCTCTGACATCACACAGAACCAAAAGTAGAAAAAGAAAAACCTGACTGATCTGTCTAACCTCTGTGAAAGTAGCGTGTCATGGATGCGTAGGGTCATTAAATCTTTTAAATGTTAAGAAGCTCAGACGTTGCTGTAACTTAGAAACGAAGCAAATGCCTTTGGTGGGAAACAGCAATTTTTTATTGAAATGAAATGAAAAAGAATAAGTACCAGATCTATTGCATTATTGTAACATTTTGGGACGGGGAGGTTACTCTACTGTGGGTTTTTTCTCTCGTAGGATGTAGTGAACACAAATATACAAGGAACATTCAGCTATTACAGATTGCACACCAGATACTGTAGTAACGCAGTCTAATACAAGACCACCAAAATAATCCAGATTTCTCCTTTTTTTTTTTCCCTTTCTTTTTTTGCTTTCGATTAATCCTTAATTATTTTTTCCCCCATAAAGAGTACAAAAGTCCACCCAGAGTCGGGGTCATGATCTGCGGCTTTGTACACAAACCTGTCGCTCGGTATGACCGGTCAAACAATGCCTCAAAGAAAAACAAAAAAAGAATAAATCCAGCAAAAAAGAGAGATAATCTAATGCCAAACATGTACAATGCACTGACACAGAAAGTCAGCTGTGTTAATAGACATGCAACAAGTAACAAAACTTGCTGAAATCACAATAATTATATATAAAAGAAAATCTAAACCCAGTTATAATTGCATAAATACTTTGTACAGTTCATTTATCCGCTGTGAAATGCACCTTTCAGTTAAAACGAAAATCTGCATTCGATAAAAACTTGACTGTTTTTTTCCTCTTTTTGTACACGTGAAGGTGCAAAAGGAATCCTCGATTGATAGAAGCCGACTCGGCCGTTTCAGCTGGATGGTATGATTGCACGCTAAGTTACAGTACAGAAAGGCAGAATGATATAAAGGAGGACAATAACATGAGTGCATATTATTATTATTACAAGGAGCGGTGAGGGTGAACATTAAATGCCTGAAGACTTGTGGGACGTACAAAGAAAGAAAGAAAGCAGCTCTTGAATGCACAGTTTGCCCACAGAACCACAAACCGAGTGAGGGGAGAGGAGATGTGCGGTCTTTAACGCAGAAAGAGCCAAACATGGATTTGTGTTGTCAAAAGATCAAGTTACATTCAACAATATGAAAGCAGATAAAACCTCTGATATCGCTGTCTCAGCGGGGCAGAGAAACATGTTTTTATAGTGTTTGAACTCCTTTGAGTACTTCACATTCTGCCTTTTCAGATGAAATGAAGAATCAAGTCATTTTAATTTCTGGTCTCAAGTAATAAGATAACCGTCGCTGCTCCCTGAGCCTGGTTCTGCTGAAGGTTTCTTCCGGTAAAAGGGAGTTTTTCCTTTCCACTTTCGCCAAGTTCTTGCTCACAGGGAGTCACATCTGATTGTTGGGGTTCTTTGGTCACTGTTAAAGTGACAGTCACTAATCTGATGGCACAAATGACACCCCATAGGTTTGAGTTTGTCCCGTGTTATGTTAGTGCAACAATCCAAGTCCTTTTACATTTAAACAGTTAAGCTGCAAATGAATTTAGACGTCTGAAAAACATTAAATTAATCAACTCTACAATCAAGTTAGATCAAGTCAAAAGGTTTATTAACGTCGAGAACTGAAGGGCACGAGGTTCATTTTATGCTCTCAGTCTAAAGTGTCACATCAAAATCCACTGCAGGAGCAACAAGGATGGAATATGAAGTCATAGCACTGATATAATGGTAGGAAAAGAAACCTACAGACTCGCTCTCCTGCAGCTTTACCCAACTGTAAAATATGCTAAAGAAAAGCGAAGCAAGAATACTCTGCAAGTCTGTCTGGCCTAGTCTTTACCTTTAAAGACAAAACACGCCAAGATTTATTAAAAGTCCAACGGCCTACGTGACTATTTACACCTCCTCCAACGTCCACATATACTCTGAAACATCTCTTTAAAAAGGTGCTTGGCTGCAGCTCCAGCAAGTGAGGATAACGAGTGTTGAGAGCTGCTGTGATAATGCCACAGGGGAGTAAAAATCCAGCAAATCCTCAATAGAAACCAACACTATAAATAAAAAAACAAAACACAGTTCATGAGGAAGTCCCTTTATAGTGTGCATTCAAGAAGCTGCTTTAAAGCTGTACGGTCAAAAAAGAAAGGACACGATGGACGCTAAATGTGCAGTTACGGGACGCATGTGCGTTACTTTTAACCTTTTTACACAAGATGAACCCGATTTTTTTCTCTCTCTTAATAACAAATTATAATAATGCCGAAGGAACCACAAAATGAAAGGAGTGATATGGTTCTAACAAGAAAGATCAAAGTCAAACTGAACACGATAAAGTTTGTAGTCTTCAGAAAGCAGCAGTAACTAAAATTAAAAAAAAATAATCTCCAAATGGGAAAAAAGGACTGAACAGATGACATGTTAAAAATTAAACATCATAACTGACACGAGAAAACAGTTTGGCAATAAAAAAGAGGAAACGACAATCAGAGAGTCAACCTCTCTGTCCGCGTGGCGACGGTTTGACACTCAGAATAAATCACAGGTCTGTAAACAACAAAACGATCGGGAAATTATAAAGAAGTCATTTTGCATAACTAGACCCACTAGTACGGTCAACCCAGAGACATTAATTATGGACATTCATCTCCCTCCCTCCGTGTTACTCTCGCTGTGACTCGTGACGCAGACTACACACAATCGTTTTTCTGTTTTTTTAAAGCCAGGAGTGGTTAGTCACAACGCTATGTTACAGGCATTTCTTTTTACTTCATTGACCTTATCTTTTGTTCTGTGTTTGCTCCTTTTAGAGTTAAAAAGGCCGTGATACCTATTTACACTATCAACAAGTTTTTGTCTTTTATCATCCTGCTGTGAAAGCTGAAGGAGTTTTGCCTGTTTCTCGATCTCTAAGCAAAGATGGTGGATGACTGATTCGTGCGTGCTGCGTTTTTTCCCTCCGCTCCAGGTGAGTGCCGGTGGTAAAAGTGGGGACTGAGTTTCTTTCCATGTTCTTTGTGACCTGTTGTCCTCGTTCACATCCTTTCTCCTTTGCTGAGCTCCGCCGCCGTACTTGAGTCGCTCCCTCCTGCGACACCCTGTCAGTGCGGTACAGTGCACGTGGTTACTGAGGGTTTAAAGGGGAAGGAGTTTCGGGAGATGCAGAGGGAAGTCGGATAGAGGAATGAAATGCTTCCCGGGTCCTCAGGAGGGGCTTGTTTTGGGGCTGGCGGCGGGTGGACGTGGAGCTCAGTTTCTGCAGCCGTCCTCGACGCTTCGCTCATGCTGGAGGTTGTAATAACAGTTCTGACAAACACGCACAGGTGACGAGATCTTCAGCCGTTTGATCTCTGATTGGAAGCGACTGCACCTGTGACACGGGGGGAGATAAGGGGGAATTTCTTTCACAGTGCAGAAGAGAAATGAAGATGATGCTGAGTATTTTAACACATTCACTGACGTGAGCCATGATTTAAACCGTTAGAAACAAACAAACAACCCCAATAATCTTTTTTAAACTCACACAAAATCAGAGAATGAAATATTTTATTTGCATAAGATCTCAGAAACCTCAGAGAGGCCCAGAGACTTGACAGCAACCCCTTGGCAACCTCCAGCGGGTGATTGCTGGAGATAGTGAAACTTGGAAAAAGTGAGCTGCAAAATGCACAGCCTGTTGCTGTGCAATGGTAGCGTGCACAGCAAAAACACACAAAGGACCCCAGATCGAGCCTTGAGGAACACCAGAGCCAAAATCTGACAAGGCTGAGGTAAAAAAAAAATGAAGTGCAATAAAAAAAAAAACCTGTGTGGGTTAAAGCATGTAAGCACTGTTACTTCCATTAAAACTTCAAGAACTTTAATTAGAATTTATGTACTGGTAGTGTGCTGATACTGGTACCAGAAGAAATGGTAATGGTTAATTTTGCATCTCTGAAACTTACATTGAGTCTGGATATACTTATTTATACCTATAATGGTATTTTGTTCTGACACTTTCTGATATGACAATGACATATAAAAGCATGCTTAGGTGGAAAAACTGCAGAATAATGATCTTACTTCTGGCAGAAGAGCTGTCCGCAGTTCCTACAATGGTGGCGTCGCTCAGTAAGCGAGAAGCGAACCGTGCAGCCGGAGCAGCTGTCCACCACCTCGTCCTTCACCCAGTGGTCTGCTGCCGAACGGCCGGGCTGGTCGCTGACCGACCAGCTAAACACTCTGCCACGGCCGTCACCTACCAGGATTTTACTGTGGTCCCTGGAGAGAGGAAAGCCCAAAGCGGGAGGGAAGAAAGAGAAAAACAAAACAATTTCATATCTTATTTTCAAAAATATTTGCTTGGACTGAATAATATATTTTCAAAACAAGACATTCTTCAGATGTGCCAAAGGAATACGAGCGTTTACAAAAAGAAACTCATTTCCTGTTTGTCGGTTTGGTTCGACCCGGCTCTCTTACTTGGAGATGGCGAGGGAAGTGATCTCGGCTGGGTGAGCGTTGTCCTTGCGATCAAAAGCCGTGTGCATGGTGAGCTTACTCCGGAAGACCAGCTGGCGCTCCCATCTGTAGCCTGTGAACGCACAAAAACAAACACTTAACTAGCAACATTTTAACGTGAGTCATTAGATCAGCAGACTAATCCTATCTATTTGTCGTCTCCCCTTCAATGGCAGAATAATCACTTAGAACATGAAAACACAGCGTGGTTTTTGCAGCTGCTGGACACCCACCTGCCCTGAGCTGGTTATATGTCCGTGCCTCCATGGTGGAGGGATGCAGCGGCTGAGGCACTGAGCCCTGGCCTGAGTGAGCTGGGTGAGCACCTTTAGTTTGGCCCTCAGAGTAATTTACAAACACGAATCCGTCCTTCTCGTCGATGCTGAGGGTGTCTGACCAGCGGTGAGAATCGTCAGAGCCGCTGTCCATCGACCAAGATGCTCCTGCTCGGGCCGACGGACCTTAAGGGTATTAATCAATGGAAAATTAGCAGGAACAATAACTTTTATCAAACTAAGGTTCTTATATTAACAAGTAAAAACAAACATCAGTGTTGGTAATCTACAGGGGTCGTATTATTGCTCTATTTCTATGACCAGAGATTCTGGATTCGATGTTTCAGCCTCACAGCGGAGCCGCTGCTGATCTCACGCTCTTCAGGAAGTGAGCATCAGAGCGCAGCAGCTAATGAGAGCAACGCAGCACATGCTGCTCACCACAGTTCAGCTGACACCGATGATAAGATTTAAGTTTTAGTTTTTTGCTCTTGCCTGACAACAGAAACTGAGATATCTTTCAATCTGAATGTCCTCATTGACTGATTTCAGTCTGACTGACATAGACAATGGAGGGCAAAACGCTGCTACGCCTTTAACAATAGTGCGAGCTGTTCACTCCAGTAGCAAACAAGTGAACATGTGTTGTGCTTTGCTTACACGTAAGATAATTTTAGTGTTAGTTCTGGATCTGAATGTGTGCTCATTCAGATTTTAACACAGCTGGTCTGTGCTCAGGGAGGTTTGTTCACCAGCTGGGAGCTGTACTAATCCAGCTTTCATCCTCATCTACAGAGATGTGAAGACCTTTCTCATGTTTTGGGGCCATGCACAGCTGGTCCTTCCATCTAAAAACCAGAATGTTATTAGCACAGTAGCTCATCCAGCTGACGCCCATCAAAATTCACAGGTTATTGTCGGTAAAATGACAATTGTGACCTTGACTTTGAGCACAACGACCCATTAGGTGATCAGTGTGTGTTTGTTGAATGACCTTCTGTAAAATACTGCAGGAAGAGTAGCAATTTTTGCGGACGGACAAATGGATGACAGACAGCTCAGCATCGCAAAAGCTCATTGGTTCTTTGGCTGAAGTGGTGTGTAAAAAAATTGCTCTACACAACCTGTCATCCACCCATTCACACACACATTGACACACTGGTGATGGCAGCTACATTGTAGCCACAGCCCTGGTGCACTGACAGAGGCGAGGCTGCCGGACACTGGCGCCACCGGGCCCTCTGACCACCACCAGTAGGCAACGGGTGAAGTGTCTCGCTCAAGGACACAACGACCGAGACTGTCGGGGCTCGAACCGGCAACCTTCCGATTACAAGGCGAACTCCCAACTCTTGAGCGATCGTCACAATCGCCCCATGAACACGAACTTATATCTAAGTACCTCTGGGTCTGTGGACGGTGCTACCCGGCTGGCTGCCTCCACCTGTTGAGGGGTTGCGTGGCGCTCTGGGCTCTTGGCTCAGACTGGGCTCGTCTGCATCCGACTCACTGCTGTCATCATCACCATTGTGACTCTCACCGCCCTCTGTGAGACCAAGATAAGTTTGTACCTTTCTACATTTTTTATAGTGACATGCATTGTGTGATTTGTGTTCTGATGACTCAATCTAGCAGCTCCAATGAGCTCATTTATTTCTATTAGGACTCACCAATCTTCTCGTCAGCGCAGCAGTCAGGCACATCTGGCTCTACAGGCTCAGGAGCAGGTGTTTCTGGTACCTGGAGGAACTCCATTCTCCAAAACTGTGAGATTTAGCACAAGGAATACTTTTATAGAATAGAATAAAATAGAATAGCTCTTTATTGTCATTGTTGCAAAAACAATGAAAGGCAGTTTGGCATCTCTTCATGTGTGTGAAGTACACAATAGTGTAAGTGTTTACACAATAACACAGACAATATTTAATATTTTTAGAGTTAAAAAGTGAAAAAAATGACAAGCGTTCTGTCGTTATAATGCTCGACTGTTACTCATTTTATAACAGCACAGAAAACACGTGTTTGAGTTGTAACAAGCGACTAATAAACTTAAAGAGGGATGTGTATCCACGCGAGCTCACCCTCACAACGCCGTCTGAGTGCCCGGTGACAATGACGTTCTGCGTGTCCCACTCGTTCATCTCCGACACGCAGCAGCAGAGGATCTGCTGGCTGCGGCCAGTGAAGGTGTTGGCGCTGGCGATGGGGCTGCCGTTGATGCTCCACACGTGAATGTAGGTGCCCGCGCAGGACACGATGTCCCCCTGTGCAAACACAAACACACGTCGTGTCGTAAACGATCCAAACTACACCCACAGTTTCTCTGTTCCACGTGTGACGGAGGACAAACTTACCGTCAGCTCATTGATGCACAGAGCCGAGACGGGCGCTCGGTGCCCCCTGAGCTGCGTGACGAAGGAGAGCTTGTTGAGGTCCCAGATGATGCAAGTTCGATCCCGTGAGCCGCTGACGACAATGTGGTACGCCGAAGACGCCGTCAGACACGTCACGGCGTCCGTGTGGCCAAGCAGCGCCTAAGATATCACACGACACGGGAGACGCAATGGCATCAAGAAACTTAAACACCTTAACATGCAGGATTTCCTCGTTTCATTAGTGTGCGGGGAGATTAAAGTCTGCGGATTAACGTTTGTGCTGAATGAACTCAGCAGAAACACAAACCCATCAAACTAATTTCATGGGTCAAACTAATTAAACCCTACAAGGATTAAGCTGTCATTGATGAACTTTGGCAGTCACAGGAGAAACAGTCCACTATCCTTCCTCTGAAGCACACCGTGTTCAGCTTTGACCTAGCCTTCTGATTGGTTGGACCTCGCACAGTTGAGAGTGCTGCCAGGTTTCTATAAATGTTTTCTGCTTTAGGATAATTTAAAGTTTGATGACTGAAGTGCAGCTGCTGCACGAACCTGCACTGCGTCTCTTTGTGTTCATTTACCTGTTTGAGCGTAAGTGACTTTGCCCTCTCCTTTGAGGTTCCCGTCTCCCACACACAGATGGCGGTGCTGGTGCCGCCGGTGATAACCAGCTTTGGGTTTGGACATATGGCACAGAAGATCTGGCCCCACTCTGACAGACACTCGTACACCACCAGCGCCTGAAACAAGATGGAGCATTCAAATCCGTTTGTGGAAAACTGAAAAGATCCACGACAGTAACAGCTTCTGTTCTCGGGACTGTTATCTTCAAGCTTTCCATTCATTGGTTATTCATTCTGATGCATTTAAACAAGAGGCATTAATTGAGTCAGGTGAAGCTGAGTATTTGTAATGATGTAGGCGGCTGTAAGAGAGGAAGGACACCTCCCAATTATCTATCACGACACCGTCTGGGGTCTAGACAAATACTCTTGCAGACACGCAGCAACGAGGCAACAAACTGAGAAAACAGGCAGGAGAAAACCAGCTGCAAACCCCAGCTGGGGTCAGACATGAAAAGGTGCTTCTGAGCATGAGAAAGTGTCACCAAATTAAAATCTAAATCTGTTTCAGCTTGAAGAACGTCTTCTTTCTAGCTGCCAGCAGGAAAACAGAATATATACAGTACAAATCAGATGTAGCTTTAGTGATTTAAAAGCTTCTTTAATGGCTGCAGATCTCATGTAAAATGCATTTTTAGTGAAACACCAGCAGGGGGAAACGGTGCCTTTACTTTTTTCCACGTTTACTAGGAATCCTCAAGGTGAAACGAGTAGCAAACACGTACAGTGGCTCATTTTTAAATTAGGTGAACTTAATCCACAATTACTGAGAAAAGAAGTCGGCAAACACAACATCTGTAAAAGGATGGGGGTCACTAAAAGTATGGGAAAGGGATCTAGGGCGTACAATGGATGAAGATACATGGGATTCTATATTGTCGAACAATGGATTATACATTAGGGAAGCCAGGGGAAAATTTATTCAATACAAAATTCTTAACAGATACTATTATACTCCTTCAAGGCTGTATAGAATGGGGATTGGTAGAGATGACTTGTGTTGGAAATGCCAACAAGCCAAAGGTACTCTGATACATGCCCTCCGGGAATGCCCGCTGGTTTTTCCAGTTTGGAACACTGTACTGAATTATTTGCAGGGGGGGACACTTTGTAACCTACCCAGATCACCTAAATTATGTTTACTAGGAGACAAAGGAGAGGTGCCGCAATTAAGTAAACACCAGTTTAGAGTGTTAAGTACTGCATTGGTAACATGTGCCCGTGTCATTTTGGAACACTGGAAGGACTCTCATATTCCAACGCTTAAAATGTGGAAAGATAGAATGATTGGGAATGTTGCATGCGAAAAGATGCTGGGAAAAATACATCATGTGACAGAAGCTGCGCTGGAACAGTGGGACAATTTTTGCACCTACATGTCTACCTGACTTGGACATTTGAGTTTAATACAACATATGTTAAAACCTCACTGTTTTTGTTTTGTTTCGTTGTGTTTTTTTTGTTGTTGTTTGTTTGTTTTTAATTTTTAATTTTTATTTATTTATTATTATTATTATTATTTTAGTTATTTATTTTGTTTGTTTGTTTTTGTTTGTTTGCTTCTTGCGTTTGGTTGTTGCATCTCTGTATTTGCTGTTATAAAATGCAAAATCTAATAAATACTTGAATTATAAAAAAAAAAAGGATGGGGGTCACTCACACATAGAGACTACATCCTGGAGATAAAAAGGTGTTTGAGTAGTTTAAACCTATGAGGAACTGGCTGTCAGGATAACTTCTCACTACTGACCTTGTCGGAGTCATAGTTAGCCAGGCGGCAGCTGAGATCGGCGTAACCCCAGGCAAAGGTCTTGCTCCAGGTGGGAGGAACCAGAACTTTGTTTTGCTCTACAGCGAGGATGCCCTTGTCAGTGGGCACAATCTGTCCCACAGGGTCTTTCAGCTCTGGAAAACAACGCGCACGCACGAAGAAGTGTGAATTTAAAGGAGTTACACACCTTGTATTCGCAAACAGACCCCACGAAGCTTTGTTTACACAGCAATCAGTAGCGCATGCATCCTGTTTACTGAGCAACACTGTGAGCAATTAATTGACCGCATGATGTGCGTGCGTACCTTTAACTGGTGCAAGAGAAGGTCTGAGATTGTCCAAGTGATGGAAGAAGATCTTGTCGCTGTTGGAGCTCGGAGGAACGCCGGCAACGTCGCCGTTGGCTTTACTGCGTACCCGTTTAGGAGGGTGGGGCTTCTTGAACAGCTGAAACACAAACATCAACGACCAATGATTCGACAGCGAGATTTCAACATCTACTCAAACCCAGTTAAAGGCAAGAAACCAACCGTAGTATACAGCACGTTAAATGAGTCTGTAATGCATCAATGTTTGTAATGTAACAGGAACCAGATCAGGTAAAATAAGAGGATCCACCCTCCTTAGAAAAGGGTTAAAATGAACACGCTTCTGTCTGACCTGTTTGGGGATTTGTCCGAAGTTGTTGATGAAGCCGATGGTGGCCGTCTCTTTGAGCGGGTCGTTGATGTTGTAGATGTCCACCTGACCCTCGTAGAAGAGGTGGTGGAAGACGTTGACCGCCTCCACAGCCGGAGGGCCCTGCTGCTTGTAGCCGAAAATCAGGTCGATCCATTCGTGGAGGTGGGCCGATACGTAGTCGCACTCCAACGCCTGCAGCCGGGACAGAGGACGCGTCGACCGTGAGGGCGGATTCAAAATCACTCAAGAGTAAAACCAGCCAAGAAGAGCTGATCTCCTACCTCTCTGTGGACTCTGATGAACTCCCGGGGGTCGCCCTTAGCCCAGGTTGGGAGAATGACGTCACCCAGTTTGGTCCCATTCTGCTTGGCACCTGGTGCATGAAAAGCAAAAGAAAAAGCATTAATAACAAAGCAGTGAACGATCCCAGTCAGTTTTTAAACAGTGCTTCGATCAGCTGTGACTCTGATACTGACCCAGGTCAAAGTTATTGGAGTTTAGCAGGAACTCGGGCAGATAGAAGAACTCCGGGATGAGCTCCTTGACGTCGGCCATGTTGTGTTTGGAAGCAGAGAGCCAGGCTTCACGAACGCTGTGGAACATCCTGTCAGCCAGGTCGAAGTGTCCTCCCTGTTATTCACACAAAGACACACTTTAGCCCCCAAAAAGAATTATTTCTATGAATTAAAAGTAGAGAAGGCACAACTCCCAGGAAATGCAAAGAGAGCCCAGCAAACAAAAAAATAACAATACCAGTACTGTGTTATTAATGTGGTTTCACTGTCCTCTGGAGTTTTCTGACTTGCTCTTTTATGGGGCATAACAAGTTAAACAAGAAGAGGGGAACTAAGACATTTAGCTTTTTCTATATAAAGTTGGAAATAAAGTTGAATTAAACAAATAAAATAGAACTTATAATGAAAGACTTGATTCTGCAAAATATGTAAAAAAAATATAAGTAAATCAAATGTAACTATATATAACTTTTAAAAACCCCTCCTGGAATAGAGGGTTGGAGTTGTATTACATGTTTTAGTTTTCAAGCTGAACTGTCAGTAGAGTCGAAACTCGTCAAACCTGAAGTCTGAGGAAAATCTGTGTGAAGGGCTCCATCCGGACCAGGTAGGAGGCCACAATCATGGCTGACGAGTAGTGAGTGCCGTAGTGGTACGCCGGGGTTTCACCTGGCAAGGCAAAAAGAGCTTAATGATATAGACCAGTACCGTGTATTTTTTTAATTTCATATTTAGTACAGAAATAAATCTAAATAAATGTTATACATGACTCCAACAAAAAATATGCTGGTGCAGGAAGCATCACACATTCAGGAGCTGGCAGGTTACAGTCTAATCCCACTGGGTCTGAGACAGTCGTCACCCACCCGTCTGCTGGGTGGGTGACGACAGCTCAGGTTCAGTTCACTCTGCATGTTTTTTCTGGGCCTCTCCTGTAGGCAGGAGGACCCACATAGCGAGTTTGTGGTACTAAAAGTCTGTAGATGATATTAACACACATATCTGCTCACAGAGAAACGTTATCTGATGGTCTCCTTTCCTTACCGTTGGGGTCTTCCCAGTCCTTGTACCGCTTCTTGTACTGCGTTAGCCGGGTGTCAGTCTGGGCGCCCATCGGCTTGGCGAGGTTACGAAATGTCTTTGGGTTGGTGAGGTCCAGCTCCTGGTGACCAAAAGCAACCCAAACATCATGAAATCACCGCACTGCCCCCGGTGGCATTCATATCAAAACTGGGGTATTTTCTGTGGTGGACACGGAAACATTAAAACAGCAGCAGATAAAATCTTCAGGCACCTCTGAGTCGTAATCGGCCAGGATCCAGGGGAACACCGGATACTGCATCAGGTCGTTGTAGGAGCGTCCGGCCAGGGTGTTCAGATGCATCAGGTACTGGAAGTTACTGATCTCTCCTCGCTACAGAACAAATGCACACAAACACATGTTGTTGAGCCGTGTGCTTTACTTCAAATCTGAAGTCAGACTAACAAATTCAGGTTCTTACCTCCCATCTCTGAGTCACTGACTTCTCACCAACCAGCGTGCTGAGAAGTCCAGATCTGACACAAACCAGGACAGAGAGGATGAGTCGTTTAAACAGCTCAGTGGACTTTTATTAATCATGCACTCGTGATTTTACGTTTGTAGAGTCATTGTGTTGAGACTTAACTACAGAGGTCAGAATCTATTATTTATAAAAATGATATGATGTGAAGGTGGATGTACCCTTGTTCCACGCTGGTGTTGGGTCTCTGGCCTGAAACGGACTCAGAGCTGTCAGCCAGCGAGGGCACCACCGCCAAGAACCTAGAAGAATCAAACACCACCTATTAATGTCTTTACAGCGCACAGAGACTCATGCAACCTGACAACAACGGTGATATACCGGCATTACAGGGAGAGAAAAAAAGCTTTATATGAGCAGCAACATCAATCTCGGCAAAATCCTTCTCCTCAACAGAGATCACGACAACAGACTGAATCACAGCTGATCACTGCTCTCCAGTAGAACCAGATTATCACTGAAAATAACTCCACCCTGACAACAACTCCTAAAACAGTAAGAAATGATCACTTGCAGCGTGTGAGTGTTGAAAAGAGCACAAAATGACAAGTTTAATTAAACTCTGTGATTGAAATGTGAGTCAAGAAGCTGCTGCTTTACATATGTATTCAGTACCTTTGGTAAACCTTGTTGCGAACTCCTTTCTGGAAGGCTAGCAAGTAGTTTCTCCCATCCGCTGAAAAGACTTCCACTGCCATGGGCTGAAAGAAGACGATGGCATACATGAGAGTCAGGAAAAAATGTAAATAAATAGCCCAAAACGTTTACAGATGATCTATCATCATCATTTCCAGCTCCATATTTTTACTTTTGGACTCAGAGAGTAGTTCTGCATGATTCACTGTTCAAAATGATCCTAATTTATCTAACACCAGCCCATAAACTCACTTTAGCTCCTTCTACTTTCCCTTTAAGCCAGATTCCTTCTGTTTGCCTGCACTTATTAAATGACATCATACAGAGCCAAGAGTAGAAAAAAACCTTGAAAAGCCATGTTTAATAGAAGCATCCAGCTCTGTTATAGTATAAAAGACAGAAAAAAGGAAAAACAAAGTAAGTTCCCTATAAACTACTCAACTTAATTATCCTGTCAGTTCCTATATTAAAAGAAAGCATGTAATGGTGCATGCAGTGTGTGTGCGAGACACGTGCATGCTGACCTGCAGCAGGTAGCGCCTCTTGTGAACCTCCTTAATGTCTTCGTAGGCAAAGATGCTGCAGGTTCTCTTTAACTGGCTCTGTCCTTGTCTCGCTCCTCTGGGGATGATGGCCTCGTGCATACTGGAGAAAAAACACACAACCCACTCAAGAGAAGATCCACTCAAAATTTTAATCCCCTGTTTGCGGTGGGTACATTCCCGTGACATGGCTGAGAATGAATAAACACATACATCCGTAATGGATCAAACTAGCTGGTAGTGCATCTTTAAATCACTCCAAAAACTTCAAAGTTGAGTTGAAATCAAAAAAGCATTCAGCTAACAAAAGAGCGTGTCTTGAATAAATCATCAGCTAATTGGCGTATGATTTCAGCTCTGTGCTGGTACAGGACAGTGGGGAAGCTTAGGGGGGGGTAAAAACACCAAAACAACCCGAGGGACACACCACAAAGTCTGGGAGACATCTGCTCCTTTTTCCCTTTTTTGGTTATTTTCCAGCAGCATCTCAAAGGAACGGGCTGAGCAAGTTCCACAAAACAATAAATATGAGAAAAGCTTTGCGGACTTTCACAGCGCATGCTCCATCGGCAGCATTACATCATCCCAGCAGCAGAAATTTCCACTGCAGCGTCCACGGGAATGATGTCATCCTTTATTCAGAGAAAGAAAGTGCCGATCCCGCGTCCCCCGTCAGGTGAGGGACGGATACAGAGGCGTGAACCTACTTGGGTGGCAGCGTGTCGATGTCCCTGATCTCCCTGGACACGGTCATGGTGTAGCCGTCGATGACGTAGAAGTGCTCCTTCCCAAACAGCAGCAGACCCTCGCTGGTGTCGAGACCCTGCACTCTGGCACAGCGGTACATGTGCTGAATCTGGAACGCACAACAGCTAATTAGCTAAAGTTTAGAGAGGTCAATTACACAAAGGAAAGCCCCCCAGCTGAATTTCCTCTGAACATGGAACAAGTAAATGAGTGTACTTTCTCCACTGGAGAAGTAGCTTTGAGTAAAACCTCTGATCAAATGCTCCACCTGAGCAGAAACACTACAGTCATTTAGAGGCACGTGAGCCCAGAAAGCTAATAATTAATCTTTCTTGTAAAAACTGACAAAACATCTCGAAAGCGCGACTCAGGGACGTGTAAAGGTGATACAGGTACGTCATGATCAGACCAACCTCTTCTTAAAAAGCTTTGATTCACTAATTTTTCCTTTTGAAATGTCACAAATATCTGGTTACATTTTTATTTTGCTTGTTTAATGCAGGTCTTATTATTTGACAGACAGTATAGAGAGAAACTCGCTTTTTGATTGGGCAGCAAAGACGACTTCTCCGGCTGCAAAGAGACCAGTTTGTATTGGAGTCTCTGAACAGGCTGCCCTACTCTGTGACCTCAGCGAGCACTTTTCCTGATTGGATAACAAATCGTCAGTAAGAAGTCTCAAAATGCCAAGATGACCGATGCGTCAGCGGCTAAGCCCATCTTTTATACACAGTCTTCGTCCAGCACTCCAAGACACGGACTCTGTGACCTCCTCGACTTAGCTCGTCAATGTGTTTACCATCTCTGTTCCTGGAATTTTAAAATGCAGGTCACAGAATTACCGATATGCCCGGCTATAAATAAACTTCAACGCTAGGAAACAATACGTCGAGGTAGCACATGCATTTACGCTTGTTCTCCTTGACAAGAAATACTACATAAAACAATCCTGCACAAGTGTCACTCCTGTGGGAATGATCCTTGGTCTCACAATATTTCAGTAACATCAAGCAGGGAGTTTAAAGCTTTAACAGATGCCTTCTTACTTTAAGGTTAATTTGCGATGAAAATAGATGAAAATGTCATGTGCCTGAAAGTAAAGCTGATTCATCCAACTACTTATGTATGCTTATATATACTTAAATATATCTTAAAAACTACAAGTCCCAGGAATAATTTTGTAGTGTGCTCACAGACTGTATATAAAAGACGGCGGTAGCCACCGTCACATCATCTTGGTGTTTTCAAACTGGATAACGATGAGTGAGATCTGCCTGAGAAACGTGGCAGTGAGAGGGCAGTCATTCACCAGGTGGGCATGCCCTAAATCCTAACCTGCTTTATCATCTACTTCACTCTAAAAGGAACCATAGTTCATGAAGTAAACTCAATATTAAGGTGCTGCTGAGGTATTAGCAAACACGAGTCTATAGAGCTATACATTCACACTTGTTTTTGGACCAGGGAGGCTGCCCCCTGCTGTCCATCAGGAAGAATGCAGGTTCAAGGCACTTTTCAGACCTGGAGGTTATATCTTTTATACTGTGTGTGTGTGTGTGTGTGTGTGTGTGTGTGTGTGTGTGTGTGTGTGTGTGTGTGTGTGTGTGTGTTGTTTAAAAGGTCTTTTTATCAGATGAGATCCTGGGACTGGACACGCAGTGCAATACCTCATCACATAAATAAAGTCAATAACAGAGGACGTGAAACTTGAAATCTAAAACTTTAGAAGTCTAAGATGCAGTTTGCTCGTGTGTGACTGTAAAGCAAAGGAATTGGAAAGACAACCAAAGTTCTCTGTCACACGCTGCCAACTAGCCAAAGCGAAAAAATCTGACTGCTGCAGCAAGATTAGATGTTCCTGCACAAACTGGAGAAATGGGAAAACATGTCCAGTCCAAACTCGCTAAAGACACCGTGTCACAATTCTGCAACAACTATGTGCAATCATTTGATGAATCGTCACAAAGTTCCCAGTCAATACTGAACAGTGTATTTGGCTGAAATGCGCCACCTGCAGCACAGGAATCGCTCAGGTGTAAAACACTATGATTCTACTACTATGTTAATTATCCAGTCATATCTATGTGCTTCCCTCGGACTGACCTTCTCTCCCTCCTCCAGGAGTCTCAGCAGGGACGTGTTGTCAGTCTTCTGCTCCTCTTCGGGGCCTCCTGACTCTAATAGCTGCTCCTGAAGCTGGTCCTGACTGTCCTCATCTGCACCGTCCGCTGTGGACCGAGACCTCTTCAGTGGAGCCTTCACCAGGCCTGAGGAGCACAGTGCAAACACAGTGTTACATACAGGCAACACCTCCTTACTTAAGATAGAAACGAATCAGCCCACAGAGAAGGACAGAACTCCTGAATCCATTCAGAAGATGAAACACTAGAAAGGAAGGCCAAATGAGGATTTCTCTGAATCTTACTCTACGTCTAACAGCATCAGTGCCACAGTGCCGTCTCTTTACCTTTGACTTTAGCGATGGTGTCCTCTCCGTGCTCCAGCTCTTGGTGCGTGGTCTCTCCCTCGGTGCTGTGCTCTACAGAGTGCTGGTACATGCCGGGGTTTCCGGACAGCAAACGCATGAAATACTCCTTACTGTCGTAGCTGATGGCGCGGCGGTAACGCAGAGGTTTCTGGGGAGGAGAGGAGGAGGTGAGACCATGTAGCACTGCATGACTCCACTTTGATTAGACTTAAAAAATTTGGCTTTGTCAGCGTCAAAACACAAAACACATGCTTCAGTTAGTTATTCTTCATCTTTATATTCTATGGATCAAAATAAAAGGTCGATATATTGACGATGCCTTGCACGGCTCCTGCGTGACGCTGCAAGAATTTCAGTGAGAGGAGCATCACACAGGGCAGAAACTTGCTGCAATAGCGCAGTGAAGTGGTGACGTGGTTCAGCCTGTGCTGTATTTCAGATTTCACACCCACAGGCAGCCTGCTTCATTCTTCCACTCCCAGAGTTAAAGCCAAATGCACTGGTACCATGTTATTCATGTTGTCACACCCTGTCCACAGACACACAGGTGGGCATTTGAATATCTGCCCGAGTCACCTTTGTGGTAGTTCCTGGTACTGCGCATCCCCTGGACCACATTTTGGCATGACCACAAAGTCTGGAGAGGCTAATTAAATGTAAAAAAAGAACATTTTTAGATTTTAATTGGGAGAAATATTTACAAGGTTTGAGTCCAAATTTGAGCCAAATTTCAACACCAGAACTTTTGCAAAGGAAGTTTATGTTTCCTTTTGTCAAAGCATTGATATGACAGATTTATAGTTTTTTTGCTGTTTCTCTTCTAATTTTTTTATGTCACATCAATATGTAAAAAAGAAGAAAATAGTGGAAGAAATAATTGAAAAGTGTGTGTTTGGTCGAGTTTTATCATCCATTCAAAGTTAGTGGCTTCTTCTATTCCAACCATACGTACAACTACAGAGGGGCTAATTCAGCACCATTCATGTGAGATACACGACCAGCTTCACATTTAATGGTTTTTCTTTATTTTCATGATTATTTACATTCACATTCAAAGTTTTAGCAATTTTCTGGACTGACTGACCTTGAACTTCTTAAAGTAATGATGAACTGTTGTTTCTCTTTACTTAGCTGACTGGTTCCTGCCATAATATAAATTCTAACATTTGTCAAATAGGGACTTCTAGACGTCTGCACAACACGACTGATGGTACCAACTTCATTAAGAAGGCGAGAAACTCCACAAATGAAGCCTGACAGGCACAGCTGTGACGTGAAACCATTTCAGGTGACGACATCATGAAGCTCATTGAGAGAAAGTCGAGGGTTTGTAGAAGCAAAGGAAAGCGTGGCTACTTTGGGGAATCTTAAATATAAAACACATTTAAAGTTATTTATCAATTGTTTTCTTTGCTACATAATTGCATATATCTTGCTTCATATATTTGATGTCTTAAGTTTGTATCTACAGTGAAGAAAGTAGTAAAAATAAAGAAAAACCATTAAATGAGAAGGTGTGTCCAAAGTTTTCACTAGTAGTGAATATAAAAGACTGAAATTTTGACTTAATTTTCTATTTATTTTTTTTCACTGATTATTTTTTATTATATGTTACTAAAGAGGACAGGAAAGGACAGGAATGCTGGAATTTTACTGCAGAGCACTGAAAAATGTGTTTTTCTAGTTAAAGTTTAGCTTTTTCCTCCCTGATGTCCTTTCTCTTCTTTGTCCTCTCACACTCAACTGTGACGATCTGTTGGAGGTTTTTCCTGTTAAAAGGGAGTTCTTCTTTTCCACTGCCACCACACGCTGCTCATAGTGATGGTCTAACTGTTAGGGTTCTCTCTGTACTGTAGAGGCTGCGCCTCGCTATATAAAACAACTTGAGATGACTGTTGTTGTGAACTGGAACTGTCTAATGAGAAGTGAACTAAATTAAACCACGGGGTCATTAAATTAGCTTTATGTGTTTTTGGTTGTTCCTAACAAGAACATTTAAGTGGAATCAAATGGAAAAATCTTCAGTGTGGGGGGCGTGTCCTCCAATAATGGCCAAACAAGGCAGGCAAGCCAAAACAAATGAGCTCCAACGCTTAAAGTGAAAACGGCAAGCAATGGTATTCAAGTCCATGGCACAAGAACGGGGCTTTATCAAGCTGCAACTGCTCCTCGAGCATGATTAAATTATACATTAGCAACCAAGCCGCGGGGAATTTGGACTTAATTAAATTCTTTCCAGAAGGCATCAAAGGAGACTCTTCATAAAGTGTTCATGAACTCTTAATCTGAACTCCTAAAGGGCATCTTCAGGAACAGGGAGGTTTGTTTTTTATGCGCGTAGTTTCCATTTGAGCACTGCTGGATGATTTCATCTTTTGAGGGTCACACCAAGCCAGTCAACTCAAAGCTTGAATGTTGAAACAGAAAAAAGTTTAAAAAAAAAACAAAAAACTGGGAATCCCTGAAGCGTTCTCTGAATCTTCATGACCAAATAAATTATTGTGGAGTGGAGAGAGGCTCCCGCGAGCAAACAGAGAGGAGGGATTGTTTGTAGAGCAAACAAAGCTAAATGTGTCTCAGTGATAGGGAGAGTGAGCCACCGGCTGTGTCACTGCCTCACAGGGCAGCGATGAGCTCATCCTACAGCTCTATTTAAGGAGTGTTTGCTGCTCTGCAGGGGATTGGCTGAAGTTACAGACACCAAGAAGGACATTTTCAATTCAATTCAAAAAGAAACAAACTGGATTTCTTTGCCATGTTTTATTGAAAATGCTTAAAATACTTTCTTTGCCATGTGTTCAAACAAATGCTCGTGCCAGTCCAACTGTGAGATTCAGTTTCAGCCTCTTCTCTTTGATATTGTTTCACTTTGGCTACATTTCATGCTGTCACAGTGTAGCTCACTGTGACTTTGGTGTCCTTTGTTATGCTTTCGGCTGCTTAGTTGACACACTTGTTGAATTTGTGGACATGGACTTGCACTACTGTCGGTGAACGTCTGGAAGTATGGGTGTTTTCACACCTATAGTTTATTCTGATCTGAATCAGTTGATCAGTTTGTAAACTTTTGGCTTTTCCCTGTTATTTTATTTGTTTCCACACAGAGAAAAATTCAAACTACACACGAACCAAAACACTTCACTACAAACCAAGAAACCAAGTGAGAATGTTCAGTCTGTCTCATTCGCCAGATGTGTTTGGGGCGGGAGCAACAAAAGTAGAAACAGGAAAAGGTGCTGTGTTTGGGATTATTGGAGAACTTGCATTCATTTCACGGCTACTTGCTAACCTGCACGGACCTTTGCTTTGTAGAGGATGATGTGCAAACGTGACTACAGGAAGCTTTTTAGCTCAAACTTGCAAAGTACAACTGGTAGTTGGTTCAGATGGAAGTCGGATTATGTTCACATCACATCTTGGTGTGGTTGGTTTTCCACACCTGAATGTGATTTCTGTGTTTACAGACGAACTGCACCAAGGAGAAAAATGAACCAGTTTTTCATTTAAACCGACTAAACACCACAGATGTGAAAACACCCCGTGAGACATTTGAAATATTATAAATACAATATTGTGCTCATGTCATTGGACACATGTTACTGACATACAATTATAAACATCTGAGTATTTGACTGTAAATGAAGATACACTCTATGGACAAAGTTTGGGGCCACACCTCTTAATCTCTGGATATTAAGCACCCAGCCGTGATCCTACAGAGTTCACTGCATCTCAGTGGGATATTATCTACATCAGGGGTGGGAACTCAAGGCCTCGAGTGCCGGTGTCCTGCAGGTTTTAGATCTCACCCTGGGTCAACACATCTGAGTCACATGATTAGTTCATTTCCAGGCCTCTGGAGAACTTCAGGACATGTTGAGGAGGTCATTTAACCATTTAGATCAGCTGTGTTGGATCAAGGACACATCTAAGACCTGCAGGACACCGGCCCCCGAGGCCTGGAGTTCCCCACCCCTGATCTACATCAATGGATCCCAGTAACTCCAAACCTGCTCAGGGAGCTTCATGGTATGGGTTTCCATGGCAGAGGCACTCCTGTCGGTGTAGTGTGTAGGTGCCCCAGATCTTTTTGTGTATGTAAATGTAACCTTTGGATTTAAAAAGGGAAGAAAATGCTGACGTGCTTTAAACCAAGTATTTAAGTCTATTTAAAAAATGACTTTACTGCACATTTGATTTATGACCCCAACACTTTCTCGATAGTATTACAGTCAGTAGTTTGTTGACAGCGACAGTCTAAACGCTTAACCTCAGGCTTAAAAATAGAAACACAAACCATGGGCGACATTACGCTGGCTGGATGCCTCTCTTTACGGTATTGTCATATTTAATTTGCATCTCTGTCTCGTAATTAAACTGGAGAAAACTGAGATATTATGGAGCCAGAGGTTTTCTCCTGGGTGTAAAAAAGGTGCAGTTTAGATTTTAATTCGTCTTGCTAATGTCATTCCTCAAATGAATATTTACCACGAGTCCTTTCATATCTGCTAAAGTCCTGGAGGGGTTTGTGGGAACGTGTGAATGCCGATTTAAAGCAGAGTACCTGTGCTGAGTTGGTGTTGGTCTCCGTCTCTGGGACGTACGGGTAGTGGATGTAAAACATGTCATTGCGGACCATCTTCTTCCTCATTCGGCAGGGCCCCTCCGTCATTTCCAGCATAAACTTGTCCAAGTGGGAGCCGATTGGCGGGCCCCAGAGGCCTCGTTCACGCAGCAGCTCGTATTCGATGGATGCCCACTCCTCCGTCACGTACTTGAGGGCATTCTGCTGCCGCTGCGAGACGGAGAGGATGGACGAAGCAAGAGTGCGGTGAGTCACTTGAAAAAATACTGCTATGAATTATAAATGTCACGACTGCAACACTGGGCTGTGAAATGTAGCCGTCCAGAGTTTCTGTGTGGTCCTGCAGTCACATCAGACTGCACTGTTAGAGCACACTGGTTTGTGCTGACGCTGATCACAGAAATAACTTAAGGAAACTTTACAAAAATAAACTTTGTGCAAAGTTGTTCTTAACTTTTGCACAGGACCAACAGAAAGTTCCCACCTGGTAACCACATGTATGGATGCAGGATCTGTGTGATCACAGCTTAAAACCATCCAGGATGAGTACAAACACTAGCAAGCATGAGTGCAAGGCTGTTATAGCTAAATTCGATGTGTTTGTGCATTTACAGAAACTAATAAAATAACTTAAAGCCTTCAGTTTTAGTTTTTCATCACATTTGCCTTTACAACAAGCACATCTGCTGAATGTTTACTGAGAACAGGAGGGCAGCGTGGCTGTGAGTCACAACTTTTTACAGCTGTTCTGAACTTTGTAAGTTGCTCATTGTGCAATAACTGAAAAGACAGACACAAACTGTGAAAACAATAAAGTAAAAACAAAAACTACAAGAAGAAAATCACCTGTGAAAACTAGCTGAAGAGAAATCCAAAACAAAACTTACATCTGAACTCGTTTCCATATGAAACACTGTCATTTATTTATTCAGTAGCCTAGGAGTTACTGCACCTTACATTTTGTATGCAACCTTAATGGGAGATGAGATGCACTACCTCTTGATATTCCTTGTACTGCATGGCCACCAAGTCCCGGACAACAGCGATGTGTGTGAACATCCACTGGAAAGTCTCCTGTGGACCAGAAATACAAGCCTGTATTTGAAGCGCTCAGACTCAGAGAGTACACGTAAGTAAGAAATCGTGTGTATGTGTGCTTGTTGTTTTCCGTGTACCTGTGCAGACAGGCTGTTCTTATTCAGGCTGTTCTCCTTCTTGTTGCGCCGGACGCCGGTCAGCTTGGAGAGGCCGAAGCCGCTGCTGACTCTGGACAGTTTGGACTGAGTCGCTGGTGCCACTGCTTCCCCACGACTGATGTACTTTTTCTCATGAACTGATTGGCAGAAAAGAGAAAAGTACATTCAGTTTTTTTAACCTTGTGGTTATCTTAACAGTCTGCTGTTTACAGTAAAAGAAAACATGTAAGTCGATGACAGAGGGTGTTAATGCAATTTTATTACTTAAGTTAATCTGTAAAATTCGTGCTTAGTCTCTGTGCTCCAAAGGAAAAATGCACATTCCCTGATAGGAATGATGCAACAAAAATCTCCTTCCTCAGTTTGATGACTGCAGCTGCCCACAAAAAAAAAAAAATCAGACTCAAATTGGTAACGGAGAACGTTTGCCTTCAAAGTAAAAGTTGCACCACACTTTCCACAGCTTCACTGCCACACTACAGCGAGCAGCCTGCAAGTGTTTGCGGATAAGTCTGTGTCTTCCATGCAAAATACAGGCAACTGTGGCAAACAAAGTCATTGCACGAGGTTTCTGGTGCAGCACTGTAGACTTCTTAGCCACTTCTTTCACCCACTGACTGCCGACAACCTCCAACAACCACTCACCAGCTGGTTCCTGAATACACATTTTCCTCTCTCTCTCAGTCTGTGGGGCTGAGGCCTGACCTGCACTGAAGCCAGTGAAAAGCAGAGGTTTCTCTTCTTCTACACAAAACAGATGTTCGACAATAACTGTAGAAAATCTGAAAAGTCTGAACTACTTTGATCTGCTGTGGGTTCACAGTTTTGGGCATGTTTCACAACCACAGCTCTGTGATGCAGAAGTTCAGCTTTCCCAGCAAGAGCACAACTTACTCGGGATGTCTCCAAGATTTAACTAACACAGAAGGTAAAGGGGATTTTGTGAGACAGAACAAGTATTTACAAATTTTAATTTAATCATATCTTCTCTCAAAAATAATGCTCCTTCTACCACAGATATTTCATAAGTGCTTAGCAAAGGAAAAACATCTTAGGGCCTTTTCTACAAATTCAAAGAGAACTTCTAACAACATCTGGTTGCCTGCCAAAGAGCCTGGATCAGCAGTAGTGATGGGATTTCCGGCTCTTTTTAGAGATCCGGCTCTTTCGGTTCGGCTCACTAAAAAGAGCCGGCTCTTTCGGCTCCGAACCGGCTCTTCAGGTTGTTTTGTTGCTTTAATTAATTTATTATTAACAATAATATAAATTATGCACAAAAGGAATTACTAACGTAAAAACAAGTGGTTTTATTTATATATGTTTATATATAAATATATGCGGTGGCCCCTAGAGACAAAACACGTACAAACTCCAAAACACATTTCTAGCATTAACTGAACTTCCAAAGCAGAGCTACTAGATCACTTAAATTACACAATTGAAAGCATGTGTGTATTGTTTGTGTATTTATACACAGGCACTCATATATATATTCAAATAATTTAAAAAAAAGTTCATTTACCTGTTATTACCACACACCAAATCCGGTCGTTGGTACTTGCTGGCTTGTGTAGCCACAAGATAACAAAGGCTCAACACTGCGCCCAGCATCCTGGAGCACTTCTGTTGTCTTTTGTACGTGTTTTGAGTTTTTATGTGCTTCTGAGTTTTTATATGCTTCTGAGTTTTTACGTGCTTCGGAGTTTGTACGTGT
Organism: Diplotaxodon limnothrissa; assembly: GCF_057381915.1. Taxonomy (NCBI): domain Eukaryota; kingdom Metazoa; phylum Chordata; class Actinopteri; order Cichliformes; family Cichlidae; genus Diplotaxodon; species Diplotaxodon limnothrissa. Next base: position 36,883,012 of record NC_140607.1, read on the forward strand.
TTTTACGTGTTTTGGAGTTTTTACGTGTTTTGGAGTTTGTACGTGTTTTTACGTGTTTTGGAGTTTGTACATGCTTCAGAGTTCGTACGTGATTTGAAGTTTGTATGTGCTTTGTCTCTAGGGGCCACCGTAAATATACTTTTATTTATTCACTCCACATAAAATGTAATAAATAAATCATATAATACAAAAATCAACTATTCACATTTCAACTTTTAACTATTTAAATTTTCAGCTTTTTCCTTTCACAAATTTAAAGTGAAAAGAACACAAAACACTGCAAACCACAACACAATTAAATATAAATTATAATATGAAAACTAAAAGAACATGCATATTCTCTGTCATATGGACCTGCATGAATAAACTTTCTCAATCCTTTATCATCTGCAACCGAAAATAGTTGTGGATGATTACTATACCTTTCTAATGTTGTTGTCCCTGCCTCTCTTTCTCTCTCTCTGGCTCTGTTCCTGTGCTACTGAGTGTAACTACCGCCCCTCCCCCCTCTGCCCAGCGTAAAGCACAAGGCTCGCGTGCAGAGTGAAGCGGAAAAAAAGTGCGAGAGAGAGGCTGAGAGAAAGAAAGAAAAAAAAAAACCCACGTGACGACTCGCGATAAGGAGCCGGCTCGCGTCGTTCACGTCAAAGAGCCGGCTCTAAGAGCCATTTCGTTCGCGAACGACCCATCACTAATCAGCAGACGAGTCAAAACTTGGCTGGTGGATGACAGTCATTTACCAATCTGCTTACATAAGCAATAGCTTAGCTAAAAAGACAGCAGATCAGAAAATAACAAGCTCTGTCTGCAGGGGGTTACTTTATTTTGTCAAACAAAAAGAGGCTGACCTAGTTATCTCAAGGTTGCATGAGCAACACTCAGCTACTCAAAGCAGAGAAAAACAAAAAGTGAGCTAAAGTAGGGAGCAGAAAGACTGCGTGCTTATTCCTCTGCATGTGTTTTTCACAGTGTTACTGACCCAGGTGGTTCTGCCAGCTCTTCAGGGCCGGCTCTTCCAAAGCGGGACGGGCTGTGGCGATGTCCACGTGTCCTCTGTCATTGCAGGGCAGAGACACTTTGAAGATGTCCTCCAGCATCTGGCGCTTGCTGTGCATCAGCTCCGTCCACACACGGTTCACCGCCTTCAGCAGGAGCTGCCGCCCTGCAGAGGAACCACGATAATGAGTTTTCCTGTCTGTTTTTGTGCAGAGCAGTTGTAAAATTCCTTTGCAACACATAAAATATTCATTAAGCTCTCCCTCCATCTCTGTCTGTAATTCACCCACATTCACCTCCCCCACAAGCACAGAACAGAACATCTAAGCACATGCCGCACCACAACATACAAAAATACAAGCGTTACACCTCAGCGACTTTCTGGGTTATTTTCACAGCTGATATATGAAGACGAGTGTTTCTAAGGCAAGAACAAACTCATTGGACTTTAAAATTACGAGTGAGGGGACTGATTGATGGTAAAACAACTGCAGGAGACGTCGCTCTTTCAGACAGATCTCTAAACCACTCGGGTTATTTTTGCACTCCTCGCATTTTCTCGTATCCTCTAATTTCTATTGTGTATCTTTAACTGTTCATGATCATCTGTTTTGCTTGTCATTTAAATACTCCAAATCACTGTTAATCATAGCTGGGCCTAAATGATTTATAAAGTGTAAATAAACTGAAGTTATTCTGTTATATAGAGGATGTGCCACACAAGAAAGTGACAACAGTATCTGGGCAGAGGTCATCAGGGTCAGAGTGGCTCTGCACGCAGTCAAACACACTTAAACACACGAATCTGTCTCACCCTCGCTGACGTCGTGGCTGTGCGTGGTGTCAGACTCGTTCTCCGCGGGCATCATGACGTGCCAGGTCGTCATCCTGGCCTCCGCCTCCAAACCGAAGCCGTCCACACTACTGCACACAAACACACACACAGGAGCTGAGTACCATGCTGCCCTGCATAGAACTGAGAGGAGGGTTTGATTATTTGGCTTCTCCACGGCAAACAGGTCTGATCTCTGCAGTCAAACACAGCGCTGTGTTAGAGAAGGTTGTGTTCACCACATGGCTGGACATCCAGTCTGTCCACACCTGCTGCTGTGTGAGGAAAGAAATGTTGTTTTTTTCCCCAGAACCAGATACATCCCCTGCTATCACAATCCACCAGCATGTGAGCAAACCTGACAAAGTCCAGGTTTCAGAAAATAAACATAAGGAGGTGTGACCCGGCGGTAATTAGTTATACAAACATTCCTGCGAGGGAGACTCAGATAATCTCACCGAGTTTAACTACAAGAACGGCAAAACAGTAAACAAAATAAACACACGATGCAAACTTTTCTTCTGTCTTCTGTGCAGAAAAAAAAGGACAATGATTTGTGTTTTTTCTGTTTTCTAACCCTTTACATCATTGTCCTATGCAAACAGAAGTTGTGACATAACCATAGAAAACGTGTTTGTTGATTATTTATTCCATGCCTAGCTCTTCTGTTTTATCAGGACATGTGGACAATCCAGAGCTCTTCTGCACTATGAAATCTGTTGAACACCTTTAAGTGTGATTCTGAAATCATGCTAAACACTCCTATTTACAGTTTATTTAAAACAAAAACCAGCTTTTAAATCAAAGCATCCAAATAAAGTACCATCTGTGCACAGTGGCCACAACCAGCACAGCTTTAAGAGCTACGGCAGCACAGATAAAGCAATCAGCGCAACAAACTGGCAAAGCAACATTTCACTAAAGCCCTTCATTAACATGTCTTAATGCATCTCATCTATATGTGTGTTTACAACCCAAGAATATTATTACTTTTGACCTTTTTCTTTACAGGATTTACCACTGAAGTATATTATTACTCAGCCTAATACATATTGAAAGAATGATACAGGAAAGAAAATTTAGTTCAACGTATGAATAATCAATATCAGAGTGTCTACACACACAGCACCTGCTGGTGTGATAGATGCACTTCTATAGTCTGTTGCTATTAATCAAAGTAAAAAGCCTACAGCAGCCTCCATGTAAAGAACGTACCTCCCGCTGTGCAGGCAGATGAAGCAGTGAGCTAGGCAGGCCACAAAGTCCTGGTCGTGGTTGCCTGGCCCGAGCACCAGGTTGCGGTTGACGGTCAGGACCCGCAGGGCATCCAGCAGGGCCACCTGCTGTGCTACCGTCTTGTGGGGTCGGCAGAGCTGGTAGAGCACCGTCCGGTTCAGACAGTGGTAGATAGTGTCGAGAGAAAGTCCCTGCGAACGCCTCTTAGACTGGAGAATTTGGAGCGGGAGGAAAACAAGCGAGAAGCAGTTATGGCTGTTTAATGCTATGAAGTGCATGTGAATAAAGCTGCTGACGAAATATTTCTGCAGGAGGAGATTTGTGTTTGTAACGGGGCTACACTGAGTTAGGAATGCAGAGGATTGTGAACGTAGCTTTAGTATTGGAATGCTGCTTAAGGGCCTCAAAGGGCCTTATTTGAAAAGTCTGCTATTTATAAACATGTGTTTAGACTTTAAATCAATACTCTGCATGTTCATACTCAAGTGTGCTCTAACAGTACGCTCCAGATTTTGGAGCTTCCTGTTTTGTGTTAAAGCAAAACTGTGAGAAAACCAGTTTTAAGCCCGAAACAGAAGAAGTCTTAAAAATTGAAAATGAATATTATTTACATAGAAAACCTCTTTTCTAGTCTTACAGACAAATACATTTGGGACTGTTGGAATAAACTGGAGCACCTGGTGTTCACTCACACACCTGCAGGAAGTACCACACCGTGCCACCCATCACACATCTTTTCCTTTTAATCGACCACTTTGTTAAGGAGCAACTCCAGCTGGAGTTACTCCAGAGAAAACTGAGTAGAAAGTGGGTACATTTCAAAATGACTGACGAAATCAATAACAAATATATTCCAGTTCCAAACTGTGCGCCTCAGGATGAAATGGATGGCCATCGAATCCACTGAGGGATATTTCCAGGATTCAGGGACTGCATTATGGCTCGAAAAATGAATTACTGAAAATAATCTGCTTATCTTCTCAGCTGCACAGCAATGTGTACACAAACCACCGCAAAAAAGGGAAGACAAAGTCCATGCACGACTCATTTTACTACGTTGCTAAAAGCATTTCCATTTAAGCATACGCATGGGGTACCACTGCAACCCTTATTTAGAATAACAAAACAAAGAAACTGAATCTAATAAGCAGCAAATATAAGAAACACACCTCAGCAGCCAAATCTCATTCTGTGCCCATCTCATACAAAAATGAGGCCTGCAGGACCCCGTCTATCTGATTTGCTCCAGCATCACTTTGCACTGGTTGCATTAACTGCAAGACGACTAAAGGACTGTTTTCCTTCTTATTCCAGTTCAGGCGTCACAGACGCCGTCTCTCTGCCTCCGGCCTCTTCAGGAAAATGTCAGTCTGACAATGCAGGCTGCTCCCAACAATACAGGATTTACATTATGCTGTGTTTGTGAATCTAATGACTATTAAATGTGTGTACAAACCAGACAAAATACTAGTGCCTCCAGCTACACAATGTGAGTACATAAAGGGAGGACGTACGCTGCCTTAGACAGACAGAGACTTTCCGTTTGTATAACATCTGAAAACACTGGATTTATTTGGGTGAATCTACATTTTGGACCATCAGCTGACCAAAAACAGCCTGAGGTCATTTTGCTTGTACCTGTCCAATGAGCTGCACGATGAAGTCCACCACCAGCTTGGAGTCCTTGTTGAACATGCCCTGCCACAGCTTGTCCACCACCCGCTGGGTGAAGTAGAAGACGTTGTTGACCAAAATCTGATAACTGCCCCCGCTGCTGAGGGGCAACGAGGCATCTTCGCCTGGAGAGAGAGTCAGTCACACATCTGTTAGAGGGTTTCCAGATTATGATGGTGAATACCACCAAAATAGGAAAAAGAGTTTAAGAAGGCTCTCTGGTTTTTATTATTTCAGTTAACATTTTTTCACCCTTAGTTTTTATTAACTATGAGCTCACTGACACTGCCTGATGGAGGTGCAAGTGAAAACCTGGTTACACCTGCCAGCTACGCAGCTCAAAGTCTGTGTGACTTCTGATTGGTCCCATACGAGAATAGAGGAAGTGCATGCCTGGTGAATACACAGGACATGAGCGGGCGTCGCGCTGGTCTGTATTTCCAGGAGTAAGGAGGCCTCACGCTGCAAGCGTTTCCCCCTCATTACAGTAGAAACTGTTCGAGTGTAAAAACAGCAGCTTTTTAAAAATGCATTACATGATTGAACAAAACTAAGCATCTCACGCCTCTGCAAACAGATATTACCTTTGAGATTTAGCAGAACAGTGTGACAGGAATATGGGTTTTATTGATTATTTTGTGTTCTACTAAGGAAACAAAGAAAGGTAAGTGAGATGATTTTTGCTGTCTCACATTTTTTGAAGCGCACAGATTTTCTTTTCTTCCTCAGATAGATGCAGGACGATACTCTAAGCACAACAGAAACTCCTGAAGGTGCTTGCAGATCTCCGGCCTTCACATTGTGATTTGCTGACTCATGATGCCTCCATCACAGTTTTGTTCAAAGCCAAAGAAAGAGTTAAGCTGTCCTGCAGCATGCTTATGTACAAGAGCAGGATTTAAGCAATAAGAATGGACCTAATGAGCAGGGTGTCCGAACTAACTGTAGACTCCAGGGAAATAGGTGAGAAAATGCCATCAGTGATAGTGATGATACATTACACCCCTGCCTCTAGTTTGGAGGTGAGAGAAGGAACCAAAACTTTAGTCTGCTGACCTAGAAGGACATCAGCAGCCAGTAGATGCTCCATGACGCTGTCCAGGATGTTGGACTGAAACTCCTTCTGCTGAGTCCTGGTGGAGCGCTCCGGGGAAGCCTGAAAAAACCAACATAAAGGGAAAAGTAAGCAACAGCCATGTTAGAGTGTTTCCTATCCATGCATCTGGAATGTGGGTTCATGTTCTTACCTCCAGCAGCATATCAATGATGGGTGTCTGCTTGCTGGCTGGGGTCATGCAGAGGTTGTCCATGATCAGAACCCTCATGAAGTCAAAGACATATTTTTTGGCCGGGTGGTTGGTCAGGGACGTCTTGGAGCCCACGTTGCAGTATTCAGACTGGCTGCGGTTCATGCCAGAGTCCCCAGTGAAGGCCTTGAACTCTTCGGTGGGAGAACTCGCTTCATCGTCCAAATCACTGACCTACAAAGAATGTGACCTTTATCAAGATCATCTTTCATGAACAGATCATTGTTTCCTCCAAGTTCTTGCTGCTCTGACTTGTGGAAATCTTAGCCATACATCTTAATTCAAAGGCTAGCACACTGCAGCTGTCCCCAAACACCTTTTATTGTGAGGAAACAAACTGGAGAGCAAGATAAGAGGGCCCATGGCTCAGAAGGGCAATAAGTTACAGTTTTACTGAGCCTGAAGGGATATTTACAGCGTACCTGTTGTGTGTTGATGGGACTACAAATCAGAACGTGTGATCACAGCAAATTAAACTCTACATTTTTGTGGAGAGGAAGATGAAACGCTACTAGTTAGATATTGGAGCAATTTTAGGTCAAGATTATTTTCACTGCAAGTTCTTCCCTTGTGCAGAATTTAATTTCTATTTCGAGTTGCTTAAGTGAAAAAATAAAGGACAGACTTACCATCTCAGAGTACGGTCTGATGTTGAAGGGAAAGACAGCGGCTGCCAGGGCACAGAGGAACTCTGGGCTGTGCCACATTGGTGCAAGGTCGGACACGTTGTGGTAAAGGTATCTAAAGAACTGCATGAGTGTTACTGGGTACTCCCTGAGCCAGGAACCTTCCTCCTCTGACTGCCAAGGCTGGAAAGAGACAAAAGATGCAACGCAATGAAACCTGGAGAAGAATTTCCATTAAAGTCTCAGCAGTTTAACAGTTCAAATCTCAGACTGATGCAAAAAATAAATAAAAAGTCTTTTCAGAGCAGTTATTGACACTAAGCCCACGGGCGGTCTAGTGAAGCTTCTCATGCAGGGGATGAGCGCGCTAAAGGTGACGGGAGATTAGAAGAAAAACCTTCACAGAATCCAGACTGATCATAATCACATGTGAGTGCTTTTCAAGCTTGCTGTTAGGAACTGTTAAAACATGCACTTCTATGAAAAGGGCCTTGAATTTAATGAGCAAATAATGGCTTAAAAAGGTTCAACAATTATCCCAAAAGCTTTTTGTAGTCAAGTAGAAATCGCTGTGCAATCTTCCACTGTCTTTACACAAAAAACAAGCTTTGTGAAACTGGCTGCAGATTAATGTTCGTGTTTAGGAAACTACATTGGTAAAACACTTATTTAGAGCATGTGCTACTGTAGAGGAAGCAGGAAATGACCAAAAAAATAAAAAAAATCAAGAAACCAACGCGTCTGAAGGTTTAGAGGTTCTCACCAGGTTAAGCATGCTGCGCAGCATGGCCAGCAGCAGGAAAGCAGCCTCAGTACAAACGCTATGGATGGAGGCCACCACCGTCCCACTGGATGCCGGCACGCCAAAGATGAAGGTCCAGATAGAGTCCAGATCAAACTGAGAGAACAAACACAGACACTGGGTTTGGGTCACACAGATACATGTAAATCTAATTAAACGAGTCCACTTTTGTATTTATTCATTAGCTGGTTTGACAGGTCAAATTCAGGTTTAAAAGTGAACCCATTATGCTCTTCCTCATTCAGCGTGGTAATCCCTGTGTTGCTTCTGCTGTCTTAGCTCTGTAAACCTTCTGTTTGAACAGGAGGTCGGTGGGGCAACAGAGGGCCGGCTGATTCAAAGCACTGGTCCTCTCACTGTTGGCTGGGTCCCACTGGTAAGATATAAAATGCATAACTGCAGAGTGGATGACCTGAGGGGGTACTCCATGGCCAAGTATGAGATAAATAAGGATAATTCTGAACTGTGAATCGTGCAAAGTTCCCTAAAGAGTCGGTCTATCCAGCCTGTGATGGTTATCCGAGTTCGGGTTAAAGGGGCAACCGTCTAAGCAGAGATGCTCAGACTTCCCTCTCCCTGCCCACCTCAAGCTCTTCTGGGGGGACAACGAGGCCTTCCAAAGGCCCAGAGACATAATCTCAATCTAACCCTCCACCACCTTTTTCTGTCTGAGAAACACGGCCTCAGACTTTGAAGTGCTTCTTCAATGAATTCAATGAAGTCCTGAGCAGCGACTCCAAGAATCCTCAATTCACTGACACTGTACTCTGACTTGAAGGTGCAGGGACTCTAAAAAGTCCAAGAATACAAATCTGGAGCTGGAAATGAGCAGCATAGGTCCACTTTAAGCCCTGAGGCTAACAAACGTGTTTAGTTATTATTATTAAAGAAGGTTGGGTATACTAACATGTACCTGCAGGCTGTCTGGGAGCTCGATGACAGGCTGCTGCAGGAAGAGAGCCATGAGCAGGAAGTAGAGTTCGGGTACGTTGGTGTGTTTGGGCAGCAGTGTCTGCAGAACAGGGAATCCTGGGAAATGGCAAGCGTCCCGGTTGATCTCCCGCAATGTGGAGCGCCCGCCGGCACTGCGACCCACGTTGAATCCTAAAAAGAAAGTTGAGAGAGTGAATGTTAAAAATAAAGCACAAAGGTAAAAGGGTGGCACCCTATGACTACTGCACCTGTAGGCAGCTCTACATGCAGGTGTAGTGCCCACTTTTGGGTTTAATGAAGCAAAGCTATGAAGGAGATGGCTGCAGTAAAAATCCAGGACTAAACTAACACAATCAATCAAAGCCAAACAGATTTGTTACACTAAAAGAAAAACTCCAAATCTGAATAAAACTAAGGACTTCTACCTGATAGCGCTCATTCTGTTAGAGCAAGTCTCTAATGGGGAGTTTCCAGAGCTAAAGCAATGGTTCTCAACCTGGATGTTTGCAGGAGTGTTATGGTGTAATAAATACAAATAAAAGACCGAAGTAGGGCTGGGCCATATTATACCGTTCCCATATCGCGATAGAATATGGGTAAAACGTGCATGCGCAGTGCCTTTGTTTTCATACGCACATGGCCGAAAAAGCATGGCGGCAACGGAGAATGAGAATGGAGAAGGCGGATCGTTGAGTGAAACGGATGAACCAGAATAGGTTTGTGAAAATGGTGCCACTTCAGTGATGTGGAACTGGTTTGGTGTTTGTCCGTCAGATCGTTCAGGTCCCAAAGTCAAACGAACACTGCAGCGTCACTGAGAGTTAAAAACTGTCTAAATTCTTTCATCTTTAATAAAACGATCAGCATTGCTGCTTTACCAGGTGTAACTATGAAGTTTAGCATCCAGGCATCCATGAAAACAGAATTTATTACATTTAACGGAGTTAGAAGTTAGCAGGAGGTTAGCGGAAGTTAGCTCGCTAGTTACCTCAGCATGATATAGCATGTTCTGACTGAGAGATTTCTGAAAAAATTCAAACGTACAGCTCTGCTATCACTTCCAACATAAATGAAGACAGGAAACTAAACAGCAGTGACGTTTATAAAGTTACTGAAGTTGGGCTAGCTGGTATATAATGATGTGCTACGTGATCGCTAGCGACTCAGCTATGTTAGCATAACATAAACAGTGAAGCTGGAGGACGAACACTAACACTTTTCCACTCGATAAAAGTTAACGTGAAGGTTCCTGATGGTTAGAGACAAATACAGTCGCATGGCAGGATGCTGTAAACGGACCAAACTTCAGTCAGAAGAACAACTGAGATAATCCATCCACAATACGAGGTTAGTGATTAATATACTGCAACAACATGGGAATAGAGCAGCTGTGATAGAATACAGCATTAATGAATCAATGGTACAGAAGTGGAGGAAGCAAGAAGAATGAGTTTAATAAAGTTTGATTCATCTGACTGCTTTGTTTCACTTAATGTGTCTTATAATCCCGTGCACCTTATGGTCTGAAAATACATATTTGACTTTTTTATTTGGCACACTGCAGTTTAATGTTGCAAAGCACCTCGTTTTAACTTCAGTGGATATTATACGTGGTTATGCTCAGGATATGTTTATATAGGTTTAATGCACATAAAACAGCTGCTTGTTTAAGTGAAAATACATGGATGGGGTTTTTTTGCGCTAGCAAAGTTGTGGAGTTGCATTTTGTCTCGCATCAATTATATCGTCAGTTATATCGTTATCGCAAATTTTCAAATCTATATCGTGATAAATATTTTTGGCCATATCTCCCTGCTCTAGACAGAAGTTTTATGGAAATATTAAAGCAAACATCAACATCTGAAATTATTCCAGGCTGGTAAATCCAGTTTTGAAGAATCAGAATGGTTTTTACGCCTGAGCAATGAGAAGGTTGAAAACCACTAAGTTCAAAAGGAACTATGGCATGATGCAGCAGCAGGGGAGAGCGGGAGGGTGAAAATGAGAGAACCAACCCTTGGCTGTTCGGCGCACAAACTGTGCAGCTCTCTGTTTGCTGAACGAAGGCCAACTCCGACGGAAAGCGTTGCCAGAATGAGGAGAGGCGTCTGCTGAGCCATGTTACAACATACAGTATTTACCTTGGAAATCACGATTTCTTACTTGTGACTGTTCTAAGAGCGGGTGCTTACAGGTTTGAACGTCTGGAGCTAATACACGCACACATCCCTCAAAGGCAAGTGCCTAATGTTAACCAAATCCAGCCTCTCAGCTCCAATTTTGTGCTGCGATGACAGCGAACCCACGCTGCTGCACTCACCCAGCACTGTGCCGATCTTATTGGTCAGGACGGAGTCGGTGTGGTCCAGCCAGCCTCCTCCGCACAGGCCCTCTTTGAAGCGGTTGAGGATCGACTGATTGGACAGCAGCACCACCAGGATCCACAGAGCTGCCGTCACTGTGGTGGAGTGGAGATGTTCTTCCATGAACATCAGGAGCCAATCAAAGCCCAGCGTTCGCACCAGCTCCTCACACGCCCTGCAGGGAGAAAAAGTTTTGCAGGTTTACTGTTACTTTAATATCAGTTCTTTTCACAACATTTTAAATACTTTGTCAATATTTCTGCTTCTGCTTGCTCATTATATCAACCAGTGTCATTATAATCTCCATCTCTGTCAGCCGCTGGGCATATTGCCATTATTTGAGTCAAGTTGAGCCATATTCCAGTAATAACTGGAGCTAAATAGCTTTTTAATGATAAAAGTCTTTAAAAGATCAAAGAACAAGAATAATGTTGTGTGGCGCTTTTATGATTGATTATTCATAGTTTTCAAAATAAATAGACAGCCTGAGAGTTTGCATTTTAACTTGAAGCTTTCAGGATGAGCAGATATGACAGAAGGAGCAAATAACAACACCCAAGGCTAGAAAAATTAAAAATGCTAGTTGGCTTAGTTTGCAAACTGCAGTTCCTCAACTGCCCACTTGGGGTGCCTCCAAGCTCAGACCATATAAAAGTGTTTTCACTGTTGCAGTCTCTGCGCTTTGAGGCAGGAAGTGATGAATGAGCAGCAGATCTTTTTTTGACCATTTATGTACCCAACTTTACACAAATAAGTAAGCATGCTAACAGCCTACTGCACAAACAGATTTAATCTCTGTAGCTAATTTCGATCTTCACAACAACTGCATGGGGTGATTTCATTTATTATTATTTTTAAATAAAACATCTTTTTAAGACTATTAAGGTTTAAAGTTATAACGTTAGAATTATGGCAGCTATGATAGATGGTAAATGCTGACACAGGCAGCTGTATCTGCCTGTTAGGCGTTAACTACGCTAACCAGAATCACTAAACTGGAGTTTGCGACCATGTTTGTGTTGCTGCCTATTTATTAAAATAATGTGGCTTAAAGAGAAGTTAATTCTACCAACAGACGATCCCAGAGCTCTGTGCTCCAGAGTGAAATCAGAGTATGTTAGTTAGGAATTATTATTAGCAGATATGTGTGTCTGTACCCCTGCAGTCTGTGGATGGTCATTAAGCTACAAGCATAACTTTACTTCTCTAGTTCAACGTGGCATGGCTCTAACTGCTATTTTTTTAATCTGTACAACGTCTGGAGGAGAGCGGTGTCTTACTGGGCATTAACTGTGCACTTCTCTTTCGTGGTGAAAAGCAGTTTAAGAAGGCTGTCCAGCAGTCGATTTCTCAGCAGAATGAGGTTTGCTGATAGGAGGCCACCAAAGTCATCATCATTTCCTGCAGATGCACCAAATGTTTCATATTTATTAAGGATAGAAAAACAGTCAAGCACTGACCATATACTTTTGGCCACACGTTATTTAGGATAGAGGTGCAAGAAGTCAGATCAACACTAATATCACTCATACCTCCGTCTATCTTCTCCTCATTATTGATTTCCATGACAACAAACTTCTCACACACGGCAAATGTGGGAAGAGTGGAGGAGATGAACTGGCCGAACCTGTGGAGACAGCAAACGGTCTTATGCTGCACTGGCATGGATCATCATCACCGACGTTCACGTAGCGGCTACACGAGCGCGTTCTTACCGCAGCAGGTCGTACGGGTTGGGGAAGCCTTGCAGCAGCAGACTGAGCACGTTGCTGATGGCGGCGACAGTGGGCTGGGACAGCGTGGTGTCTCTCAGGGTGAGCAGCAGTCGTGGGATGAGCTGAAACTCTCTCAGGAGTTTAGCATTTTTAGCCGCCTCACTATTCGACACAGTCAGCAAAACACACAGTGAGACGCTTTCACGTTAAAATGAAAATAATTGTGCCAATCAGCAGTTACAAAAAAATAAAAGTCATTTTATTCTTCATGTGATCTGTTTCTTGTTCAGGGAAACTTCCTTCTGACACTTGCCTGGATTCTGTCAGCAGTTCAATGAAGTGCTCGAACAGAGACAGATGGAGCTCGTAGGGAGCGTGCAGCCAAACCTGAGGAGCAGACGGAGCAGACTCAGACCCTGCCGCACAACTCATTTCTGGCAGCACAAACTTCTGGCACAGAGTAGCTCAGTTCCTTAACACTTCAACATCAAAAAAACACTTTTTTTCCCTTTCCTGTTCTAACAAATGCAAAAATATACCTGCAAACTCTCCGTTTTATTAGCCGAGACGGGTTTAAGTGGAACAAGACTTTTATCAATGCTAAATAGGCAAGCTTTCTTTGACAGCTGCACACTAATGTCCTTATTTCAGTTGGCTCACAAGCATTATGGGTCAACGGGCCCTGTAAACACTCACCTCAAAGTCACACAGTAGGTCCTGGAAGGCCGTGGAGTTGGGGATGATGGAGGTTTCGTGGCCGCTGTCAACTGTTCCCACCAGAGAGAAGGTGAGGTGGAGGATGTGGCTGTTTAGCAGCGAGCGCTTCTTCTTTAGGAGCATAGCCAGCAACTAAAGACGAAGACAAAACAAATATGCATTTACTTGTCTTTGTGTACAGACTTAAACTTGGCTTTCAGTCTGTGAACTCATTGCTGGGTCATATTCACATTAATCACACTGTCACTAACAGTAGTCTGTGCTTAGTCTGACACAGAAACACGTTCAAAAAATATGTAACTGGAGACAAATGAGCATCCATCCATCCATCTTCCGCTTATCTGGGGCCGGGTTGTGGGGGCAGCAGCCTAAGCAGAAAAGCCCAGACCTCCCTCTCCCCAGCCACCTCCTCCAGCTTATCCGGGGGAGCACCAAGGCGTTCCCAGGCCAGTCAAGAGATATAATCTCTCCAGCGTGTCCTGGGTCTGCCCTGGGGCTCCTGCCAGTGGGACATGCCTAAAACACCTCACCCAGCGAACCACCTTAACTGGCTCCTTTCGATGTGGAGCAGCAGCGGCTCTACTCTGAGCCTCTCCCGGATGGCTGAGCTCCTCACCCTATCTCTAAGCGAGAGGCCAGCCACCCTTCGGAGGAAGCTCATTTCCGCGATCTTGTTCTTTCAGTCACTACCCACAGCTTGTAACCATAGGTGAGGGTAGGGACATGGATCAACTGTTAAATAGAGAGCTTCGCTGTTACACAGCTCTCTCTTCGCCACAACGGATCGGTACAGCGTCCGCATCACTGCAGCTGCCGCAGCAATCGTCTGTCGATCTCCCGCTTCCTTCTCCCATCACTCGGACAAATGAGCATTTTGTAAACAAATTTAGAAAAGTAGAAGCAACACCATTAAAGTACAACGGAGAGCATTTATTCACACACGTGGTGTGTGAATAAATGCTGTGCAAATCGCACTATTCATTTAAACACTACAGTGTTTAAATGTGAGAGAAGCGAATGCCTTGCGTCCCAATTTACGAATGTTTGGATGGCAATTTTTAGAAAAACTCAGTAATTATCCTGGAAATGTAACTAAAACTTTTAATTTAAGTTTTAATAACTTACCTGGTAACCTTTGATGCGCTCCATCTCCTTACTGGCCAGCGGGTTGCTTTTTACAACACACACTAAAGCCTTGACAGCCGCATACAGTCCCTCCACATCTGACGCCATGGCAACCAGACCCAAAATGGCCGCTGCCCCTCCCACATACTGCAGGTTGGTGGCCACAGGTTTGGGCACGAATGCACGAACACCTGACGGAGGGAGAAAGAGAACAAGTGAGTTTTCATCCACTAGAGAACAGCGTGTGGTATTCTGAGTCGCGCAGATTTGGTTTACCTAAATATCCAATCACAGCAGCTCCGATGGTGCGTGCGGGACCATTAAGGTGACCGGCGGCATTGTGAATCAGTTTTACTGGAGTGGCATTTTCATGAGAGGACACGGCGAGCTGAAGAAGATGGAAAAGAAATGACAGAAATTAAAAACACACACACACACACCTCAAGTATGTCTCCAGACGGCAACTCGACGGTTACTTTTAAACTCTCTACTTCGTCAGAGCCGCTTTCACACAACTTTGCACCATTTCCTCATTTGTTAGTCAAACGTTTGTTGCTGTGGATGTTTGTCTATGAGTAAGAATGTTTTACTGTTAGACGCTGCAGTCTTGCACCAAGATCTGATCAAAAGCTTTACTGAGCTGAAATGAAATATTGGATTCTTTCAGTTAATTCGGGGAAGGTAAAAACAGCATTATGCAACATTGGCATTTAGAATAATTGTGTATTTATGGAGTTTTATTTCTCTCAACATGACACCCATGTTTAGCCAAGTGAGAGGGTGTGAAAGACCCAAACACTAGGCTTAGTTTGCTAAGAGGGAAGTGATAATGCTGCATGAGAGGACAACAACTTATTTTCGTTCCCCTCTGCACAGTGAGTGAGTGTCTTCCTACTCTGTGACAGGTCTCTGCTGCAGAATTGCTGCCTCTGTAATTCTCTGCACTTCACTTCCTGTGAGTTGCTGCGGGAGACGGAGCAGGAGAGACGGGCAGGCTGGGAAAGTGACAAGTGTAGAGAAAGAGATAACACAGAGCTCATCTGGAGCTCCAACACACACTCGTGGTGGGACTGTGTGTGCTACTTCCTTTAAATGCATCATTTAAATGCAATGGACTTGAGTTTTCTGTTGAAAAATGAAATTGACCTTTGCAAACCATTAAGTGTGTGAATGCACATCCATAGCCATTTCCAGATATGCACAGCAGCCCTATACTTTCCTAGAAGTTTCCTAGACAGGGTGCATGTGTCCGATGTAATGGAGTACTTCATGTAACACGAAGTCATGCAAAGCAGGTGATTCCCTGCTGCGAAAAGGACGTCTGTGGAAAATGCCCCAATCTAACAATCCTGAAATAGTCTCAAATCCATGTGTGAAAACAGCTTATATGTGTGCTTACACTTTGGACCTCAATTTGGAGTTTTTCTGCTTGTATTTAATTATTTATTAACTTCAAAGTCTTTCCTCTCTGCAAACTTTACACTTGTGCTAAGGGTAAACACGTCACCACGTGGCACAGTAGCAGAGGGAGAGACAGGTTTCTTTTTTCAGTCGGTTACGTCAGCCAGGATGATGTCATCTCAGCCAGTGTGCTGCACACTTCAATAGAAAACTGAATTTAGAGTTACGGTTTAAAGGTTACTGTAACGGAAATAATAGATTCTTCAATGAAACTTTGACAGAATATCTGACAGTAAGATTTCCATTTAGCAGACAAACCTGCGGTGACAACAACATTAAAGCAGTGACTTTTAATTCCTTGCGAAGTCGTGCGTCTGACCTGTTTGGCGATGGCTTTGCTGTCCAGTTTGTTGTAGCTTTTCCTGATTTTGGCCACAGTGAGAGTCAACACAGAGAGCGCATACAGACTGAAAGACACCTTCTCCTCTGGCACCAGCACCACCGGAGAGGCCGGCGCTACCTCCGCCTTGGAGTCCTTACCTGCAGGAAGGGAAAAATGGAGAAGGTAAAAAGTGAGTAAAAATTTAAAAAAAAAAAGAGGAGCCATGTATGGATGAACGCTGGGAGAAAAGAAGTGATGCAAGGTGGTTAAATGACAGAACAAAACTAAAGAAAAGCATTAAAGTAGAGCAAGGATTTGGAGCCTGGTTAAAAGCAGGTCTGCAGACTGTACGTCGAGGTCTGGTGGTCCACTCACAGGGGAGGTAGACGGCCTGAAAGCTGCCCACGTAGTTGGGTCCAAGCTCATAAATGGCAGCGACGCTGGCGGCAGGTAGGAACTCCTCCAGGAAGTGGGTAGGCCCAAGACGCCACACCAGGCTGGAGAGCTGGCGCTGGGCAGGGGGTGTCCCTATGTACCCATAAACAGTACTGACGACAGGAGGGTTGGTGGAGCTGGAGCCGCCTGGAGCGCTGTGGATGTAGTGAAGCTGGAGAAGAGGAAAGGTGAAGGTAATGACTCAAAAGAGGGATTTCTATAAGATATGCAGAAATACGACTGAGCTGACACATTCATGTTCTCAGACAGTTTTTTGTGCTATGAAATGCAGACGTAGCCCGCCACAAACTTCAGAGACTACAAAGAGAAATGACTTACATTTGACTTGTTTATTGGCTCAGATCACAACAGAGCTTCAGAGCATGTGAGATACACAAACTCATTTCAATTATATGCACAGTTGAAGTTTGAACCCACTTAATTGGGAACCGGTCCCGTATGCTGTCCCCTCTGACAGGATTAAATAATCATCAAGTCTATATTTCAGGGAACAGAACTTAAAAACATCATAGATCAAGGGCTCTGATGATTTTATCAGTTAATATTCTCTGCTGGGTCAGTGCACAGACACACATGATTTACTCCTGCGTTTGTCTTTTGTCAGTGTGAGTCAGAGACTGATGAGTTGATAGTTTGCTCTGATAACTCCTTTTGTGTCCTTTTCTTTGGGGAAGCAGGCTAATTAAATATGCATGCGTTACCTATTTACGTCAGTGATGAATTAAATGGCTGGATGGAGCTGATAAATAATCGAGTTGACCTATCAGCTCCTGGATTTTAACAGCTCAGATGTGCGTTTATGTTCTAAACACGTCACAGGCACAGTGAAAACAAGCAGAAATAGTTATTATTTAGCTTACTGCTAACAGTTCTAAACTAAGCAGAGGAGGAGGTATCTGGGGGTCTCGTTCACGAGGGGAGGGGACAGTTGAACGGGAGACTGGCAGATTGATTGCTGCAGCATCTGCAGTGATGCGGATGCTGCACCGGTTCGCTGTGGTGAAGAGACAGTTGAGCGTAAAAGTGAAGCTGTCGATTTACATCCCTAATCTCATCTGTGGTCATGAGCTCTGGGTAACGACTGGAAGAATTAGACAGCGGATACAAGTGGCGGAAATCAGAAGTCTCTGAAGGGCGGCTGGACTCAGCCTTAAAGACAGGGTGGGAAGTTCACTGATTTGTGAGGGACCCAGAGTAGACCTGATACTCATCAACATCAAAAGAAGCCAGTTGGGGCAGTTCAGGCATCTGGTTAGAAAGACTCCCAGGCACCTCCTGGGCGAGGTATTGATTACTGGGCATGTCCTACATGGAGGAGGACCTGGGGCATACACAGGACAGCCTGGGGCTTGCTACACTGTGGAAGGTCTGGGCTTCTCCGATAGGCTGCCGCCCTGTGACCTGGCCGTGGATAAACAGCAGGATGGATGGAAAAACGGTGCATCTTAACTTGGTTTTCAGACTTCGACCTATCAGACCTACTCAGAATTTTAACTTATGTCACCAGAGCAGATGGAGAATCTGTCTCTGCCTCCGGCCGCCCAGCACTCAAGACTAAAGTGCGACTGATTCCAGTAAAGAACATACGGCAGAGTTGAGTAAATAACTACACATGACGAATGTTCGGGAAATCTGTTCGTCTCACGTGTCTGAAAGAAAAAATAAATCGGTTGATACTTTGGAATATCAGATTTTTAAATCACCAAATATTGTTATCGATCTTAAAAATCCAATATCAGGTTCTTACAGACACAACATACTCGGCGGCCATAGAGGGACATTCAAAAAGTCATCTGCACTGCAGGAAGATCCACAATGAGATCAGGAGCCATGCTTTTGTTTCAAGGTCTCAAAAAAATCTATTTCAAAGTGCAATCGCTGCTGAGTCCAGGTGGGTTCCAGTTCGCACTGAAGCATCCCCGCAGAGTAATCCTCTCACCACCACGTTTCACCGTGAGGACGGTGTTCTCTGGGTTGTTCACCTCCTCCTTTGTTCTCCAAACATAAGCAGCATCTCTTTGGCCACAGAGCTCTAGTTTGTTTCATCTGACCTAAAGACGCACTTCCTGTGTACATAATCTTTCTCCAGGGTGTTCTTAGCGTACCTTTATCTGCAGAAGTTGGGTTTTTTCCTGTGTGGGGTTCCAGTGATCGTCTTCTTTGAGACTACAATGACTTGGCAGTTGTTCTGGGGTCTTTGGACACATCAACACTCAACAGTGTCTTTGAAATCTTTGCTTCTACCTCAGACAGGCTTGTTCCGCACTGTGTGGCTCTCCTAGAATCCTTCTCACTCCAGTTCTGGATATATGGAAACGCTGTGATAACTCTGTATATCCATTTCCTGCTTTGTGAGCATCAACAATTATTTTAAGTCTGAACTGATTTCTTTGTTTTTAGCGTGATGCTTTCTCAAGTGACAGTTTAAACCCTTGCTGAAGTTTTTATACTTTGTGTTAATTGAAAGATAAACTCAGTTTTAACTTGACTTTAGACCGTTTTAAAAACTTAAAGCACATCATTGTACAGCAGTGGTTTGTGCAAAGCTCAATAAAAAGTCAGGGGCTAATAATACTGACACAGATAACTTTTTTTTTCTGAAATAATTCTGTTGTTTGTTTTTTTATTTAAATAAACAAACACATGGAGCATTTTTTTTAAACAACCAGGGCCTTAATAGTTCATTCTTAAAATCACAAGATTCATTTATGACCAATCAAAACGCCTGATGTTACACAACAGTGAGTGACGCAGAGACACTGACTGTGGGAAGGATAAAAAGGGATATGAAAGGAGAACTACTGCTCAGCACAAAACAGCATTTCAGCAGTTTTCTGAGCAGACTTCATGTCAGAAATAAAACGTATCATCTATTCATTATTCACACATCAAGCCACTCCTGCTGTTGTTACTGGCTACTTTTGCCATTTAGACCACCTGGGAGGTGCCTGCACACCTTTTGCTTTACTGTCACTCTTTTACAAGCTAAATGCAACCACACGAACACTTAGACCCATATGAGACACACGACCAGCCTGTTTTTTCCTGTACACGGCCCTCAGCAGGAAATGAAGCCGCTGTTATCAGTGCCGTTAAGGAGAAGCTGTGACTTGCGGTCTCAGCCTATTCCCTATTCTGCTGTCTAATCTCAGGGGAATCTAAAGTCACTGAACCACAAACCACATCACAGTCTGCTGACTGCAGCACTCAAAAGCTGCTGTTTAAAGGTCGGAGTTAGAAACGTACGCCACTGCTGCTTCTCAACGCCAACCGTGATCAGAAGTCCAAATAAGACGAGCTAATTATGGTCGACTTCCAAACACAAAGCCGTTGTTGCGGCGTACTTACCTACTGATGCATAAGAAACTATCAGCACACTCATAGTTTTAAATCGGGCACTAGCTCACCGTTTCTTTATACAGCAGCTGTCTTTAAAAACAGGTAACCGTGAATATGAGATGATGGAGATAGTTTTTATGTATATGACATATAGTCTGATTTTATACCCATAAATCCATCTACATTTATTACAAGACTTAACTGATATATCCTATTAAAGATATACTGGCAAGCTAGGTTAACCCTCCTGTTACTGCACCTTTACCAGGGTACAGGTTTACAGCTGGAGTTTGTCCTGTGGTGCTGCACTGCTCTTGTTCTGTTCATGCAAAAAAAAAAAAAAACAACCCAAAACTTCCAACAAACACCCTGCATGCAACAAAGCCTGTTCACCCGCGGTTGGTCAACAGAAACTGGACAGTTTAGTACAGTTTTCCTAACAGCTGGATCTCGACAGGAACAACAATGCGAGATCTGCAATGTGGATGTTGGTTATTGCTGACACGCCGCGTACTAATTTTACCTTGACAGTGCTGATGAGCTGGCCGTCGATGTACAGCGTGGCCATGCTATTCTTCAGCATGCCTTTGCTCATGACCAGCACCAGGTGGTGCCACTGGCCCTCGGCGATCAGCTCGCCACAGCGGAATCGAGCGCAGCAGGGAAGGATCTCGTAGAAGGAGGCTTCTTCGCTAGAATCATCCGCTGCTTGATGGGGGAAGGCAGAGAGAAGCAGGGGGCAACATCAATGAGCCAGAGAGCTCCAGCAGAAGTGAGTACATTAGCTCAGGGTTAAAGCCCCAGAGAGGAAGCCTGTTTGGTCGTAACAGAAAGTGCACATTTCTCCCACTTGCTCTCTGTAACACTGGAAAGGTCATATTTATCAAATATAATCTCTAAACAAAACTGTATCAGCATTTTAAACTCAAATATCTAACAGAAAGTTTTAATTTCTTTTCTGGGAATATATCCTGTATGAAAGTGCATCATCCCAAAAACAAAAAAGTAATGGCTTTTGGCATACAAGCTTGAGATTTCACAGATTTGAGATAATAATTTTCTCCTGATGGTTCACCAAAAAGAATCTTGAAGCATGGACAAAGTATAGAGGTCTAGAGGATGGTTGTGCAGCGGCGGATTATTAATTCTTGTGGTTATGCTGCAAACCGGAGTTTAAGTCTAGTGCTGCCACTTACAGTATGTCTGCAGCAGCTCCTCCTTGGTGGAGACGGTGAGCGAGCGGTCTTTGGCTGACAGCACCACAGCCAGGCACACATAATGCTGCTCCGAGGAGTTGGCCCGACGGACGATGGTCAGCAGCCGCACCGGGTGGGCCTGAGGGGATGTGCTGAACCTCTCCACGCAGAACCAAGTGGAGTAACTCAGGCCTGATGGGGGAGGAAACAGGCGCTCGCCTGGGTAAGGAAGGGGGGAGTGAGAAAAGATAGAGGTTTATTTGTTTTTATTCATATATATATATATTTTAAAAATTCACAATTATTTTTATCTCAATGCTTTACATATTAAATCCATCCATCCATAATAGATGGGTCCACATTGTGGGGCAAACAGACAGGCCTCTCCCCAGTCAACACCTCCAGTTCTTCAGGAAGGCCACAGAGGTGTTCCCAGCCACTGGAGACACGTAGCCTCTGAAGTGTATCCTGAGTCTTCCCCTGGGCTTCCTCGCCACGTGACCTGCTCAACAGGTGAGCTGACTGAAATATCTCCACTCGTCCTGCTATGAGCCCACTTGTCAATGTAGATTGACCAGAGTGTGAAAGCAACACAGTGAATTGACTGTGTTGCTTTCAGCTCTTCTCTTTTTCTCATGCATCATAACACATTTACTCGGGGCCATGATACCTACATCTATGTAAACATCGCTAGTGGCTCAATGGACTGTTTTAAGAAAGACGTAAAGCTTCAGGGACCAAAACTGAGCTTTCATCAGTTTGTGATCAAAGACATTTTCGTCACTTTACATAGTTTTTGGACAGATTGTTTGTTCTCGTCTCGCCAGTCCTGAGTTATTGTAGGCTTGATTTTTTTTTATTATTTCTGATCTTAAATGTTGTGTTTTCTTGCATTTATTAATGTGACATACTGCAAACAGCTAACCTATTTGACTCATCTTATCACACCTATGAAAAAATGCTCTTATTTTTCTTCTGAGTCATTCTCCATATTTTCCTGGTTCAGATTTGCATTCTGCAAACGTTTGTTTTGCGTCGGTGCTTTATCTGTGCCAAATACACCACATTAAATTATGCCATGTTTATGTATGATCAGCCAGAGCTGCAGAACAGCACACCGAGGGTGTAGGAAAGATTTCAATTCAGCCTCCGGGTGTAGATCGAGGTGTACAGTAGCTCGCATTACTATTAAAACGAGCTAAAACTTTGACGTAAGCTGCCAAAACATGAAGGCAGTACTCTGTCGTCCAGATTGGTTAGAAAAGATCTCAGAGCAGAGTCTGTGGCTCGGGATGAGGTTGTCACTCAAATGGTTATCAGACTTGACCAAATAATGGGGCTGTCTGTGGACTCCATCACAAACTGTAGAAAACTGGTTTGAGGGATTACATCGAATTCTTATGCATATCAATTTACACTTGGTGCAACATTGTTGTTGTGAGCAGAATGACGATATTTTGATAAATGAGCCTCTGGATGGTGTCATTCACAGATACGGGTCAGACCGAAGAGGATGAGGAAAGAGAAGGAAGGAAACAGAGAGGAGACGGGACAGAGATAAATGAGGATATGGAAGGGGAAAGTGACAAAGAATGGATAGAATCAGGGCAGGGAAAAGGAGGAAGAATGAAGGAGACTGAGATAAGCAGTGAAAGGGACAGAGAAAAGGAAAATGTGAATGACAGGAAGAAATGAGGGAGGAACGAATGAGGTCTATAAATAGAGTTGGGTGACTAGCAGGAGAAGACGAGAGCAGAGCAGTGTGGGGTGGATGAGCACAGAAGGAGCGGCATGAATAGGTAAACAGATGGAGGAACGATAGTCATGTATGAGTGGATGGAGAGGAGGGTGGACTGGGAGGAAGAGGAGAAAGGAGAGTCTAGCTGTGCTTCATAAATACTAAATGAGGCTACACACTAAAAATTCAAGCGTAACATCGCAGACAGTTTATATGATAAAATCTATTCTGTAAAATATCAATATTGTTTATGAGGTTTTTCATAACAAACACATTTTATTTTTAACACACTAAAACTAACGACTCAAGGACAGGTGAGGTCTGAAGCTCGAGATATGCAGACATGTGTTTTTCTTTTTGCATAAAAGACGAAAAATGATGAAAACAGAAGAAAAAAGATCAAAAGCAAAAGAAATCCAAAGAGGTTTTGCAAAGACACACAGCTGCTTTAAAGAAAAGGAAGGAGAGTGAGAATAAAGATGATGGTGAAATGGAGAAAACAACAACGAGGCCGATGGAACATAAACAGAAAAAACGAGACGAAGCGGCAGACGCGGTGATCCGAGTGGGATGTGTGTCGTTAAAAATTAAACACCAAGCAAAAAAGGGAAATGCACAAAGAGTTTTTGTGTACCTGTGGGCTAAAAATGAAATTAGGTGGGATGAAACACAGGAATCTATTCTTACTCATCAATTGAAAACGCTTGTTTTAAGGGGCGGCTGTGGCTCAGGAGGTGTAGCAGGTCATTTACTAATCTACTAATCGGGAGGCTGGTGGTTCAATCCCAGTGTGCATGCCAAAGAACCAGTCAATTTACTATTTCTGAAACAACAGAAATGAGCAAGCCAACAGGATAAAGGACAAAAACGTATCATAAAGGAACTTAGAGTCATTTGCAAGAAGTGAAATCCAACGAGCAGCACTCGAATGCTTTGCTTTACACAGTTTCCTGTTGCTTCTTTTCATGAGAGAGGACTGAACGAAGAGTGGAGCTGACGCACTGACACAACATGACTGATCTACTTTGATGTGACATGTTCTCACAAAGACACAGATGAAGGTTTGTGGATATGATTACAGCTAAAGACCGCTGACTCTTCTGCTAAATTCTCACTTCCTCCCCACATCGGATGCACCGTATTTCCTCTAATAAAAACTGGCAGTTAATTAAAAGCCGGGAAAGCAACAAAGGCCTTCATGCCACAAACAAAGGCCATCCATAGTTTAACTGTTTACACATTAACCTAACAAGCGAAAGATCCCCGACTCTATCCCCCGAGAAGACGCAAATCCCTTAGGGGTTGCATCAGGACACCTCTGTCAAATCAAACATGCAGAGTTGCCCGCTGTGGTGACCCCGGGTGAATAAGGGAGCAGCTGAAAGGAGCTCTACAGAGTGACCAAAAAAATCCACAAAGGTGCATAAAGTTTAATTTAGTTAAATATAATATAGTTAAATATAAATGCTATATAAATGCAATCCAATAATGGATTGCATTTATATAGCGCTTTTCAAGGCACCCAAAGCGCTTTACAATTCCATTACTCATTCACTCTCACATTCACACACTGGTGGAGGCAGCTACGGTTGTAGCCACAGCTGCCCTGGGGCAGACTGACAGAAGCGAGGCTGCCACATCGCGCCATCGGCCCCTCTGGCCAACACCAGTAGACGGTAGGGTAAAGTGTCTTGCCCAAGGACACAACGACCAGGACAGAGAGCCCGGGGATCG
The DNA here is from genome assembly GCF_057381915.1 of Diplotaxodon limnothrissa. Lineage (NCBI taxonomy): Eukaryota > Metazoa > Chordata > Actinopteri > Cichliformes > Cichlidae > Diplotaxodon > Diplotaxodon limnothrissa. Next base: position 36,907,584 of record NC_140607.1, read on the forward strand.
AACCGGCGACCTTCCGGTTACAGATACGCTTCCCAACCCCCTGAGCCACGGTCGCCCCAATGTGTCAGCCAGTTTTATAAAATAGACTCGACATTATAATAAAGCAGTTCTTCTGTCTCATTGATCCAGTCTCCGTTTTGCTGTGTCCAATGCAAAGCTGTAAATGTGAAACCACTGCACAAAGTGTTGAGTTTGTATTAACAACACAAAGCAGCAACCTTAACGGAGGCGATCAAAAGGAGGCTTTGCCCTCATTTAATTGAAGAATTATGACAGAAGACCTGCGTATAATAAAGTTTTGTTACCTTCTGATGTGATAAAAACATTTCAGCATCAAAGAACCATTCACTGTTTAAAAGCAGTTTATTGCATGTCAGTTTTAAAAAGTCTTTATTATTTTTACTTGTCACTGCAGGAAAGCACCGGTGGAGTTAATGGTGCCAAAGTTTAATGCAGAACAGACAAAAACTGCAGTTCCCCTTGGTGTGTGGTGAATCCGTCCCACAGACTTCCATGTTAAAAAGCCAGTTTAACAGCATGAAAGCATGTTTACAGCCTGCCACAGAAACATTTGGGGTCTCGATGGATAGTTTCGCCCTTCATAGCAACCGTAACTTGGATACCGTCAAACCTCCAAGTTTTAACACTTCTGAAAGGCTGTTTCCTAATCCTGTCAGTCAGGTGACCTTTGCTTTGTTTGTGGCAATGATCATTTTCTGCTTACGTGCAGCAAAGACAAACAGTCAGCACATTAAGCATGTGACTTTTCTGCTTTTCACCATTTTTAGAAAAGCAAATCCATTACTACTCTGTCCTTTGGTTATTGTAAGGGCTAGAATTAGTTATGTCACTGACCTTTATGTTTCAGCTTCAAAGTGTAGCTCGGTGGGCCGCTGTGCCTGGTTAACCTATAAAATCAGCCTCCACGTTCATGCTAGCAGATACCCCGAGGCCCAACCAGTCGGTGACCTTTGTGCTACAGTAAATGGAATCTGACCCAGCACAATGATCTATTTTTACCTGTGCCCATCCCGCTCAGCACTGCTCCGTCGCTGACACCTGAAGCATTGGTGTTGTTGGTGGGGGCGTTGTGAGGCGCCAGGCTGGGCAGGAACAGACACCTGCACGGGACAAGAAGAGGACAGATTAACGGCTGCTATCTGGGGAAACGGCCGTGACAGACACAAGACACGTCAACAGCTTGCACGCGCATTTGTTGCGCGAGAGATTTACTGCGCGTTTGCTGAATGTCCGCTCCAGTCTGGCTCCATCGCTTAGGTAAACTGTTAGAAAAATTCCTCCCAACTTCCAGAAAACAGTATGGTAATTCACACGCTTCAAAACACAAGCTTCATGTTATAATATGGAAATTTTGAGCTGCCTAATACTCGCGGATTAATTATGTATGAGAAGGAGATAGAGGTGGGATGAAAGCGCACATTCAGAATCATTTTTCAAAGGAAATCTGTTCAAAGTCAGCTGCAGCCCCCCTGCACTCGCTAAGGTTGGTGCTGATAGTGATGATAATGATGATAATATTCCAATTAATTGTCAAAAAACAGGGTGATGCCTGCACAGTGAGACCACATACACAACTCCTCAGTAAGCTCGAGTCTGATGTCTGTATGCACTGCCGTCCACTTTCTCAAGGACTTCTCCTGCAGACAAAGGCTGGCAATCATTCGACAGAATTACAAAGATTTTTCTTTGTGAGTTGGCGTTGCGTTCTGCTGACTCACTGCCCCTCGGTGAAGGTGCCATTTTCTCCTCTCTAATCATCCTGAACCAGTACTGAAGACACTGGTGCTCTGGGAAATGAACAGGAGGATTTGGGGTTTTCCCCTCTTCAGGGGAGACAAAGAAGTCCTTAGAGTGTGTCAAGGCCAATTCATCCAGAAACCTGACAGATTTGAACTGAGCTGCACTGGAGGACACTGCAAAAAGCCCAATTAAAATAACTGTAAATCTGCAGTATTTCACTGTAAAGTAAAATAAATGTAAATCTGTGGAAACCCAGTTAAAATAGCTGGAAAGCTAAATTAAAACTGCAAATTTGTAGTTATTTACTACACTTTTACTATTTTACTACAGATTTACAGTTCTTTCACTGTAAAGTAAAATAACTGTAAATCTTCTGTACAATAATGAACAACAGAATAACTGTATTTATAAAACTCAATTTCTCTTACAGATGTACAGGTATTCCAGTTTTACAGTTATTTGACTGTAAAGTAAAAACATATTTTATTGCAAATTTACTTTTTTTTTAGTGGAAACTACAAAACTGCAGCAGAAATATAGAACTGTATAGATGCAAATACATGATCAGTCTCATCTTTATGAAGCATAGATCGTAAACCAAAGATGCCATTGTTACATCCCCCATCTGAGCTTATTAATGCGACCTTAATAAGGTCACATTATTAAGCTCAGTGAGGGAGAAACTGAGGAACGGAGAGCACTACTGTCAGCTACAAACACCAAACTAAACCCTGATTTCTTGTCCTTTTTTGTTTTAATGGGAACTATTCACACACAAAAAACTAAATGTTGTATTCAATAAGACTTTAAACTAATGATCAACACCATAAACTCATCAGGAAAGTGTTCACCAAGGAAATGAGGGCTGTTTGCTCAACTTCTTTTTCTGCAGCAAGAGGAATTGCTCTCTGCTGCCCATTTAATTAAATCCAACTTTAGGGCACTTCTGCATTGTGTAAACTTTTTAGATGTAGGATACATCCATCTTTGGGACGTGTATGTGTTTTTCTAATATAAAAGCAGTTCAAACCACCTCACTGCAATCCCAAAGTTTTAAAATTAAAACCGAGAGCAAAGCTTGACTGATTTATTTCTGTACTTCTGTCTTTAAAAGAAAGATGACTTACCGCAACTCAGAGGAAATGAACATCGATTTTAACAGCTGTTTTTATGCTGATAAGCACAAATCAATCCATGCACTCAAACGGTGAGGCCAGTGTCACCAGGTATTTACGTATTCTTCTTCTTTAATATAAGTTCATTGTTTTTCAGTGGCAGCAGTAACGTGTAATGGGATAAAGTACAGACTGGCTCAAATTGGATACGGACGTATGAGTTTCTGGAAACCCAAAACAGTTGTCTCATTTTTCATGAGATTTATTAATGATAATGGGTAAAACTGGACTACACAAGCAATGTGAGCATCTCCTTTTATCTTGACATAACTGTAACAGTCACACATAAAACCTTCATTTTTATTTGTTCGCCACAAATTCTGCATTTTAATAGCCACAGTCACGGAGCCCACAATGACCTGGTTTTTTCCCACCTCCTCATCTTCTTTTTCCACCTGGACAGGAAGGTCAGAGGTCAGGGGTAGCTAAAGAACACCGTCCCAGAGGCTGGCAGGGATTCAATAAATTTTTATCAAGGACACTTCTCAAGGACAAGTCACTGCGCTGGGCCCCAGTTTAACAGACAGCCTGTCAAACTAACAAGTACACCGCCCTGCTGCCTCAGAGTAACTACATGTAGCTGTCTCTTTCATCACCCCAGGTTAGGTTATTAAAAAGACAAAGAAGGAAAAAAAAGCACTGCAGGGATTTCACCGGCACGTTATGCTAATTTATCTTCTTCCAGCGAATGTTTTCTCTTTAATTCTTTTAAAAAAATGAAATAAAAAATGTTTCCTCCACCCTTAACCGTCAAGACTGAATCTTCCTGGCCTCATGTGGGTGAGTGTGCATCCATGTGTCCGGCTCTGTGTAAAACTGTTGTGTGTTATAGAGAGTGCGTCTGTGTATGAGAGTCCTAATAGCAGCAGAGGCATCAATATTTCATGTTGACAGATGGGAGAGAAAGGAGAGGCCATCTCTCTCTGGATGTATGAGTGTGCGTCGTGTGTCTCCTCCTCTGGTTAGCAGAAAGTGGGCCACTGCCTCGTTGCCTGTGTGCTGCTGCTGCTTTGCTGCGTTTTCAGGAGAAACTCCATGTTTTATTCTGAGCTGGCTGCTGTGATGAGTCGCACAGGTTCTTCTGAGTAAAGGAAACAGCAAAGCTAAGAAAGTGCGATCGCTCGGAGGGGGAGGGATTTTTCAAAAGCAGTAGATAAAAAGCAACTGAATCACACGCTCGATTCCTGACAATCTCAGGAAGTTTTGACACTACAAGAGGCTTCTTGGAGTTGGTGCACACTTTTTAAAGAGCTTAAAACATGTTTTTAAAACTAAAGAGTTTTTAGAGCATTTCTGAGAGCTAAACAAAGACTAGACTGGATTCCTCCTGTCGTGTAAAGACGGGTTCATTAGTTAAACTAATCATTTTAAATTTGCTGTAAGTGTGGATGTGAGAGTGTCGGTTGTCTGTCCATAGTATAACTCACATTTCATCCTATATCATCTGGGACAGACTTCAGTTAAGTAAGGCAGCACAGACTTCTCGTTTTAATGCAGACTGACTGTGGTTACGTGCAGTCACCCTTCAAAAAGGACCAATCTGAGCCAAGAAAAGCCTGTGAAATAAAAGCTCATCTGTGCCACAACTGAATACTTTCACATGTTCTGAGATAGGAATTTGTCTTAAATAAAGGTGGTTAAAAACATATAGTCAGGGGGCCAGAAACAGGCCGCTGAATGGTTTTGCAAAATTGTAGAAAATATATTAACAGTATAATGTTTTATACAATTAATAACTTATTCATACTTCTGGTGTGGTGATGCTGGCACTGCTACAGACAACTAGAGTGGAAAGATGAATTTTCAGATCCTGTTTGACACACACAAATGTTTGATTTGGAAGATTAGTGCTGTCTTATTGTGTGTAGTACTGACATCACTGCGGTCCTCAGTGTACATGCTGGTGTAAAAACAGGTGGTTAAATCGCATGGCAACCAAGGGCCTGAAAAAGTGCTGGATGTCAGTTTGTTGCTTCCACTTGCTGTTTGTTACAGGCCGAGTCACCGACACGGGATGTTTTGTGCAAATTTAGATATTTGGTCTGCTAAGCTTGCATTTTTTTCATCAGGGTAAAGAGAATCTCACTGCAGTTTTTTTAAATCAAGTCTAGTCTTACAAAACACTGAAGGACCCTGGGTGCAGAAATGCAAACTGAATGAATATACACGTTTCCCCAGCCTCGGCCATCTAATAATTCGGTGCAGTTGGCTCACAGTAACCAACCTGACAGAAAACCTCTACTATGATCTTCTGCAAGATGCACTTATGAATATTCATGAAGAATGTAACACATCACAACTGCGTCTCAGCTCAACATGTCCGCAAAAGCATGGGGGCGAAGTGTTGAGGTCACAGCCCACACACCGTCTTCTGACCCCCGCGCTGACTGTGGTGCTAACACACAACACAAACCGGGGGGTGCAGGGGGCGACATCAGCCGCGGCACAACGAGCAGCCGAGGGCTCCGTGTGACATAAAAGGCGGAAAATAAGCCTATTTGTATGCACAGCTCCACAACTGGAGGCGAATAACAGGCTCCTGCTGAGACAGTAGCAGGTAGAGACACTCACACACAACCTGTTTAGGGCGGGGGAAAATAACGTTACATCCTCAGGCGTGTTTCACTGGCGAGGAAAATTGATCCGCAAAGAGATTTAGGGCGAAAATGGTTTACAAAAGAATGGGCACCATCTGTTACTCCACCCATAAGGACAGGAAAAGTTACAGGAAGTGTTTATGCTTTATATACATCGTATATCTTATAAGAGTATCCAATCACGGGAGTGCACGTTAGATTTTTCTGATGAAAAATAACTGTAAGAATCAAGTCTGCCACTCTTATATGGATATAAAACATTTACAAGTTATACTTCTTTATATACAGATTTGTTTCCATAAAGGCATCAGTATTTTCCAAAATGTACACCAAAGTTTGTCCCGCTCCTTAAGTCTGAAAGAGATTGTCACATTAATATAATTTTTAATTTAATAAGGACTGAAATGTAGAAATGTAATGAACAGAATAGCTGTTGCCTCTGTGTTGCAGGGCACATGTTTACAGGAGCATGTTTTGGTTTCATAGCTGCATTAATGTCAAGTTGATATATACTTTGCAAGCAGCTGTCACAAACATATCAATTCTGTCTCCTGATATCCAAGATAAGCCAAGTTTGGTCAGGCTGAAGGTCAGGTTAGAATCCCCCAGAACTTAATCATGAGACATCCTGTGTGGCAACGTCAGAAATCCAGTGTGTTAAAGACACATGTTAGCATTTTTGAACTGGGCCTCAGAAATGAAAGGTCACAAAGAACCGGGTAACAAAGGTCTCATCTGAATAATGTTACATTGTTGCAAATATCATAATCAAAAATATAACCATTACTGCATACGACTGGAAAACCAAATGCACTTAAGGTCTGTTAACCATAACTTACCCAAAGCCCTCCAGCGAGCTGTCAAACTCCACGAATGCAGGTGTAACAGCTGATCCGTGCAGGCGAATGTCATGGGGGGTTGTCATCGACACCAGGCACTTGACTCGGGTGAGGGGTACGGTGCTGCCCTCAGCGGAGCGCACGAGGCTGCGGCTGATGCGATACTGGCCATTGTCCTCCGCCGGCGTGGTGAAGACGCTGTCGGGGCCGAAGCCCTCCATGGAAGTGGTCATGCTGTCTGTGAGATTAAGAAGGCGTGGTTAGAGTCAAGACATGCAAGATCCACGATTCAGGACTGAAAGGTGGCTCCTGTTTGGTTAGCTATTCAAATCAATAACATTTTATTTATATGGCATCAAATGACAAGAACCGTCGCCTCAGGACGCTTATTAGTCTTACTTTACTTTTTAATTCATGACATTCAAAAGCAGAAAGATGTAATTGTGAAACGTGCAAAATTTTCTAGTTCTGTTTCAGTTCCTTCACTTTGTACAACACATACAGTATCACGCAGCTGTTTGTCTTGCTGAAGACACCTCTATTTAAAGCAGATGACCTGTGATGACATATGTGGACCCTGCCTGTGAATAGACACTCCTGTCATTTTGGTATGAGTCACAAACCGAAGCAAGTCTGTCCACATGGGTGAAGTTTCTCTGTGAGACCAGCATGAGGAATGCCCCGTCTACCTGGAGACTGTCCACGGTATGAGAGGGTTGACTTAACCCAAAGCTTTGTAGGTAGAGCTGTGAAAGGCTGCTGTTGCTTGGCATTTCTCTTTCCTCTTAGAGTCTAAGGATGCAGATTCATGCGAGTCCAAAGGCAAGAAGTATTCAGTCGATGACCCAGCAAACAGCTGAGTAAACACATGGAGTATGTTGATGGGTTAAGCCAAGCGTGAGCCATAACCATGTGAGGCACGAGCTGCATGCTCACCAGGACGACGATGACATGCAGGACCGGACATTCATGGATAGTTGGTAGATAGCGTGTGAACCAGCCTGTCACCGCTGCTGCTGTGCGGGCTGGCAAAGACCACATGTCTCCCTTTTCCCTCTTTCACTATGCAACAAAAAGGTTGCAGGTGGAGCAGCCCTCCCCTCTGCCAGCTCAGAAACCGTCACAGTTCGTGGGGGTTTTTCATAAGCTCAGAGCCACAACAATCAAAATCCGCCTGCCCATGTTCCCAGATTTTGTCTCCAAGCTAATGGCTTCACGGAGCAAACCGCTACCACATCACTGTGCCCACCTATGGACCCTGTCTGGAGCTGGACGCCAGGTTCAAGTTGTCTTTCAGTCCATTTTTTGACTCTATAGCTATGAAGTTTCTTTTACATAATACTGGGTTGTTTCGAACGGCCTCTTTGCTGCCTTCAGTAAAGAGAGGGTGACCTTCATGCTTCGTCCGTGCATGCTTCTGGCACACGCTTTTCAGCTTCTCACTTTTTGCCCTCATCCTTTTCCATCTGAGGAAGAGATGAACCTTCATCTGTGTGTGATGTGAATCTACACTGACCACACTCAGAATGTGTGTTTATGTGGCCAAGCTGTTTAACTGCTGTAATAATCCAGCCAGAGATAAAACTCTGCCTAAGCAGAGGCTCTCCAACTGGATTATGGAGGCTATCTTCCCAGCATCTCACAGAACCAAAGGTCTCTCTTTGCCTCAGGGCGCATCAGGGGATTGGAAACCTCATGTGCCCCATTTAAAGGGGTCCCTGTGAGTGATATCTGTGCTGCAGCTAGTTGGCCATCACCACACACTTTTGTTCTGGTTCAGTGACAACTCTGGGGGCATTTATACATCCCTTCCATACTGTATGTGTGCTACCAAGTGAATCAACTGAAAGCGAACAGCTTCTGTTCCCTGAAGCAGAGGAACGAGGTACAAGACAGTCTCCCCACTGAGAAGCTGGGCTCAGTCAGGAGTGTTTATCAAACTGAGGGACGTATATGTGCAGGAGGGGCCTTAAATATGTCATTACAGGTCATGTGGCTTAAAGCTGTGGTTCAAAGGTGTCTTCAGCTGGCACACGCAGGGACGTCATATTCCACACTGTACGTACTGCATGTTGTTCCTCTTCTTCAGGGAACCAGACTACAGTCATAACGTTTTGTTCTAAAGTCAGAAACCTTATTGACCTGTTAAACTGTAAAGAATGAGGCCAAGAATTAACATGACCTTCCCTACATATAAGGTCTTAATGGAAAGATAATACAACACTTCAAGATAGTTAAGTTTAAATTTGGCTATTACAAGTTTCAAAATCAAACTTTAAAAAAAATCCTTAAACCTTAAAAATAGCCTGATTTTAAAACCCCGGAGCAGAAAAATATATGTTTTTTCCTCACTATAGAGGCAAATGTGTAGTCGGAAACCCAAAAGAAATACAAATGAACTTTTTACTCTTAGTTTAAAGCAGCTTGTTTCATCTCCCCATCTAACAGTGGTTTCTCTACTGTCCTAAAAATGTCTTGACAGAATTCCAGCACTTCAAATTTTGCATTTGTTTATTCAAAATAACATTTATTTTCCAATTAGATTAGATTCAGAGAGAGTGGTAAAAACCCCTCACAGCTTGGTCCGCCCATGAAAACTCCCACAGCACTGAAAACACCGACTGCGAGTAGGCCACATTAAATCAAAGCTGGATTTTCATCGCCCCAGAAGGGCGATAATAACGTCCCGCGCTAAGGTAACATATTTCACCTTCTATTGAGAACATGGGTCGTCTCATTTCTAAAGAGTCAGCAGATGTGACAAAGACGAATTGGATGAAAGCAAGAATTACAACAGCCATCAATGGCAGCTAATAAACCAGACTCTTCTCACAGAGAAAGATGGCAATATGTGCTCTCCCAGTGGCTGTCTGTAAAGAGCAGTAATTACTGGGGCCTTGATATCCATTCTCAGCTGGGAGGAGACACAATAAGCAATTAAGACATGCTGAGAAGCCCAGAAAATTACAAACATTAGCAGCTGTTGATGGAAAACAAGCCATTTGCATTACCTTCACAGAGGCGAGCCGATCTTTGTTTAAACATGGAGTTTACACGTCGCTTTAATCAGTGGACAAGAAGACCGCTCTAACAACTTCCTGCTTCCAAAAAGCAACGAAATGAAAAGCAGCTAAAGCACGTTGAAATGACGCCACGTGCTAATTAGTGTATCTGTAAGTCCTCGAGTCATAGCTGCATTCTGTCTACTGTCAGCTGCTGTCTGAATATATATAACATATAAATAACCATTACAGGAAGATTTAATTGGTAGGAGGGGTGGATATGAGCGTGCTCATCTGTGTCGCCATGTTAGCCATTTGATACTCAGGCTTCACGCCGCTTCTCAGCCTGTGACAGCTGGGATCAACTCCAGCGCTCACGAGATCCCAAACTGGATAAGCGGCTAACAACACGGATGCAAGGAAGGACACCTGATTAGGTTTGCCTTCTATCTTTGATCCGGCACGGAAATGAGGAGCTCTGGATAAATTGTAAAGTTCATACGTAATTAATTCCGATTGTTCCTCCGACCACTCTGAAAGCACACGGACCATCTGAGCATTTTAATCTGGCGTTAAGGAACTAAGCAAAGCTCATACTCTAACATCAGATGTTATTCTTTGGGGAATTCATCATAGAGCAAAGAAAAGATGATTCTCCTTTTTTTTTTAAAGCTTTTGTTAAAAAATAAATAAATAAAAATGACACTTTCTCCCAGGAGAAGCCTGCATCACAACGGCAGATGGGAATCGCTCCCAGGTGGCACATCCTTCATAGCTGCACTTGGAAGGCTGCTGTGAAAAGAGCTCTTCAATTCTCAGCTATTACAAAGTGAGAATTTTACCTGTGTCGGTATAAGAAACTATATTTGTTCGACTAATACCAAAGAACGTTGTGTGATAGGTGATAAAACAGAAACACAGAGGTTTCTAAGGTGGTTACCTTTTAGTCGGCACTTTAATAATACGTTTGAGGCCTGTAACCCAACTATAACAAATACTTATGCAGGCAGTTTAATACTTTATCCTGGGATAGATTCTATCTGTGTGGATGCAGTGTGTGTAGTTGGTATGATCCAGTCTATGCACTTGGTAAGTGTAACCGACTGACAGCTGATAAGAACACCAAAACCCGACTTGTGTTTTATTTAATATCTCTGACAAAAAACACTTGTAGGAATATTTCACCGGAGATCTGTGGAACAGTGAGTACAATGATCGAATGTTACAATCTTACTTCTCATCTCGGCGTTGTAGCTGAGAGAGCTCGGTTTGTGGACCCGGTAGTTCTTCAACAGCTTCTTGTCCCAGGCGCCACAGTTCAGCGGGTTCCCGAGCCGTAAGAACTCCCTGAAGGGGAAGATAAGCAGGAAGTCAGGAATAAAGAAAGAACAAAGAAAAAACAATTAGGCCAGTATCACTGCTGAACTTCCTTTATTTCAGTTTAATTAACCTTATTTAAGTAGCGCTCCTGTTTTAAAATAACCTCAGCCTTTGTTTCCCCCCACTGTTACTGAAAATCCAAAAGTCCTTTCAGTGGCTTTGAGAAGAGCGCCTTTGTTTAGGCAAGGAACTAAACTAAAGCTTGCCTTCACACTTCAATCATCCTATTAACAACATGTGGAAGGAGGAAGTGAGCATGCATTTGGCTCGGCATCAACACGGAGGTGTTTTTCAAAAGTGATTACTTCTATACCCAAATGCACATTTTGCAGATACGCTCCCTAATATGCACATAGATGGTCCTCAGCCATAAGTGAAACCTTCCCAGAAATGAAAGGTACAAACTGGTGTCCAAACTTTTGCCATTAAGGATGCAGAAATCTTTTAAATATAGTACCTGGGCCGTGCTCGTGTAAAGCATGAGCCTCGAGGCCTATTGTACTCTTTTAGGCGCATTCCTGTTTTTCAGTGACACTATTACATAACCAATTAAAAACAACTGCTGGGTTTAGTCGTTGCACTCCCACAGGGTCCCCCTGCCATACTATGTCCTTTATGTTCTCATTAAGCAGTGAAGCACATCCTAATTGGATGCAGTTTGTTAAGTCAGCAGTTACTTCCGCTCCTCAAAAAGCTGAGGTTTACAGCATTTTCTGTCTGTCTCAAAGTCAGTGACATGGTTGACCGGCATGTAAGTGACACGAATGCAAAGTGTTGCTGTGATTGTTTGCGTCTGCTGTCAGAGCGCTCGATGTGCGACACCAGCGGCTGGAAGCAGACGATATCAGAGCGGCACCGAGGAGGCAAAAGACTCTGGAGCTTTGCTGCTGGCTGATGTTGACAGAGCAGAAACAAAATAAAAATGGGAAGTAGGGCTGGGCCATATTATACCGTTCACGGTAATACCGGTATAATGTTAGGCAACGATAGGAAAATGAAATATCGCGATAGAATATGAGTAAAACGCGCATGCGCAGTGCCTTTGTTTTCATACGCACATGGCCGATTGTTGAGTGAAACAGATGAACCAGAATTGGTTTGTAAAAATGGTGCAACTTCCGTGATGTGGAACTGGTTTGGTGTTTGTCCGTCAGATACACGACAAAGCACATTTTTTTGCAGAACATGCAAGCGGCCATCGTTATTGTCGTATTTGTCCGACTAAGATGCCCTTAAATCTGGGAGTAATCTGGGTCCTAAACTCCGTATACTTCAGGTCAAACGAACACTGCAGCATCACTTAGAGTTAAAAACTGTCTAAATTCTTTCATCTTTAATAAAACGATCAGCATTGCTGCTTTACCAGGTGTAACTATGAAGTTTAACTTCCAGGCATCCATGAAAACAAAATGTATTACATTTAACGGAGTTAGAAGTTAGCAGGAAGCTAGCGGAAGTTAGCTCGCTAGTTTCGCTAGTTACCTAAGCATGATGTAGCATGTTCTGACTGAGAGATTTCTGAAAAAATTCAAACGTACAGCTCTGCTATCACTTCCAACATAAATGAAGACAGGAAACTAAACAGCAGTGACGTTTGTAGGGTTACTGAAGTTGGGCTAGCTGGTATATAATGATGTGCTACGTGATCGCTAGCGACACAGCTATGTTAGCATAACATAAACAGTGAAGCTGGAGGACGAATACTAACACTTTTCCACTTATAAAAGTTAACGTTAAGGTTCCTCATGGTTAGAAACAAATGCAATCGCATGGCAGGATGCTGTAAAAGGACCAATCTTCAGTCAGGAGAACAACTGAGATAATCCATCCACAATACGAGGTTAGTCATTAGTATACTGCAACAACATGGGAATAGAGCAGCTGCCAGAGAATTCAACATTAATGAATCAATGGTACAGAATTGGAGGAAGCAAGAAGAATGAGTTTAATAAAGTTTGATTTATCTGACTGCTTTGTTTCGCTTAATGTGCCTTATAATCCCGTGCACCTTATGGTCCGAAAAATACGTACTGCACACTGCAGTTTAATGTTGCAAAGCACCTCTTTTTAACTTCAGTGGATATTATACATGGTTATGCTCAGGATATGTCAGCCCATTTCTACTGGAAATGCCTTTTGGTTAAACTTTCAGCAAGGAATTTGCATTTGCACTGTTACATTTTTATAAAGCTTTAATGTACATAAAAGCCAGCTTCTTGTTTAAGTGAAAATAAATGGAAGGTTGTCTTTTTGCGCTAGTAATGTTGTGGAGTTGTATTTTGTCTCGCATCAATTATATCGTCAGTTATATCGTTATCGCAAATTTTCAAATATATATCGTGATAAATATTTTTGGCCATATTGCCCTGCTCTAATGGGAAGAAGAAAAAAATAAGAGAAGTGGAAATATGAAGGGTAGGCCTGACAGGGAGGGGGGGGGGAATGAAGGGAAGGATGGGGAACAGGCTGACAGACAGCGATACGTGTACCCCCAGCATAAATCCAGCTGGAGGGAGAGAATGTGAGCCAGGCAGGCCGCATTAACATATGAAAACAACCAACCATGTGCATGTCAAATAACTTTCAGTCTTGTCCCTCAACCCCAATCTCCCATCTCACGTAACAAGTCAAGCGGGAAATGAGAATCACTCCGTTTTGCCTGCATATAAAATCAGTCTTCATTCAGTGAAACCCGACAATGCAAATGCACATTAGCATGATAAAAAAACAAAACTGCTTTCCAAGAACAAAATGATTTTGTTCATAAAATATTATTTGCTCCAAGCTCAGGTCTGTGCAGAAAAGTCCAGACAAACACTTTAATGTTTAAAAAACCCTGAATGTGAGGTATTACATCTCTTCATTGTTCTCAGGTTTTTGTGGGTCTGTCCTTTGGTTTCTTATTTACTGGTTAAATGGAGTAAAAAAAAAAAAATCGAACTTAAAAATAATGTTAGACACGTGTCACAAACATGACTAAAACCAATTTAAAAAACCAGCTACAACCAAGAAACAGCTGAACGTCAACTTTCCCTGAACAGCCGACCTTCTCTCTGAGACTTTAAACTGCACACGCTGGGATGTTAATGAATGAATGAATAATTAAATAATTATTAATTAAGGCTTTCTTTTCTTCATGTGGAAATAATAACCTGGACCGATATTTGGTTATGAATGAGATTTAGATCCCTCCTCCGTCTGATGGACCTCCATAAAGCAAAGTAACGCACTGCCTTTTCTTTTTTGTCTCTAATACTTTATATATCTTACTTCACCACAGATAAATCTGTTTTCATGTGATGCATTTGTTCACTATTTAAACCTGGTTGCTGATTCTGTTCCATCAGCAGTAAAGTACCTCATGAAACGGTGTGCATCAGAGGTTTATTGTGCTTAGAATTAAGAGTCTGAGAGAAAGCCTCATAAAGATTTGGGTTTGATGTAATGTTGGTTAAGGGGGTCTGAGGTTGGGTTTAAGGTTGTAGTATAAATAGTAATTAGTTAGACTAATAATTCATATTTTATTAATATAGAAGATGTTGATTGGCTCCAGCTGGGACTGCATTCTTTGATCTGGAAAAAGAAAGGCTGTGTCAGAGTAAACGGACTGTGCAGGTGTCAGCTGGCGATAGCACCGCTGATGTTAGCCAGACTCACCTAATCTGACCTTGTGTGTTTCTGTGATGTTAGTCAAGGATTTCATCTGAAACTTCATTTAGATTTTCAAAAAAAAAAAAAGAATAATAGTTAAAATATTTGTTTGAGTTGTCTTGCTTTTATGCTTTTATTTTAATCTCTTTATTATCATCTGAAACAGTCATTGTTGGGGCAGCATTTCAGTGTTGAAGCTTCTCAGTTTAGGTTTGTTGGTGCCTACATCATGTTATCAACATGGCCAGCTTCAGTACCTGAGTGCTATCGGCTGCAGGGCCTGCGAGGCCAGCCTCTCGAACATCCTCTGCAGCGGCGGGTGCAGAGGGTGGTCTTCATCGCTGAGGGCCTGGCTGCAGCGCTGCAACAGTCGCTGATGGTGGCAGGCTTCACACAACACCTGCTGGTTCCTCTCGCTGTTCACCAGGAGCTGCAGGATGTTGGCGACTGCCAGCTGCAGGTCGAGGGCATGCTGGGAGGAGCAGAAAGTTGGAGAGCTAGACGTTAAAACCAAGACTAAGACTTAAGCTTAGTTTAAATCGCCCTGTAAAGAGGCAAAAATAAGCAAAATCAGGAAATTGTGAGAGGGTGCTTTGGGCAATTCACTGATTAGTAAGTTAATTACCTGCATGTAATCATTCAATACGACTGACTTTCCCCTAAAACACACATATGTAGCTGACTCACGCTGTCTGGCTGCCGTCTGACGTGAAAAACCCAACTGAAAAAAGGCACTTCCTGCCTGCCATCGAATCCCTTCACCCACTTTGACAGGAAGCACATTGCCTTTCATTTCCTCACCTCTGGCTGGCTGTCAGAGGAGACGGAGGGCAGCAGGTCCACCATGGCCAGCACGGCCCCTGGGTGAATGACCACCATGTCTGTTGAGGACGATGAGGAAATGGGGTGGGAGGAGTTCGTTAAGTGGAGCTTCAGGTCAGTCAGGGCTTTCGCTGGTGCAGGGGGCCCCGACGTGCCGTAGTAACCGTGTCTGGGAGCACAAAGGAAGAGAGAGGGAAGTCAAAATTGGCTTTTTCAAAGCAAGCTGCATGAAAATATTCACATAACATTTCACACAGAAACAAAAGGTAAAAATACTGTGAAAACTTTGCTCCTGTAAATATAAACTTTTCTTTTCATAAAGGATCAGAATGTTGAGTTTTTGGCCACGGAGAAGCCTGATTGTCCCCGTTAATGGAAGTTTGTTTACTCTCTAAACCACTCGAGTCGCAACTGTTTACAACTCCTGCTCTGCTGTAAAATATGTAAGTAGCTCACAAAAACACAAAATCTTATTCATAATCAAAGTCGCAGGATCTTCCAGGGCTCAGGGGGAAACCTTGCTCTCCTCCCAACACTGATCAGTGTAAGCATTGTATTTAACACCGACTGTAACTTTAGTCAACACCAGTCGAGTTGTTTGCACACTTCAGAGATCGAGGTGTCAGATGGCTACAGTTCCATCCAAAGCAACAAGCCCCCTACCCTCCACCCCCCACTGTGCAGGCAGCAGAGAGTAGGAGATGTGCAGGGGCCTGCACTCGGGCAATTAGGCAAAATAGGTGTGTTACTGCGATGCAAATCCCTCCCCAGGAGAAATGCAGAGCTGGAAAGGTTACAGTCAGCATAAAACGCTGGGGGGCAAGAAAATGAACCAGACTGTTGATGTTCACAGCAGCTGGTGGATTCTTTAAACTGTTTTTGGATTCTTCAGAATCGAATCACTCGTTTAATTGATTATCCGCTGCCGGATAAAACATAAAAATCTCCTTATGTTTGCCTCCTAGTAGTTTCTAACTCGGCTTTGAGTTGCTGATTTATTTCATTATTTGTTCTGATTTCTTTTTGTTTAATCTGTGAAGTTCTCAACTATACATTAGAAAATCATTAAAAGCAGAGTTCGCCTGATTCAGTGATAAATGCAGTGTAATGGAAGCAACATGCTTTGGTAAACGCCAGCTGTGCTGAAGGTGGTTAGAGCTCACACAAGCTACAGAGGAGGAAACCAAGACTAAGCCGGTCAGGTTTTCAGGGATTACAAACCTTTATGAGTGCAGGTCATACCTTAAAGACCTGTTAATATAATATTATCCCAACAGAGTACTTCATTCTCACTCTGCACAATTATTTGTGGTTTCTAAAAGTGGGACGTGAGGCAGAGCTTTCAGTTATCACCCCGTCCTCCGTAACCACCCAGACGGGCACCCTCTCTACTTTAAGATTAGGCTTAGGAATCACCCACTTTTCATTTTAAATCAATTTTAATTTTCTTCCATTTCATTTATATGATCGCAACAACAGTTCGCTTAAGACCCCTCATATTGTAAGTTAAAGACCGTAGACTAATACAGAAACGACCCCCTTTGAGCGACACTTGACAACAGCGGGACGGAAAAACTCTTGTTTTACAGGAAGAAGCCTCCGGCAGAAGCAGGCTCAGGGGGGGGCGGCCATCCACCGGCTGGAGACGAGGCCTTTATGTAGCATTAACCTCGTCTACTCCTTGTCCTTTTCTCACTCTTTTTTCCTTTCTCTTTTCTCTTTCCCTTCAGCAGATGATATAGGGGATTATTGGAGCTTTTAACTAATAAGGTAAAGTCTTAAACTTGGAGAATAAAGCACCTCGATGTTACTGGTGAGGTGTATTGGTGCTATATTTAAACAAATGAACAGAAAAACTGAATCGGTGCAAACATTATGAATCTGATTTATTCTCACAATGCCTGATTACTGTGGCCCAGGCACCCCCCGTGTTTCCTGTCAGGTGTTTTGTGTAAATGGAGACTTAAAGCTTAAAGTGTAAAATCTTGCTTTATTTTCACGCTGCTGTTTCAGATTTAGCTGGCTCAGCGTGGACACGGTCTAAAAACATGAGGTATCCTAGCGTGCAACTGAAAGAGTTCCTTTTTCAGACTAAAGAACATTAAAAAAAAACAAGAACAGCTTTTTCATGTCACTGTCATAAACATGATGATCACGGCGCTGATTGCTGCAATTTGCACATCACAATCACCGCCATGTTCTTCAAGGCAAAACTCGCTGTTTGAGCTGAGCAGCAAAATGACACCAGACAAGCTTTTGTTTTTATGGAACAATGAAAAAAATTAAGTATTTAGCAACTTTCTTCATATTATTCAGGCTGCCAAATAAACCTGAGTAAACTAAGGCTTCCGATCATAAACAGACTTGTTGAAACTGAAGTAAAAACACAGGAAGCAACTGCGACGCTATTAAATCCACAAAGAAGATCTTATAATGAAGTGCATTAGCAAGGACGAGTGCCCCATCATCTCTAATTGTCAAATTAGTCCTCCTCATGAATATGCAGTGTTGGAGCCGATCCAGACAGGCGGAGGGGGAGAAGTCTGCAGGGGAGAGACCCTCGGCCTCACCTTGACAGCAGACAGCAGAGCACATTTAAAATGTCCCGACCAGTTTTGCCTTTGTAAATGAAATTCAAATAGGAGCAGAGATTGGGTTTTTAGAGAGAGAGGGGCAATTTCAGCAGATAGAAGAGAGGACAGAGGAGCACAGGAGGAATGTGATGAGAAGAAAAACGCACAGTAATTTAGACTGAATCTGTCTGACAGTGTGGAGAAACGTCTCAGCGGGGGTCGCAACAAAACATGAATTCATTTAAAGCAGTTTGTGTATGCAGCTAAGAGCTTGAACTACTGTTTTAGTCATTCTACTACTTTAAATCACCTCCAGTATTAATTTGTTTTTTAAAAAGGTCAAGGCCAACACCCTGTTTCAAAGAAATGAAGCCAGTAACATCTAATCAGGATCTTCTTTTGTCCGTGCTTCATTTTCAGGCTTTCAAATCAGCATTTACGTGTGAACGAAGAGTCAAAACACACAGAGAAAACTGCATTTACCAAAAAATACATTTTTCTTGCACGACATCACTTACTGCTAAACAGATGACTGTGACTCACTGACTTGTCATTTTCTGTAGATGCTGAAATATCTGCTGCACTCTTTTGGCAGCGAAAATCATAAAGTTTGAATCTGATAAAACAGTTTGAGTATGATGTTGTGGATGATCTCTAAGCCTCTGGACACCACAGGTAATATAGTTGTGTCTTTAAAACTACTCATGAATAGTGCTTCATTTTAAAGGCCATATAATATGCTGTTCTTCTTCTCGTCTACCAGAGTAAACCTCTAATGAGTCACGGTTAAAATTATCCTTATTTACTGAGCTCAACAAATTTATTAGACCAGCTGTCATAAACAGAAGAAAACAAGTATTTTAGGAATCTGTCAAAAACATGTTTCACACTGTCCTCTGAAAAAAGAGAAATTAAGTGTAAATAACTATAATTTGGCATCTTAATAACAAAAAATAGTTTCGCTTTCTTGTGATTTTTTTTGTAAAAAATGTAAAAAATTAATGAACAACAATAATAATTATATTTTAGCATTGACGTTCCACATAAACTATTAGAGAATTATAGGGAGTAATTACTAATTACAGCAGTGTTTAGTGCATCTATGGCACAAACCGCACACTTTGTGGTGGTTTAATAAATCGTATACTGGCCGTTGGTCTATGCACTCACTTCATCTAAATTAAGCTGCTTTAGCTCCTTGCTCTCCCTTTAAGTCGCCCTTCTTCTAATTGGCTGCCCCTCACAAAGGGGAACAGTCGGTGAGTGAGTGCGTCTGTGCTCTACGGCATCATAAAAATCAAAGAGTAAAAAAAACTGCCTGACACTGTGTGTTCAGAGCACCCTGAAGCCTGAGTGTCTCACATGGATTACCAGCACTTTGGGCATGATTACTATGAGCAGAAAAAGCATTAGGTCCTCTTTAATGTTCATATGTGTCTGTTTTAAAAATGAGGAAACAAGTTTAATTCCTGTAAAACAGCTAAAAGTAGCTCTATGTGACAGTTAACGGATCAGTGGTTATTCTGGCACACAGCAGGTCTCTTTTAGTATCTACTGAAGGTAAGCATGACAGAGAAGGAGGGATGAGGGTGAGGAAAGTGACAGAGCGCTGTAGCTACCTCTTCCTGGCGAGTGCTGGCGTGCCCCACGGGGAGGGCAGTGAGGTCTCGTGAGTCAGGCAGGGAGGCACCTGCTCCGCACGACTGCATCGCGTCACGCGCGCACACATTCAGACACAGGCATGCACACACACACGGCCGTGCAGATGGGCCAGACCGAGGATGAACAGCCAGACAGCGCCAGAGGTTAAAGGAAGAGAAACAGAAAGAGAGAAAAGAAGGGGAAGAGGTTGTTAGTGGAAAAGTGACAGAGAAAACAGGATCAGAGCTCCGGCTGGGGCACATGCACAACGCCACCTACACATGATCCTGGCATGTAGCGTGAGGAGATTACTTTAATAACTGCATTACTAAATATGGATAAGAAATCACAAAGTTTAAAGTTTGTTTTAGACCTTTGTGGTGCACACATGCAGATGGACTGTAATTATCCAGAAAATTAACATATCTTCAACTCAATTCGAGCTCAAACTAAGCAACTACAATCTGTCACAAAGAGCAAACAACAAAGTGACTGTCTTGAGAGTTTTTCTTTTGTTTGCAGAGGAATCGTAGGCGCACTGAAGTTTGGAATATTTGACAGCTGAAATGTCACGAATTCTGGAAAACATGACAGCACCACCAGGCTGTGCAGCTTCTATGTTATACTGCACGTGTGTGAGCGGGCAGCCACACTTTCAGGGGTTTCACAGTGGTGCAATATGCACACTGCTGACAGCTGGATATTATATCTGCTGGTTATTGTGTGAAGAGAGGATGGTGAAATTATAACATACAGATTGTGCATTTAGAGCTATATTTATTATTAATCTTGAATAAATGTTCCTAACAAAGCTGTACTGTTGGGTCTTTGCTTTGCTGACCTGTCAAAAGAATCTGTGGCCATCTTGTACAGATAGATGAAGAGCTTGCTGCAGTGCTTGAGCGTAGGGCAGACACTGTCTCCTGCACAGCCTCCAGGGACGGCCTCGTCCTCCAGGAGCCTCTGGAAAGGCTGAGCGTTAGAGGGGAACACACTTGTGGGGCCCAGCTTCTTAGTGTCTGAGAAACAGCCCAGCAGCCTGGAGGACGGCGAGCAGTTGTTAGGAGAAGGCAAGAGGACAACCATACTCATACAAACAATCATAACACGTTCAAAAGTCTTAATTTCACTCAACTTCAACTATCTGGATGTTTTTCTGACAAACTGTGGTCTACTCGACTGCTCAGTGTGTTGTGTCCACAAAACAAAACGTCTTCTTTCCTGAACAGGCGGTCCTTACCTGACCGCGTCGGCCAGCTTCTCGTACTGGATCTCCGTACGGAAGAAGTGCGAGTTGGCTGGCTCGTAGCGCATGGCGGCGGTGAGCGTGCAGAAGACTGTGTGCAGGAGCTCAAAAACCTGGTTCTGGTTCACGCGCTCCCAGCCGTGTCGCAGCGGCTGACACAGCGAGCGCTCCATGGCCACCAGAAGCGAGGTGACGTAGACGAAGCCGCCCACCTTGCGGAACACCGTCCGAGTGCGGTGACTCTCTCGCAGCACGGATAACAAAGCCTGAAGAGAGGAAGGATTATTTCATTGGGATTTTTACAGACGGACACGTCTACAAACGCTACTGTTTTTGCTTTAGCTAACGTAGCTTGATGCGTAATGTCTTCTGACGATGTCACACGCCATGTTTCTCCTTCCCTGACAGACCTGAACTCCCACTTATTTACTTTATAACTTGCTCAGTTATTTTCTCCTGTCTTGATTTTTCATCTCATTTATTTTTTGTCAACCCCTTCAATCACATTTCTATTCATCAACTCATTTTTCCTCTCATTGTTCTTTTTCAGGGACATATTTATGAGCTCCTCTGGGTTTCTTCGCCTCGCTGCACCGACTCGGTTTTTATGGTTTGCATTTGCAAGCGACCAAACTGAAACATCAAACTGTAACCTAGATATGCGTCTGGGGAGGTAAAAAAAAAAAAAAAAAAAAATGCCTGAGAACACAGAGCGACTATGACAGGCAAAGGTTTTAATTGGCAAACAGGGAGAAAAATGTCTGCAACCGACAGCAGGTGAAGCTTTTGAATGACACCGGTGACGTGCGGTGTCAATAAAAAATAAACAGCACCACCGGGAGCTTTTTAATATCATCACCTCTGAAGTAAAAATGATGGAAGCATGCGATGCACAACTAAATGATGCATGCTTCTCTGCATACTGCAATAAGTACATGTGCAGTATTTCGGTCAAGAATATAACAAACTAAAGAAGTACTGGTACTAATGTTACTCAGGCTAACTTGACAGTCGTGGATATCTGAAACCAATCAATACATTATTTTTATACACTTGTAATGGTAACGTGAGGAAAAATAACTCTTTAAACACCAGGACGTCAGTGTGGAGAGCAGAAGACGGACTGCATTAACCAAATTCAATCTTAAAACTATTCCATAGTTGATGAAAATGATTTATTTATGAAAACTATTTATTTTTCCTGATTTTGCTGTACTGGAATCATCACTTTATTTCTGATTTGCACAAATAACTCTCATTCTCTGACACTCTCAGTACCCTGAACTCATTTATTAAACAAACTTTTTTATATTTAGTTATTTTAAAATTTAATGTTTTAATGTTTTGGTATTCCCACAACACCTGGGATTGATTATTTAAGATAATGATTAAATAATCAATCCCAATAATAATCACAGACCATCTCAGAGGGGGGCATTAAGTGGGGGAGAAGAGCATGAAGGTAGAGAAATGTAGGGAGGAAAATAGAGGAGAAGACAGAGAGTGGAATGCAGGGATGAGGAAAGATGAAAGGGAGTGAAGGAAGACTGGGGGGGAGTAAAGAAGATGAGGGGGGAAGGAAGATAGGAAGGCAGATTGGGAGAAAGAGAGGGAGGAAGGCTGGGAGGAATAGGTGGTGGGGAGGGAGCAAAACAGGGAATAAGAGCGAGATACCAAGGAGGGCGATAGGAATGAAGAAAGGAAGAGAAAGAGGAGGCAAGGAGGGAGGAAAAGAGTCAGGAAGGGAACATGATGGGAAGGCTAATCGGCAGGAAGCGAGGGAAGGACATCGAGTGGAATGGGGGACGGTGGTAGAGAGGGAGAAGTGAACAGAGGACAAAAAAGAAAGAAATGGGATGAAAAACAGGAGGAGGGTCGAGTCCTTGGTCGACCGCTTCAATTTCAGGGCTTTGATTTAGTTGTGAATATTCTGTAGTTGCACAGGATGCTTTGCTTCTGTCCAGTCGGTGGGACAGGCTTATTTGGCACCATGAGCAGGATCAGGAAATGCTGACCAAATGCTGAAAAAACCCTGAAACTCAAAGGGGTAGATCAACTCCACGGTCTTGTCTTCTGGAGACTGTGGTTTGTGGAAGGCACAAAGAGTTGTCTCAGACCGCCTAGGACAGGGGTCTCAAACTCGCGGCCCGGTGGCCACTTGCGGCCCACGCCACCCCTACTTGCAGCTGACGTGAAGAAATCTAATGCAATTTGACCCTTGAAGGTACTTTTTTTGTTAGGAAGGATGTGTTTGTTGTTGACTGCAATGTTCAAAGAAGTTCTTTAAAAAGCCAAAAATGATTTAATATGAAGGCAACATGAGCAGAGAGCACAAACATGTCGAGGGATTGGCTGCGTTAGTTCACTGAGAGTCAAAAACTAATGTGCACACTTATGTCTGCATTTTTATTTTGTTAAATACGAACAAAATTATAGCAGAAGTGCTGCCACGTTTCTGGCCGGAAAGAGAGGACGAGTTTGTTTATTTGGCAGTTCAATGAACGGCTTCGGTTAAGAGAGAGAAAAATTATTACGCTCACATTTGCAGATTTGTCTTGTTAAACAATATTTGAAATTTAAAAAAACAAAAAGAAAACGCTACATTTTCAGAAACATTTGTGGGTGTTTTCTTGTTTGTTTTGTACTACTTGAACACTAAGTGACCCTCCAATGAGACGACAGAGCCAGCAGTGGCCCACAGCTCATTCAAGTTTGACACCCATGGCCTAGATCTTTGCCTCTGTTCAGCTGGTGGAAAAGGTTCCTCTGTTTCCAGTAGGACAGGATCATCAGATGCACTTTCTTGTTCTGTCACTTCAGAATCATTACAGTGACCAACAGTGCAGTTTGAGTAATGAGTAATGCAGTACTGAGGTTTTGTTTTTGCAGTGTATCTACTGAAGTGGCTGGTGAGAGTATGTGTATATGTATTTACTTTTGAAGCTGTGGTCAAATAGAGTTCACTGAACAAACCGTTATCCATGACGGACCACCCTAACCACCCTCTGTACCATTCACTCATCAGGCAGCAGAGCATCATACTGTAATGACTGTAGCACATGTATAGGTTATATTTATGTAGCACATATACACAGCACTGTGCAAAAGTCTCAGTCGCTCATTTCTCTATATCCTGTTAGGAAAAAGGTGAAAAATAGTGCAGTCAATTAATGAAACATGTGCCAGCACACACTGAAATACAGCCAGAAACAGAGTTTGTATGGTTTTAACAAGCTTGAGTGTCAATATTTATTATGACCACCTTTATTCTTCAATACAGCCTGAATTCTCTTAGGTGAGCCTTCTTGTAATATCTTTAAGTAGTCTTCAGGAATAATTCTCCAGGCTTGTTTAAGAACACCAAAACTTTTTTGTCAGACACGGTTCTATTGTGTACTTTTCTGTCCAGATACGATTTCCCTGCATTGGAAAAGCATACTTTAATAGCCCTTTAAAAACCAAGGTGGTTTTTAAAGAGCTATTAAAGTATAAAATTGTATTTTTTTTGGTGCAAAAATAAAATTTTATGCCTTTCAAACTCTGATCTTTGGCATTTTGCATCGATTCAGCTAAAGAAATGGGAACCAATCATGCGTGTTTGTGAGAGACTGATAGTAAAACGCCTAAAGATACAATTTAAACTAATTTGTACCCCTCAGCTGTAAAAGGCTCAAGAGCAAAGTCAACTCGGACTTTGACACTCATACCAATGGTGTTCCTAAAAATCGACCCCTAACCTCTAAAAGCAAAAAAAGACAAAAAGACAAAAATTTTACATTTACTTTTTGAAGTATTTTTTGCCTGTTAAAAACATTCAACTCAAGACTCATTCCATGCAATTATTAAAGGGGCAGTAGAGTCTTTGTATCTACCACTCAATTCAATTTTATTTATAAAGCACCAAATCACAACAACAGTCGCCACAAGGCGCTTTATATTGTAAGGTAGACCCTACAATAATACATACAGCTCATTACATCGCACTCCGCTGTGATATAATGAGCGGTCACAGTCACGTAGCTTTCCGTTGCCCTGGAGCTCCACCCATTTGTAGCAGTTAAAGCAACAGAAGATGCCTGGGACAGTTCAGCCATAACTTAAATCTTTTCCTGCGCATACATGCCTGGGTACAATCTTGTCACTGAAGTGGACGCGCAACGGGATATCATAGCGTGGCTCAAGCATGTTCATCGTAGTTTAAACCCCTTGTTTTGCACAACAGAATACGGCGTCCCGTCTGCAGCTAAACACCCCAGTAGCTTCTGTAATAGCTTTAGCCCGGTCAGACTGGGCAGCAAAGGGCTGCTTAAATACTGCAAACTCCTCTGCTCCTCCACTTGGACCGCTAGCACTGACCATAGCTATCGCTTGACAGACTGACCACGCGCACCATACACATACTTTTTTTTTCTTCTTTTTTGAATCTTCAGGTCACGTGCGTGCCGAACCGTGGAGTGGGATCGGTTCGGATTTCGGATCAACCGTGATCCGTTGCACCACTACTAACCTCTGACCTTGAGGTCCAGGTCACCGACATTTGTCTGAGATTTTTATTAGATACACCCATGATATCAATTGGATTTTTTTTTACATCACCTCGGTCTTGAGTTATCGCGATCACAAATTTGAGTGTTATGCCGCCCACCCGCCCAGCAAGGTGATGACAATATCCAATCAGCCTTTTATGGCTGAGGGGTAAAACGCAGAAGATTTGGCAGGCTCCTGTTTGACAGTTTACCTGCTCATTACCATGTTAAATGTTCAAGATCATGACAGCAACATTAGAAAAAGTACAGCTTGTTTGGAAGGGTTGCTTAGATGGATCCTCTTCTCTCGAAAACAAACATGGAAACACAGCGGCACAGCTTAGGTTTGTTTCTGAACCAACCACAGGACTTCTGGAACTACGTGGGGCATAATGCACAGCGCCACGCCTGACACCATATTAACACAAACACGTCATACTACTGTGCAGTATGTCAGCACGGTGGTGGAGGGGCGATGACTTATGTTTGCTTTGCAGCCACACGACCTGGCACCTTGAAGTCACCAGTACCAAAGTGTCCTACAGTCAAACGTGAGGCCACCATTAAAACTGGGCCATGCAACAGAAGACAGATCCCAAACTCTGCAGCAAAAGAAAAAACTCAATGAAGTCTTTTCTTTTGAAACACTGGTGGGACGTTAAGAGAGCTGTGCAAAAACTTCTGTCTGCAAACGTGAAATGAACTGAAGCTGTAAAGGGGAAAGGCTTCTACAAGACACTGAATCATGGGATGTTCTTAGCTTTTCACCTAGATGCAATAAGAAAAACTAAGAACATCCCATGTTTTGTTGCTAAGGAACACGCCACCAGTGAAATCTCACAGAGAATTGCATCCCAGTACTGAGAAATCACTGCACTGGATTTTCACATTTCCCATCGCCCATTTCTCAAAATTACAGCTAGAAAAGTAATGAGTATAACTGGGACCTATAAACATGTCCCACTGGAGGGACAGTGAATAAAGGAGAAGTAAAAACTGTTACAAGTTGCACCACTGATCCAGCTGTTTCCTGCTACTTTAGAAGACTTACAGACTCAGCACAATGCTTTTAAAACCAATCACAGGATGTTAAAGACATCCTCTTCCTGGGAAATTGCCACCAGGGTACATCTATACGCACATAAAACTTGGCTTTTGGGGTGTTAAGTTTACCAGCCATGGGGAGGCTTTAGGGACAGGCTGTTCTCTCTCGAGATATATACGTGGACACCTTCACAAGGGTGGTATCTCTTAGAGGGTCTGCAGTGCGTTAGTGTAAGTGATACTTAAACTCTGAAGAAGAGGGAGGAAAATTATTAAAGTCAAACCAGATTTGATATGAGTTCTTTGGAATCCTTTTTAGGGCGATAATTAAAATCCCTGATTAACGGAATTGGAGTAAAATGCTGACGGGTTAATCCAAGTAAAGCCTCGGCATGTGAATAACCTCGTTTGAAGGAGTGGAATCTGAAAATGCAATTACGCTTCAGCAGATGAGCCTCGCTCACATCCTGTCTGTGTGTGAGTGAATGTGAGTGTAGTGTATGCTTTTATGTGCACCTAGCTCTCAGTGCACCTTGTTTGAAGCAATTACTGTATGCAGGGCTTCAAATGAATATTGATTTTTTAAATTCCTGAGCCATCTCACTCAAATTCACAGACGGGTTTTTTTTTAATGTCTACTAAAACAAATTCAGCAGAAGTAAATGTAAAAAGACACAAACTGCACAAATTAAAAAAATATAAGTGGTGAATCCCAGCAGAAAGCGCTTCGACAATATTGATTAAAACAAAAAGAAGACGAATGAGTGGCGTGAGCCGTTACCCTCAGTATGTCTGTCTTCAGCTGCAGCTCACTGGGCGGTGCAGAGTGCATGAGGCCCAGCAACGTTCCCATGTCGTCGTCGCCGCTGGGCGACAGGACAAGCTGCTGGATGATGAGCAAAGCGTGTTCGCGACACTGGCGGTACTTCACGATGTTGTGAACGCAACGCGCGCCACCGAACTCTCTGAACAGAGCTGCAAGAAAAGAAGAAAACACAAAACATAATGAAATCAGGTCAATTAATGAATAAACCAGTTTGTTGCTGATGGGTAGATTTCAGAGTACTAAGAACCTGTGGTTGCAACATAATAAAGACTACATCCAAGTTTTACTGCGGTCGGCTCTAAAGTTGAGTCACAATTAATGTACACGCTGAGGACGCGCTGAACTGTTGTGTGTTTTTTTGCCGCTGTTAGCTAATGTTAGTCGCTGTTAGCCATTGTTAGCTACTGTCAGCCAGAGTTCAACCATCTGTGACGTGGATGTTCCTCTGCTGGACTTGGAAGCTTAGTTAATAAAGTCTTATATGATGTGAAAATGTAGCTCAACTGTTAATCAGAGGTAAGTGTGATTTTTAGCTGCCATGATGCTAGCTCATAACTTGTTGTTTAGCCGGCTCTTATCAGCTGTCTGGAGACGTGAGGATGGCAAATCTAATCTGCTGACAGATTTGAGACTACGCTAGTGGCGCTTTCATCACATTTTTGTTCATTTGGTGAAGAGGACTCCTTCTCTGATGATAAAACATGGGTATGATGCTTTATATCTTTAGTCTGAAGGTGCAGACACAAATTTAAATGTCTCTTACATGGCATTCGGACACCTCTTTTCTGCCTTTGATGTACTGCGTGTATGGCCAAACTTTAACCACATGTAAAACACAATTAGTGAAACAGGAGATTTCCTTCTGGCCACAGGATTCAAATACGGTGTGGGTAACATGGTGGCTTCCACAATCCACAAACCAGCTCCAATGTATTTGTAATGAATTAATTCTGAGTTTATGAGAATGCATCATTGGAAGATGCAATCACACTATTCTATGTACAGTTTCCTTTTTCTTCTATTAAATTACCTTTAAAAAAAAACTAGAGAGTGCACCTTTAAATACTTTCATTCACTGCAAGCCTTGAAGATTTGGTTGTTGCTCCGAGGGACCAACTGGGCCCCAGAATCACCAGAATACTCGTCTCTTTCAATTTCCCATTTGATTTGTAAAATGAAAATTATGAAGTTATGCACAAATAACCTTAGATCCTTCTTTTAAACATTTATAAGGAACGTTTTGGCATGTTCAAACTTCTTCTTAAAAACCCATTTGATAAATGCTTTACTGAAAAATATTTTTTGTAACCTTCTTGATATTTATTTAAGTTTATCTGCAAATATAAAAACCTTGAGCAGTCCCATTACTATCATTTCTTTCTAATCTTGCTCAAGTCTCTCCAGGCCAGCTGAGGAGGATCAAGCGTAAAATGTAAATGTAATCAATGTGTCAGAGTGAAGCGCTCCAAATATTACACACATCATCGTCGTCCTCGCCGAACCACCCGGTCGTCATCATCAAGGTCAAACGGCGCTGTGAGCTGTCAGTGTTCTCACTGCTGCTTATGCTTGTGATTCACTGCATTTCTACAGCTGACCGACGAACGATGAGCGTGTAAAATAAATGCAATAACATCATTTATTCATCCCTAGTGGAAAACTCTTTCCTTTCCACTTCAACAGGGAGGTCAGAGTTCAAGGCACGTCATCCTGGAGATGCAGAATCAATGTCTTGCTCAAGGACACGTCGGTAAGGATGGGGAATGGAGTGTGTATTAGTTAATTTTAAAGCTACAGTCTGCATTTTAGTAATTTGGCGTTTTTTCAGGAGACATTATTTGCACTGAAAAGATCTGATTTAGTGAAAAGCAGCATAAGAGATGAGACTCACAAGCATTTGACCCAGCAGGACCTTATAGAGACACAAAGTCGTGTCATTTTTCTTTAAAACTTTTTTTATTATTGTTTCTATTGATTGATAGCACTGACGCTTTAAGCTTGGCTATATGATAAGAATCAGGTACTTAAGAAATTAATTACTGAGGGACATTAAATCTAGTTGTGCCTCCAAAGTCCATATTAATCTATAATTATTCCCTCCACATAACTAAAAACATTTCTGTGTGGATTTCATTTAAAGTGCTGCGATCGTGGCTCAAGAGTTGGGAGTTCGCCTTGTAACCGGAAGGTTGCCGGTTCGAGCCCCGGCTTGGACAGTCTCGGTTGTTGTGTCCTTGGGCAAGACACTTCACCCGTTGCCTACTGGTGGTGGTCAGAGGGCCCGGTGGCGCCAGTGTCCGGCAGCCTCGCCTCTGTCAGTGCGCCCCAGGGTGGCTGTGGCTACAATGTAGCTGCCATCACCAGTGTGTGAATGTGTGTGTGACTGGATGTGTAAAGCGCTTTAGGGTCCATAGGGACTAGTAAAGCGCTATACAAATGCAGGCCATTTACCATTTATGCTTTTTAAGAAACTGTTCTGTGCATGAGTTTACCTGCGTTAGTGTTGGTGGTGTTGGAGCCCTGCAGGAGCACAGTCAGCGTCTCCATCACCAGCCAGGCCAACTGCTTCTGCTCCTCAGCCACAGTGTTGTTTTTGCAGTCAGCTAAACATGGAAGGAAACACAGAGCGAGAGGACAGAGGTCGATATTAGACGGGATTACAACTGTGATCCAGTAAAATAGTTAAGTAAAAGAAAACTAAAGAAGCAGTTCACCTTGGTCGTTACTGTGTGGTTGCTGTTGTGAGGGCGGTTCTTTGAGCAATGCCGCGTACTTGTGCAGCAGGTTGACCAGCACCTCCAGCAGTCCGACCTCCCGCAGCACGTCGCTGAACACCGGGTCGTGCCTGGCCAGCTTCAGCAGCGTCCGTACGGCGGTGATGCTGCAGGCGTGCGAAGTGCTCGATTTGAGGAGCACGCTAACGCTGAAGAGTTCCTTACACGGCACATAGTTGAGGCTGAACACTACAAATTCCAGCAGCTCAAAGTACTTTGTCTGAGCCTCGGGGAGCTTGGCCACACGCTCTGCAAACTGAGACAGCGTGTGCTGCGACTCTAGGATGAAATAGTTGGCCGGTTCGGCTGTGTAGATGTTTCCGATGGCGTCCAGGAGCATGCACGCCAGGCGGCTTGTTTTGGCCCGTAGAAAGGCGTTTTGGAGCACCGCAAAGGCCTGAATATTACGCACTGTATGGCCTGAAATTTAAAACACAAAGAAAATTTTTTATTTATATATATATATATATATATATATATATATATATATATATATATATATATATATATATATATATATATATATATATATATATATATATATATATATAGACAGAGACAATCCAGCACATAACAGCAGGGTGCAAGATGCTAGCAGGCAAGGCATACATGGAACGCCATAACCAAGTGGCCGGCATAGTGTACAGGAACATCTGTGCCGAGTATAACCTGGAAGTCCCGAGGTCAAAATGGGAGATGCCCCCAAGGGTGGTGGAGAATGACCGAGCTAAGATCCTGTGGGACTTCCAGATACAGACGGACAAAATGGTGGTGGCTAACCAACCGGACATAGTGGTGGTAGACAAACAGAAGAAGACGGCCGTAGTGATCGATGTAGCGGTTCCGAATGACAGCAATATCAGGAAGAAGGAACACGAGAAGCTGGAGAAATACCAAGGGCTCAGAGAAGAGCTCGAGAGGATGTGGAGGGTGAAGGTAACGGTGGTCCCCGTGGTAATCGGAGCACTAGGTGCGGTGACTCCCAAGATAGGCGAGTGGCTCCAGCAGATCCCGGGAACAACATCGGAGATCTCTGTCCAGAAGAGCGCAGTCCTGGGAACAGCTAAGATACTGCGCAGGACCCTCAAGCTCCCAGGCCTCTGGTAGAGGACCCGAGCTTGAAGGATAAACCGCCCGCAGGGGCGTGCTGGGTGTTTTTTTATATATATATATATATATATATATATATATATATATATATATATATATATATATATATATATACACACACACATATATATACATATATATACACACACACATATATATACATATATATACACACACACATATATATACATATATATACACACACACATATATATACATATATATACACACACACATACACACAATTCTGGAATGGATCAACAATTAGACACAACGGTCCCAGTCATAGAAAATTTGCTCCGTTTTGCATTTTGTGTAAATATCCAAGATTGTTACATAACAGAGTCCCAGACGGGTTTAATACAAACGATTTAAACAAAGCCAGCCTTTCTCTGCCTTAGCTGGCTGGACCACTGCATGACCTTAATATAAAATACTTATTTCACTCAATGAGTCGCAATTAAATGAATAATTTATGTGTTTTTTCTGGATTTTGTGGTTAATATTCTGTTGTCTTCCATTAAAATGAGACAGTATTCATTTCTTTGTAAGTGAGCAAACTTTCAAATTCAGCAGGGGATTTCCGTACAGGCAACAGGAGACTCTTCCTTCAGTTTCTGCTGAATCACTCCACTGAACTTTTTACAGCAACTGCAAAAACGTCTCCTTTCTCCGACCTCTGTTACTCTAAACTGCCGTCTGTCACTGCACAGTTAACAGGGCAGATACACGATACTTCAAATTTCTTCCCTGTTGTCACTCTTTGTTTTTTTAAATATACACGTTTCCAGTTAGCTTCGTTGAGTTGATACTGGAGTCTTTATAGGGAATAATCTTCATTCAGTGAGTCAACAAAAATATTTTAGGCTTATTTTAGGCTAGCTCAGAAATCATAGGCTATGACTTTCACACTCACAGGACGACAGTAAAGAAAAGGAGCACTGAAAGTGTGTGTCAGCACATAGCCTCAAACACACACAGCAGTTAAGTGGATGTGGCGGGTTAATTAGGCGTGTAAGCGCACCCTCATACCATGATGGCTCCTGGTAATGACTCTGTGCTCAGCTAGAACTGTCACTAGGTGGGTAAACACAAGTGTAACTGCATGTGCTCGTGACTCAGTTGACTTCAGTGTTGTTAGTGGGAGGGTGTATGCGGTTAGAAACCCAACACGCTGACAGTGAGTGTGTTACCATGTGTGAATGGGTGGAGGTGAAAGGCTGAGTTACAAACACCACAGCTCCAGAGAAACTGTGTTTGATTCTAAAGCATTGAAAGCTGAAAACAACGAACCCACACAAAGTCAGAATGACAGATAAATGGAGGGAAATGTTATTTTAGTCATTTGCTTCAAAAACAAAGAAATTAATAAGTGGAGATGGACTAAATACAATTTTGAGTTAAAGTAGTTACATCAAGGGCCTCCCAACACAGGGAGGTGTAGCCCATCAGTGTCTGTAACTGAGCTGCACCTCCCAACCCCGTCTGTTGTTGGTGTTTTTGGAGCATATTTAGTGGATTATCTGACTAAAATTATGGTTTTATGGTTTGTACCACATATTATGGCTGTGTAGCACAAACCAAGCCAGGAGATTGGCTTTAATTAGTAAAACTGTACTATGTAATTATTCTCTGCCCTGGCATTAATTAGCAGAATCTGTGTTTGTAAGCTCGTGTGGCAGAAGTGTGGTGCCTGGCTCAGCTGCAGGGGAGGAGTGGGGCAGTGAGCTCAAGGGGGCGGTGCCAAGAGGCTGGAGGGACAGGTGGCGGTGATTTACTTAAGGCTTCTCCCTTTATATATAGTGAAGCCAGAGACCTGGGGGAGAGTGTGTGTGCTGACGACTGACGCAAAAGTTGAACTGCGTGGTGAAACGCACAGCCACATGTGTGTGGTGCTTCAACAAACAGCTCGCAAGCATACAACACGTGTCGGGTCAGTCTTTACACGCAGCATTGGTCAAAACAGAAATGTCAAGGTTTTAAAATGAATCCAACAGCTTCAGAGTTTTAGTCTGAATTACTTGAATTCTTTATTTTGGGCTTTGTTGTATTGATGTATATGTAAGCGGCTTAACTACTGTTTGGCAAGCATGTACATGTGGGTCAGAAAAAGTACGACGGCGTTCCTCAGGTGCATGAAAAAATAAATACGTTTAAATCTTTCCACAATCAGGATGAGCCTGTTCTGTTTGCATGAAAGAGGCTTCAGTCATTTATCTCCAGCAACGTCAAAGGCGACAGAGGAATTATGGCGTCTGTCAACAGGTTAATCTTACTGGGATGAAGCACCCATCAGTCATTTCAGTGATGGGGATGGAGGTAGAAATGTAGACTTTTTCACAAGTAATCCCTTTTTTTGTTTTAGAGCTTCTGGGAAAATCAGGCTGGTGCTACTGTGTAGACTTAAGCTGAAAATCACTGGTTTGTTAGAACAGTGTCGCTGTTTCAACACTTTATTTAAATGTGTCCTTGATTTCTTCCTTAGAGGACACCAATGGAAGATCGTTATGAATCACCTCTAGATGAGTGTAAGACTGAATAAAACTTTGAATCATGGAGGCTCTAATCCAAGTGCATCATTTGCACATCTATATGTTTTACTCTGAAGTCTTGCTCATTATAAAACTTATGACAGATTTAATGATGAGCCAAAGTTGCACCTAACATACCTTTCCCAGAAGGTTGCGGGAGAACAAATCCAGGCAACAGGAAGGGGGCGCCGGTTGTCAAGCCAGCAGGCTTCAACTCCGTCACCCCATACGTGCACAGACAGGTGACCAGGTTGACCAGGTCCTTCAAAGCATCTTTTGATTCGTCCTCCTTGGCCTGTTCCAGTCTGGATGCACAAGAAGAAGTTACATCAATCTTCACACAACATAAAGTAAATAAGGTCTCAGTCACAAACATCCAGAGGCTGTTGAATTCTTGGTAGCTACTGTCACCAGAGAAAAAGGTGTAAATCCCTGAATGGTTGCCAAGTGGTTGCTGGGGGTTGCTAGGTGAAACAGGCCGCAAAAGCCTTGTGAATGCTGTGTTTGGTAGCAGACTGCACATTCATGAGCGTAGGACGACAAGTTGTTGGTGTCTTCCATGCAAACTATGGACAACTGTAGCAATTTGCTAGCAAACAAAGAAGTCACAGGGACGGTTTCTGTCCAGCACCCTCTGTGCAACTGATTTCAAATAGCAACCTCCAGCTGCCACTTTTGCACTCACTGGGTAATTCATACCAGGGGTCACCAATCGCTCTAGTTGGACTTTAAAACCCTGTGATGAACTGCAGGAAGGAAGACCTAAGCTGTACCTGAGCATGAGGTCGCAGAGGAAGGTGTAACCCTGGCACATTCGGAAATCGTCCAGCAGGGTCTGCGACACGTCGCTGGAGTCTTTGAGGAAGCAGGAGAGGCCGGCAAACATCTCAACGATCTCCAGAGAGGAGAGATCGTCTGACTGCTGCATGTTTTGAACACATGTAGCCAAGCATTCCTTCTCTGTAAACCGAAGAGGGGGTGTTAGAGACAAAGAAATGCAATCTGTAAGGAATTTCTGTGACAGAATGTACGGGAATTATTAAGGACATAAAGAGCTTTCCCTTGATCTTAGATTTATAGGAAGTGAAACAAAAATGCATCAGATGGACAAAGAAACAGCTTCAGACAGATCTGTGCTGCTGTAACAGCTTTTTTAATGCTGAAAGACAAAAGCTTCAGGGTTTTTCTTCTTTAACTTTACATAAACAATACACAATAATAACAGGGACAACCAAGCTTAAATAATAAATCACATTAAAAATAATGGTTTTACTTAGTGTCACATAAATCATTGCACAAATCTCACAACAAATTGTAATTAGGCAACCCTCTGGAGCTTTACAGGCTGTGAACTGTAAATTATCTGTTTTAAAAGTGGTAGAAAACAAGCTTCCCTGTTTTGTTCAGCAGTATTCTCACAATGTGTTTTTTGTTATTAAGCTGTAGAATTTGTGTGTGGACTGGTTCACATTTTCTAATATTTCAGAGCAAAAATGCACCTCCAGATGTGGTTTGGAAGACTGTTACTTCCAGAAACAGATGTCCTTTGCGGACGGTGCATTTGTACATACCGTGGATGTATTTGACCACGTTGACGCTGAGGCCGTGTCGGGAGATGGTGGTGAGCACCTCGCCAGCACTCCTCCTCCAGGGCAGGTTGTGAGGAGGACACCAGGAGGTGATGGCACTAAACAGTAACTGCAGGTCATCCTTCTGGGCCAGCTCCTCCGCTGGAGACACAAATGTGCAGAGCTTCACCAGGATCTGCACAAGTGGAAACGAAATTATTATTGTTTTTTTTAAGTTCTGGGTAAAAACAACAAAATAAGCTGCTGAAAAAACAACACAAGCCCGAGTCTTTTGTCACGGAGATACGACTGTGTTTGTGACGCAGGCTGTTTGATGAAAAGATTAAAGTCTTTATGGGAGGCAGAAGCTCGAGTCTTTTTATCAGTGAACAAATAGATTTAAAATATCAAAATAAGCCAATAACCGTGTTATAATCCTCAGATCTGCTACAGACTCTCCACGCAGACTTTTTTCGCTCCACAATTCAAACACAAACATTTTTGACGATGTTTAAATGTTTCAGTTATTCTTTGTGTGAAGGTTTTAAACATAAAGCAAGCTGATAGAGGCTCTTAGTCTGACACTGTTGTCTTTTTACCTGGACAAAGACTTTCTGGAGGAGCGCCCTACGGTCAGCCAGGGGCAGCTCGGGTTGGGTGTGCCCTTGCCCTGGCGTCTTCTCTTGGCTGGGTGGTGGTGGTGGTGGTAGTGGTTGTGGCGGTTGTGACGTGGGGCCTACGGGTGCCTCGGCCATGTGGGGCAGGTCAAAGAACAAGTAGAGGCATTTGACGAGCGTGGAGGGCACAGACATGGTCGTCATGCAGTCCACAGTTTTCTGTTGAGGGGCAGAGAAAAGGGGATAACATTTTATTTCCCAACATGGTTCAGGAATACAGGGCTATACTCAGGCTATACTCATAATGTTCCAGCCTTTATTTGTCACTTTATTAAAGTTGAGCTGATTCAACACATTAGTTTGTATTTGAAGTAACCCACTAAGACACCAAAGTCACAAAATAACACAAACCGAAGGGCCACTAACTTTTTTTAGTGGAGTCTAACGTGTTTGCTTCCCAATCACAAAGACCTTGTACAGAGGCGCAGTGAGGGATAGCATTAGCTAGAGAAATGCTAATCTTACAATATACAACACTGCTGGATAAGAGCATGAACAGCAGTGGTGGTTCTATTCAACGACCTGTTCTTTACTTTTTCTATGCATTTCTAGTTCTGCTATTTTCTTCTACTCAGCCACATTCTGGATGCTTAATTCTTATTTTGCAAATTCAGAAAATATAAATCTTCTAATGTACGGGTGGTTGTAGCTCAGGTGCAGGTCAGCCACTAATCAGAAGGTCGGTGGTTCAGTCCCAGGCTGCCAAATACTAACCCCATGTTTGCCTACTGGTGGTGGTCAGAGGGCCCGGTGGCGCCAGTGTCCGGCAGCCTCGCCTCTGTCAGTGCGCCCCAGGGCAGCTGTGGCTACAATGTAGCTTGTGTGTGAATGGGTGGATGAATGTAGTGTAAAGCGCTTTGAGACTAAGTAAAACCAGGCTACGAAGGAGGAGATACTAGCAGGCGGTGATGTGCGACCCAAATGTAAACCGAGCGTCCGCTCGCTGCACTCTCTATGACAGGGACAGCAAACATTCATTGGAAATAACTGCTGTGGGTGGAAAAGCAGGGCTTTAAGTAGAGTTACGAGGTTAAGTTGCTTTAGATTTTGCTAACCTAAAGTGTGAAGCAGCTATTTTATACTTCCACTTAAAACTTCCAGGGAAAACACAACCCAGCCTACTTGTGCTTACACTAGACTTCTGCTGTGTCACTACTGCTGCACAATATTGGCACTTTATTTCTTAAGATTCACACTTCAAATTAGGAAGTGTGTCATCGATGACAGCAGCCTATCAGAACAGAATGATGGAAACTGGCTTGTGTTCACTTACATGCTGCTATATTGAATAGCTTAAAGAGTTTTCATTCACTTATTCAACCATTACATACAAGAACCCTGAGGTATTTATTTATTCGTTGTTTGTATTTGTAATTGCGTATTCCCCCCCCCCTTTTGTTTCACCCGATTATGTTTCTGCTTAAATCACTTAAAAATAAAAAAAAACAAATACTATTTTTCTAAAATCATTTTTGAAATACTCTGATCTCCTGTTCCTTAAATGTGAGCAATCAGCTTCCACTTTAAATGAAGCTGAAAGCGTGAACGTCAAACACACCTCGACTGTGTCTGCAGAGGCAAAACAACAAAAATGAAGTAAATGTCTAATATCGCATGGATCCAACTGTATGTTGCATATTCCCTTTTCAGTCTAAAAGGAACATGATTTATTTTTTCCACATTCATATAGAATCACTTTATATCAACCTAAAATAAAGAGCTACACAACAGCAGCAGGACAAATAAAGATAAAAATGCTGCTTTAAGGGTGACTTTGGTAAATGGGTGTTTTGTTGTGCTGTGATTCAGTGTTTCAGATTCAGCTATAAGGGCCTGAGGTGTGTGTTCACTGAGTGTTTTCCACAGTTATACTGTGTGTGTGTGTGTGTGTGTGTGTGTGTGTCATGTTGACAAAGATAAAGGGCTGGAGAAAGAGATGGGGTTTGTGTTCACTGAGGCGAATGATTCAGATAATCAAACGCTGCCTCCCACACACACACACACACACACACACACACACACAAATTACATTGCTCTTACACACGAGCTCTCACAAAAGACCACATATGCCCATGCACACGCACACACACACACACACACGCTGCAGCTGGATGAAATGACCATCCCATTTACTCCAACGCCGTCTACACGACGGAGAGGAGGTGGATGCACAGCGATGAATAACAAAGCACAGCAGGCGCACACACAGTTTCAGCCCCTCAGATGGAAAAAAGAAAAAAAAAGGAGTAAGATATAGACAGCTGAAGTAGGCAGAGGTGTGTATAGATGATGGTGAGTCACAACAATGGAAGACTGGACCAGCACCTGTGGTACAACAAGCCACACCGAGGTGTGTGTGTGTGTGTGTGTGTGTGTGTGTGTGTGTGTGTGTGTGTGTGTGTGTGTGTGTTTACAGGCTGTCACAGAATACTGGTCCCACTGCAGTCAGGTCAAGGTTACCGTGAACAAATGAGAGACAAAACCAGAGAGACGAAGGCATTTAACAGTGTGTGAGAAAAACAGAGACAGGAAGGGAGAAGAAGACAGACACAAGGAGAAGAAAAATACCAATAAATTGATCTCCTGTCTGTTTTAAAAAGAGAGAGAGAGAAACAAGCGCAGTGGGAGTGCATGAAGGGCACCCTTTAAAAACACAAAACAAGAGAGGAGTCCAGACTGAGTTACTGACAAAAATATTGCCGTTTTATGCTGTGAGGAAGAAAGAGCAGGAGGTGGGGGAGAAAGGGAGCGAGAGGGGAGAGCATTAAAGGGAGGGAGGTGACGTCAGGTTTATGGGAGGCCAGTTGCCTGGAGAAATCCATTAAACCTACTCTCACTCTCACACACACACGAACGACACGGGTTATTTTTTACTGCCAGTCTGTGTTCGCTGATATCAAACAGTCACAAGAAGCAGCCCTTATTCATTTAAAGGAGACCGCTGACTGTGCAGTGTGCATGTCCAGTGGTACTGACCAATAAACCTAAAATTATCATTTAAATGAATGTTTACATTTACATCCTCAATGTGTTTACACGTGTGACCAATCAGATCACAGACAAGCCACTTGTGTCTGAGCCGAAGGAACAAGAAAAACTCAGCTGGACGTTCTCTCCAGCATTTTGGTGTCTTGAGCTGCAGCTCATCTCAGTCTGAAACACACAGCACAGAGCAACGCCAGCGCTTACTAAGGTCCTTCCCGAGAGAGGGCAATGCAAATCTTCCCAAAAAAACCTTATCAAAGTACACGGCTAATGAGCAAAATCAGAAACTCTTTGCTTTACGAACAGATTTTATGCTTATGCTGTTGTGAACTGGTTCTATTTAAATAAAAGCTGTACAGAGACTAATAAATCATGCATCACCTATGGAGTAAATCAGCGACAGTAAATGGAAATTTCAGAAAAGCTGGGCTACAGGGAGATGGAAATACCCAACCTTTGAAACGCAGCGGCTGAATACTACAAGCCGTCTTGCCTCCTTCCTTTCTTTCGTGTTGAGCAAGAGTTGAGAGTTGCACAAAGATGCTGTGCTGTTGTGCACGAATATCAAAGCTCTGTCATTCAGTAACTAGGAAGTGATGGGAATCTCCATCACATGTGTAGTACTCTCTACTTTTGCTCAACACAACTATTTTACAAGTGCTCTACAAGTTAAGTATACGCCAAGTGGAATTCTTCAGAAAGCAGACCACAAAACTGGCTACAGAAAACCACAAAAAACTGCCCTAAAAATGTCAGCTGATGATCAAGTTTTTCCGATAAATTCATCCAATCATCCAAACCTACAGTCCAAGTGTATTTCTGGAGCACAAAGGAAAGATCCGTGCCCACCAGACATTCACAAATGACAAAAAATAAAGGAACTCTGTGTCAACATGTTATGTCCTACTCATCATTTAGTTACATAAATAACTGAGAACAGGAGTCGGTCCAAGTGCTCACATGTTACATCAGAAGAACACTGCCTGTCTCACAGCCTGGCCAAGTGCCATTTTGCTATGTCTGGTTTGGCAAGATTGTTGTTGCTGCATTCAAGGAAATATTCAGTAAGTCGACATATTAAGGTGCTGCCTGCCTAACTATTAAACAGCGCATGCTTGAGAGCGGCTAAAGACTGGGCACAGAGAAGAGGGGGTGGATCACGTGTCTGTAGATGGGAAGAAGCGTTCCACCCAAAAGCAACAACAACAGTGAATTTCTGATGTGCAGCAGAGCAGGAAAAGCAGACAGCCGACCAGCTGACAGCAACACTCCCCACAAGACCTCCAGAGGAACGCAGGCCAAAAAGTTCAAAAGAAGTCTGCTGGCCACAATTCAAGACTACAGACAAAGACGAAAACAAGAGCTCAACATCCAACCTTTATAAGCAGGTGGTAGGAACAGAGTAAGGCACTCATTACTGTGACTAAATGCTACAAAGAAAAATCACAATGCATGAATTTTCTTCATGTGACATCCAGCAGCATCAGAAGACTGCAGATAGAAAGGTTGTGTTTGGGGAGAATAAATGAGACTCGGTCAGGTGAGAATTGTTAATTATACTGAAGTCTCCTGGTTCTTACGGTACCTTCAGCGCAGCCTGAACTCTCTTAGGTAAACGTTCTTTTCATTTCTTTAAATAGTTTTCAGAAACAGTTCTTCAGGCTTCAGATCAAAGCTTTTCTTTGAATGTTCATTTCCTTTTAATCCATTCTTTGTCAACATGACCCCACACTAGGGCTGGGCTATATCATACCGTTCACAGTAATACCGGTGTAATGTTGGGCAACAATAGGAAAATGAAATATCGCGATAGAATATGGGTAAAATGCGCATGCGCAGTGCCTTTGTTTTCATACGCACATGGCGGCGATGCAGAATGAGAAGAGCGAAAGCGGATCGTTGAATGAAACAGATGAACCAGAACTGGTTTGTAAAAATGCTGCAGCTTCAGTGGTGTGGAACTGGTTTAGCTTTCGTCCGTCAGATACACAACAAAGCACTATTTTTGGTAGCGCATGCTAGCGGGCCGTCGTTATTACCGTGTTGTTTGAAAAATACGGCGCACTTAAAATCAATCCTTTGATTTTTCCGAAAGTCGACAGAGTCCCTTATAATCCCGTGTGCCTTATGTATGAACTCTGGTTGTGTTTACTGACCTCGAAACGATTTTATGTGCACGGCGCTCGAAAATCTGTCAGATGTTTTAGTACGACTTTGCTAAGCTACGAAGCCGCACCGCTTGATGGATTGTTGGAGCATTACGGCTATCGTAGGCAGGAGCCTCGCGGAGTGATACGTACTGTGCTTCAACGTAATATTACGGTATTGTGTGTGTATAACCTCTTTTTAAGTTTTGTGGATATTATACATGGTTATGCTGAGGATATGTCGGCCAGTTTCCACTGGAAATGCCTTTTGGTTAAACTGTCAGCGAGGAATTTGCATTTGCACTGTTAATTTTTTATATAACTGTAATGTAGGGCTGAACGATATATCGCATTTGCGATAATATCGCGACATGATCAAGTGCAATTTTCTAACCGCAAAGGCTGCGATTATACTCTGGACATGTCCAAATTCATGGGCTGCATCCTCCTGAGGCCGCATTTGTAGACCGATTACGTCACAGCGACGCGCCGAAGGCTGTCCAAATTACTACCATATCCCAGAATTCATAGCGCGGCCCAGCCAAACTCCAGTTTCCAGCAATGGCGGCCGCTACTGAGTTTTAAAATTACTCATACTAATCTTTCAGGGTCACAAAATAAACTTTTAACATATTTTCAGGCGAGAAAGTAGTTGTGTAAACATCAAATATCTGCTCGGTTTATCAAGATATCCCATATTTGCAAAAGTGCTTCGACGTTTTCAGAGGCGTCTGCTACCCACCAGCTCGACAGCTAGCCGGGACCTCGAGGGTTACTGATGCGGCCGAGAACGGCACAACTCCCGGCACATCATTTTCAGATCACCGCGGAGTTTCGCTGCTCGGGTTAAACGTAATATATAAGTCACTTAGACAACCTAAAAATGTTATTGTTGGGCTTTTTTCAGTGTTTTGTTTGTTCGTGAGTAAATCGGTTTGGCTGAGATTAAAGTTATTAGATTAGATAAAATAAAACTTTATTAATCCCCCGGGTGGGTTCCTCCTTGGTTTTCACACAGCTGACTAAACGTCAAACAGAAAACTTATTAAACAGAAGTATGAGACAGTCGAGAATTTACACCAGTGTCTGGTTATATTTTAGATAGCAAGAAGCAGACGGCCGAGTTTATTAAACTCCACCGAGACAGCGGTGACGCTAATCAGAACTAGACCGTCCAATTTCACGCCTTTAAACTTTAAAGGCGTGTTTGTGTGTGTGTTTATACAATTGCTATTATGTTTGCACTTTATGTGTAATGTTACTGACTGCAGAGATCAGTAAGATGTGTGTATTTTTTATTTATTAGTTTTATTTATTTAATATTATTTTTTAATTGAATGACTGTCTAGTAGTTCACAGATGTCGAAAAACTGAGTGTGGTAAAGCCACTGATTTTGTTTATGTATATTTCTGCAATCTGCACATTGTACTGACTTTCATTTTAATGTTTACACCAGGGTTCCTTGTCAGCACTTTATGCTCAGATGTTTGTAAGCTAAAAATAAACTATTGTGTATGTTCAAATATACTGTTGTGATTGAAGAAGTTAAATAAAAATGTCAGTCATCAATTCATGCATCACCTCATGTCATCATAACAGAGGTCTGTCTTCCAGGAAAGAACAGTTTAAAATTAATGTAATATAGTATTGGCCATGCTATATGATGTATTGCTTGTCTTTGTTTAATAATACAGAAGACAAAGACCTTAAAAAATAATCGCATATCGCATCGCAATCGCAATATTGGGGCAAAAAATCGCAATTAGATTATTTTCCATAATCGTTCAGCCTTACTGTAATGCACTTAAAAAAGCTGCTTCCATCCATCCATCCATCGTCATCCGCTTTGTCCGGGGTCGGGTCGCGGGGGCAGCAGCCTAAGCAAAGAGGCCCAGACCTCCCTCTCCCCAGCCACCTCCTCCAGCTTGTCCGGGGGAATACCAAGGCATTCCCAGGCCAGCCGAGAGATATAATCTCTCCAGCGTGTCCTGGGTCTGCCCCGGGGCCTCCTCCCGGTGGGACATGCCTGGAACACCTCACCCAGGAGGCGCCCAGGGGGCATCCTTGTCAGATGCCCGAACCACCTCAGCTGGCTCCTTTCGATGTGGAGCAGCAGCTGCTCTACTCTGAGCCCCTCCCGGATGGCCGAACTTCTCACCCTATCTCTAAGGGAGAGGCCAGCCACCCTTCAGAGGAAGCTCATTTCTGCCGCTTGTATCCGCGATCCGCGATAAAAGCTGCTTGTTCAAGTAAAAATACATAGATTTTTTTTTTTTGCACTAATAAAGTTGTGGAGTTGTAAAGTATTTTGTCTAGTGTCAATTATATCGTCAGTTATATCGTTAGCGCAAATTTTCAAATGTATATCGTGATAAATATTTTTGGTCATATCGCCCTGCTCTACCTGCTGCAAATCATCACTTCGTCAGACCTGTCGCTGACTTTCAGTCCAGTTCTTGCAGAATTTGACATACACCAGCCTTTTCTCCCTTTAATGAATGGCTTCTTGACAGCCAGCTTACCAGAGACCATTTTTGATGAGGCTTCAGTGAACAGTAGATGTGTCAACAGAAGGGCCGTTTGCTGGATTTTTTTTCTTATTTCTTAAATAATATATTTTTAGGCCTGACATCTTCCTTTGTCCTCCAGGACACACTGCAGAGCATTCCAAAATATGCCAAAGTGTCAGCTAAAAGCACTTTGTGAATCATATTGTTGGTGCAAAAATACAATTTCATGCTTGTGAAACTGCCTAAAGACAGATTTAACATTGGTGCTGTGCTAATTTTGAGATTATGTGCAAACACAACACTGGTTCATCCCGTGAGTTAGGAGGTGTTTTAATGCTTGAATGGGTCATAGATCTGAAAATGGTCAGGCAAAAGGACTGGAGTGAAAATGACTGAAAAAGCAGTCAATGTCCAAAGGAAAACTTTAAAAACACCTCCAGAGAGCCTGGAGGAGTATTGCTCAAGAACATTTTGAGAAATTACAAAAAAGTTTATTTTTTGCTTCCAAGGGCTGAAGAAATGAGAGGTGGTTCAAGACTTTCACACAGTATTGTACAGTGTCTTTTCTACCAACCTGTCCGGAGGAAGCTAACAGGTTGATGGTGGTTAGAAGCATCCAGCCGCGGCTCGCCTCCTCACTCTGATTCACCTCCAGGAACTGGACTATGGCTCGACTGGCTGCCTCTGGAAAAACAATCACACACACAAACGTGTGGTTAACTGGGTGGAAAGTGACAGCTCACTGTGGGGCAGATGGGCTGTTTGAATAATGATCAAATATGTAACAAATTAATCATTACAGTGGATGTGACAAAAGGGAACGTGTGGTTGGGCTTCTCGGTTTTGGTTATCTGTGATCTTGAAAATAATACATCAATATTGTATTTCGGTCCCACGCGCTAGCTTTTCAGTTAGCTCATGTCTTTACCAATTTTATCACAGCACTCTTTGTCCTAAAAATATAGCCACACTAGGTTAGGTTTAGGAACAAGTATCCATTAGAACCGAACCATAATAAAAAAACAAATCACACATTTTTAGTCACTTTTGTGAGCAGAAATAAAAATGCTTTTGAAAAGGTTTCCTTAATCCAACCCACCAGCTGAGCCAAAGTCTAGTTGCTCATTGTTCAGAGCAAATCCACATCTGTTGTTTTGATAATGAGTACTGCAACGTCAGTTGAGAGCATGAATCATGTACTGACTCATTCTAAAGAGGCCTGGTGACCAACTGTAGGAGTGCTTCTTAGACCGTTGTGTTGCAAAATCAGAACCGTTCACCGTTTGATAACAGCATGTCACATGATTAGACAGGGATGAGGAAGAGATGGAAGGACGAGATAAAGCGGAAGAAATAAGAAATAGAAAGCTGGTGTGTGTGTGTGTGTGTGTTTGTGTGCGTCTTTTTTGAGGAAGCCACAGTCAAAGCTGCCACGGCTGTCAACGCTTTGATGAGATGCTGCTGGCTCGCCCGCAGTGAAGGCTAACCTTTCAGATTGAAGTAGGATTGCATTGATCCTTTGAGGAAAACGTATCTACTGAGAGCCAAAAAGTCAAAA
The DNA here is from genome assembly GCF_057381915.1 of Diplotaxodon limnothrissa. Taxonomy (NCBI): domain Eukaryota; kingdom Metazoa; phylum Chordata; class Actinopteri; order Cichliformes; family Cichlidae; genus Diplotaxodon; species Diplotaxodon limnothrissa. The sequence continues at coordinate 36,952,528 of NC_140607.1, forward strand.
AAATAAAGTGCAAAATTCTGGGAAAGGCCTTATCTGATTAGGGTAACACTAACATTTTTTCTCCATTAATCATGAAATCAGCTTTAAACATTCTTAATAAAACAATGAAATATGTATTTATCTTTAGGGGAACAATTAATAAAATAATCTTATTGTGATAGGGTAGAATAAGACGAAGCTCTTACGCACATCCATAGAATAAATCGGGTTTCCAGGATGGAGTAGACAGTTATATTGAGCATCAATTATTTTATTTTTTTTAAATCATTGACTAAAATCAGTGACCAATCATAATCAGGCATGGGCGTGTACTTATGTCCACTAATAATATACAGATTACAGTATATTAGGGTCCTTGCCATATGTGGTACTAACTCTTGAAAGCCTAACAGGAGTAACGTTTGCAGCACTTTCTGTCATATTTCAGCCTGCTTGTAAAAAAAAAAAAAATGCCTGTGTTTGGATTACCCAGCTTGGAAAAACCCAGAAAATATTCTAATAGTCATCAGACGACATATTTATATATACTTAGGTGTCCAAACTCATCATTAAGAGTACTGGGGAGGCCGTCATATGTTGTCTTTATGGGGGAAAGTGAAAAAATAAACTCCCTAGAGTCTTTATTTCTATCTTGTCATCTACTATGTGTACCTAACAAAGCTCAGATGCTCCATCTGTGCCTTACAATTAGTTCTATAGTTGAAACTCTGCATAAGAACTGTCTTTGTATCTAAATAAAGAACAAAAATCTCTTTCAACACCACTGTGTTCATCTGCACAGCCAAAAGGAAAACAGAAGACACAAACCGGTTATGAGTAATTATTGGCTGGTGCCAAAGAACTCTACAAGTAGGCCTACTCCACAGTGCATTTTTGCACTTACAAATATGAGTCTGTGTGCATCTGCAAGCTCACCTGTGGATTTATTGGAGGCTCTTCGTCTGATCTCAGTCACCATGAGTCGGGACACCTGGGTGGTGAACTGCAGCAGGTCGGAGAATTTCTCCATCATGCTGCTGGGAGGTGCGTTCCCAAACACCTGAAGTGGACAAAAAAAAGCATTTGATTAATGGAAAAATAATAATTTAAAAAACAAGAAGAGAGGAACCAAAAAAAGACTCAAAAACTAGACATCTGTTCACTCGATACTTATATGTAACCTAGCTTATAGTCAGGTGTGTGCAGTTACAGGAATCCTCATTCCTGCTGATATCTGTGACAGTTTTTGCTTGAATGCACTACTTTATGGTGACAGAGAACATTGGAGGCTAAGCCTTTGGGGCAGCAGGTCAACAAAGACAAACTACTCTTCATCCAGCAAAGACTCGTCATCTGTTTACTTATCCAGCAAATCTGACTTGAGAGCAGGGCGGGAGGCTGCCGTCCCGCCGCACAGGGACCACTTTACATCCAGATTCTGACATGAGTATGGCCACAGGTGTGAATCCCAGCCAGTGGTGGGTAATTAGCAGACAAGTCAAGAGACCCTTGGCAGTGCACTCCAGCTTGATGAGCACACTTAACAAAGGCAGCCTACAGCTGCGGCTGCCAAACAAAAAGGCGAATTACTGGCCTGCAGGCTTTACTTCTGTTCTTTTGGATAAAAAAAAAACAGCTATAGGGATTTCAACAACTTCATTTTGTTAACTTGTTAATATGTGTAGCTCACTTCCATGATTACCCACCGACTTGACTGGTTTCCACAGATCTGGATTCAATTTTAGAGTTTTTCCAAAAGGAGGTGCAAAAATGCTTTATGAAAATTTATTATTAATTATTAATTCATAACATATTTTGTTAACATAGCTTAAGGCCATTGTAAAGTGGGAGGGAGAGACTCTCTGGAGAGGCTGAATGACCATAACAACAGTGAGCTGTTCCACCTGGCCCAGAAACTGCACAACTGAGATTTCAGAAATTAAAAATGTTGGATAAACCTGAATCTATTTAGTCTACAGATAAAAATTAAAAGATAAAAAATACAAGTCTGTACTGGACTTTTCTCCCCCTGCATCAAAATAGTTCCAATACACCCCCACCATTCAACTGGTCTGATTTTCCTATTAGTGCTTAAATCAATAAAACTTAACATTAGTTAGTTAGCAGATATATAATTTAAAAAAGCTTTGAAGGTTGTTTAATTTAATCACAAATGATTCTGAAATATTATAAACACCAACCTAACGATGAGACAATGTGTAGTTCAGTGAGTTCAGTACTTTTCAGCACTTGCTCCTTAACACCTGACAACCAGGTGTGTTTTGGGTACTATTTGCTTTGATCTGCACCTGAAACGTTCAGCTCCTCCTACTCCTGCTACATCTAGTGTAACACTAACTGCATTCCAAACACTGACACTACAGGCAAACATGGTGGTGGTGCTACTATGATGGTCTGGAGCTGCTCAGGACCTGGACAACTTGCTGTAATTGATGCATCCATGCATGCCACTCTCTACAAGAATGAGAATTCTGGCTAACTGCACTTAGCTTATGCAGCAGGAAAATAATCAGAAACACACCAGCAAGTCCACCTCTGAATGGGTAAAAACTAAAAAATAAAATTAACGTTTTGGAGTGGCTTAGTCAAAGTCCAGATTTAAATCTGCCTGCGATGTTTCGGCATGAACTTAAACAGGCCATTCATACTTGAAAACCCTCTAATGTGGTTGATTAAAGTAATTCTTCATAGATGAGTGGGTCTAAATTCATCAATAGCTGTGTGAAAGACCCATTGCCAGTTACTGCAAACACAAAACTGCAGTTCTCACTGCCAAACGTTTGCACAACAACCTTTTCATACAAGGCCAGGTAGATTTGGTTAACCTTTTTGCTTTAATAAATAAAATCATAATTTGAAAACCTCATGCCTGTGTACACTGTGGAGACAGTAAAAAATATATGACACAAAGGTTGGACTGAAAAGTCCACTTCGTTGTGCTTTGTTCAGCTAACCTTTAGCCCTAAAGTCAACAAGCCCACAGAAGTAAACAAGCTCATTTCCATTCCATTTATCTGCAGTCTGGTGGAACAGAATCTGAGAGCTATCCAGACAGGTACGTATGAAAATATGAAAATATGCTTTTAACCACTGGATTTGAATCTGCAGAAGTTCCCTGGTGAGATCTCGTTTTCAAATGTCAATGCATCTATAGTATCTATTGCACCCATGACCTCAGGGAAGCAGCTCTAGCGCGTTTGTAACCCAGCACAACAGAGCTCTCTTCTTGTTTTCCTTTTTTTTTTTAATACTGCACAGACGAGAAACACATGATTTGAAAGATAGCTACAGACAGCACAGGAACCAAATGAAGCAAACTGTAACCTGCCACATCAGAGCTGCCATATGTACAAATATCTGTTAATCCGCCTGTTTGGAGCACCTCCAGTTCTCCCTCCACCCATGGTGTGACTTACCCTGTTAAATACAGGAAGCATCATGTAGAGCTTCTCCTCCTGCTCCTTCTGGGTCATGTGGCGAGGAGGGTGGCACAGCTCGGAGAAGAGGCGTCGCAGGTGCATGAGGCCCAGCGCGTTGTCCTGGGGGCTGCACTCCTCCTGCCTCGGCCGCCCCATGATCCTTTTCACCATGTTCATCTTGAGCGGCTTTGTCAGGGCAAAGGCAGCCCTGCAGATGGGAGAGAGAAGATCTAATAAACATCTCACAGTAACTCAATACATAAAGATCTTGTTAGTCTATGTAACTGAAAGTCCCTGCTATTTGGTATCAGTTCAACTCTGTAAGTGGTCTCGAGTATCAAAAACAGCCAAATATAGATATAGATGATATTTCACATTTCACACAGATTAGCTTCTTGTTTTGTTTCTTTTTTAAATCAAAGTATCTTTATTAATTCATAATTCTGACAATTGTAGACGATGTGAATATAAGTACAAATACCTTTCTTCATAAGTGTAACAGAGTACTAGAATTGTAACAGTTATCAAGTGTTACAAGTTATCTTTAGGCACATTTATTGACATTTTCTGTCTACAAAGAAGGTTTAGCATGAGCACCGTGCAGGTATAGAAGCAGTAGGTGCAATAATGCTCTGTGTGTTTGTACCCACGATCATTCAGGATCTACTTAATTACATTTTTGTGTTCGGATCCTGGTTCACAGTAACACAGAGAGATGCAGAAAACACAGATTTGAAATGTTACAGCCACAGAGAGCCAGCTTCTAAGAGCCAGCTGGGTTTCCTCTGGCTGCAAAAACAAAGAAATCTGGTGGGATTGGTTTCATATGATAAATTACTCGATGCGGTTTCTTGAAAAAAATTTTCAAGGTTAACTTTGACCTTGGACATTAACAATGAAGGTCAATGTCAAATGCTTAGCCAACCTATGTATCCATGTACCCCACGATCTAGTGTATTGTTGTGAAGTTTGAAGACGATCCATGAAAGAATTGTGGGTAGAGCAGGGCGATATGGCCAAAAATATTTATCACGATATATATTTGAAAATTTGCGATAACGATATAACTGACGATATAATTGATGCGAGACAAAATACAACTCCACAACATTACTAGCGCAAAAAGACAACCTTCCATTTATTTTCACTTAAACAAGAAGCTGGTTTTTATGTACATTAAAGCTTTATAAAAATGTAACAGTGCAAATGCAAATTCCTTGCTGAAAGTTTAACCAAAAGGCATTTCCAGTAGAAATGGGCTGACATATCCTGAGCATAACCATGTATAATATCCACTGAAGTTAAAAAGAGGTGCTTTGCAACATTAAACTGCAGTGTGCAGTACGTATTTTTCGGACCATAAGGTGCACGGGATTATAAGGCACATTAAGCGAAACAAAGCAGTCAGATAAATCAAACTTTATTAAACTCATTCTTCTTGCTTCCTCCAATTCTGTACCATTGATTCATTAATGTTGAATTCTCTGGCAGCTGCTCTATTCCCATGTTGTTGCAGTATATTAATGACTAACCTCGTATTGTGGACGGATTATCTCAGTTGTTCTCCTGACTGAAGATTGGTCCTTTTACAGCATCCTGCCATGCGATTGCATTTGTCTCTAACCATCAGGAACCTTAACGTTAACTTTTATAAGTGGAAAAGTGTTAGTGTTTGTCCTCCAGCTTCACTGTTTATGTTATGCTAACATAGCTGTGTCGCTAGCGATCACGTAGCACATCATTATATACCAGCTAGCCCAACTTCAGTAACCCTACAAACGTCACTGCTGTTTAGTTTCCTGTCTTCATTTATGTTGGAAGTGATAGCAGAGCTGTACGTTTGATTTTTTTCAGAAATCTCTCAGTCAGAACATGCTATATCATGCTTAGGTAACTAGCGAAACTAGCGAGCTAACTTCCGCTAGCTTCCTGCTAACTTCTAACTCCGTTAAATGTAATACATTTTGTTTTCATGGATGCCTGGAAGTTAAACTTCATAGTTACACCTGGTAAAGCAGCAATGCTGATCGTTTTATTAAAGATGAAAGAATTTAGACAGTTTTTAACTCTTAGTGATGCTGCAGTGTTCGTTTGACCTGAAGTATACGGAGTTTAGGACCCAGATTACTCCCAGATTTAAGGGCATCTTAGTCCGACAAATACGACAATAACGATGGCCGCTTGCATGTTCTGCAAAAAAATGTGCTTTGTCGTGTATCTGACGGACAAACACCAAACCAGTTCCACATCACTGAAGTTGCACCATTTTTACAAACCAATTCTGGTTCATCTGTTTCACTCAACAATCGGCCATGTGCGTATGAAAACAAAGGCACTGCGCATGCGCGTTTTACTCATATTCTATCGCGATATTTCATTTTCCTATCGTTGCCTAACATTATACCGGTATTACCGTGAACGGTATAATATGGCCCAGCCCTAATTGTGGGTAATATAAAGTTTCACTGATTTTGGTGGGAGCTTGACCTTTAGTTTCCCCAAAATTAAATCAGCTCATTTATTGGCATCAAACGTCACACAAAGTGTAAAAATGATATTGCTAGACTGCTAACAAACATACAGTCAAATCTAACAGATTAAATAAATCTATATTGTGTAAATAGACAAGGGTAAGCTTTATGACATTGCAGCTCGTGATATTTGACTTAAAACACCAAGATGATGAATTTAGGGAGTCAAACAAACAGGAAATAAATTGGTGTAGCAGCTATGGCAGTTCAGTAGTAACAGAAAGAATGAGGCTGCAGATAGAAGTGGCGGAAATGAGTTTCCTTCAAAGGGTGGCTGTGCACTTCCTTAGAGATAGGAAGAGGAGCTCAGTCTTTCGAGAGGGAGAGTAAAGCTCCTGCTCCTCCACATCAAAGCCAGTTGAAGTGGTTCGGGCATCTGACTAGGATGCCTCCTGGATACTTCCTAGGCGAGGTGTTTCAGGCATGTCCTCTTGGTAGGAGGCCCCGGGGCAGATTAAGGATCTGCCGGAGAGATGGCTGGCTTGGGAATGGCAATGAGCAGGAAGAGGTAGCCTGGGAGAAGAAATCTGGGCTTCTCTGCTTGGACATACTATTTGCCGGTCTAGCCATCCATCCATCTATATCTATGTTTATATATCTATATACACGCAGCTAATATAGGAAAGATCTCTTCTGATTGGCAGATCTCTGTATACAAGCTGTTACTGCACTGAAGCAGAGGCTGTACGGCCCAAATTCAGGTCACTGATTCAGTCATTCACTTTGAACTGCAAGTTAAGAATTAAAACAACAGATTAGCATCTGTGACTGATCATCGTTTCGCATCACTCTTCCCTTGAACGTAGTTGATATATATTTAGCAATTTGTTCCACATGTCAGCTTCTCTCCAGACTATTTGAAATGGTTGCTAGGAGATATCACAGGGCTGCAAAGCCTACGTACGACAGATAAATATCTGGCGATAAAAACAGAATCAACAGCTTAGACGACTGCAAGAAGAGAGAGTTTTTTCTTTTTTCTGCATAAAAGAAAAGGGGTTGTTTTCCTCTTCCAAAAGAAAAATTGATATAAAGTTATATTTTCAACAAGCTTAGCCTACCATAATGAAAAGTTACCTTCATCAAATGGGCAGAAATAACAGGAAAATGCAAGTAGGATATGGGAGAAATAAAATCTGGACCTTTTACTTCCCTCCTTTGTTTCTGTCATTATACACAAGGCTCACTTTCAATTGATTCTATAACACATCTGTTATATTGACAACAACAGCACACCTGTTCTGACCACTGGAGTCATGTTAGGGTTGAGTGTCACATCAGTTGTAGCTTAAAAACATTTATTTGAACACACACACTCTATGAATGACAAAAAAAAAAGCTCTGGCACTTAAGTCACAGCTCTTGCAGAAAGACCCATCAACAAGGAAGAGACATGGCAGTTTAGCATGTAGTCCGTCCTTTTCCCAGCAGACTCCTCACACCGAATTACTCTCAGACACTCAGGAAATATCCCCTGCCCTTCAGTTACAACCCACCTACCGGTGCTGCAGACGTCACTGTGTGGGTTTCTTATGTCTTGCACCATCAAAGCCTCATCATTAGATGGATTACATCTTGGCACTGATCACAGCATGAATGAGCCAAATTTATTTGAATTGTTGGTCCAAGGCCAGAGAAAGACAGAGAAATTGACTTGAGGGGAACTTTGTGGAAAAGATGCTTTAGTTTGTATCATCACTACCCTCAAATTCGGTTTTATTATTGTTATCATTATTATTAGTTCACCGTGTTGTGTTTTTCTTGCCATTTTTGAGACGTATGCATAAAAATAGTTCTGGTTATAACCAAATATTTGTGTGACTCTGCTCGCTCAGTTTACAATTCAAATTTTGTTTGATTCAAACAGTGAGAGACAAGGTAAAGACAACTGACCCCCTTCTTCCCAAACTAAACTTTTAAAGTCAGGAATATTATTGAGTTTATCGGTTTATTCGCCATCTCAACCACTTATTTTCAATTCTAAAGAAATCTGAATTCAAACCAGCGAGACTCAAGGTAAAAGCCCCCAGGAGCTGGCTAATTCACTTTTGGCAAGCTTCTCTGTATATAAATTTGATTCCATTGTTGTGATATCACAAATGCTGGTACTACAGGGATATTAGGGTATTTATAAAGCAGACAGTAGGCTTGACTGCATGCCAAAACAGCTGATTTGGAATAATGTGACGGAGGATGTTCCTCCTCGCTCACAGCTCTGTTCATTTCCTTTCTTTCAGAAAACAATCTGTTCCCTTCTTGTTTCCTCGTCATACATACAAATCATGTATGACGAGGGTCATAATTTCTACATCAGGTGTTCCACGTGACTATCAGTCAGTCCATACATCTATTTATTGGTGACAAAGGAAAAACGCTGACTTCTGGACATATATCTACCCCCAAAATCACAGCTCATCTCCAGATTAATAGATAATAGTTTCTATGCAACATCAGTGACCTTTTACTGATAACACCTTGATCCCTAATCTAACGCAAAAAACCAGACCTGAGCATAACAGACTTCTTGGATGCTCTGTTTCTACAATTGGCTGCACAGTAAGCCGTATATGTTAATTAACTGCATTAAAATGCACCAAGAGGTACCATCACAGTCAGGAGTAGACGGCTAACATGGAGAAGAAATTTCTTCATTCATATAAATTCTGGCAGCAAACCGAGAAACCCAGAATCTGAAAACCAGATTTGTTTGTAAAACGTTTGTCTCTATTTCTCTTGGTTATCCAGTATGAGATATTCACACAGCTCTATTTTACTTGACGCTCCGCTTTTAAACACTGAAAATTTACCACAGTCTCAATTTGAATGTGCCTGCTCTTGTTTTGCTCTCTCTAAACCAATTAGCCCCTACACCCTGTTCTTTAATGACCGTTCACCATTAAAACATGGATTGGAGATCTTTGCACAGCACATTTTACGGCTCAAAACAGTTCAGGTGAGGCTGGAGGTGAAAGTAATGAAAGGTATAGGACAGAAAGCCTCACGGGTCCCCTGAGGATTAAGTGAAAAGGTTGCTACACCCAAAGGACCCTTTCTGATTGAAACTAGTTTGAATTTTTAATCACAGTAAATAGCTAAATAGCTTCAAGTTCAGTCAGTAACAACAAGAACACAGAAACCAAAACAACATGGGCTCCATGGTAACACCTGGGTAGTGCTGTCACCATCGCCTGATGATTTTTGAACAGGATTCTCCAAACACAGTGTTTGCAGTGTTTACCTGGATATTTCATTTCTAAACACCAACCTGAACCTACAAGCATCTCTCGCTATTTGCTGTGACTCGACGAACGCTTTGGAAAAATATCGACAGCTAAACAAGTGTAACAGCGACTCTTCAGTGTTTCCTGAGCCCAAATGGACCCAACATTTGTCTCAGAAAATCTGGTAAGCTTTTCTCGTGTGAGCAAGCAAAAGCTTTTTTTGAATTTTTTGCTCAAAATGTGTCTAAAGCTTTCATAATCTTCAGGAAGCAGAGTACACTTTGGAGTTTAACTTAAATTTTTAATACTTAAACATTTGTAAGCACTTTTAACAAAACTCTGTGAACATTTGTGTTTTTAGAACATCTGTAGGACTCAGTTTTTGCTTTTTCTTGTGTCACCTTAAACTTTTCTAATGACACACATCACACTGTGTGATAGATTTTTCTAACTATGGACTACGTGCATGTTTTTATCATTCAGGCATCTTGGCCAGTGCAGACTAGCGCTGCTGATATGAAACAGCAGCAGGAAGCTAACAAGATTGCTGAAAGTGAAACGGTGCAAGAATTAAAAGATGCACTCCATTTTGCCACTCAGGAGTTGAAGACTGCAAAGGAGGAAAATGCATCTTTGAAGGAGAAGATTGCCGTCCTTGAAGATGCTCACAAAATGGAAGTGAGTAGCCTCCAAGAAGAGCTCAAACTCAAGGATGAGGCGCTTCAAAGATGTGTGAAGAAAAGAAGAGCTCGAACCAAAGCCTGGGTAGAACTCCTCCATGAATCGACCATAAAAGACATGGAGATAAACACCAGGGAACAACACTGGAGCAGCAAGTGGCAATCAACCGAGAAGAGCCTGAAAGAGGAGAAGGAAAAAGTGGAGGAGCTCCAAATTAAGAACAAGCTTCTGATGGAGAACTTACAGGAAAATCTGGACGAATGGAAGAACGTCCTTCAGGTAAGCTGTCTCCGCTATCATTTCACTTTACCATAATGTCATGTTTTGGTCCTAACAACTTCTGTCAGACTGAGTCACAGTTCAGTAAAATACATTTTACTCTGTCTACACAGGAGCTTGCACCCGATGCTGACCACCAGGAAGAAACCCTGGAAACAAATTCCCAAGAGGAAAAGCTGGAAAACCACGAGGGAGAAGAGAAGGGAACGGACAAACCAAGAAAGGACAAGAAAAAGCAGAAGGAAAAGGAGGAAAAGCAGGAAACAAAAGAGGACATCGAAGAAAACCTTGAGAGAAAAAGTGACGAGAAGATGGAGGAGAAAACAGCAACTGAAGATCTAAACCCAAACCTCTGTCTGGTTCCCATCCCTCTCACTCCCTCCGACTCTTGCCCTTTACCCCAACTCAACCCCTCTACCTCCTCCCTACCTTACCCACCCTCTCGTGCTCTTTCCTACTCTTCACCCAGCTCTTATTCTTTACGCAAAACCCTCAGTCTCCACACCTTCTCCCAATCCTCCTCCCAACCTTACTCGGTCTCTCGTGCTCCCTCCTACTATTTACCCTTGTTTTCCAAACCTGTGCAGCCCATAAACTCTGATGAAATGTTTGATCTGCTTTTTTGTTCATTTTAAAATAAACATGTGAAATTTCATTAAACTTACAGTCTTTGTTTGGATCATTGTTTTTTACCTATAACACAATATTACACTTTTGTCCAGAAGAGATTTATTAAAAAAGTATAAGTCTCATTTAAGTGATCAAGAGCCTCCTGTCAAAAAGGTTTAACAGTTTATAAAGGTTAAGTTGACAGTGACAGACTTTATTTTAAAGAGCCCCAAGATAAGAAACATGTTGCAGTTAATGACCACACTTAAACTGGATATTGGCAACAAACTAGTGTGTAACTGGTGAGATCCAGCAAGAAAAAAAAAAAGTATTTTCTTTATTAATGTGGCTTTCGGATGCTAAATATCTAAACCTGACATATGGCACTATCAAGGCCTTTGAATTGGTGAAAACTAGTAATGAAAAGGCCTCCTACTAGAATGTATAAAAATGAAGGCATATTAAGCTTCAACTTTTATTCCATATTTGATCTTCTTTCCTTTTAATGATCTACATGTGAGAACAAGACAAAATTATCAAATTATTTAATAATAACAACAAAAGACTGTATATAAAAGATAGACATAACCCACGTGAACAGTTGCCTTCTGTGTTTTAGTAGCTAGTATTGGACTGTATTTGACCAAGATGCTAAGTTATCAGCTGAAGCTGTCTTGCTTGGCTAATAAGTGTATCAAACACATTTTGGGTCCAACACACAAACATGGATGCAACGTAGGGCTGCACGATTAATTGTTAGAAAATCGCGATCTCGATTCATACTTATGTGACAACGATAAAAAAAAAAAAAAAAAAAAGACGACGACGATTGTACCGCATTTTGATCCGGGACGTACTCTGCATGAAAACAAGCGCTCACTCTTCCTGCTCAACAAATGACAAGGGCGGAGCCTTATACCACGTGATACAGAAGCTGTGCCCTGTGATGCTAAAATTAGCAGGGAAAAAACAACGGAGTGCACGTCAGGGATGACGAGAAAGTGACAGGAGAAAATCCGTCCCGGTCAACCACCCAAACATCAATAACGGGAACCTTATACAGCGCTTCCCTATACACGTCGAACTCAAAGAAATTACGGAGGCTATCACTTATCACCTGACCAAAGATATGGCTCCATCAACACTGTGCAAACGAGGGATTTAGGAAAATGATCAACACCCTAGACAAACGCTACACAGTGCCGTCCCGCAACTATTTTTCTATTGTTGCACTACCTGCTCTATACACGCAGCGTCGAGCAACGGTGGAGACGGAATTTCAAGCAGTACAACATTTTGCGGCAACAACAAAACGTGAGACATTTGTTGTTTTTATGTTTATTTATTGTTTTTATGTTCAGTCTCAACTGTTACGAAGTTGATGTGCAGTTAATAAGTGCAATAAATATTTATACTGGAAAAGAAAATCGTGAGAGAATCGTAATCTCAATTCTAAGCCAAAAAAATCGTGATTCTCATTTTATGCAAAATCGTCCAGCCCTACTAGCCACCTTATAATTATATGCACTATACCACAGTAAAATGTTGACTATAAGGGCTAAGTAAGCTTATGTGTCCCCAGAGGTCTGTCTTCTATTAAGTGCTTTCTTCTTGCATCTAAACAACACATCTCCTTTCCCAGAATCCCTCTGCTTTAACGACTGTCACAAAAGACAGCAAGAACATGAAGAGCAACATAATGGCAGAAGCAGAGAGCTACAAAGAAGCTTGCCAGTGTTATTCTGATTTACAGAAACATGGCATCTGCGGCACTAACCAAATTACTCAAGACTGAAGGCTTTAGTAACTCATTTTACCCACACAGCAGGGCTGCCCTCTGCGTGAACTCACACTTAAACACCAATTCCATTTAACATCCTCCATTTGGTACACTTTTATCTCGAGTGCCTGACACTGTCCGTGAGCAAGTACATACAGTTATAGCTCGCACAGTCTCAAAAGGACTGAACCCCTTAACCTCAGGGCCTGAAATCCAAAAACCAGGGGAACCCTTTAACCTTTCAGACGTCAAGCATCTATTTCACCAACCGTGAGTTACATTCTGATATATTCTGAATCAAAGGAATCTGTTGTGAAATGCGGGTTCCCCTTAGTAAGGACACCTGTCTGAGCTAGTCTTGCACCTTCCCAGAAATATAACTGCATGTCACAACAACTCAACATCAAAAATATACCTCAAAAGTATTTGGTAACTAACACAGGATGCCCATAGCCCATAGACAAGTCTGAAAAGTGAAGCCAGCGTCCAAGTGTCGTAAGTCTGCATTCTTTTTAACGGCAGCTAAGGGCGAATATCTGCGGTTGCAAAAGGAATTATGGGAAGACAGCCCTCAGTAAAAACGTTCCTGGTCACTGATGTCTTCATGAATAAAACATTAGGTTCATTTTGTAAATTTTGGTCACTGTAAGTCACATAAAAAAGGATTATCCAGGGTATTTTCATTGGTTAACAACTTGTAATCAACAAATTGTTTGGCGATGAGCGTGCTTTTTCACAATCGTTTTCTCATCGTATTTGGTTTCAAAACAGCGCGGTGGTGAGGCTGACATCACAGGTGCAGCACTGTAAAGCCACTGTTGATGGTTTGCTGACACTGAGACAAATGTCACTAAATATCATTTGTTTGTTCAGAGTTTGCTGATGCACTCATGACAATATTTACTTTCATTTCATTTCATTCAAGTTGCATTACTAATGATTGGCAGTAACTACAGTAAAGAGCCTTTTTGGCTCTTTGGTAGATCAAAATAAAGATTAAGATCGACTGGATTAGCACAGATTTGTTATAATGCACTAGCTAGTATTTTAGCATATACTTTTTTTCCCCATTTGCATAGATGTGACGTCTCGTCTGCTTCCTGTGTTTGTTGTCCAACATGAACAGCTCAGTTTCACTGCTGATGGCAATCTGGGCACACAGACTGAGCACAAATAACCTCATCACCCACTACGGGAACGACTTAACGCAATTCTTTAAGCTATATTTTATCTTCCACTTCAAACACAAACATTTGCACACTAAAGATTTTGAGCAATACCCCTGCCCCTGCGCAGAGTGTGTACACAGGAAACGTAACCATTCACGACATCAGGAGTCATCTGATTAAACATTAAGAACCAGCGGTAAAAAAAATAAATATACGTTACCATCTTTAATGTCACTCAACCTGAATGGTCTGAAAAAAAAGAAAGAAGAAGCAGCAAGAAATCAAAAGAAATTACAACCAATCCTGCAGTCCAGCTTTGAGTCACACAATTAGTTCTCACATCAGTGCTTTGGGCCTCTATCCTCTGAAAATGTCCAGAGAAAATAACCTCACACAGGTAAAATGTTTGCACATGATGGAGATCAAAGAAGACAAGACCTGAAATGCTCACGATTTGACACTTGCAATACACCCTGTGTTGGCTGCAATATACTCCACAATTCAGCTCTCACTAACCACTGGCTCTGCCTGTATGAGATAACGGTTAAAGAACATCCCTCGCTGGGATTACAATATTGACAAATTAACAGTGATGTGGACTTTTGTGTCGAGCAGCCCTACATTATTCAGTGAGCATTTAGTAGTCGTGACACAGGCCAACCAAATCTTCAGACTCAATTTTGTACTCACCTAGACACCTGTTAAATGTAATGACAGCTGCGCTCTGATGTTTACTAAATCTGTCCTCAGACAAAATGAACACCTGCGAAAGTACTCGAATCCACCTTTGCAGTAGTTCGTGCTGCAGTGAGTTTCTCCAGGACATCATTTAACCTCGATGAAACACAAACACACACACAGATAAAGCAATGCCTCCTGTGGTATAGTGGCTGGTAAAAATAGAAAAATTCTCCAATACAGACCAGACACACAGGGCAGTGGGATTCAACTGGTTCTGTGTCAGTGAATAATCTGATTTCTTTATTTTTGGGGGGGTTTTGTCGCTCTGATATGTGCCAGTACTGAGTCATGATTAACGAATGACACCATAAAGTTGTTATCAGAGTGAACTGTCATAATCAGATATGGTTTAAGTTGACCTAGAAGATTTTCTTTCTAGGTCAAGTTTCTTCGAGAGGGAAAATTAAGCCATTTCCTGTTGTAGTCTGGGATGGAAAAGCAAAACTATTTTGTGTTCAGGTTACTGAAAACTGCAATGCACTATTTAACACTAACAGCTGAATATCTTTTGAAATCTTTGGCAGGAAACCAAAGTAAATTACAGCAGCCATGGTTCATCTTCCAAAGATTATGTTTACTGAGGTTAAAGTTGATTACTTTTATTATGAGTTTAAGCCATAACCCAGATAAGTGGCATAAACTCTGCACTGCAGCCTATCCAGTTCCTTCCTTTCTACTGCTGACATCCTTCCCCTTTCTGTGATGACACACATAATGCTGGTCATTGCTTCTCATTTACACCACTCCATAGACAACCCACAAGCAAGTCCTCATCATAAATAAAACTAACTCCACTGAATGGATGGGCAGGCCTTTGGAAGTCTAAAGCAGCCAAGCACATATAAAAGTGAAGGCTTTGAGAAAAAAGTCACATATCCACACAATACACTTGGCCAAGAGAAACACGCCAGCAGTGGGGTTATAAAGTGATCAACGTGTAGCTTCGGCAGCATCAGCAGTAAAGCCCGTCTTCAGCTGCTGGCTAAAATGGAAACTCCGGCTGAGCCACAGGCAAGTCTGTTGAAAAGCTGACAGGCAAGAAAAAAAATCTTGCTGGATGTTAGAAATCGAGAATCCAAAAGCAGAAGTGGGTTGGTCTGCGTTGAGTTTAAAAATATCGAGTCCAGTAGGCCAGCTTCATCAGTTGTTGTTTAAAGCTGAGAGATTTAAGCAGCAGCGACTCAAAAACCAGAGAAAGTCTCTTTCAGGCACTTCATAGTCGCTCACCGAGTCCCGGTCACCGTTTAGATCAGTGGATGAAACGGTTTTTAAAAATTGACTCATTTATTAGTTTTAAAAAACGTTTGCAGATTGTATTGTATAGAAGTCAATGTGGCTGCTTTTGAAGTTGCTCGTGTAATTATGTCGTGATGCTTGTGCTGAATGTCAGTTGGTTCTTTCACTTATTGGTCTTAAAATCTGCTGCCCTCTTTGTCGAAGCTCTGCTGTGAAAAATAAATAAAGAATATATTTACGGGCAAAAAGCCCATTTAGGGCTGTTCGATATAACGGTATATAATCGGATAACGATATAAAAACGTCTAACGTTTCATTTTACGCTATCGTCTGTTTCGTGGTGTCGCAAAATAAACTCTTTACGGCAATATTTGTTCATCATTTTGATGGTCACTGTAGTGGCTATATTAATTTCTTAAAGTTCTCTCTTTCTCTTATATTTAATATAACCACATTACGGACAGACAAGCGCCTGTTTTTATGCGTTGTCGTTAGCAACAACGACGGTAAAACCATCGCGTGTCCGCTTGTTTATCTTCCACATAAACCTTTCACAATAAAGCTCAAGATCCTGTTGAGACTTTTCAAAATAAACGTAATCACGTAAAAGAGTATGCAGAGTACTTACGGATGAGAAGTAAAAAAGAGCCGCCAGGTGCTAAAAAATAAACCTTAGACTCAAACGTTAGAACAGGCTTTTCCCCGCAGCACGCTGTGTAATAAATACTCACAAAGAAAACGGCGGCCGTTACAACTTATGTCTAAAAAGGTATAGTTTCATGCATCTGTTAAAACACTCGACTCCAGCTACATGACGCGCAGCTGGAAACACTTCACGCAAGTCGAGCTGCCCGAGATTCACAGAATTTACAGAAAATGTAAAATTTTTGTGATTTATATCGTTATCGGGACGATAGATGTCTTATATCGGGATATGAGATTTTGGTCATATCGCACAGCCCTAAGCCCATTGATAGATCATTTATTTATCTATCCAGATGTACTAAGTTATCACAAGCAAAGTGAAAATGAAAATTGGTTCGCTTCCCAAAAGATTTCCCTAGTTTAGATGATCCAAGATACTTCCTTATGAGCTAGTGTCATGAGGATGTCATTGTTCAAATAACTTGACTGGTTTCTTTTCCTTAAAAAGATATAAAAATATATTTGATACTGTTCAAATAATTACTTTTGTCAGAACTATGTTAAAATAAACATCTGACACAAAACTAAATTCAAAATGTTAAGAAAGTTATCATCTGAGTCGTATACAGGATGAAATAGCTCATCTATTTTTGTACTGTAACGTATCCTTGAGCAAAGGCAGCATTTATTTCAGAACAATGCTGACTGTTAGCACTGCTGTTCAGGGCCCAGTGAAACAGAGAGTCACTGAAGCAGACACGAGGGCTGTGAGAATGGTAGAGTCGGAGAGCAGCAGGGCCGGGACCACAAACTGGGGCAAACACATGTCATATGACTCAGCATAAGGCTGAGCTGGAAAAATCAACAAAAGGCAAGGCAGTAATCAGCAGACAAATGTAGGATTACATCTCACTCCACCTACTTGGTAAGCAGTGAGCGTCATGAAACCACCATCACGTAGAGCTCTGTCAGAACCTCCCTTTCTGCACTGCACTAAACCTATAACACACTGAAAACAGATTTAGGTGCACAAATGGGTGTCTTTGTGTAGTTTTACTACAAATTAGTTACACCTCTTTAAGGTAACTTTTTGTTTGGGTCAACCTCCAGAAGCTCTGAGGAAAGGTGACTCTTCTATGAAAACAAAGGTTCCAATGCTCCAAACAGCATATGGGGTTATGCACAACTTCTCAGCATGTAACAAAATGAATCATGCGTACATGGCCAAGCATGTTTACAATGAACCAAAGGAGAGTATTAAATCGGCCCCTCTTCTAATTTACTCCAGTGTGTGGATAACAGAGTTGCAAAAATGTCAGATCAAGAGGAAAGCCATGTCATCAATACTTGAATGCCACTGTGGCACTTTTTATACACAATCCATAGTTTTCTCTTACTTTGGTTCAGTTTTTGATGACTTCGAAATCAACTTTGTTAAGGAAGTGTGTTTTTTTCCTTTTTGTCTCTAAATCCATTTGTAATTTAGGCTTCTAAAACAGCCACCACCTTTCAAACCTCTTATCTTTGTACGAAAATGAATCGGTCTTATCTGCTGATCCACAGTGTGTTATGAGGGAAGAACTGCCTGCAGCCTCCTGTAGGTGGCTGGTTCAGAGTGACTGAACTCTTAGATCAGGCAATTTAGATTCCTTGCACAGTTTTCTACATGATGCTGCTGTTTTCTCCAACACTGACGTTCGTTTACCAGCTCTGACTGTTGCACAGATTCCCTTTTCATACTCCAACATAAAGATATGTTAAGATCATGGCAACCTGTTACTCATCTCTCTGCCCTAGCATGCAACTGAAAGTCAGCAGCTGACCTATGCAATCACACAAACCCTGCATACTTAATTAGCCTTGGGGAGAGGTGACAGAAAATGGAGGATAAAGGTCGCACTATTAAAGGGGATTAGAGAACCAAAGGACCATCAGGAATTACCAGCTCAAAAGTGCTTTTTTTGGAGTACTAGAAAGGGAAAAAATGGATGCATCTCTGATCATTTTATTCTAAAGACACAGATAGGACTGTTTAAACTAGGGGAAAAAAGCATCAAACCGCATCTCGTCTCTGCTGAAGCAAAGACAATGAGTCAATGGCATCAATGGAATGTCAACTCTTCTGTGGAGGGGAACTGAGCTTGGCCCTCCAGTATTTTTCAAAGCATTCTCTTTAAGCGGATGCCAGCTTCAATGAACGTCTCCCAGAGTTAGCAACAACTCCTGGGAGATGAAGGCAGCCAATGCCCTGGAAAAGCCCAACTCTTCAAAGGCTTGTGTGGTTGTTCCTCTGGAGAAGGTGATGTAATCTCAGAAATGTCTCCTGGCTGACGGAGAAAAAATGGTTTGACAGGAGTTAGATAAAACACAAACTTGTAAAAGGAAATGCAAATTTGGAGAAAGTAAAAGGCTATGTAGGCAGGGTAGTGAGTTCACACCACCTCCCTGCCAAATGCTGGTAAATTTGGACTGAGGGTGATTAACTGTCTCCTCTGCCAGCCACGGTGACACACAGAAACGTAGCTATTTATGGGAAATAAATCCACTAGAGGCGAGCAAACATTTTCTGACACCTTCACATATTTTAATCAGCACTATTACAAATCAATTTTAAGCAACTCGAGTCATTTTCAGACATCAACTTGGACAATTCTGGGAAAATCAGGGTGAGATATTTTCTAGAGCAAATTTACTTCAGGTATGCTTAAGTACTGGAAATATGTTGTGTGGCTTAAATGAGGGAGCTGCCTGCAGAAGGCAGGGGGCAGCACAGATGACGCCCACTTGCTAGCAGTAAATGCATCGGACTATCAGCCGAGCTCTTCACACGTCAGTGCTATCCAGCATCACACAGGCTTTACACTGGGATGCTGGAAGGTTAAAGACTGGGTAATGTCGGATCGGACTCTGTTCTCGTACACGCCGCTGTCGTGTGTGAAAACATGACCATAAAACAAAGCAGTTTCTAACTAGTGCAACATGTTTTTGTCACCAAGTCAATGTTGCCTGACTTGTAACACGAGACAGAGGAGCAGGAAATGATCTCATGCTGAACATGTCTGGTCAAGACCACAGTTAACTGCATCTAAAATGGGCATCTATTTAGTCCTGCACTAAACCACGCCTGGACAGTTGTCATCACTGACTAATATCACATAATTAGTCTTACAGTTCTACTTGTGCCTCGTCTGCCGGTCGATTTCAAAGCACAGCGGCTGTCGTGTATCCTTGACAAAAAAATACCGATTTATTTCTCAAAAATGTGAGCGCCACACTTTTCATGTGCTCGAAGAGTGCCACCACATTTCAGTAGTGTGTTAGCTGGATCGCTGAATGGTATCCATGACAACTAGCAGGCCTCACACAAATTGCTGCCTGTCAATTATATAATTACACAACATTAGGTACAGGAGGGTGACTTTTGTAGTCAATTAAATTTTAAATATCAATGGTAAAACATATAGATGTATGGTAACATTGTGATACAATATATTTGCATATACTTGCACCATGAACAGCAAGGCATTATAGTCTCCATTTAAAATTACAATGACAATCAACGATAGCCCCAGAGTAAACCTTAAGGCATCTTTGCGACTTAATCTTCAAACAGCACAAGTACATTTTTCATATCATAATTTTTCAGCTTTGATTTCGCGTAAGCCATTCCTACTCAGTTATGTTTAGTAAGAGAAAGAATAGACTATAAAATGTGAGTTTTAAATAGCTTTAAACATCTCATGTAAATATATTCAAACTACACATAATCTTAAAAACAAGCCAAAAATATGCAGTGTGCAGACTAGTGCTGGGTGAAGAAAGAATATACTCATTAACTCTCAGGGGATTTTTTCATATGCTTTACATTTTGTTGGTGGTCTATATTCTTGAGAATTCTATCGCATAAATAATTATCCTATCAACTCATAGCGAGGAGCAATAGAAAATCATGGTTGGATCTGTGCACTCTTATGTCAACTTTATGCGCCGCCTTCATTTTGGTTGTGTTGAGCTTGAGTTGAGAGTTGTACACAGAGACCTGCAGAGATTCTCATCATGTAGGGCCATAGAGTCCGAGTACTAATAGAATAACAGTGCAAATATAAAACGTATAAAGAAGGAATTAGCTTTAAGTCTTGCATATTTACACATTTGAGATTGTTAGCTCAAAACCAACAACATTTTGAGCTATCAAGCTATAAAGTAGCTGCACTACCTTAATTATTTAATAACATATGTTATCCCTGTGTGTTTGTTTAATCAGAGGTTATAAGGTATCCTTCATATGACTGCTGAGTATAACAGGTAAACACACAAATCACTGTTTGCTGGTCTGACATTGAATTAGATTTTTTAAAATGGCCAACCTTCATTTCTGCTTCCTGATGTCTAACTTTGATGTCTAATATCATTCTTCCTGGCTTATAAACAGTTTTGGTTTCCGATTATTATTAAAACAAGATAACCAGGATAATTATCAAGCTATATTTGATTTTGTCAATTAGCAACCAACACTACTTATGCTGCTATACAATAATCCAAATACACTCTCCAACAGTCTGTGGCATATTTAACTTGGTTTGTATTTCTTTTGTTCTTCCCTTCAGCTTAATTACAATTTAAAGTCCATGTTTGTTTTTTTTCCCACATTGCATAAATCTATTTGCCCCCAAGTCTACAAATAATCGTGTTATGCAAGATCCCAATAGTGTCCAGAATTATTGTGATTATATTTCCTGAGAAAAATGGTTTAACTTAACCTACCTACAACCTACAGTAAAGTGTCATCCATGTCATTTTATTAATTTAAAGTGTAACAATTATTGAAGGCTACCCTCTTTTTATAGCGTTGGGCATTTGTGATATTTTTCTTTAAACTTTAAAATTATTAACACTCTTGAGAAGAACATCTATCTAATGACATCCTCAGGCATGTTACACATATCTTTTGCTAAGTCACACATTTGCTTCGTTTGGGTTTGGCCGATGATTGCTTTAACCACATCGGGATATATTCTTACAATAAAGATGCAACAGTAGGAGATGCTGTAACTGCTCGATGGTGACAATCTCTGTAATCGAAGCTTAATCGTCAAACGTCGTGAAACGGCCACTGACACGGAGAGGCAGTTATTTTAGATCAATAACATCAATAAACATACTATATCCACCAAGGTCAGGCTTTTACCAGTGAACAGTAAACAAACCCCTGGTCGCTGCGGAAACGAGCTCAGCACCCAGCTCTGATTTTCCCTACCTGCTATTCTCTCTGCGCTCCGCCAGCATCTCAACTCATCAACAGAAGAAGAGACAAGAATATTCCACCATAAGCCAAAGACCAGCCGCTCTTCCTCCCAACAACAGTGTCTTCCTGAAACAGAGAGGCGATGGCAATGGTGTCATGCCTTCCCCTCACAGCAGCGTAAGGAGAGGAGAGGAGAAGCGCGGAGGCATGGCTCGCCTTTATTGGCAGTACCAGTGGCTTTGTTCGCCAGTCAGCACTGTGTGTGTGTATGTATGTGTGTGTGTGTGTGTGGTCTGCCGGGACTGGCACAGCTGATCCCCCCCTGACACCGGGTGGGGTGTACAGGGCTTTGGAGAAAGAGGAGGGGAGGAAAGGAGGGCGGGCTTTGGCCTCAACGACGACAGGAACATACCATTACCACAAGAAACGGGGAGGAGGAGTGGGAGGCAGAACTCACAGCAGTGAGCATCATTAAAAATTCATTTTCTGGCCATTTCAGTCGCCATCCTGTACATCCAAGCTCCGACAGCTCACATTAACTTTGCATTATTATGTGGTGTGCTTTCGGGGACAAGAACAGGGAATGAAAAAAGCATCTCAATTAATCTACACGTGTCACACCAAAGGCTTTGTAGAAGGCAACTGAAATATTAATATCCGATAATGTTCTTAAAAACAGAAAAGGGCTAAAATTATTAAAAACAGACTGCTATTTTAATAATTTAGTGGTTAATAGGAATGTGTGTGACTAGATGTTTAAACAATGCTTTCCTCACTAGTCAGCACTGAAAATCCCACATACACACTGTAAGGAGACTGGGCAGTCTAAGTTCCCTGAACATAAATCTATGCAGGAATAATGTAATGATAAAGATGTTGGTTATCCCATTTTTGACCCCAAAGAGCCATCCAACAATAAAACATCAAACATGTTAGCCAACAGCATTGTTGTTATTGAGGGTCCTGCACACTATCTTTGGCATTCCTAGTTCTCCGATTACGACTGAGACCACTGCCTCCACTCTACATATCTTCTATAGCTCCTCTCCCAGGGCTTGGTATTTCTCAAGCTTCTTGTGTTCCTTCTTCCTGATGTTGCTATCACTTGGTATAGCTACATCTATCACTGCTGGATTGTCTCAGGGGCATCTTCGCACCTGGCCTGGTGTGGCAGACCCCAGCCTCAATTGATCTTGTGTTTGGAGCTTGTTCCTGTGCTGCCATGATACGTGCCTCTGTGCTGTCTTTCAGTCCAGCTTTGTGCTTCAATATTAGCTATTAGTTATAACTAAAGATTATTCTTATAGTCAACTAATTAGACAATTTTTCTTTGATTAGTCAACAATTATTTCAATAACTCTTATCTCTGATTCCTATGTGCAAACCTCCTGCTCAAGTCTGCCCAACTGGGAATATCACCCTGTTTACATCGTCTCACAGCAAATAAAAGTAATGACCCAAGAAACATATGAATCTAATAATAATAATCAAATGTATTTTTAGTATTACTCAATAGGACAATCAGAATAAAAATGAAATAAATAAAGATTGCAGGTAATACAAGTTACAAGTGCTGGTAGGAGTTTAAAATGAATGTGCAAATAAGAAACTAAAATCGCTTCTGTCCATTCAAATAAAGCTTTAAATGAAATCAAAAAGACATCTTTTCAAATCTCCATTTCCATTTTTTATCGTCCCGCTGTTTTGCCGTTCATGCTGCGTTCTTCTTCTTAGCACTGAGTGCAGTCTTGGCAAACAATACAGCCGAGACTGCCCCATAGTGTCCTGTAGTTTAATTATGCGGCAACGAATTTTTATAGTCGACCTCATCGATTATGCTGACGAACTGTTGCACTGGGCAGGATATCTATTTAAAAAAATTAAAATACATCCTTTGCTGACATTGTGTGCATGCAATGTTGTGTATGGTGCAAGCTGTCAAGTATTTCAGCAACATTTACTGAAGAATGACTTTTAAATATATGAGCAATGAACTATACTAGTTGAGTAATGTGATTTTTTTCCTCCAACTTAAAGGACCAGTAAATT
The DNA here is from genome assembly GCF_057381915.1 of Diplotaxodon limnothrissa. Classification (NCBI taxonomy): domain Eukaryota; kingdom Metazoa; phylum Chordata; class Actinopteri; order Cichliformes; family Cichlidae; genus Diplotaxodon; species Diplotaxodon limnothrissa. Next base: position 36,976,133 of record NC_140607.1, read on the forward strand.
AGTCTCCAGGAACATGCTTGGTGGTTAATAATTCCCTTAAATCTATTATCAAAATAAAATACCACATTTTTTATGACTCAAGCTTCTTAAACATGAGAATTTTCTTCCTTTTTTGAAACTGTAAATTGAATATCTTTGGGTTAAGAAAAAAATAGCTTTTTTTAAAACTCCAAATTATCAATTGAAACATTTTTCACAAAGTCCTGTGGCTTAATAGACAACATGAGGAGATAAATGTAAAATTAATTGACAGTGAAAATTGCCATTAGTTTCAGTCCTGCAGAATTAGTATGTCACACTGAGATTCACATCACAGCTGTTTAGGTGCAGTGATTATGGGAATTTCCTGACCTGAAAATTGGCCTTGAAAAGTTCAGAAACCTCTACAAGAGACTGTAATGGAGCATGCTGACAGCTAGAGACATTAATGCTTCACTAAGAAGATGGTGAAATGTGACTTCCAGCGGGGAAGGACGGGATCATACTGAAACGAGTCTAGCAGAGGAAACGGATCACAGATCCACCCCACTGAACGAAACCTGCTGTACAATATCACACTTCCAAGGTTAAATGAAAGAAAAAAGAAATGTATGCTAGCAGTAGCTTAACTGTGCGACCTGTTGTGTTAAAAACCTTAAGAGATCTGCACCAACTCCAATCACTCTGCAGTTGCGGTGAGATTTTCGTTTTCGTATGAATCAAAAGTGAGAATATAATCCAACATTTTATTATAGCTTCAATGAGCACCACTAATAATCATGAATCACAGACAACAGCACCAACATTTAATATCATCTTGAGTCCAAATCGTTACTGCCATGCAGTTACAGACAGAGTGTGGGCCATGAAAATTACAGCCAATTAAACTGTGGTGATAAAAAGACCTGTGGAAATCTCTCTCCTTCAGTCTGTCCAATAAAACAGCAGACTGTATATAAGGCATTACTCCAATCTCATATATCATCAATATCCAACTCTGTGGCTGACATAAGCAGCTTCAGGTCATAAAAAATAACCACTTACTTCATATAATATGTGTAGGGATAAAACTAAAAATACTACAAAAACACCTTCAAGTATTGAAGTTAGGATGTCCTGACATACTGGCTGAATATCTGCATCAGTACTGGTTCACTGATTAGCCAATAACTTGTACTGCACCCTCATATCCACATATGGTCACCTACAGCTGAAAAAACACAAAACAAAAACACAATACTGGCTGCTGTCACTATGGCAGAAGTCCAAAACCAGTGGGTGAGGTCACAGTGGGTGAGGTCACAGTGGGTGCATCTATTTTCCATACAAGCTATGGTTACATGGCATTTACCAATAATAGAGGTGATTCCTTTTTTTATTATTTACGGAAGAGTTGAAACACTTATTTATCAATTCATAAGCTACGGTAATGTTCATAATGTTCAATGAAAAGTAAGACCGTCTCTTTATATACTCTGATTTTCTGTAGCCCTCAGCCCATTTTTGAGGAAGTACACTTTTATAGTTCTACTTTAATAAAAGGTTCACCGATTTAGAAAACAGCTGGCCTTTTTTTCCCTCAACACTACTCAAACAGAAGTAAATAGTTCTTTTATTAGGGGCACATTTTCAGCTGTGGATTAACAGCTGTGTAGACTAGTAAGTGAGGTGATTGTGGTTTATCTGACTGACTGAAAATAGATTCTATGAACTTAAGCACTGGGCCACATACCACCACTTACAGTTGACTGTGGAATTAAAACGAGATGAGAACCTTCACAAACTGTCTTGTTGTGGCATCTTTTTACAGAGCCACCTTTCAAATTCAGTGAGCGCTTTAGAATGACTCATTCTTTCACAAATGTTTATAAAAGCAGAGTGCATGGTAAGGACCTAAATTTTAATTCAATTCAATGCAGTGAAATTCAGTTTTATTTATTTAACACCAAATAACAACAACAACTGGCTTGAGGCACTTTATATTCTCAGGTTAAGACCCTACAATAATAAACTCCCTATAATATTACACCTATGACAATGGGACTGAAAAACACCTGAATTCAAAGTTTCAGGTGAATAAACCCTTAAACATTTTAAAAATCTGCAGTGTTCTGTTTTATCATGTCATCAACTTGATGTAATCCAATGGTGCGAGACAAAACATAGACACAAACTATATGGGCACAGCACATGTGTAGTGTCACTAATAGGATGTGCAGGCCCTTCCCTCGAGTGCTAATTAAGATTGATCCTCTTGTGCTTTATTAGTGCGTGCTGCGTCTTCTCATGAAAGATGACAACTAGTAAGCTGCGACTTAAGTCTGTTGTTTGACGTGGGCTTATACCAAGCCTAACACACCAGCAACTCAGGCCATATTGTTTTGTGTGTGATGCATTTGAATGGCCTGAGAAAGCTCAGTCGGTGCACTGAAAGGAAAATCAGCATTGGCCTTGAGCTGCATCATCCACAAGACTTTAATGCAGCTGCCCGGCTACACTTAATCAATAATAAGAGCCTCACAAAGTACAGGATACACCCCACAGCTCCCATCCCACCACACAAAAGCAGTTAGCAGGTAAAAATAAAATCTCTAATGGTGATATTCGATTTGTTAGTCTAGGATCTTTGCTTAGGTTTAATCTGAACCTTTGGTGTAACACTCAAAAATGCTATAGTTTCAGTTATCCTCCAGAGTGGGTTTGCTTGTTTCAGTTTACTTTATGTTTAGTTTTACAGGGTTTGTCCTGCATCCACCAAAGAGCCTTTGACATTCCTCCAAAAGAAAGAAAGGATTTTTCACCACCTTCTCTACCGAGGTTTCAATTTACTCAAGAATAAAGTAAACTTTGCCCATCACACGGACAGAAATACCAGGAAAAATGACTCTTAAAGGTCTTAAATATATGCAGACACATGTATTTATGTGCACAGTCATTGCCCAAATGCCCATGCTGAGAAACAAAATGCCTGCTTTTAGTTAAGATTTAATTATTTTTAAGGGTCAGTTTTTGTTTGTATAATGGTAGATTGTAATGCAGTAATTATGATGTTCAGAACTGTAAAAGACAACAATACTTTGTAGTAGTACTTCTTTGTGCTGGTTGTACTCACAAATTTGAACACAGAAGCCACTTTGGCTGCTCCCTTATTCTCAAAGGTCACCACAAGAACATATACAGTTAGTTCACTAGACTCTTTCTTTCATACTCTGTTTTGTTTTAATTTTAGTTAACTATAACTTGGTGTCAACCAAATATATAACTGTTACTTACCTAAAACCCTGACATAAAAGTTGTAAAAACTGTATTGGGGCTGATAGCGCATATATAATGCAAGAATAGCTTTGGAAAACCAAGTAGGATTCCTACACAAATAGCTAGCTGAAGCAAAATCTCCATTTGTTATCAGAGTGTAGATGATGGCCAGAACAAAGCAAACTGTCATCACACTGGAAAACTACTGTTAATCTATTGCAGATCCTTGGGAATGATTCTTAATAGCTGACCGTTATAAAAGCAAGCAAAGCAGAGAGGAAATGAGTAAACAAATTCATTTAGGCCAGCATTTATGCTGACATTCGGGAGACATAAGGCACTGTCCAAACAATCAAATACTTACAGGATTAACCACTTAATCTCCCTTACCCCCCAAAATAGCAAAACAACAACAATCTACAGCTGCAGAGCGAGGACAAATGTATGCTGTTGGGTTTAATAAATGCATGAAAAGAACAGCTGTCTCCGTGTTTGTATAATTATGGCTTAGATGAAAATCAGAACACATTTTATGAATAATCAATGTAGAAATCCTTATAATTCCAACAGGGTTCATTTTTTCCTAATTGTATTTAGGTCAAAGTAAGCCCTGTTGTAGCCCCGGGGAGTAAACTCTGGATAACCAATGATAAAAGGTTCAAAGTTTCAGTGCCTGTTAGCCCTGAATCACCGTGAGAGAAAAACAGAAGAAAGGAAGACCCGGAGGCTACACAGTCAAGACTGCACCACCAAATGCTGGCAGGTCTTGAGTCACCTCAGTAAATCACAACAAAAGGGGAACTTGACAAACGCTTGGTAGACCGGGTCTAACTAACTGGAGGCAGAACACCACTAAGCCTTCTTGCCAACGCTGCTGTATTTTACAGCATAGAAATTTGCATGTGACAGTATTGCTGCCCAGAAGTGTAACCCATTTGCTTTTTTGTAGCTAAAAAAAAGTAACAGGGTTACTCCTTACAGATGAAATAAACTATATGAGTGTCACTAATGGTATTATATGTGGAAAAGGCAGTACAATCACCTCACATGGACAGCACTAAAGTCCAAGAAGTTTTCCAAACAATAATAAAGAAGAAATAATTCTCAGGTGACTTGGGGGAGAGCTTTAGCTAACTGTTTGGGTTTGCACATCGACAGAACAAAGTTAAGGAATAATTCGGTTACTGGTAGTTAGCAGCAATCGGGTTTCTGTGCCTCGAGTTTTCAAATTATTCAATGTGATGCAGTGTTTATGCAGAGCAGTCCGATAAAGAAAGCTGCACTGCAGTGATAAAAGCTGCCGGGTAAGGCTTAAGAACGTGTCTGTAAAGGACTTTTAAGGACTAACTGATCAACTGTCAGCACAGTAGCTCAGTGGTTGCCTCACAGCATGAAAGATCTAAATTCAAACATAGGTAGGACCTTTCTGTGTGGAGAGTGCGAGTTCTCCCCATGTTTGGGTATCCTTTTCTCCCTCCACTGAAAGGCATGGCAGTGCTTTTAGTGTTTTTCTTGGCTCAAAAAAAGGTCTTTTAGGGGTGACTATGCACAAGAGGTCCACATATAGTTTAAAATAACCAGTCAGTGTTATCTTACTTAACAGAGGTCCATTCATTTTCCTGTTATTTCGGGCCATTTGTTAAACAAAAGTGATTTTACTGTTAACTAAATGAAAATCACACTTAAACAAATTGGTTATAAACTATTTCACTGCAGCCCTGGTGAGTTTCCTGTTGGTGAACACCAAAACCTCTTGGGGGTTGGGGGCACTAAATGTTTTTATGCAGGACAAACCCTGCTGCCTATTCTGGCACACAGCAAATACTCACAAAAAATAGTCAACACAAGATCCAAAAGCCAATGAAGTAATTTTTCCAAACCCCTCCAAGCCTACTTATTAGACTAATTATCCTAGTATTATTTCTGAATTATAGCCAGTTTGCTTGCTTGGTAACTTAACTTTTATGAGGAAAAAACATTCACCATACAGTACATGACAAACACCGACATACACTCAGGGCTTCCTGCTTCCAATGCTAGAACACAGAGACTGTTATTTATTCACACACAGCTCTCTATGTAGATATAAACTCAATTCAGAAATTGAGTTTAGCACAGCCATCAACAGCCACCTCAACTAATCAGGTTTTTAAGATTAGATTAGACTCAAATGATGCTCACTTACCAGTTCACTGCAATAACAGACCTCTACATATTCACTGCTATTTCTAGTGGCTGCTGGATGACAGTTCAGCCCCCCACCTCCCACCTTTACAAGCAGAAATGTTATGTAGCTTTTAATTGTATCGTGTGTATTTGTGTACATGTCATACCGCACCTTTCACAGTGCTCCAGCATGAAACAAGTTTTCTGCCCCATCCTGCTGCGAGGTGATTAGCTTGTGTGCAGGCATCCGGGCAGATAGCCATACACTCAGGGACAATGCGCACACACAGGTGACTGCTGCACATCAGGCGCAGAGCAGACAGTAAAATGAGGACGATGTGACCGCTATAGCTTTGCCAGTCATTGCGAATTTGCCCCTTAAAGACCAGCTACTACGAAACACTCACTGCAACCCGATTTAGCCACCTCTAATAAAAAAAATAATGCGTTTATCCAAAGCCACATACTGCACATGTACCCCGAACGTTTTAATTACCAGCGGTCCTGTGTGTTTTCCAATGGCTGCGATCTGTTAAAGTCCTGCTTTAGGACTCAGCTCCACCGTCAGTGAGTGAAAACACAACCAACCAGCAATCCCCTCAGTTTGCAGCTACGCTAGCCCACAACATGCAGCTAGCGACCAGCTGATCACTAGCGTCGGCTTATCTGAACCTCAACTGTCAAGCTAAACGGGTGACGTTCCTTCAAATGTACGGCCTTCAATAACTTTACTGCAAATAAAGATGGCAGCTGGTGTTTCCACAGTTACCGCGGGTTCGTTGTATTTTTCCCGAGGTTGCCACTGTCATGCTAACACCAGCGATAACGGTGCGGACTGTAGTTCAGCCGAGATGCACATTCCAGCCCATGCTAACTCGCATGCTAAAGCAGCTAGCACACGTTTGCTAACTAGCCACTTCCAGAGAGGAGAGCGTCTTTGGTGTACCCGCCATCTACTCACCAGTAAGCAGCGTTTGCGGCAAAATGCGTCGGTGTGAGCGTTGAAGATAACCTCCAATGTGTGAATTAAGTCGGTACGGGGCACTCCGTGTATATCCATATGTCTCAAACGATGCGTTAATCCCAAAGTGGTTGCTGCTCCCTCTCCTTCCTTTCGCCGGTCGCCATGTTTCCTCAACATCCAAATAAGCCGAGCATGTAGCCAGGTCCCAGCGCCGATTTTCCTCCTAACAGCATCCTCCTCTCGGCCCCGAGCGAGGCCGCAACTGAAACACAATCCTGACATCTGTTGGATAAAAGGAAAAACACACTCGGTGGCAGGGATTTAACGGGCACGCATTCAATTAATTTCCCTCTCTTTTATTTAAACTCACAGAATGTGTTGAGGCTGAAAAGCTTTTTGTTTTTACATTTCTTAGAATTTTTTTTTTTACCTCAATAGAATTATTGCACCCTTTGATCAGCACCATGGACAGCAACTGCAGTAAGCAGTCGGGGAAACAGACATATTTATTTAAGCTTGTGCTACGAACTTACATGGTCTTTTTCAACTAAACTATCACAATCCCAAAGACAACTGGAATGACTATAAGCACGGAACAAAGAAGACAGGCCTATTAACCACAGGCCCCCAAACACTGACTGGATGGGTCACTTTATAACAAACATCTCATTCAACAATCATTTCCAGTGGACCAACTTCTATATATATCATGCAAACATGTCATAGTATGAGTTTATATGTTCAACATATGAGTGTAACAATGGATGAATTCCTTATATAAACCTCTACTACTCAAACTACTCGCTCTTTAGAGCTTCATCTTTTGGGCCTTGTGCTCAGGGAAGTTGTAGACAACCCTGCTTAAACCCAGTATATTTATCCTGCTTTCTTCTCTCCTTACACTCCTGGTGGGAGCCACTTTTTTTGCTTGGGTTGCTAAACAAAATTTATAATGTGCTGTCCAACTTTACTGGCTATCTGTCCAGGATATACCCTGCTTTTCTCCCTACTTGAAATTGTACTTAGATTTTCATAAGACACCTCAGGCTATCTATTATTTGTTTTCTTTCTAGAACACTCATTACAATAATCACTGATACTTACAGAATTTTATAGGTGCATAAGAATAGTCTTTTTTTTTTTTATCTTGGCTATGACTCGGAATGTAACTGGAATCCTTTACATCCAAATAAAAGCAAACCCTTGTTTTAAAATAAATATGTTATTATGCAATGGCTAAAATTGCTTTAAAATAAAATTAGGCTGTGAGACAAACAAATGTGATTCAAGATGGTATGCTGCATTTTTTCAATCATTTATCCTCTGAATTCTAACCTCTCTGCTATAAATAAATCAAGCTTGTAAATTTTAATCGTAAATTGTAAAATTCTTCTCACATACAAGTTCTTGAATAATAATGTCCCATTTTATCTCACAGGACCACACCATGCCAATAGAGCACTTTGCTCTATAATTGCAGGCTTACTTGTGGCTCCTATTATGGGGCGATCGTGGCTCAAGAGCTGGCAGTTCGTTTTGTAATCGGAAGGTTGGCGGTTTGAGTCCCGGCTCCGATAGTCTCGGTTGTTGTGTCCTTAAGCAAGACACTTCACCCGTTGCCTACTGGTGGTGGTCAGAGGGCCTGGTGGCGCCAGTGTCCGGCAGCCTCGCCTCTGTCAGTGCTCCCCAGGGTGGCTACAATGTAGCTGCCATCACCAGTGTGTGAATGGGTGGATGACTGGATGTGTAAAGCGCTTTGGGGTCCTTAGGGACGAGTAAAGCGCTATACAAATACAGGCCATTTACCATTCCTAAGGTAATCCTAACATTCTCCACTGATTCTTTTTGCTTTTCATTTGTTATCACATTGTTTTGTTGTGTTTACTTGTCCAGGTTGAGTTGTGTAAAGAAATCTTGTATTGACAGTTCTGTTAGTATTGTCTTTCTGATTTTAGTTCTCTCATGATATAAAATTTGTTTGACTGTGTGCTTAGTCCTTTCTTGTCTCTGTGCTAGGTGTTTTCTTTCCAGTTGAGTTTTTTTTCGGGTTTTATTTTGATAATTAGTCATATAATTAATTATTTTGTGTTTGGTATGTTGTTTTACTTCCCCCATATCTTGTTATTCTGATGCAGTTTAACTGTGTCTCTCTGGCCTGATCATCCCTCTACATATATTGTGTGAGTCTTTCTTTGTCCTTTGTTGTGTCTCTGTCAGCTGTGTGTTTCCTGTGGTTTCTGTATTGCTTGGTGTATAGTCAGTGGTTTGTACTTTACTTTTTGGACTTTGTTATTTTTTGTGCATTTAGCATTAAAGGCTTGTGTCTCCTGCATCTGAGTCTGCAACATGCCTGCCACACAGCTACACCCTGATAGTCTTCATTTATACTCCTTGCATTGGCTTCCAGTACATTATAGGATTTTTTCTAAAATTCTTGTATTAACATACAAAGGACTAAATGGCCAGGCTCTATCAGCTTCTTACAAAATACACTGCTGCTTGCTGTCATTCACAGACTCAGAGGTTGTTAGTTGTTCCCTGTACAAAAGTAAAGACTACAGGGGGACAGAGCCTGTGGACCCACAAGCTACCATTACCACTACGATGTTTAGCTGATTTAAAAAGCAGCTAATTTATTTTGTTTTAACAGGAATTATGTTGAGAATTTATTTAATTCTTCCCGCCTGTCCCGTTTGGCTCTTTAGCCATCAAAATTATTCTCTGAAGGCCAAGAAAAATGCCTTCAGAGAAGGCTTTACTAAGTGCATCATCACGGCCTTCCCGTATTGGTCCATTTGACTGATCTTTGCTATTATTATTTATGTATTTATTTTTAAAGAAAAACAGAGGGGAAGACTGACAGTGAGAGAGGACACTTAAAAAAAGAAGAAAAAAAAATCACCTGGATCACATCTTGAGAGAAAAAAAGAGAAAACAAGCAAAAAGAGAGCAACACAATACACACAACCTCATTGCAATAACCTAAATAAATGTAAGTAACAGTAAATACTAAATATTGTATGTTATTGTGCAGCACACAAGACCGACAGCGCACAATGTGCTTTGAGGTAGCAGCCCAGAAGGGTGAAGTTTGTGTCTGTGAGCACCCATGTGTACACCCGTGTGGACGGGCGCGCTTTTATTCAAAAGGTTTCTCCATGTAACAATCTGTGAGGGCGTGTGGGGAGCCATAGCACCGACCCCCAGCGCATGAAGCAGAGGAGATCCAGGCCCCAGACATCCAGAGGCCCCCAGAGCGTGAGAGCCAAAGGAGGACCAACAGAGAATTTTTAAACAACTTTTTATTTTATTTTGACTTGTTGTGTTTTTATTGAAAATTATGGCACTTAACGTTATAATTTATTATACTCTTTTAGGGTATAGTCCTTACTTACTAGTTACCATCAACACATTCCTCCACCAAAACAATCCATGTTTTAACACGTGTTCACTACATTTCTAAGTTTATCTGGGGTGATATGAAACTCGATAAATAAAGCAATGTATTATTTAAACTGCCTGAGACTGCTGAAACCCCAATTAGGACATCAAGTCCATTATCTATCCTTTAAATCTATTTTTGTGTTTAGAGTTGAGAGCGGTTGACTCTGCACAATCCAGCAAGGAGGAGGCACTGTGGTTCAGTTCTTATTTCACTAAGGTCATTGTGAATGCTTCAGGATTGTGGGATCCTAATCACTTGACAGTGTGGTGCATTGTAATATGCAGTCAGAGTCACTAGATGACAGCAGTTCTCATTTGAACTTTACAAATCACAGCAATGACTACATGGGTGGCTTGTGGTTATACAAACCACAAACCACTGTAACCTCACCCAGTGGTAGTGATGCTTTGATGACTTACATGCTGTTATGCCCATATTTCTTCAAAGGTAAACACTGCCTTAGTACCATCCATTCATTGCTGCTGTATCATGAAATGCATCAGAACTTTCCGGATCAGTTTCTGCTCTTCCGGTTGGGGAATTCACTTTTGTCAGTTAAACCTTTTATCTTCCCATTTACAAAAGCTCAAAAGGCGTAGTTGTAAGGTTTGTCTCTGTGAAATCACCTCAGCGGTGAATGCCATTATTACTCAATAGTTCGATATTCTTTGTACATATCAGACTTGAAAATCTACCGTCTACTCGCACTTAGGGAGTGCACCCATTGTTGCTTAGTCCAGCTCAGTACAGGTATTAGTAAAACAAACAAACCAAAAAACAGTACACCCTTTACGTTTCGATTTCTCGCTAAGAAGAACAAACAACCATTGAAACAGGATTAGGATAACAGTTCAATAAAGTCCTGAGTAAAATGTAAAATTTAAGTTTTCAACCAAAAGAACTCTGGTTTGCTTATTGGAAATATCCCCTATATGCACAGATCGAAGATGTAGACGGGTGAAAAATTAATGGAAAAAAGTGTAACCCTGGACCCTGACAGGGAAGAGGTCACCTTATCCCTTCTTACAGAGAGAGCACCTTTATTCTCTAATCAAACATCTATGAGAGAATTTGGGCTCAGTTTTTTCCAACCTTATGATCAAATGAGGCAATACATTTTGGAACCCCTCAGGCATTTTTCCAAAGACTAATGAAGCTATTCTGATAACCGGACGCTCAGTAACTTACTATTATATTAGATCTGGGGCTTTCCTTTGCTTTCCAGTGCAGTTTCAGTGCATATTGTGGGCAGAGGTGAGGTGTGGAATCTGATACCCTAATGAATAGCATTTTAAAATTTCTGTTTTTGTTCCCATCTGGCATTTGTTTAAAAATACAGACGCACGTCTAATTTCTGGAAGTTATCAACTAAATCAGTGCTCACTGGGACAACAACAGGACTCCTAAAGTTCAAGATAAAGTTATGTCACAGGCTGCGTACATGCACTGCAGTATTTTTGAAAGTCAAGACCCACTGGGACTTGACCTTTGTTTTATGCTCATGATAAATACAAGTTTTTATTTGGGTCATTCTTACTATTCGGTGCCATTTGAGTCCTAATGACATAATATGGTATATTTAGTGTAAAACTTGTCTAATGCTTATTTCTAAACCATTTTCTTGTATGTTTAACCCCCCTCTACCATAGAACACATTGATATATACACAGGATAAATACATTAAAAGTAAATTACTTTTATTTTAGCACAAGTCACTAAAGTACTATGTCCCCAGTCATGCTTGCTCGACTTCAGTTACAAATATAACTTAAAAATAAATAAATAAATCTAGATTTTTCATCATTTCTGGATTGGCTTATTTCTAATGTTCCTCATCAAATGTTCTTTTTTATTATTAATGCATGTTTAATACTTAAAATCTTTAAAAAATGTTGTGTCCCTGAATCAACTGTCACCCCTGTTACTCTGATAAGAATTCCATAGAACACATCACCTGATTATTCTTTTAGTCACATGACACTCCCGGATGTAACATATTTTGGAGGGAAAACTTTCAAGAAGAAGACGAGTAAGTACCACTCTTTAATCAACCCTTTTTTCAATGTTTTAGCAAGATTTTGTAATGTGGCAAAGCATAACACGTCCAACCTGTTACGCTTATAATAGTGGAAACAAATTTTTTTTTTGTAATTTTTATAATATGGCTAATAAACATGTTAAAAATGGTTCTTAGTGGTCACCATGTACTAGCTTGTTGTTCATCATACTAGTAGTAATGGCTAAGTTTAGCATAAAATCTCCCCCCTGTTACCGTCACCCCTGTTATTGCTATGCACTGTAACATGAAATTTCCTTGCAGATTTTAAAAAGGGACATTGTAGCTTTTAGAAAATGTAAATATTACTATAACTGTGTATTCAAAACAGTTATTAATAGAAAATTGAATGTCCTGTAACAGGGTGGACATTTGGCACGTCATGGGTAAAGACTTTGATTTTAAAAAATATTATAATATAATATCCTTAGCTGGACCAATACATTTTTCTTATAGGTTGAAAATCCCTCTTTTAGATGAAATGTTAAAATAATTCAAAATTTTGTATTTTTTGATGAAGAGTGATCACACTGAAATGGCATCGAATAGTAGGAATGACTCATTTGTCACGTACACAGTACAACATATATTGAACATGTGGTGAAACGCTTGTTTCCGAACTGTGGACAGGCTGCAGACGCACTATTCCAGGGTTTGTTTGTTTGTTCTTATCCAGCTGATAAAACTCAAACTTACCTGGATTGCAGTGTCTTACCAAAGGTAACAATTCAATGTGTGTCAAAGTCTTCTTACAAATAACTTTAATACAATAACTTTAAACATGCGGAAAAAGGTAGATATATTTTATTAAAGCATGTACAAGATGAGCTGAAGTCTACTGTAGGACTACCATCCATATTTTTTGTAAGTACTTATCCAGCTTAGGATCACAATGGGATGAAGTTGATCAAAGTTGTAATGGATCAAGAGGGCTGCTGCATCTTGCTCAGGAGCTACTGCGTGCAGAGGGTAATCAAAATCGTGTCCAAGATCAGGTTGATTTTTCCACACGTTCCCAGCTACAGCTAAAAGTGTTCAATACTTCGTTTGTGGTTAGTGGAATTCCCCAACAAAGATGAATGAGTAAAAAAAAAAAAAAAAAAGAACAACAATGCTCTGGCAAGACATCTCTGGCAGTATTTCAACACGTCTAAAACAAGTCTGAACATGAAACTTTCAGTAGGCGTGCAACGCTGATAGATGAGGAAAACGAAAGTTATGGGCCTTTGTGTGAAATAACGTGCAGAGTTGCTGGCTTGTTTGATAATTGTGTGCTAATGCCCATTATTAAAAAAAGGTTGACATGCACTGGATAATTACAACGGTCCTGAACACAAAACAATAATGCAGGTTGCACATCTTGCTGACCAGGATTAGTTCCTCTACAGCAATGACTCAGTGCGAGCACACAGTTCTAAATACGTCAATTTCCACAGAAAAAGACACAGACACTACAAGTTTCATTTCACCAAATAAATTTACCTCAGTGACAAACAATTAGATCATCTAGAGATTTCCAAATGCAAGATGATACAGCTGATTAAAGTTTGCAAACACTCATCATGAATGTCATGATGATTTTGTGATTTTTAAGATTTTTTGAACAGTTTTTAAAAACTTTTTTCCAAGTTTGAATGACTGGATAGCATACATCCTTAATGACTTTAAAAAGTAAGAATTAGGTGTTTAATTTTATTTTATACTTTTTTCTAATCCACGCAGGGTCAAAAGTACATATACAGGTTCAAATATGTACATACACTCCCACTGATATTTGGTTAAATGTACCCTAGCAAGTTGCACCTCAACCAGCTTGCACTCCTGACATAGACCTGGCTGGTTGTTTGACCACTCCTCTTGGCAGAATTGATCAAGTTAATATAAATCGGTTGTTACACAAAATTTCAAGAGTGCTGTGATTGGGAAATTCAGAAGGCCATTCCAGAAGGTTAATGTACGCGGGCTTTATCCACTCCAAAACCTGTTTTGATGTGTGTTTGGGGTTTTTTTTCTGTTGAAAAACCCTGTGTGTCATGTGCTGTGTGCAGCCAGGAATGGTGCACCCAATGTGCAGACACTCAGAGGCAAAAATGTGAACTCAAAACAGCTTTAATGCTGAACTCAAATGTAATAAAACTGAGAATTCAAAATAAACTTACACAGGCAGACAGACAGAAAGAAAACAGCATGGGATGAGGGCGATCGTGACAGAGAGCAAAGAAAACACAGGGCTTAAATACACAGAGAGCAATCAGGGAATGGGAGACAGGAGGGAAACACAGCTGGGGAAAATCAGGGCTAACAAGACAAGGGAAGCAAAACCAGATACATTAGCTACATTAACATGAGACACGGACTTTCAAAGTAAAACAGGAAACAACACAGAGACGCGGACTTGACAAGAGGATACGGCTGACAGGGGAGACACAGCAACTATGGAACACAGAGACATAAACCATGAGACAGAGAAGTCTAACAAAGAAACCAAAAGACAAGAAATGGTAAATTCAAATTCAATAAAAACGACCCAGGCAACTGCGCCTAATATGAGGCGCAGTTTAAAAGTTTGGAAGTAGCCCTCCTTTTTCATTATTTCATCCACTTTGTGCCACTGGCAGCAAAACAAGCCCAGAGCATGATGCTCTCACCACCGTGCTTGACCGCTGGTACAGTTTTATCATTTTTGAAAGTCCCCCAAACAAAATTCACTGGTACTGGGATTATCCGTGTGAGAAGCTGGAAATTTCAGCTTCAAGATGTCAATTTTGGAGCGGGGACTTTTCTTCATGTTTATCTTCTTAGTCCGTTGCAATGTAAAACTTGCATTACTGTGGATAGTGACACTGGAGTTCCAGCAGTTTCCAATTCATGGCAGGTTTGAGCCTTGATGGATTCTTGGTTTGTTCCTGAACATCCTAACTAAATTCCTCTCATCTGAAGGTGTGGGTGAAGTTTGGGTCTTCAAGACTTTGGCAAAGTAGCGACAACTCCAAATAACTTTTGCTTAAACTGATGATGATTACCTTGGAATCTGCAGTTGTTTAGAAAATGCTTTAAGAAACCTTCCCGACATGTGTAAATCTACAGTTCTCCTCATTCTTGGATTTTTCATTGTCCATTGAGTGGTGGTCAATCCAACGGTCAAAGAAATCCTTCATATGTTGGCAAAGAGAAACTACCAGCTGTAGTGAATGATGATCATTTGCAGGAAAATAACTGGCCTTGGCCTGGTTACACTGTAGAACCTCCAGCATAACTTATTAATTTAATCAGAATCTATCTGAAAATGAAAATGAAGAAAGAAAAGTTACAGAAAGTCTTTGGAGTAGGCTAACATGTGCATGTGCATGTGCATGTGCGTATGACCTGAATGACGTAACAGTGGGTTATTACTATTTAGGGCAGTGGTTGACACAGATGCAGCTTGACACGTTTGTGTCAAATAATCTTGGTTAGGTTGCCAGGGTCATTGAAAACCAGGGAAAAAGTACCTACAGACGACTGGTTTCTTGAGTTCCTCTTTGGTGAAAGCGATTTGAAGATAGTAGCAAAAAACAGAGAACCACAAAGAAGCACGCAAAACATGAGACAGCAAAGTACCAACACAACCATCGGTGGTGCCATCTTTAATAATTTTTGTAATGTATGAATGAGGATATGTACGTTTTTGAGCTTGTATGTGCACATTTGACCCTGTGTGAAACAGATTCAAAGTTGCACCAAATTCTTGCTTTTCAAGTAATTAAAGACCCGGGAAACAACAGCTTAAAGAAATCACTAAAAGCCCAAACTTGCCATGACTTTTGTTCCTATGATGAATGTATGTAAGCTTCTGGCTATAGCTCTATTTTTTTAAGATAAGTGTTTTCTTTCTTTCTCCTTGTTTGTTGAGTTCAATCTCTAAAAAGTGCTGAAGATGGAGTCCATTTCTATCATTAACAAAATTGAGGAAACTGGACAAGTGGTGGAAAAAAGAAGAACTGGAAGGCCTAACAAACCACCTACAGCAGATGAACAGTATCTGAAAGTCATATCCTTAGGAAATGGGAAATAATCCAACAAAACCTAACACGGGACCTGAGGGATGCTTCTGGCCCTTGAGCTGATGCATCTACTGTTCACTGAAGCCTCATCAGAAATGGTATTAAAATATTTGAAAATATTTTATTTCAATTATGTATTTCTAATATAAAAACGACTTTTTTAATGTCCTACAATCAAATCATGGGAGAAAGAGAGCACAGCATAAAACATAAAATACTTTCACTCCGAGTATGCCTGCTTCCCAGTCTCTATCCCAATCCCAAACACACACTCAGACAAAAACTGGTTCACCCGAAAGACAAAACTCCAAAACACAGACTTAACAATGTGGTGTATGCTGTACGGTGCAGCGAGGAATGCCCAGACCTCTACATTGGAGAGACCAAACAGCCACTTCACAAGTGCATGGCACAACATAGAAGTTGTTGTGCCATGCGCTCTCGGATGAGAGGAGAAATGTCTTCAAGCAACTCAAAGAAGCCCAGACGCTTTTCTTTGCAAGCTCCTTTGACTACGATGACCTGGATGACTGAGAACCTTCACAGACATAATCCCAAACATAGTTTGAATGTAGAGCTACAGTACTGTGCAAAAATCTCAAACCACCCTTCATTTCCTTTTTCTTCCAAGCAATCAGAGTTTTTTTAATGGTTATGAGCAATATTTCTGCAGACTGATGGTCTTTGAAGTTTGAAGTGTGTGTGTGAAGGGAGATGTTTAAGCTTTTCCAACAGGGAATTCTATGAGTAACATACCATGGGCTGCCAAAGAAAACAGATGCAGCCCCATGCAGCCTACATGGCAGTGCCCATAGCAGTTTTGCCGTTTTGGCTCCCCATGCAGGCCCCATGGTTAGCTTTACCCATCTTGGCCCTATGGTGGTTTTCCGTAGGCTATCCATAGTGGGCTTGTCACTAGAAAACACATACAGGGATCCCAAAGGGCAAAACTGTGGACTGACCCACCTGGGGCTCACGTGGGATAATTGTAGGTTGGGCTTTCCATACAACACCACAGTTCACCCACATCTATCCATTGTAGGCCTGCATGGGCATGTTTGCTGGCACATTATTCATAATAAGGAAACACTGTAAAGGGAAATGTTACCTTTGTGGAAAGAATGAAACCACAGAGCATGTTTTATTACACTGTCAGAAATCTAAAAGAGAGAGATAGAGACTGACTTAAAACCTCAGAAAAATGGAAGTTGAACTGAGTCTAATTGATATATTACAAAAAAAAAAACTTGGGAAGTGAAAGACATAAGGTCATATTTCTGTTTTACGTCAAACTAACTTATTTGATATGATTTAAAGGTTCTTCTTGTTCTTCTTGAGGGCGAGCGGCTCCATAGTGCAGTTTTTTTTAAATGTTTGGGTATCAAGCAAATCCAGTGGGGGTTACATCAGGAATGGCATCTGGTGAAAAAGAAATCTGATAACTTCAATATGTGGATGAATAAGGGTGTGAGTGCCCAAAATTTGCTTTTTTTCAAGCACATTCTGGTCCACACACACAGTTGAGTCGGTGGTGGTAAAGCACCAAAGGATGCAAATGGGTCCCCATACTGTAAATGGTAGACTGATGAACAATGGGGCATGTGTGGGCAGCCCACTGTATGCAATGCTACCAGTGTGAAATATGGAGATCTGGACCCTGCACTGTGGGCCCCGTGTAGGTGTGTGGGTATGCTGCAGGTCAACATTGGCCCAACATGGGTCCCTCTGCTTAATGTGGGTAGTCCATACTACGGGCTGCCCCAGTGAGTGCCAGAGGCCAGAGCTGTGTGATCTGCCCCACAGTTCCCCCACATAGGCACTGAAGGCTTGCTGATGTGTTACTAGGAGCAAACATAGACAGACACTATCTCTACTTACTATACTATCCTAACTATATGCTTTTGCAAAAAGGAAAGTTTGAAGCCTAATCTTAAAAGCATATAGTTAGGGCTGGACCAGGTGACCCTGAATCCTCCCTTAGTTATGCTGCAATAGGTCTAGGCTGCTGGAGGATTCCCATGATGCGCTGAGTGTTTCTTCTTCAGTCACCTTTCTCACTCACTATGTGTTAACAGACCTCTCTGCACTGAATCACACTTGTTATTAATCTCTGTCTCTCTTCCACAGCATGTCTTTATCCTGTCTTCCTTCTCTCACCGGTCACAGCAGATGGCCCCGCCCCTCCCTGAGCCTGGTTCTGCTGGAGGTTTCTTCCTGTTAAAAGGGAGTTTTTCCTTCCCACTGTCGCCAAAGTGCTTGCTCATAGGGGGTCATTGATTGTTGGGTTTTTTCTGTATGTATCATTGTAGGGTCGACCTTACAATATAAAGCACCTTGAGGCGACTGTTGTTGTGATTTGGCGCTGCGTAAATAAAACTGAATTGAATTGAATGAATCCATAATGTGACATTTTTGGTTTAAACTGTCATCAATATGTATAGAGGAGATCAGAAGAACACAGTGAAGGCTCTGTTATGGTTTGGCAAGCAAACAAGCAATTTATTTATATAGCACTTTCAGAACAACTCCCAGGTGAACACAAAGTGCTGTACACTTGACATGACAGAAATAAGTTAAAATAAGTTGAATAAGTTAAAAAAAAAAATTCAGCATGGCAATGATCCCGAAAACACTGCGAATACAGTAAAAGTATCACTAATGGAGCAGTGTGGGATCATCGCCACAGGGAATGGAACAAGAGGCAGCTAACATTTGACTGACCTTCAAGAAGAATGGAGAACTATTCCTGAATATTACTTTTAAAAAAGAGAAAAGAAAAACTTACTCAAGAGAGTTCAGGCTGTGTAGAAGAATAAAGGTTCTCAGTCATCCAGGTCATGGTTGTCTAAAGAGCTTGGAAAGAAAAGCGTCTGGGTGGTCATATCAAATACTGACTTTCAAGCTCGCTGTACAAACTCTATTGTTCGTTTTAGCAAAATATGAAGACATTTTCAACATTGTCTCTAACTACAATATTGTAACTCTACATGAAACATCCAGTGAAGAGTCCTGATTGCTGCAGATACTTCAAACCATCCTGCTTTCAGGTTTTTATCTGATTCATAAAACACTGTCAATCAACTGTCATTGTTCAGCTACATGAACTGCTAAAAACTCACCCACGGAGTACTAAATGCTGGAAATACTTTTGTTTACATTTTTGTCAAGGGTTAGATAAGAAAAGCGATACTAATCTCGTATTTGACCAATCTTGTCATCTGTCTTGGCGTATTTTCCCAACCTTCAACTATTCCTTCAAATCTTGACATCTGGTGTTCGCTGGGTTCAATATGATGCTGACAGAAAAACCGCCACGTTTGGGATGCCAAAAAAAGTTTTGAAACTACGCCTCTTGGCCAAACGATACCAGAATCAAAATGAAAGAAACCACCTGAACACTTGCTCCTTAAAGTAAAGGTATCCAGCAACTCTGTTGTGCTGTGGGGGCAATCTGCAATGATGGTTTGCCTCTATTTCTCAATGAAAGAGTTACCTCAAAGTATAACTAGAGGGGGCAAAAGTACAGACTTCTTTACATAAGTAGAAGTACAGATACCTGTCTTAAAAATACTTGAGTAAAAGTTGAGGTACTGAAGCAACTTTTTCACTCAAGCAAAAGTGAAAATGTACAGGTTCTTGTACTTGAAGGACGATTTTACCATCTATTCTAATGCAAAGGTTATCTGAACCTTTATATCAATAATAATACAATAATAGTCTGTCAACATAATAATATAATAATATTAGTTCATGAAAATGCAAATGTTATTCCAATCAAAATTATAATTCTCACTTCAAATCTGTCATGCAGGACACAGCAGTGAAAGTAACCATTTGCCTACATTGTAGAGGTGACTTTGTCTCCACAACTAATCAGAACAGGGAGTAAAGTTAAGGGTTAAAGTGAGATTCAGCAGTTGTTGGAACCCTAAGGTCTGCTGTACTGGCCGAGTACAGACCACAAGCAAAGGACTTCTAATATGAGCTCCTGAACAGGCTGTGATCAGCTGACCTGCTGACCTTTGTGGATTTACACAGCTGAACTCAACAACATGTAAGCAAATGTTTCGCACCTTGGCTGATTCCCATCCCCTACACTGTACCACGTTTATACCAGACTGGATAAAGTTGGTATAAAAATGGCATTCAGTGAATGAATCTAAGCATCGTCAGCTTAAATGCAAGTTAATAGCTGCTACATTTGATGTTAATTAACTGTAACCATGAGCTCCATAGCCACTGAGCACACCGCCACAGTGCTTTACTACAAAATTCACCACATTAGTATTTTCAAGCAACGCTTGAACCCATATGGAAAAGATCTATATAAATCTTATAAGTTTTTACTATTTCTTTTCCATATGGGAAAAACACAAAGTATGTATACTCTAGTTTATTTTGCAGGATGAAAATACATAATTTATAAAAACATATACATACATATAGAGGTTCCAGATCCAAAATGTGATTAAAATGATGACATTACATTTTTGCAGTTTGTCAAATGCCACCGAGCATCCTTACCTTTAAATCCAACCTCTCGTTTCCTCATTGTCCTGACTTTCTTACATGTTTCTCCATCTTTGAGTGAAGTTATCGTGCACTCTCCCTGAGAAATCTAGCTAGGCCTTTTAGCTAGCAATACACTGTGACAAACTGCACACAAACAGTTTGCATGTTTGCTGATGTTTGCTGAGCTGATATAAAAAAAAGCTGTATTTGAAATTACCTCCCAGTTAGTAAAAAACGTTAGGAGTAAAAAACGTTAGGAGTAAAAAACGTTACTCTCTTTATGCTCGCTCCTCTTTGCTAGCACTAGCACTAGCTAGATACTGAAGATAACTTACAAACAGCTGGCACAACACCAGCCGCTTTAATGCTTCACTCTCTAGTAGAGGCCCAGAGTCACCTTCAAGTTGTTCTCTAATGATACCTGTAGAACATTGTGGCCCAACACCTTGCTAATGCAATTTAGATACTCATCAATTTTCTTCTATTTATCCAACTCAGGAGGAAGCCTATACTAGCCTTCATAGGATGAAGGTTAGTGCACATGCTGGTCAAGCACAGGGCTAACACGGAGCGACAAACACATTCACATCTATGGCCAATATAAACCTGCCAATTCACCTAACCTATGCATTTTTAGGACTGTGAGAGGAAGCTGAAGTACCCAAAGAGAACCCATGCAAGCACAGTACTTGTACTTTTGTCCTCTGACCTTAAAGCCCGGGGGTTCAGGAATAGCTTCCTGTTGGGTTTTAAAAGTTGAATGAAAGCAATTTCATATGTGTCAAAGTGGGGGTGGGGGGGTAAAGTGCAGCTGTTAAAACACATAAAGCATAAACTAGCTGTCTGCACTTTCAAGGACTGTCCCAGCTGCACTCATTCTCTTAGCCATGCAAGAAGAGTCTGATCAGATTTACTGCCATATGTTTGCTTTGATATTTATTTATTTAACAGCCCTCTGCTGTTTGCTCAATTTTTTTTGCCCATGTTTAACTTCACTCCAAAATAGATCTTAACTTGCATTCAAGTCTACTCCCGCTTTCCTGTAAATCACGTGGTTTTTGGACTCGCTTAACTCCTCAACTCCAATTTTTTGCTCTGTGAGAATTGTATTCACGAAGGCCTCATTGTGCCAGGAGAGGAGGTGAATGTCCTGAGGGGAGGAGCAGTAAATGCTTTCACAGATCGAGCCAAAATAAAGAAGCTGGTGCACATCTTTTGTATTTTTGACATGCAGGACTGATTTTGTTTTGTACCTTTAATCCTCCACTTATTTAAGACCTGTGTCAACAACAAATCAAACAATTTGAGCTTACTGGAAGGGGATGACTTTACACAAGATCATCACACAAAATTACCTTCAATTCTATACAGCCTTTCTTCTTTTTTCTCTTTGTATGATCCATTCAGCAAAAAAAACGTTAAGATGAGCTTTGTTAGCAATCAGTTCTCAAGTTACCAGAAAATGATTAAATTAATCTGACACGGTGTGATTAAAGTGTCAACTTTCAGCGTTATGCTTTCACAAAAATATTTACATGACCTGATAATGAATTAAAGCCACTTCATACGCACTATCCTCATATGCTCAAAAGTAATCGGACGAGAGGTCCCCTGTTATTCAAATAACAAAAAACAAAGAAAAAATGTTGAAACTGTAGTTCATAGCTGTTCTCAGGAACACTCAATAAAAAGTCCAGAGGTCCAAAGTAAGGGAGGACATCATTAGCCTGAAAATGTTAAATAAGTCTATAAAAGAGACTTTAAAGGTGGCTAAATCAACACTGTGCTACATCTTTAAAAAGAATGAATGCACAGCAACATCGAAAGACCTGAAAAACCACAGAAGACAGCTAAAGTATGTCATAGCAGAGCTTTTTCCTTGCTTAAGAAAAAAAAGTATAATATTGTCAAAGTCTGTGTCAAAGACACTTTCATAAATGTACAGAAAGATTATAACAAAGGGCAAACCACTGGTTACACTCTACAACAGGAAGGCCCTAACCCTACGTGCAGACAAAACAAAGATTATTCAGATGAAGAGAAACATCGTCCGAATCGTATCACATCATCTGTTAAACATGGAGGAGGCAATGTTGTGCTATGTTATGGGCATTTATGGCTGTCAGCAGAAACAGGTCACTCTTGTTTATTGATGTTGTGATCATCTCAGCTTCAGTATCTCAGTTTACAGACTAATGTTTTATTTTTCAATGTAAGAGCTGCGTGAGTCAGAGTAACATACAAATACTAGCAAGATGTGAAACTCAAGGCCACCCAGTGGTTGAGTCACCCTACTGCCCTGTCCACTCTCGAAATAAAGGCTAAAAAACAATGTATGCCTATGAGGAAGAACGGTCATGTTTGTCCTCCCTTAATACTGCAAAAGCAAACAAATCTATGATTTTGACACTTAAAGCTGTCACTCTCAGCCTGTGTACTTTGTATAAGTCTACACTTGGTAAGACAGATCCTTAGGAAGTGTTTAATTAGGGCCAGAGCCCAAAACACCAAACAGGTGTGGAGTGAAATGTTAAAGTTTTTGAGTTGCGAGCAGGCTCGGATCCAAACCTTAAGTTAGTTTCGCTCTGAGACATCCAGATACACATCGATACACTCCATCAATCTCCGCTCTGTCTACGTTCCCACATGGTACGACGACACAGCTGATGTTTCACACCTGATATGTGGCTGCATGGGAGCCTGCAGGGCCTGCGGCTGTCTATGACTAACTAAACATCAGTTTGGAATGTCGGAACGATGAATGGGAAGAGAAATATCTTTTGGTACTCTTAACGCTCACTTTTGGCAAAGACTCCGTTTTGCAGTTTTAAACAGTCATGTGTGGATTTTGCTGTGTGGGTAGTGCAGGCATTATTGCTGGTATTAATATTAATATTAATATTTGCTAAGCTACAGAGAAAGGTTGCATGCTCTGGCTCCAGCCAGGGCATTTGTGTAAATATTGCTTGATTGATTGAATTACTTCATGTGCTGCAAGAAGTACTTCCCTCAGCAACAATATAACAGAAACCACGAGTGGTCAAGGGAAATTTTCTGTTGCTTCTCTTGTTCCAATTAAAAACAACCCCAGTTCCAAAAAATTGAGACATTGTGTGAGATGTAAATAAAAACAAAATCTCACAAACCCAGATTTTTTCCACAACAGAACAAATCAAAACTCTCTAAACATTTGATTTGTTCTCTATCTCGTCATCTACAGTACATAATACCATCAAAAGATTTTGAGAGTCTTGAGAAATAAGGGACAAGGTTGAAAATCGATGTTGGATGCTTGTGATCTTTGGCCCCTCAGGCAGCACTGTATTAAAAACTGGCACAATTCTATCACGGAAATCCCTGCTTGGGACAGGAACTCTTCCAAAAACCTCTGTCTATTAACACATTTGTCCATGTTATTCTCAAATGCAAGTAAATTGCAAGTAAATTTGAACATGATCCAGAAATGCTGCCATCTTCTCTGAGCCAACGTCTTTTAAAATGGACTGAGACAAACTGGAAAAGGCACCATTAATGCTAGAAAGTTTTAGACAAACATGCTCCCGTGCACAGAAGTCGTCTTTCTGATTTTTGGCAAGATGCTAAACCGCATCTGTTACTCGAGCATGGCTTCATAGTAGAAGAGCCTGGGTGCTGAACTGGAGAAACTTCCTCCTGACTCATTTCTTTGTAATGAAATGTGGTGCTTTTAGAACTCACAGCTTCTTTCACAACAACATAAACACATGACCATTAACTCTGCATGTATGTGTAAAACTTCAGAAGGTCAACACGCAGATTTAAGGAAGTGAAACGTTTACCAACATGAACACACAAAATGTTTTTTGGAAAAAGGATTTAAACCATTTTCATGTTTGTGTATAAGGAACTGTGAGACAGTTGGGGGGAATACAGACGGGACCATGAGTATCTTATTTTAAATTTTGCAACGCACAAAAACTCTCAAGATGTGGTTGCTTGGCAGGTGAAATCCAATGGGAGCATTTATGCAGAGTTTACAGTGTTTTATGCAACATGCTGGCTCTTATTCTGCAAACTCTTTGTTTTCATACATGGTTCAAATGGTGTTTAGGTATTGACTTTATTCTTTTTTTACACAATGTGATCTTCTTATTCTAAACGTTCATTTGTACGTGCAAAGCGCTATACAAATACAGGCCATTTACCATATGAAGCAAGCCCGATACGTCTGAGGAGGAAGCTTTTTAGAGAGATCAGACTAAACAAAAGCTGTAAGCTGCAGGCCACAAAACCAAGATAATAACTTTCCTTAATCTTAAGGTAGGATAATCTTGATTCATCGAATGCAACTAGTGGAGACAAGGAAAAAAAATAAACAGTAAGATTAATGGGGAAACCGGTCTACACTACTTCCTGTGAAACAAGTTAAGCTTTGCGTCTCTCCACAGGCTTTGTAAAAGTTGCATCACTCCTGGCGAAACCCTCTTTTCTGGCGGGAAAGGTTTGGCTGCTCTTGTGCAGCAAATCCTGCTCTCCCAGATCGAGATCTAGTGTTGGATGCATGCACACACAAGCATAAACACTCAGAAGAGAACACAATAAAGCGATTGCCCGTACGCATTCCATGAAAAATCCCCGAACCGCACAGTGAATAGACGGATCCCAACGGCTAAAGTTTGGGGTTATTACTGTAAAGACAAGATTAAGATGAGATATTTACAACTTTCCACTTCATGCAATTGTTTGTGTTGGAATTGTAGACTGATATCTTTTTGTAGACATGCCAAGAGCATGGTTTGGGAGAGCAGTTTCCCAAACCACAAAATGATACTATCACTATGCAGGTCTTCACACCTCAGTGTAGTGGACGACAATTCTGTTCAAATCTAATGCACCTAAAGCTAAAAAGGCCCTAAAGGCAACACTGAATAATTTAAAAAAGGTATTTAAATTTGCAGATCCATCTGCAAAGAATAGATTTCAATAAATACATTTAAGGACATTATAGGAGACTCTGCTTGAACATTCTTGCCCCTGTTTGGCCAACAATATTCGTAGCTTTAAATATTATATTCTCCCTGTTTCTGAATCTCACTCTTGATCTTCTGCACAAATAAACTTTTTTTGTGCATTTGCACATGTGTTGCTGTTTGTGGAATCACGGCTGGTTGAACTGCTGTTTATCTTGGCCAAGACAGCCTTGAAAATGTTTCTTCAAATGAAGAAGGCCTGAATGTCCATGGGCCTTTTGTTCCATCTGTGCCTCTTGGGTTTTCTCCAGGTTTCTTCCCACAGTGCAAAGTTAGTTTAAACGATCTTTCTCCCCATATGGAAAAGATATATATAAATCTAATAAAGTTTGTATCTGTCTTGTGTGAAACTTGTATGAAAAGCATACAAGAGTGAAAACACATACTTACTAAATCAATATATGAAAGTGGCCACTTTCATGAGTAAATCATATAAGCCTTATATGATTCACGATATGAAGTAGGCCACATCTTATGCAAGTCTTTTATAAGTTTTTACTTTTCCATATGGGTCAGCTGCCCGTCGGTGCAAGTGTAGTCTCCATGAGTCTCCAGTGGTTCATAAAACTACAATAATACTTAATTTCTAATTGAAATCAATATTGTTAAAAGCTGTAAAATAAACCTAAAGCTTTAATGAGGTAAAATGAGCACAGAATTCTCGAAGCTCTGCCAGTGCTGACATGCAGCCAGTGTGAAAACTGAATGTGTTCAAACACAGCTCACTTCAGAGTCAAACGTGGCATCACAAGTGAGACCTTTTTTTGTTTCGAGCATGTTTGAAAGCAAATGACGCACAAAACACTTCTTAGCTTCCTATTTGACTGCTTTTGTGTTATGAACCAAATCTGATAACTTTGTGTCTGAGTGTTCCCTCCATGTATGACAAACCATGTTGTGTAGTTGGTGCTCCATGTGCTCATCCACTCAATGATGCAAATACCTGAGCTATATAAGTTTTGCAAGAATTGTTTGGTTTTGCAGAAATGTGTCGTGTTAACCTGCTTTGATATGTTGTTGTTACTTTGTAGTGTAGTGCACCAAAATAGCCTAAAAACAATTTGCAGTCATGATGCAGCAGCACAGCTGTGGATGCAGATATCAGCTAGTTCCCCCCTTTTTAATATTGCTTAATAGAAGCTTAAATTACACATGCCTGAGCTTTCTCCAGGATTTCCACTTGAGCAGACACTAGTGTGCTTCTCACCCTGTGAAAGGGAAAATAGGCTCAGGTGACCTGACTTTGTTTAGGGGATGAAGATGGATGGATGTTGCAATGTTTCCATCCAGTTTTACATTAGTTGCAGAGAATCTCAGAGTCACTGCTCTTTGTCTTGCACTAGTGGGTCACCTGCACTGACTGATACAAGCTAATCCTCAGACTTTTATTTTCCCAAAAATCAGAAGACTCCAATTTATTTGATTGCAAAATCTTTCCTTTTTTGTAACATTTGCACAAAACATACATGAAAAAAAGACTCCTGCTTGGTGTCAGGAAAGCATGTGGGAAAAAAAAAAATACTCGTTAAGTTTCTTTGGCAAGAAAACCAAAAGTCAGGAGGAGTTAAGCCGTAATTGTCCTGCCACGTGCCAACATTTCCTTGTTGTTGTGCCAACTTTCACCCATTTCCAGTCAATGAGCTGAGAGAACACTTTCAGTTTCGCCTGCTCACCTGTATAAATGCACCTGTAGTTCTCCTCCTCACACCATCGCCTCCTCTGCTCTCCTGAAGAGACTCGCTCAAGCAGCCAAGCCGCAGCAAACCTACGAAGAATCAGAGACATGGCTTCCCGAGTTGCAGCTCTGCTCTTGCTGGGCGTCCTCTGCTTTAGCTTTGCATCAGGTAAGACAGAGAGAAAACAGGTGCAGACTGCATGACATCTCTCAGATTTAGACTATCACATGTATAAAACTCTTCTGCCTGTTAAACTGACATTGGTGTGTGTCCTTACAAGTCTTCTCTTGTAATTTCTCCCTGCAGGTGAGATCGCAATGGACTGCTGTCTGCAAGCTATCGACAAACGTCTGCCCTCCAAAAACATCGTGGACTACATCATTCAGGAAGCTGGGAAAGGCTGTCAAATAAGCGCTACTGTGTAAGTGTCAAACACGTGCACAACATTCATGCATATGTATTAAGTAGTGAGTGTATTTGTGCAGGGTTGCTTTCCTAAAGACCCACAGTGCCTGGTTTACCTGTATTTGCCTCATCTCACGTCATGATCTCATCTGCTTTTTCAGGTTCATTACCAACAGTGGCAGAACTCTGTGTGTCATCCACCCCAGCCAGAAACCATGGGTGAGAAATCTCATCAATATCGTGAACAAGAAAAAGCAACAGTAAATGAGGTGAGAACGAAGCGATTTCCTCACTCCATCACATGTGATTTTTAAAAGTTATTCCCTGTGCACCGGCTAATCAATGAATCTTCTGCTTTTTCTTAGATGAACAAACTCTGGGAAGGATGGATGGAGACAACCAGATCTCATAGTCTGTGATGGCAATGTTGCACTGTAGAAGATTAAAACCTGTTAGAGCGATTACGGAGAAATCATCATTTCATCTTATTTATAATGTTGTCCTGTATAAGCTGCCATGCCTCGGCCATTGGCTCAATATATAGCTACATGTGTTTCTTCTGTTTTTTTGTGGTGACTGCGGTGAAACTGTGGTGAAACTCGAACTCTGAGACGAGCAGCTGTGGACGTCTCTTTTTTCTTTCTTCCTTTTTGTTATGAATGATCCACAGAAATAGAAAGATTTGCCTGAACTTGCCCTGGAACTGACAGCAGTGTTACAATCCTGTTTCTGTCAGTGTCTGTGAATGACTCGCATTTCTGTTTTTGCAAGAGCTTGTACAAAATCTGATGACACGGCTTGTATATATCAAACGTATTGTAGAGAGTTATCCCAAAATAAACTCGGATATTATTTTGTAAATTCTAGTTGCTGTCTTTTTATTTATGACTAAATCGTCTGTTTCTCTAACAAATCATTTAAGAAAAGAAAAACAAAAGTTGTCACGTTTTCTAATTACACACACACACACACACACACACACACACACACACACACACACACTTCATTCACACACCAGAGAGCAACGTGGGATTCTGTATCTTGCCAAAGGAAATTTGCCATGCAATTCCAATTCCTTCTAATTAGCACATGACCTGCTCTTCCTCCTGAGCTACAGCAACGCCAAAGTAAAATTCAAAGAACTAAAAAGCCCAAACAATAAAACAGAATAAAACGATAACTGAGAGTGAATGAAAACAAACTGAGCCATATGTGCTCAGATAAAAGACGTGTGATGGTGGAGGGAACATGAGTTCCTTATCAGGGTGTATTTAGCGGTATCTCACTCTGCACCTCTGTGAGCGCGATGTGTTATCCAGCAGCCACACAGATGTTACCTGCTGATATGTGGAACTGGTGTCGTGCCAGAAGAACTATGAACACACACACACTGAAGAACTGTTAAAGTGGACCAGTTCTCCTCATTTCCGAGATCATATTTCTATACTAGAGTGAGTTTACATGATTATGATCAAAGCAAACAAAACAAACTCCTCATATACTGGGTCTTGCAGCAGAAACACGTCCTTTAAGCTGTCTTCTGATTTGCTTGTCCTTGCAAACAGAAGGTCAGAACAGCAAGCTGCTGAGTGTTCTGTGCTTACAGCCACAGCTGTGGCTAACAGCTAGGAGTAGAATAACCATCTACAATTGAGTGTTTTGGACTTTTGGAGTATTTGCACATGACCTAACCTCTTTCCCAAAAAGTAGATTCTGTTAATCTGGACGTCGGGATGAACTGAATCTAATCAGAATACTTACAGCAGGCAGCACGCTGATGGCGCATGCGCACTTACAAAGGAACCTTCTGACCAAACTTTACACAAACAACACATTGGGAAGACATGTCAGAGAGGTGGGCTGATAGGAAAAGACAACGAAAATACATAACATGAGGTGAGGTGAGAGGAAGAGAAAAAAACTCCACTCAGAGTGAGCTCCTAATGGGAGAACAGTTTGATAACAGAAAAACCCCACAAAAAGCACATGACTGTCAATACACCACAGAAACACAAGACAAGCAACAGGGACGGGTAAAAGGGTGAGAGACAGCGCATCCGGTCCTGCAGCATGTCTGCGCCGGTCCAGTCGACCTGCCATCTGACCCGGGAGGAGAAAAGCATCGAAGGCGTTTGGAAAGGGGGGTGTGAGTGTGTATCAGTGTGTTTGTGTGCGTGTCCAGAGTTCAGCTGAGACAGTGTCCTTCACCCTGCCAGGCTAAGCAAACAGTCTTCCAGCCGACCCAGGTGGCCTTGCGTAGGATAGGAAGAAACCGTCTATCCACAGTCTGTTATCAGGGTGTTTTTGTTCAGCTCCGGCCTTGAGACCACAGCTGGCGCAAAAGCGGTAGCCGCATGAAATGCTGGTTTTTACTTTAGTGCGAACAACTCGTGTGAATTTCA
Source organism: Diplotaxodon limnothrissa (assembly GCF_057381915.1). NCBI lineage: Eukaryota > Metazoa > Chordata > Actinopteri > Cichliformes > Cichlidae > Diplotaxodon > Diplotaxodon limnothrissa. The sequence goes on from NC_140607.1 coordinate 37,006,045, forward strand.
AAGCTGTTCTAGCATTTAGATAAACATCTAAATGTCAGCTCGAGCTACACTTGTCATCCTTTTTTTAAATGTGATGTTGATGATGTGTGAGAGGTTAGTGGTGGTTACAGGTGTTTACCCTTCTTGTTGCTGCTTTGCTTGTGCGTACACGTCTTTTACAAAGTGTGCCTCCGACTCTCACGATGCTCGCCGCTTGAAACCAGTCTGCTCTGCATACATACTGTAGTAAGTTGGTTCACATACATAACAGTAAAATGTGGTTAATTGTTGCTTGCATTTGTGATTTCCTCATGCTTCAATGTACAGCTCTGGGCAAAAGTTCCAAGTGTGTCAGACGTCTAGAATTTTACCCCTTTAGCGAAGTATCTCATTCAAGATATTTAAATCGACTTACCACACACCTTAAAATGTTTACCAAGAAGAATCGACGTCGTTGTGTGAGGCAAATAATAACTGGAAAAGGTTATTTTTCTCTTTTTTACATGCATCTCCTTTTCTTTTTGGTTACAGTTACCATTATATTGGTTTTGCTGTTTCTGTGTAGTTTTTCAGGCCTTTGGGGTTTATTATCGTTGTGTTTATTCATGTGGCAATAAATGATCAAATAACAGCTGTTTATTTAAATGAAAATGTTTGACAACGCCACTTCCAGGAAGCTGTGCCTGACAATTTATGAAACCTTCAAATGGAAACTGGAGTTGGCCTAAAGACTCGACTGCTGTAAGTGTAAGTGACGAATGACTGGCGGTAAGCATGCTGAACATTTATGAGAATCCAGGCTGGGATTCAGAGGGTCTGAAAACAGGAAGTGCTTCCAGCTCATTTTGACCATTTGACCTGCTCGTAACAGAATCTCTGTGCTCACTTTAAAACTGTCCAGGGAGCCAAAGATCAGCAGTTCACGGCATTTCTTTTGAGTTTCCCACAAGATACATGATCTGTATAACTACAGACCACCCAAAAAGGAAACACGCTCCTGGGGGGGGGGAAGCACTTACTCTGGTCAGATCTGCTACAGATGTCCTTTCATAGCAAAACTAAACGCTTCAGATTTCTGTTGACTTTCACTCTTGTCTTATCGGTAACTAAAAAACCCAAACAGTCCAATCTGAGACTTTCTCCAAACTTTACCGTAAGTGTGATTTGTAAACTGACTCAGTACTTCAGCATGCTTTAGGATTGTTTATCTTTCAGGTTTGTTTGCATTTCAACTTGGTTTCTTCCATCAGATTTCCATTTTCAGACACAATCTACCTCAGTGTTCATGTTTTGTTATCACTTCCATATCTATGAAAGCCATATCTGGTTTATCAGGAGTTAGAAAATTCCCAGGTTTAACTACAACTTGGACACAGACTGGTAATCACAGACCGCATATAAAAACATGTTGCAACAAAATGAATTTGTATTACTGTGGGGCCTTTACCTTACAATATAAAGTGAGGTGAGTGTTATTGTGATTTGGCACTACATAAACAAAACTGAACTGAATTGAACTGAAAACCATCTCAATATTTTGTGCACCAACATTTTAAGGATGGCCATCACCATCTTGGTATTTGAAACCAGATTTGACCATATTGGGATGAGAGGGTGGAGTTATTAGCTCAGTTATCAGCTAGCATTTGCAAGCCTGGTTAGTTACAGGATCGATCAACAGGACATGTTCCTGTCATGGACTCTGTTACCAAACAGTAACCAGACGTCTGACATGTGAGTGCAACAGTCAGCTGTTTGTGAGGGCTGACTGCTCTCTGGAGGATGCTGCTAAAAAGCTTCTTTCAGCTTCTCCTTATTTGCAAGGAGCACCGAAGTGGATGGATGTGCATAACTGATGCGCTTCCTGATGCAGCCCTATGAAGGAGTATTAGGGCCACATTAAGAAAAAAACTGTTGATCATTTGGAGATTGAAGGCAAAATTTAAATCATGGAGATTACAGTTGTTGTTGCCACGGCTGCTAAACCCCTTGTGAAAGCGAGTTATTGAAAGCAACTGATCAACCATCTTGTGATAGAACATACATCCTCTGTATTGCACGAGCGTTCAGCCATCGATGACCTCGCATCCGTCCATTACATTTCATTTTGTACAAATCCCCTCTTGCAGGTTTGTGTTCTTCTGTCTGACCAGATGCAGCTTTCTGCACCATGGTTTCGTGCATCATGACACTGTTTATGTGCTAAAAAAAAGTTCTTCCTTGTTACTAAAACTGATTCTCGATTTCATTACAGCAGCCGTAGCAGTTTTTCTTGAAATGCCAGCTGTAACCTTCACATCTCTAAAATAAAAGAAAGTATTTGGGCCCCATTTATTCTGGACGTCTTGAGAACGCTCCATATGAAAGTGCAAAAGAGTGCGATTTCAGTGACATCTGCAGCACTTTATTTTCAGCCCATGGCTTGGATGTTTTTAATTCACACTGCAAAAAATGACATCAGCGTGGTATTAATCACTGTGAAAAAGTGGGCAAAGGTAAAAGGTGAAAGTTTTCTGAAATGAGTATGGATGACCTCTGGCCTTGTTTAACTCTAATCTTCATGCCTACCTGCATCAATAACCGTGCATAAACTATTCTCGTAAGCATGTCTTCAAAGACACATTGCAAAAGCTAAAACATGTCCTTTCTTGTTCATGCAGGACGCAGATTTATAATGAGAGACTTTTTCCAACACAGTCCTTTCACATGGACTACTTAATGGAATCCTGCCAGAGGCTATAATTCAGGCGTATCAACTGTTTAAAAACGTTCCTGTAAGTGCTTCAGCAGGGAAAGTCCAAACACTGCCACCCAGCAGGTTACAAGAAACTGAAACTCACTGGAATGACACGTGAGAATCAGTGTTTACTCCTGTTAATGCATTAAGACGGTGGTGCAAGCAACTTCTTATTTCCTTCAACAAGTTGTTCAAAAGTAAGAGGTCATCAGTCTGTCACAATTGTTCTAAGTTCCTCAATACTATAAGGGGGGAAGAGAAAGCTGCTCTTTACAGACACCACATTCAGCTGCAGCGGTATCTGTTTCACTGGAAGTACAGCTCTTCCATGGAGGTATCATTTACGCAGGAACAGATCAACGAGGAAGTTTACAACAAAGTGTTGTAATAATGGGAATCTTTATTCTTATCGCAGGTCCTGATTTGATTGTTTCTGGTCAGACAAGTCTACAGCTGAAAAGTCAAATAGACCCTGAGGGTACTTCACCTCAGGTTTGAAGAAAGCTGTGTTACAGGAGGCTAAAGCGCTCTCTGCTCAGAGCACTGTTTCTTATCTCAAAGTTGCTTGTTTTCTGTATTCCAGCTAAGCTATGCTGAAGGACATGCATGTTTATTTAAAATAACAAAAACCATCCATGCATCAGTTTCACACATATCAGCTCAGTTTGAGGCTACCAGTTAATCTAAACTCGTGTTTTTGGACTTTGGGAGGAAGCCAGATTAGCTTCACAGAAATGGGGAGAGCATGCAAACTCCACACAGAGATGCCCCAGATGGGATTTAAACCAAAGCCCTTCTTGCTGTAAGAATACAGAAATGTGCTCAGTGCCAACCTGACACTAAGTTTACTCTATTCCACAGTCACCAGTCAATCCACTGGAGCACCTTTGAGATGGAATTGGAGATTATCATCATGAACGTGCAGCAGACAAATCTGCAGTCACTGTGGGACGCTATGATGTCAAAGTGGAATAAATTCTCTGAATCCTGGAAGCCACGAATAATTAAACTGTCTGGTTAGATTAAACCACACTGAGGAAACCGTTGCTGTGAACTGGCACTAAAACAGATAGAACTGAATTAAAAGTCAGACAACATTTGAAAAAGAGACGTCCCAACAGCCCTCTTTTCATTTCTCTTCTGCTCAACATTGGTCTGCTCCCTTTACTGGGAAGGAACACTTCCATACATAATTCAAAAAATTATTGTTGCACAAAAACCCACAATTTCTCAGAGACAGTTGGGATTTTGGAAACATCATCAGGACATCAGTTTGTGCCACATTAATGTGAGGTGCTATAGCGTAAGTGCGACAGGCTGGTGACCTCTGGGAGGCCAAGAGGATGCACAAGTCTCCCTAACCAGAGGATTGATGTCCCAGTAGTTTTCATGTACAGGCAGTGCACTTTGGGAAACAAATGTGAAAATTTAAATTGAAGGTTACATAAGAAAATGTGCAAAGGATTTGGTTCCAGTCTGTAAACATGTTTTTAAATGCGTGAAGTTGGGCATTTTACAGCGAGGGTCTGTGGAGGTTGACTTCCTTTAGGAGCCAGCGTCCCATGATTACTGCAGCTTTTTGACGTCGGTGTTAGCTTTGTTTTACAGCACAGGAGTTGCCACTTTGGTCCTCTGCACATGTAGTGCTGTTTGTAGATGATGTGACATCAGTTAAATCGATAAGTTGAAATAGATCGTTAGTGAAACAGGCTCTCTACGCTCGTCTACACGAGGCATTTTATAGAGCATATTGCAGCCGTGTCAGTTTATTTTATTTGAAACAACTTTAATCGACTTTAAACTTTAAACACATTTTGACTTTATTCTCAAAATGAACAACAACGGTTCTATTTTTCAAATGTAAATGTGGTCCTGGTACTCCTTCAGGCAGAATTATTATTTATTTTTTTAAAGTGCAACAAGCACGACTACATCTCATTCAACCAGATCTGCAAGTACAACCTCTGCCCTGCGATTGCTAGGAAACACCCCACAGACACCTGCTTCATGGTAGAATTGAACTCAGGACCTTCTTGCTGTGAGGCAGCAGTGCTAACCACTGTGCCACTATTCAGTTCTTGGTCCTTGCAGTGTCTGAGCTGCCATATCCATGAATTACTAACCATTTTTAGAACTTAATAGAAGTAAATTAAATGTCCTGCCTTATTTTTAAAGTTGAGCTTTTATTTCACTTGTGTCCACACCCTGTGCTTCATAGGTTTGCTTTAAGCTATGCCTTATCTAGTTGTACGTGAGCCCAAGTCCACTGGATTCAGCACACAGCGATACAAGTCAAATGGCAAGTCAAATCCTTTAGTTGTTTCTAATCTATATGACCGAAGCATTTAACTGTACTATATTTGCTCTTGTTACTTTAATATCTCCATAGAAGCTGTTAAACAATATGGGAAATGTCAGTGGACACTGTGACTGAGAATACAGTCCAATGTGGTCCAGTGGGGCTCCCAAAAGCAGACTACAGCTATTTATTTATTTATTTTTATCAATTTTTAAAGTCAGTGCAAGAGTCACATGTTTGTGTCTGCAGGGTTTCTCTCCTGTCACTCCAGCTGCCCCCCACAGTCCAAACACATGCACTGGTTCGGTAAACTAGTGGGTGTGACTGGCTGTTTGTCTTAGACTTCGACTTCTCCACCTGCGCAGACCTGAGTTGGATAAGTGGAAGAAAATGGACGGATGCTACAAACTCCTGGGGTTTGATCAAATGTGTGCTTAATGTTATGTCTGATTAATTTCATCTTGTTATCGTCAACAGACAGTGCCAAGAAACAGCTGTTAAAGCTAAATAAAAGAGGGGATTTTTCTTTGATTAAGAGGGAAGGGTTTAGGAGAAGTAGAAACAGGAAGAACAAAGTGGGATGATGAAAAGTGAAAGTTTGAACAGGCCGGTTGCATAGTGCACGGTTCCTATATAAGGAGTGCTGCAGCAGCAGTCCCCTCACTTCCTTTGCCACAGTAGTTGTTGAAGGGAAGAACAGGCTCTGCATCAGCGCATCTGTCTCCAGAGAAACCAAAAGGCAACTCTTCCTGCAAGACCAGACATGGCTCCAAGGGGTGATGGCAGACTCTTCCTCTCCATCCTTTTCATCGCTTGTTACTGCACAGGTGAGTTTCTCCCAGGCATCCTCCGGTGCCAAATCTTTTTATTTTCTATTCATGCATTTTCATCTCAGGCAGAAATATGAAATGAATCACTGCAAAAACATGTCTGTAGGCTTAAAGGGATGCAATGTATCTTTAAAAAATAATCACTTGAAATGACAAATAGAGAAAGCAGTAATCCTAAATATACATCTGTGGTTCTGTAGAATTTGAGTTTTACGTTTGCAGAGATTCCTGACAAATGCATCTCCAATTGTTTCTGCTAGATTTACAATTTATGAATCATTAAAGAGCTGAACAAAAGAGGACAGCAAAGTCTCGTGCAGGATGTAGAGATGAGGGTGACATCCAGTAAAAATATAGTAAAATGATGAGCAGAATATTAAGTAAATGTGAAAATTAACTATAAATATGCTGATAAGCATTGTTTATCAGTGCAATGGCAAAGGTGTGGCAGTGGCATTCCCCTCGCCTTGGTGCATTCTTTGTTGTAGGTGAAAGCTAAAGTTCAACTGTGGAAAATCCCTGTCCAGTGACAAAAGCGTGCCATGCCCCTGGGCGTGTTCGTCACTCTGGGGACTGCATCCTAATAACTACTAATAAGTTGCACGCATGTAGTGCTGAACAAACCTTTCCTGGAAATATGTTCTTTAAATATATAAAAGTAGTAATGATGAAAAATGATGCAACTAAAAAGAAAAATCTTAAAAACTATGAATGAAAAGAGGCAAATATACGAACCTGATATGTAACCTGACGCTTAAAAAACTATAACAGCTGTTTTCCTGTAAAACCTCACAGCTCAGCTGGACTGAACCTACGTCACCTTATCCTTCACAAACATGACCTCAGAGACAGAGCATGTGTTCGTGGTTTCGTTTTGGAGCGTCACCTTTTGCTGACACGGTCTTCTTTGTGTTTCAGTGACGCTGGCACAGGTGCCCGTTGACTGCTGCTTGAGTGTGGCAAAAAAACCTATCGGGAAAGGTCTCGTCGCAAACTACCACCATCAGGTCCAGGGACAAGGCTGCGCTATTGATGCCACAATGTAAGTTCTGATGAGGTGCAGTGGATTATGTATGTAAGGGATCAGGATATAGAGACATGCTGCTATCACAAGCTCATTTTGACCTGAGTGATTTGTGTTCTGGCAGATTTCTGTCCAGAGGTGGCCGGACAATGTGCGCCCCCGTTAATGAAAAGTGGGTGGAAGGTCTGAAACGCCACGTGGATCAGCTGAGGAAATTCTGCAAGAAACAAAACTACACGGTACGTTCACTCTACTCTGCTTCTCAGCAAGATAAACTCTTTAGATGTTTTTAAACGAGATGGTGACCCTACTTAAGCGAAATACACTTGATTTGAAGGAATAGTGCCGCTTTTTAGGAATGTAAGCTGCAGTTTTAAGAAGACTGCTTATGTGCGCTGAACAGGTACTCCCAGAAAATCATCACATCAGTCCCACTGTGTGAAACTTATCTTCAGGCAAAGTTAAAACCAAGCAGTGAATTTAAAAGTCCAAAGGTCCAAATTTTAAATCAAATCAAAGTCTTTTTAATATTAAAACACCAGAACTTACACCCACCACCTCCTAACATGGACTTTCTACATCAGTAAGATGTTAGTTTAATCTCCTGCTTCATCTCCAATTCGTCTCCTTTTGCTTTCTTGGGTTAATGTTTTGTCTGTGACGAGCTTCTGGATATTTTTGGGGGGATGGTGCCTGAAACATCTGGATTTCAATTGTTTTTATATCACTGAACAGAGGTCACTTTAGGCCTGAAGGTTTAGACACTGAGGTTAGAAGTCAGGCCAAGATGAGTGTTATGGATAAAAAATAACCCTTAAACAGATGTTTATTATTTAAAATTGACACCAGTGCACATTTCACATGCACTTATTCTTATTTTACAATATAACATTTACTAAGCAATACAATAAATAAATAATAAATAATAACATGTCTTCAAATAAAAACACCAGAAAAAGCTGCAACGTATTAAATAGTGAGATTTAGAAATGTTAGATCATATATATTTGGACTTTATGCTGTCGTGGCATCATCAGTTAAACTCCTCACAGACTTTAACCAAAGCAGCCACATGTTTCAAGCCTCATTTAATTTCAAGTGTTTTGAGGCCAATGAACTGTTAAACCGCTAATCCTGATACTGGTCATGTGGTGGTGCTCACCTCTCACCTTCAGCTGTTTGCTAGGTGCACATTGTTACCCTCTGTGTTGCTTTTGTGATAGATAGTTGGTTATTTTTAGAACACTCTCTTTTATTCCTCGCTAGTGACCCGTACGTTTTTATCTTAGAAAGCACAAGTCGAGACACAAGCTGCAATCACTTAATCGCTGTTCTTGCACTCGACTGGATTACACAAGAGTCCCCTGTTACTGTGTCATTAGGCACCATGCTTGACAAAACAGGAAGTTAAAGCCGTGGTGAAAATAATGACCTTGGGGTTTCTGAACATTTGTATTCCTACAGGGCAAACGCTGCACTGGAGTGAAACCCTAGTGAATCAAACGTTGACCCTTCAGCCAGAGCAGTGGTTCCAAGTCAGCGAGGAGAAAGATGGGATCGACCACAACATGAATAAATTAAGAATTTAAGCTTAATATGAAAATGATCAGCTATTTTTCTGCCTACTAAAACAATATCTTGCCTTTTTTATGTAACTATCAATTTTATGAAAGACAAAATATTTTGAAGGACGTTATGTTTTGTATTCTGTGTGTTTTGTTTTAGAAGTAAAGGGTCTGTGATATCGGTACATGAAAAAACTGAAAATGTGATTGTTTGTTTAGTGTCTGGTTCGCTAAGCAACTTAAAACTCAGGAACAAGCAGTTTGTTGGTCATATGGATTTATGTGAGTGTTGATATTATCAAAATAAAGCTTCCCCCCCAAAAAATCCAAATCGTGCCTGTGTTCTTTGTCGATGATGCTCTACTCTCTGTTAAGACTGAAAATGAGTAAATGACCTTCACTACAATGCTATAATTCATCTTAATGTAGGTATATATTCAGACCCTGGCTTATTTAGCTTTACAATAGGGGCTGAACCCATGTTCATAGATGTGTTCATAGACATCTGTGTGGAAAATATTTGCCCCTTCTTTATTTCTTTGCATATTTGTCATATTAACATGTTTCAGATCATCAAAGAAATGCTATTTTTGCACTAAAGTGTTTGGATGACTGAGAATGACTCTTTCACATCTCTGTGGAGAACTTTTGGCCGATATTATTGAGAAATTTCCACACTGGAGAGTTTTCTAGCATGGCCAGCCTACTGACAGTCACACCAAACCATCTGAATATGATCTCATTGTTGAATCATGAACACTGACCTTAACTTTGACAAGTGGGATCTGCAGTCCTCACTCTGCCTTCTGGATGAGTTGTTGATGCACTCCTGTGGATGGTGGCTCTCAGCACCTTAGAAATGGCTTTGTAACCTTTCCGGACTCATAAATGTGACTTTATTTCTCAGCTCTTCCTTTAGATTGTGATGTGATGCTTTTTGAGATCTTTAAGCCTGCTTCAGTTTCTCAGGCTCTACTCCAGCGATTTCTTGGTTCAGCAGGTCTGGCAGTAATCAGGCCGGGGTGTGGCTGGTGAAATTAAACTGGGTCACAGTTAATTCCTGATCTGGGGCAATTATTTTTCCCACATGGGGTCAGCTAAGTTTGGATAGATTTTCCTTTGATAAATTAAATAATGTTTTTAAAATATGCATTTTGTATTTACTCTGGTTAGCTGAATATCAAAGTTAGTTTTGATATTTTTTTACAGGACTGTAATTAGTGCTTTGAACATCTTCACAGTTTCTTTAGATGACTCATATAATGAATCATAACTGCTTTGAAAATATGATAAAAGTGCTTAAAAGCGCTTGGTTGGTTTAACCAGCCATCATTTAGCTGTGGGAAGGTTGGAACCCATCCCTGTTCTCATAAGGTGGTAGGTGTGGCACATCCTGGACAACGATGCACTCTCACATTCACACCTATGGTCAGTTTAGAGTTTCCAGTAAACCCAGCATGTAGAAGACAGAGTTCTGAGAGCTTAAACTGTTTTGCATGAAAACTGTATGAATATCCACGAATAAATCAAAATGACTGCAGGTCAGAACACACGAAAACACACACACTCGTTTTTATATCTTAGTGAGGACATCTAATTGACATAATGATTTCCATACTTGAACCCTAACCATCGAAAACGAATGCCTAATGTAACCCACATCAGATTTGTGGGTTGTGCTGCTGCATAAGGTTGGAGGTGTAATTTTCCCTCCCCGCCGCTAGGAGGCGAGTATGCCTTGAGATGACTTTCTGTTAGTCAACATTTCCTGTTGTGGAAGCCATTACTCACGAGGCAACCGCTACTCACGAGGCAACCGCCAAATTAGCTGAAAGATCCTGGTAAGAAAAACTGAAATAAAAGTTAAATTCGCAATTTATCTTCACATACTAGCTGTTAACAGATGGCTATTTATTAGGATCTGAGATCTGTGAAATACGGCCGTGGGAAGCTGCGTCAGCTGGACGAGCTATCTCACCACGAGCTCCGGTAAGGGATGCTACATGAATGTTAGCACCATAAAGACATGTAGTTGACTGCTGTCAATATATTTTCTGCTTTAAAAAATAAAACCAGTCGGAGTTGTGATATTTATGTTTAAAGTACTGTAAGATCACTGATGTGCAGATGTTTAATTTTAAGTGCTAAAGTATACATTAGAATGTGCCCAGCTAACCGCTAGTATTAAGTTACTGCTTAGCGATCTCTGTGTTCTAACATTACTGTGATTCATCTGAGTTTGTTAGCTTTCCAAAACGTTGGAGAAGCAGTAATATTGTCATGTAGTGCTTAAATGCACCCTTTCAGTTTTGTTGACTTAGAAGTTAATTCATTTGATGAAGATGCAAAAAGTTCATAAAATGTGATTATAAAATGTGAGGGATCTCATTACCCTGTTGATGTATTAATGTTTAAAGAAGTTGATATATTTTTCTGAGAAATAATTCAGGTTGAAATATCTGAAAAAAGAAGAACAGTTAAAAGCAAGCTGTTAAAAGGATAAATATGGGAGAGTGAATCTTATAAGTTTATTTATTCCCAAAAGGGTAAATATAAGGTATATTTTCTGTTGCACTAAGACCTTGTGTGATGTAACTCAAATTATTTTAGGATGGTTGAGACATTGTATAACTAAAATAATTTGTTATACTTGAGCAATACTTGACTGAAAGATGAGTGATGGAAGAAGAATAGATAAAATAGTAATGTATGCACTCTGCACTGTGTGCATAGATTGGTTTTTGACCAGGACTGGATCATTTGAGATCTGAACCCTGTGGGTTCAGTGGCGAGCCAATCCCGAGAGAGTGACTGTCGACGGACCCGAGTGCGGTGTGGCCAGCCGTGGGATCCATCTTCAGCGAACCTCAGGACTATTACTACCTTCCTTGATACAGATAAGACTAACACTTTAAAAATCTACCCGGGTAGTGTTAGAACCAATGGACAGAAACACACACAAGGAACTCTAATTTCTCTTTCTAAAGAGAAGTGGACTGAGCAACGGGAGCGGAAGCTCTTTAATTGAAACTCTTTGGAGAATTTCCTTAAAGAGGATGTTGTTTTGATTTTATTTTTGGGCCCTTTAATGTGCGTTTGTGCACTGTAGGAAGCCGGCTTTAGACAGGCAGGGTTTGTAAACTTTACAACTTTCAATACAGTTTCTACTCAAATCACATCTATTCTATCATTGTGTGGTTCCTTCTCTGCTGATCCTTTCAAGGCTCCATAGTCTTACCTAGAACTTTCTGATACTGGTCCAAAGTCGTCGAGACAATAATTTAATGCATATCTCATGTTGTTTAATTGTAATACCTGTTACAAAAGTGGCGAGCCAGCCAGGAGCCTAGTTAAGTGTCAGCAGTGAAACATATCTCAAGTTTGGGGAATTGTATAAAAAAAAAAAAAAAAGTTGTTAAAAGTTGTTTGTCATTGCCAAAGATGGAGTTCATAGCTAACTCAGGTATCAAAGTCCCTAATGCAGTGATTGTAAGTGGGTTGCTTGAATCGCCAGAAGATGAGGAGATTATAGACTTTCTGAAGAAATTTGGTTCTTTTAGGCTTGTTTCAGTAACTGATGCTGAATCAGAGTTTTATAAAAACCTGATTATTGAATATCAAGATGGTGCCGCCATTGAAGCCTTATCTTCTCTTTTGCCTTACACACATGAACTCAAAGAGAACCCAAGTGTCAGGTATCTCGTTCAAGCTTTGGCTAGCATTTACACTACGAAGGTTGGCTGCAATGTTACCAAAACCTACCTCAATGAGATAAAGAAATTGGCAAAATTAAGTGGGAAAGACTACGAAGAAGTGCTGAGAGACATGATGTCAGAGATCAGTGAGGCAATTGGAACTGACAGCATTGATGAGGCATCTGTAGCCAAACCGTTCGACACATCTCTTGAAACAGTTGAAACCTCAGAGCACCGGATGTTCAGAAGTCCCTCCTTAACAGATTCCGGTCAAGATTGCCCCAAACCAAAGCCACCCACCATCCTGAGGCAAAATCTACCCATCAGGGAGAGTGACCTCCATCCACCTGAAGTTCAAAAGGTCATCGTTGAACACATTGTAAGGAAAAGTGACTGTAACACATATCCACATTTTCCCATCAAGCTTCACCCATTTTCAGGAAAAACCCCAAGACCCAGTAATGAGACCGACTACGACACATGGCGATCACATGCTGAGCTTCTCAGGAAAGATCCCACTCTGTCCAATCTTCAGAAGTCTCGGAAAATGGTTGAAAGCTTGCTCTCCCCTGCAGCAGATATTGTTAAAAGGCTAAGTCCTGAAGCTACCCCTGAAACTTACCTTCAACTGCTGGATGCAGCCTTTGGAACTGTTGAAGATGGCGAAGAACTTTTCGCCCAGTTTATGAACACTCTTCAGGATCCTGGTGAAAAGGCTTCGTCTTACCTCTGCCGCCTCCAGGCTGTTCTAAACCTTGCTGTTAAGAGGGGAGGAATTGCTGCTGAAGAAGCAGACAAATATATTCTCAAACAATTCTGCCGCGGTTGTTGGGACAACATCTTGCTCTCTGACCTCAACCTAGAAGAAAAGAAAAGTCACCCTCCAGCGTTTGCAGAGCTCCTGTTACAGATCCGTACTGAAGAGGATAGACATGCAGCCAAAGTCACACGCATGAAGAAGCACCTCAGCTCAAATCGACAGCGGGCCATTACTAGCTCGCAAAGCACATGTGCCTGCAGCCAGCAAGTAGTGATCCCACCCGAGTCCAACACGTTGGCGGAACTCAAACAGCAGGTCGCATCTCTTCAGAGCCAGCTTACCGCATTGATGTCAAAGAAACCCCAAAAGACCTCGAAACCCAAGGGGAGCGCTGAGCACACATCCAGCCAACCACTACCACCTAAACTTAACCCTAGAGCACCAAGCTGGAAGTCATCCAACCCAAAACAGAATGCAAGGCCAAAAGCCTGGTATTGTTTCAAGTGTGGTCAGGATGGCCACATTTCCTCAACTTGCACTAACGAACCAAACCCCACTCTCGTTGATGAAAAAAGAAGTCAGCTAAAAGAAAAGCAGCGTCTTTGGGATGCAACCGACCATCTAACTCCCAATGAAAATTTTTAGATGTAGCCTCAGTTGTAGGGCAAACTGAGGCTGTAGCAACTCACCAGCGCCCTGTTAATAAAGACGCTACACCTAAATTAAGTGCTGCTTTGAACCAGTGTAATGTCAGGAAACACCTTTCGAAGGTTTCCCCAAAACTGATAGGTACAAAGAGTACATGCCAAGTGATGATCCAAGATAAACAGTTTAACTGTCTGATGGACACAGGTTCACAAGTGACTACGGTTACCAAGTCCTTCTTTGATCAACATCTGTTCAAAACACAGATAGAGCCACTGTATGATCTATTGGAAGTTGAAGGTGCCAATGGGTTACCCGTGCCTTATTTGGGCTACATTAAAATCACCATCACCTTCCCAGAACAATTCCTGGGGAAGGAGTGTGATGTCCCAACCTTGGCCTTAGTGGTCCCAGACAGTGGAACATCTGGCTTTCATGTACTGATTGGTACTAACACCCTTGATGTGGCATATAACATGCACAAAGAGAAAGGTCCAGTGATCCACCACCCTTCAGCAGATGGCTACAAGACTGTGCTGAAAGTATTACAACTGCGACATGAACAATGTCATGACAGTAACATTGGAGTGGTGAGGATGCATGGGAAAGACAAGAAGGTTGTTCCGGCTGGAGAAACTGTTGTTTTAGAGGGAACTGTAGCAGTCAAGGGACTCCAGTCGGAGAAGTGTGCCATTGTGGAGTACCCTACATCGTCTCTGCCTGGAGGACTTCTAGTAAAGACCTGCCTCCTTAACATACCGACCAGATCCCCATGCAGGCTACCAGTTGTGATTTCTAATGCGTCTGAGCACGACATCACTATTCCGGCCAAGAGCGTGATTGCTGAGCTCAATGCAATCCAGGCTATTCTACCGCACAAACAGAGTGCGACGGAGGGTCAGGAGCCAACCAAGCTACCTGGATCCAAGTCCCCTGATCAACCTAAGCTGGTCTTTGACTTTGGGGAATCTCACATTTCTCCAGAGTGGAGAGACAGAATTGTGGAAAAGCTAAATGGCATACCTGAAGTCTTTGCCATGAATGATATTGACTTTGGGAGGACAGGTAAAGTAAAGCATCACATCAAGCTGTCTGACCAAACACCATTCAAGCACAGGGCCCGGCCAATCCACCCAAACGATGTGGAAGCCGTCAGAAAACATCTTCAAGAACTTCTTGATGCTGGAGTGATTCGTGAGAGCGAGTCTCCATTTTCATCTCCTATTGTTGTGGTCAGGAAGAAAAATGGTCAAGTTCGCCTCTGTATTGATTACAGGAAGTTGAACCTGCAGACAGTGAAGGATGCGTACGCACTCCCAAGGATGGACGACACTTTCACAGCACTCTCTGGTTCCAGGTGGTTCAGTGTTCTCGACCTCAAGTCTGGTTATTACCAGATTGAGGTTGATGAAGCTGATAAGCCCAAGACTGCCTTTGTCTGCCCGCTTGGTTTTTGGGAGTTTAATCGCATGCCTCAAGGAGTGACGAACGCCCCAAGTACCTTCCAGAGGCTGATGGAAAAGTGCATGGGCGACATGAACCTGAAGGAGGTTGTAGTTTTTCTGGATGACCTGATAGTCTTTTCAAAGACTTTAGAAGAACACGAAGCCAGACTCATCAAGGTTCTCAACCGGTTGAAGGAGTACGGGCTGAAGCTGTCTCCAGAAAAATGCAAGTTCTTCCAGTCTTCGGTTCGTTATCTGGGACATGTGGTGTCGGAGCGGGGAGTGGAAACAGACCCAGAGAAGATAGCAGCATTAAGGACCTGGCCAGTTCCTCACCGCCTAAAAGAGCTGAGAGCCTTCTTGGGATTCTGCGGGTACTATAGGAAGTTCATCAAAGGCTATTCAAGCATAGTAAAGCCTCTGAATGACCTGACATCGGGGTACCCACCTGTTCAGAAGCATCCCAAGTCAAAAGACAAGAGTGGGCAGTACTACCACCCAAAAGAACCATTTCTGGACCGTTGGACACCCGCTTGCCAGCAGGCCTTCGAAATGATTATAGACAAACTGACAACATCCCCAGTTCTAGCCTTTGCAGATCCCACGTTGCCCTACATCCTACACACAGATGCAAGCTCCACCGGCCTCGGAGCGGCCTTGTATCAGGAGCAGGAGGGGCAGCTGCGTGTTGTTGCCTACGCTAGCAGAGGGTTATCACGTAGTGAATCCCGCTACCCGGCTCACAAGCTTGAGTTCCTGGCATTGAAGTGGTCTGTGACAGAGAAGTTCAGTGACTATCTGTATGGCAATCAGTTTACGGTGGTCACTGACAGCAATCCTCTCACTTATATACTTACTTCTGCCAAGCTCGATGCAACCAGCTATAGGTGGCTGGCTGCACTCTCCACCTTCTCTTTTAAGCTCCAGTACCGCCCTGGGAAACAAAATGGAGATGCTGACGCATTGTCGAGACGCCCTCACGGCAATCTGCGTGATGACCTACCATCTCAGAAAGAGTGGGACAGGATACGTCGTTTCACTCAACATCACCTATCTGACCCAGGAGACATTGAAGTGGTTAATCCAGAGGTCGTTCAAGCCATTTGTGAGAGACAACTTATCTATTGCACCGACAATGCAATGGACTGCGATGGTAGTATCTCCCTGGTTGAAAGCCTGGCCATTTCTGCAGATGCGGTGCCTGACAGTTTTGGTCATGAGGACGGGCTTGGAGGACTACCCATCATCCCAAACCTTTCAGAAGAGGACCTCAGAGACAAGCAACGAGCTGATCAGTGCATTAAGCATGTCATTTCCCAGATTGAGCACGGAGTGAAACCACCATCTAGTCTAAGAACCGAGCTTCCAGATCTGCCTCTCTTGTTGAGAGAATTGAACAAGTTTGAGCTCCGAAATGGCATCCTCTATAGAACACGCCTAGAAGAGGGACACCCACAACATCAGTTAGTCTTGCCTGAGGAACTTCGGGACGTGGTATTGACCAGTCTGCACGACGACATGGGTCACACGGGAAAGGAACGCACAGTGGATCTAGTCAGAGCTAGATTCTACTGGCCAAGAATGGCTTTGGACATTGAGAAGAAAATAAGGACGTGTACCAGGTGTGTGTGCAGGAAAGCTCTACCCGAGAGAGCTGCACCTCTGGTGAATATAACAACGACGCGACCACTCGAATTAGTATGTATGGACTTTTTGTCTGTTGAACCAGACAGAAGCAACACAAAGGACATCCTCGTGATCACTGATCACTTCACCAAGTATGCTGTAGCTGGACCGACACAAAATCAAAAGGCTCGAACAGTTGCAAAGTGGTTGTGGGACAATTTCATCATCCATTATGGATTCCCAGAGAAGCTGCACAGTGACCAAGGTCCTGATTTTGAGTCGCGGTTGATCAAGGAACTCTGTCAGATTGCGGGCATCCGCAAAACGCGAACAACACCATACCACCCGAGGGGCAACCCAGTGGAACGCTTCAACCGCACTCTATTAGACATGCTTGGCACTCTGGGAAGTCAAGAAAAATCTCACTGGAAGGACTTTGTAAAGCCGTTGGTCCACGCGTACAACTGTACCAGAAGTGAGGTGACTGGGTTCACACCATATGAACTAATGTTTGGACGCCAGCCAAGGTTGCCTGTCGACCTCGCATTTGGGTTACCAGTGAAAGAACAGCGACACAAGTCACATTCCCAATACGTACAAGACCTTAAATCTCGCCTTGAGCAGAGCTACAAAGTTGCCACAAGAACTGCTGCCAAGGTAGCTGAGAGGAATAAGATTCGGTTTGATAAGCGAGTGAGTCCTTCTGCTTTAGGCGTTGGCGACAGAGTACTCGTCAGAAACGTGCGTATCCGAGGAAAGCACAAGCTCGCTGATAAGTGGGAGTCCACAGTCCATGTGGTAGTAAAGAAAGCTGGAGACCTCCCAGTCTATACAGTTAGACCAGAGAACGGCGAGGGTCCCAAGCGCACGCTGCATCGTGACCTCTTACTCCCATGCGGATTTCTTGCCGCACCAACGGAGGAGCGTGCTCAGCCCAAACGAGCTAGAAAGCCTAGGACACGTCAGAATACTCCCAACAGGACAACGGAGCTTGACCAGTCTTCAGACGAGGAGGACATTGTTCCCATTGCCTGGTTCGAAACACAGCCAGTCTCTGAGACGACTGGGGGTGCTGCAAGGCAAAATGCCCCAAGAGACCTAGGTTCCAGTCACGCCAAGAGTAACCTGACATCAATCTCCGCTGAGTCAACGGAGGTTCCGGAAGGTGCCAATGTTATGCCTGATGCCACATCAATTTACCATGAAACAGATCAATGTGGCGATGAGCAGACTCCAGATGATGGTCAGACCTCACCTCCTGCTGCGGACGTACCAGCACCTGAACTCCATGAATCTGTGGGAGAAGCAAAGATGGATGATAGTGCATCCACTGAATCTGAGGGACAAAGGATGCTGCTGGATAGCAGTTCAGGAGAAGATGAGTTGTTTAACGAGGTCAAGGATTTGAGTGAGGACCAACCTAAAGAGATCCCAGTCCTCCCGGACAGGTTGGAGGATGTGATGAATGATCCTGGAACTGAAGGCCAAGAGGAGAGTGGTGAAGTAGAGGAACGAGCTAACGCTGATATCCATGTCAGGAGGTCTGAGCGGGATCGTCAACCACCAATGAGGCTCGACTACACTGAATTGGGGAAACCAATTGTCACCGTGGTGAAGTCTTTCTTCCAAGGGTTGACCGATGTGTGGAATGACATGGTAAATGAAGGTGAAGCACCTGCTTCTTCCCTTGCCTTTCCCCCCAAGAAACATTTGTGTGAACCTTGTCATGCACAGGGACGTGCAAGAGTTCAGGAGGGGAGAGTGTAACCCACATCAGATTTGTGGGTTGTGCTGCTGCATAAGGTTGGAGGTGTAATTTTCCCTCCCCGCCGCTAGGAGGCGAGTATGCCTTGAGATGACTTTCTGTTAGTCAACATTTCCTGTTGTGGAAGCCATTACTCACGAGGCAACCGCTACTCACGAGGCAACCGCCAAATTAGCTGAAAGATCCTGGTAAGAAAAACTGAAATAAAAGTTAAATTCGCAATTTATCTTCACATACTAGCTGTTAACAGATGGCTATTTATTAGGATCTGAGATCTGTGAAATACGGCCGTGGGAAGCTGCGTCAGCTGGACGAGCTATCTCACCACGAGCTCCGGTAAGGGATGCTACATGAATGTTAGCACCATAAAGACATGTAGTTGACTGCTGTCAATATATTTTCTGCTTTAAAAAATAAAACCAGTCGGAGTTGTGATATTTATGTTTAAAGTACTGTAAGATCACTGATGTGCAGATGTTTAATTTTAAGTGCTAAAGTATACATTAGAATGTGCCCAGCTAACCGCTAGTATTAAGTTACTGCTTAGCGATCTCTGTGTTCTAACATTACTGTGATTCATCTGAGTTTGTTAGCTTTCCAAAACGTTGGAGAAGCAGTAATATTGTCATGTAGTGCTTAAATGCACCCTTTCAGTTTTGTTGACTTAGAAGTTAATTCATTTGATGAAGATGCAAAAAGTTCATAAAATGTGATTATAAAATGTGAGGGATCTCATTACCCTGTTGATGTATTAATGTTTAAAGAAGTTGATATATTTTTCTGAGAAATAATTCAGGTTGAAATATCTGAAAAAAGAAGAACAGTTAAAAGCAAGCTGTTAAAAGGATAAATATGGGAGAGTGAATCTTATAAGTTTATTTATTCCCAAAAGGGTAAATATAAGGTATATTTTCTGTTGCACTAAGACCTTGTGTGATGTAACTCAAATTATTTTAGGATGGTTGAGACATTGTATAACTAAAATAATTTGTTATACTTGAGCAATACTTGACTGAAAGATGAGTGATGGAAGAAGAATAGATAAAATAGTAATGTATGCACTCTGCACTGTGTGCATAGATTGGTTTTTGACCAGGACTGGATCATTTGAGATCTGAACCCTGTGGGTTCAGTGGCGAGCCAATCCCGAGAGAGTGACTGTCGACGGACCCGAGTGCGGTGTGGCCAGCCGTGGGATCCATCTTCAGCGAACCTCAGGACTATTACTACCTTCCTTGATACAGATAAGACTAACACTTTAAAAATCTACCCGGGTAGTGTTAGAACCAATGGACAGAAACACACACAAGGAACTCTAATTTCTCTTTCTAAAGAGAAGTGGACTGAGCAACGGGAGCGGAAGCTCTTTAATTGAAACTCTTTGGAGAATTTCCTTAAAGAGGATGTTGTTTTGATTTTATTTTTGGGCCCTTTAATGTGCGTTTGTGCACTGTAGGAAGCCGGCTTTAGACAGGCAGGGTTTGTAAACTTTACAACTTTCAATACAGTTTCTACTCAAATCACATCTATTCTATCATTGTGTGGTTCCTTCTCTGCTGATCCTTTCAAGGCTCCATAGTCTTACCTAGAACTTTCTGATACTGGTCCAAAGTCGTCGAGACAATAATTTAATGCATATCTCATGTTGTTTAATTGTAATACCTGTTACACTAACCCTAACCCTCAGCCTAACCCCAACCATAACCTAACTGTACACCAAAACCACATTTTGAGCCTCAAAAATGGCTTCAAACTCGCTGGGACCAGGATGTTGGTCCCCACAAGTCACTGTTGGTCCCCACAAGTATAGTAACATGCCAACTTTCTGTCCTCACAAAGATGTCTAAACATGTGTACACACACACACACACACACACACACACACACACACACACACACACCATAGTTTGATGACCAGTCTTTACTCACCCCTTGCCTTTTGATTCCAGTTCTAGGTATGGTGCACTTTGCACTTCACAGTACCAGTGCGTTACTGCGGAGCCCTCTGTTTGACCCCTCTCCTGCAGCTGGGCCACAACCACAGCCTGCCACCACAGGTCCCAGGCTAAAGTGGCCTATTTCAGATATGAAAGTTACTCGTTGGTCTCTCTGGGTATTTGGATCCTGCATAACTGTGTATGTGCAGGTTTGTCTTTCCAAAACACTGATGGTGTCACACAGGCCTGAAACCCTGGTTAAGAGGCAGATAGCATTCCAAGTGTTGAAATGCTAAACTGATAATTACATGGTTATATGTCAGTTTAGGATTTGGTTTAGTGAATGTGGTGGACATCAAACGTTGGCATAGACAGCTCTGTGGACTGCTGTGTTCTGTGCAAAACCTCAGACTCTTGTTTAAAGACATTATGGCTCCATTACCAGGAATCTTCATTGAACCCAATAACTGGCTAATTCCAAGAGACCTTCACATTTTCAACCACTGCATCACCACAATGATCAGAGAACTTTCATATAATCTTTGATTTACTCACAGTTTCAGTGGCTACATGAGTTGGGTTTTTTTTGTTTGTTTTTTAAGGCCACTTTCCTAAGATGTCAGGATTTACAGGAACTACTTTGGCCTCACTGTTTTCACAGTTACGCAGACGTCCGAAACTCCAGCAACTCAATTTTATTTGTGTAAAAGCAAAGAAAACAAAGCTGCAAACGTCCATTTTGCAGCTGCTTATTCAGCTGAGTCAGCTTTTGTTGTGAGCTTGCACAACTTCCCTTTCACAGTAACATAAAACCCCCACAAAGTGAGACCATGAGGCATTATTTGGGTTTTATGTAATAGACGGTCTGTGAGGTAACTTTAGAAAACGAGAATTTACACGCTGGTAAATTTGGAGTGAAATTTCAAGGAAGTGTCAGTGAGACGTTTAATAATTTACTTATCTGGATAAAGTTTAATCTGGTGTGTGAGAAGGCCTTTGTTATCCTCCACCACACATTCAGGAAATATAGAGCATTAGATTTCACACTAGGCTGTCCTCTACGGATTGATTATGATGATGTGGGAACAACACCAACACGAGGATATCAGATCATCCGTCATCTACAGTCAATGCGCCAACATTTCTCTTACAACTCCTTCATTTATTTCCCAACAGATCCTTGTGCCATGACTGTCATTATAGTGCAAAGACACTCCCAAGAAGGAAAATCCCTCTCTTCTTTCATTACATTAGGTATAGGCGTGTAGCCACATATATCACAATGGCTCAGGCTGCTCTGAGTTAGGACATACCTATATGCAAAAGAATAAATAAATGGAGAAGAAGAAATGGAAGCGCGGTCATTTTTCTGAGGAAAAGGCATCTTTTCAGGGGAATCTAATCTACGTCTTTGCGGTTAAACCATTAAAGAGGAACTGTGACACAAATAAGAGGCACTCACCGTGTGTCAGCACACAGCAGTCAGTGTGTCTGCAAGAGTGGCTCACAGAAATATTAATAGCACAAAGAAGTGATTCTTGCAAAATACACAAATTGGCAATATCTGATCACAAATGTGAGTAATGTGTCCAGGGCAAGCTGCCTGACCGTGAGCTGATTTCAGTTGATTTGCAGTTTCAGCTGAGCCGTTATTAGCCTGAAAAACTTGCACCAATATTAACAAAAACATTTCCAGGAAAAAAAAGCTGTGCATTTAAATGTAAGCAGACACGACACGTTGTGCACTGATGCATGTACTTCTAACTTTGCATTTGAGCGCTGGAAATGTGTTTAACTTCTGTCTTTGTGAGTTATTTCAGGTTTTGAGACCGGACCCTTGACTGGAACTTTTCAGTATTGTGATAAGAAATACAGTTCAGTTCAGTTCAGTTCATTTTTATTTCAAACATTTCAAACATGTGCCTTCACAATCATTACAAAATATCATTCCATTATTTGTTTGAAAAGGAGTAGGCTGAAGTATTTACTTATTTGTCCCTACCCCCTCAAGTTTTACCTCTCATTCATTTAATTTTTTTTTTGTCTTAAATTAAACAAACAACATATGAAACATATAAACATATGAAGTAAAACAAAACATAACATACATAAATCAAAAACAAGAAATTAGCAAGCCCCACCACAGTATAGTTTCTTTCATATGAAAAATACAGAATGTGTATATTTGCAGATACACAAGTTATGGAAAAACAACAAACCAAAACAAAACAAAAAAACAAAAAAACAACCAAAAAAGAACCGCAACACCATTACCAGCAACATTACCATCCTGGGTTAACCCCGTTTTCTTCATTCTTATACTTATTTAAAATTAGGTTTTTATATTTTACTTTAAACTGTTTTATGTTTTGACTGTCTTTTATTTCTTCTGTTAGACTGTTCCATAATTTAACTCCTGAAATTGAGATTGACATAGTTCTTAAAGTTGTTCTAGCACTTTGTATTTTTAAATTCCATTTCCCTCTTAAGTTATACCCACCTTCTCTTTCTATGAACAATTTACAGATTTCTTTGGGAAGCAATTTATTTCTGACTTTATACATTATTTGCGCTGTTTTAAGCTTCACCAAGTCTTGGAATTTAATAGCTTGCATTTTGACAAAGAGTGCATTTGTATGGTCCCTGTACCCTACATTATTTATTAATCTAATGGCCCTTTTCTGTATTATAGTTATTGTTTGTGTGTTACTTTTGTATGTGTTTCCCCAGACCTCTACACAGTAGCTCATATATGGCAGTAGTAAAGCACAGTATAAAATGTGCAGTGCTTTCTGATCCAACATATGCTTTGCTTTCCCCAGGACGGCAATGCCCCGTGCCAATTTCCCCCGAACATAAGTAATGTGTGGCTTCCAACAGAGCTTGTGGTCAATGATCACCCCAAGAAATTTTATTTCATTTACTCTTTCTAAATATACATTGTCAACACATATTTCTACTTCGATGTTTTTCTTTTGGTTTCCAAACAACATAAATTTGGTTTTATCGAGATTCAATGATAATTTATTTATATCAAACCACTTCTTTAATATCGTTAATTCCTGTGTGATCATTTCCAAAACCTGTGGCAATTCCCCACCTGCACACAGTATATTTGTGTCATCTGCAAATATTACAAACTTTAAAATCTCCGATACTCTGCAGATATCATTTAAGTACATAATAAACATTTTTGGACCCAGTACTGAACCTTGAGGTACTCCACAAGCTATATCCATCAAATTAGATTTATATTCATTTATTTGTACATATTGTTGCCTATTCCCTACATAGCTTTTTAACCATTCCAAAACCACTCCCCTAAACCCGTACTTTTCCAGTTTTTTTAATAGAATTTCATGATTAACAGTATCAAACGCCTTCTTTAGATCTAAGAAAACTCCGAGCGCATACCTCTTATTATCCATACATTCCGTTATCTTTTCCATTAAATCTATCAGTGCCAAAGCTGTTGATCTGTTGTTTCTGAACCCATACTGACTATCTGTCATTAATTCATATTTTTCCACAAAACTGTCAAATCTTTTTATGAAGAGTTTTTCCAGTATCTTAGAGAACTGGGAGAGTATTGACACTGGTCTATAGTTTGTAAAATGATGTCTTTCACCGGTTTTGTAAATGGGAGTAACTTTAGCAACTTTCATTTTTTGTGGAAAAACTCCTTTTTGAAACGACAAGTTGAATATATATTTTAATGGTTTTACGATACCATCAATAACTGTCTTTACCGTTACCATATCAATATCATTCCAGTCTGTACTGGTTTTGTTCTTAAGTCCTCTAACCATGTCATAAATCTCTTTCTCTTCCACTGCTCTTAAAAACATTGAGCTACTATTCCTTTCGATATTTTCACCAGTGTCCCTTTCTATTCCATCAACCTTTATTTCTTCTGCCAGTTTTGGCCCTATGTTTACGAAGAATTCATTAAAGCCATTTACTATCTCCTCCATGTTATTAATACTTCTTGTCCCTTCTATAAAGTACCCAGGGTAATCATTATTCCTTGATTCATTTTTGATTATTCTGTTTAATACATTCCATATATCTCTTGTGTTATCTTTATTGTGTTCTAACCTTTTAATGTAATACTCTCTTTTACAGGATCTCATTATATTAGTTAATTTATTTTTGTAAGTTTTATACTTCATTTCAGTTTCTATTGTTCTCTTTTTTATGAATTCTCGATATAAGGTATTCTTTTTTTTGCTGGCATTTTGTAGTCCTTTTGTCATCCATGGTCTTCCTGCATAGTTGTGTTTCCTATTGATTTCAATTACTGGGCAGTTTTTATCAAGTAATGTGTTAAATGTTCTTAAAAATCCTTCGTAAGCTTTATTAACTTCTGTTTGTTCATATACAATATTCCAATCTTGCTTTAAAAGTTCATTTCTAAGACAATTTAAGGTCTTCTCTGTTCTTATTCTTTTGTAAATAATCTTATGTCCATCGTTGTTCACTTTATAATGGCAATTATACGATGCAAAGACTGGTAAATGGTCACTTATATCATTGATTAACAGCCCACTTTTTATCTTTCCTTCTATTATATTTGTAAATATATTATCTAATAGAGTTGCACAATGAGATGTTATTCTGGTCGGTCTTGTTATCAGTGGAAATAAACCGATGCTGTACATGGAATCAATAAATTCTTCTGTACTCTTATTATGATTTGGATTCAATAAGTCAATATTAAAGTCCCCACAAATAAACATTCTTTTCTGATTTATATTTGTAAATAAGTCCTCCATATTATCCTTAAATATCTCAATCTTAGATCCTGGTGTTCTATATATACAACTAACAATTAGGTTTTTCCTTTTTTCTATAATTATTTCCACTGATAAACATTCCATCACTCCATCAATAACAGTTGTCATTCTTCCCATTCTTTTGTACTTTAGGTTTTTATCAATGTAAAGTGCCACCCCACCTCCTTTCTTGTTGATCCTGTCTACATGAAGGAATTCATATCCATTTATTTTAAAGTCTTCTTCTTTTCCAGGAGTTATCCAGGTCTCCGATATGGCTATCACATTGAATGGCTGTTCAAACTGTGTTATGTAGTCTTTGATGGATTGAAAGTTTGCATATAAGCTTCGACTATTAAAGTGAACAATTGTTATACCCTGTTCTACCTTGAATTCCTTTTTAAGTTGCTCATTTGTATAATAATTGCAGTTAGGTCCATAAGTATTTGGACAGAGACAGAGATGCTGGGTTTCCTGCTTTTTATTGTGATACCACAACTTTACTGCAGCAGCTTCCAGTTGCTGTTTGTTGTGGGCCTTTCTGTCTGAAGTTTAGTGTTTAACAAGTAAAATGCATGCTCATGATCAGGTGACTTGTCCATTTAAGAATATTCCACTTCTTCGCTTTGATAAACTCCTGTATGTTTGGATGGTCATTGTCCATCTGGATTAGAAAAACCACCCAATCAATTTGACTGCATTTAGCTGGATTTGCGCAGAGAGTAAGCCTCTGAACACCTCAGAGTTCATTCAGCTGCTTTTGTCCTGTGTCACATCATCAATGTGGATTGCTTTGGATCATGAGCTGTTCCACGCATCACTCTGGTAGAAGTAAATCTCTTTAACATCTGTCCAAAGAATGTTTTTCCACAACTTTGCTGGCTTTTTTAGCTCTTTTTTCAGCAAAGTCCAGTCTAGCATTGCTATTCTTGAAGCTTATGAGTGGCTTAACCTTGCAGTGAGCCCTCTGTACCCTTTACTTTCATGCCATCTTCTCTTTAGGTGTAGTTGGATATCAGTACGCTGACCTCCTGGAGAGTGTTATTCACTCGGTTGGCTGTTGTAAAGGGTTTGTCTTCACCATGGAAATGATTCTGTGCTCATGCACCACTGTTATTTTCTTGGATGTTCAAGTCTCCTTGCATTGCTGAGTTCACCAGTGCCGTCTTCCTTTCTCAGGATGTACCATTTTACCACTCCCAATATTGTAGCAATTTCTGGGCTGTTTTTAATCTATTTTCACAGCTTGGGACGGCTTGTTTCAACACATGTTGTCAGTTCACAGCAAAATCTGCCAAAGCAAGCACCACACCTCAAATCAACTCCAGGCCTTTTATTTATTTAACTGATAATGACATAGCGAAGGAATCGCCCACACCTGCACATGAAATAGCCTCTGAGTCAATTGTCCAATGACTTCTGTTCCCTTTCAAAAGAGGGTGGTGCACACTAAGGAGCCGATGCTCCTAAACCCTTCATCCAGTCAGAGTGTGGATACCCTCGAATGAAACCTGAGAGTCTACACATTATGTCCATGTCCATTATAGAACTATAATTGGAACATGGTTCAGTAAAAAGGTAAAAGAACTGTAGCTCTTCAGAGGATATTAGAAACGCCTGGTATCAGTTTGGGAGAGTCGTGATCTTACTGCTCTATAACTGCACAGATGTATGACCGAGGGCACTTGAGGATTTGTTTCTAGCTAATTAAAGCATGTGGTCATTCATATCATATACAACATGTGTAGCTTTTGTAGCATTACAGAGTCTGTAAAATGTTGCACATATTAATATAATTTTTACTTTGTCAGGTCAAACATTTGAAAGACAGCAGCACTGATAAACAGAATATTCTCATCAGTGACTGTGGAAAATACCCACCTGTGTGCTGGAGCTGAACTCAGAGCTCAGTGCATATCTGTGACGCTCTTCCACAACAAACTGGGGAAAGATTCATTTTGCAGAGTGACATTTTATATCACCAGGGGTTATATGTTATCGACTATTTAGTGTATGTTGAAGTCTAACATGCTCTGTGCTTTGAAACCAGGTGAATCATCAGATTAAGTTACACATGATGATGCACGGCTTTCACTAGCATATCTGTCAGCACCGCTGGCAAACCTCCCTGATGGCAGACAGATGCTCAGCTCTTAGCTGGTGTTAAATTACCCACCCTGGCTTTGATGAGCTGTTGACTGACATCACTGTAAGCTTTACCTCTTCAACCAAGAGCTGTCCTTAATTGCCCCAATATAAATGTCTCCTAAGTATACAGGTATTTAACCCCCCGCAATCCTAAACACATTAAGTGTTATATACACTGAATTATCAGTGTTGTTGCTGTTTGAGGATATATGACACTACCCTTCAATGAAATCTTAATTTTATGTCAATTTTTTTTTCTCATTTCCTTGTTTCAAATGTTGTTTCTACATTTTATGCAAAATTGTTTTGCAAATTAACACTTCTGAAGTATGTTTTGCTTCAAAGACTTTAGAATAATATTAAATCCACTCATGGATCAGGCTGGTTCAATGAGCTTTAGCAGTACGGTTAGATTAAACAGGTATATTCTTAACTACAACCAAAGTTCAACTTGTGTAGCTTGACATCAGTACAGAAGGGCATGTGTGGAGACACAGCTCCTTAAAGAGAGGACAACTTATAGAAGTAGAAAAATGATTTGATATATTTGCCTCTCAAATACATCTTCAGTGTGCAGCACATTAGTTCATGCACAGGTGGCTCAGACAAAAAGACAATATCGCCCTCTGGTGGCAACATGTGCTACATGTGGAATGATAATAATATTGAGGGCGTAATGGGAAGGATTTCTTTTTTAAATCTACTTCAGATCTGCAGACAATTAACCTGTGTAACTGGAACACCACTGGAACTGGAAAACTCAACTGGTGTTTAATGAGACAGAATAATAATAATAATAATAATAATAAAAAAAACAGACTTGTGTTTTATATATAATCATGGAGAAATTCACAGAGCTCTGTGCAGACTCCTAAAAACAAAACAAAAAAACCAAAACATCCACCACACAAGAAAACACTACAGAAGATGATTCAGTCTGTTGTGTGACTTCACGAGTCTCTCGCAGCATTGTGGAGGAATTCATCGCTACAGTTCATTCAGGTTTGTGGACATTTGTTTATGCACAGTATTAAATAAGGTTGAGGTCTGAACTGTGATCGGACCCATGCAGCACCTTGATTCTTTTCTTTTTCACCCATTCTGTTGTAGATTTGCTGCTGTGTTTGGGATCATTGAGAATTTATGGACAATTTCATGTCAATAGCACCTTTAGAAATAGATTTACTTGGAAATTTGGTGATGTGTTCAATGCTTATTTTACCTGCTGTAAAATGCCCAAACATCTGCTTTTACACAGGTGCTTAAACTTACTGATTCCTAGTTTATCAAGTAGGCTTGATTAGCAGTACCTGGCTGTTACTTACGTCGTCCTATGGAAGCAGTAAAGCTGTATTTAGTTTGCATGGAGTCCTGTGAAAACTTAACCACTCATAAATCATAAGCAGCTGAACGCGTTGGCATAGCATTAAAGCAGAAAGCACAACTTGCACCCTCAGTAGTAATAATAATAATAATACAACTGCCTGACACATCTCTGGTTGCAGCCACTTAGTTTTATGCTTTTCCAGTAAAATTTAAGATGGGAACACTTACTCAGCATGCCCATCACTGGGGCAGCGCAGAGCCTCACTGATAAATGAAGCAGGTATTTAATAAGCACGCAGTGAACCGAGTCGTAAGCTGGATGCTGCCCATAAATCCAGAGTGTTCTCGGGTAGAAAAATCCCTTCAAAGGTGACGTGTGAGGGGGAAAAAGACACTGGAGCCACACGAGTTTGTGATCACATGAGCACTTTGTTATTTAACATCCATAGTAGTTTGATAATGTCATACGTACACATCATATAGTCTGGACACAGAGAGAAGAGCAGTGTCACTGATGCTGAAGGTATTTACAGGCAGCCGGGAGAGAGAATGCAGGGAGAAAACAGACGAGAGAAACAAAGATCACTCCTTTCTTTCCTTCTCTCTTATGTCACTCCTACAAGTATTTTAATGCACAACATCCCAGATATCTAAATGCTTAATTCTAAAAAGAAGTCTCTCTTTGCCTCTGGCCCCCTGGGCCTCCCTCGCCCGTCTCTGTTTTAATTACTGTGTGTTTATTTCTGTCGGTCCCCGGTGAGCTCTGAGCAGGATGGCAACGAACAGCAAACCTTCCTCCAACGTGACGGGCAACTTACAGTCAGCAGGTTGGTTAGCAGTGAGACTAAAGCTTATGCTCGCTTTCTGTAGTCAACATAAAATGCACTGAGAAACCTTTAATAACATTTGTACGTACAGCTCTACAGCAGAAATTAATTCAGGAGGGTTTTAAATATATTTACATTTGGATGAAATGTTAATCATCTCGCTGAAATTAGATGTTAAAAGTCTTACATAAAAATAAAAACTATACAGCAACGGAAAACTGAAATGGTGAAATTATATCCTATGTGAGATTTTCAAAAAATACACAAGCATTCATTTATTTAATATATGTACATTAATTTGACCTGTTTATAATTTTCCAGACTGGCCTTCTGTATACGTTTAAAGTATACAGTCGGAATTTTAGTTCTCCATCAACTCATTTTGAGCCTAAGGCCACATTTTGCACCTGAACAGGACCCCCCCAGAGCCTCCATCACAAACAATGTGTCGGGGTTTCCCTTTAAACATCAAAAATATCACCACAGATCTCCTTTTCTTTCACGTGAACGTGTGCAGACATAAATCTGGAGGACGCGTCGCATTAGACGCGTCAGAGCATGTACAAAATACACCATCAGGACAAATAGCTGGACAGGTGCCCCCCCCACCTGCACTCTTTAATGCACAAGTGTAGAACTCCAGGCCTCGAGGGCCTGCAGGTCTTAGATGTGTCCTTGATCCAACACAGCTGATTTAAATGGCTCCAGAGGCCTGGTAATGAACTCGACTTGACCCAGGGTGAGATCTAAACCCTGCAGGACACCGGCCCTCGAGGCCTGGAGTTCGACACTTGTGCTTTAAGGCATGAATGAGATCTTTGCACTTTGAACCGGAATAAACTTCCATGCTGGAGTAAATCCCATCATCCCCTTTTCCAAAGACACCTGCACAGCTATGCTTTGCTTTCATTTGACATCCATGTTTTCTGTAAGCATCCATTTAGGTGCTTCCCTCAACTTATTAAATAAATAGAATTTATCAGACGTTTAAGTCACTAATGCATTTACAGTATGTACCAATAAATCGGGCCGTGTTACCACCAGCTCAGTCCTGCCATCCTCACAGGTTGTCAAGTCTTCTTAGATGTGAGAGTGAGGAGAGGGGGAAATAGGACGGTAAGGAAAAGCAAAAGATTTCGAGAGATTTCATGCAAGTCGTCGGTGTCAACCATGGTTTTATCCCAGCTGTGAGGAAAGGAGGATTACTTTGACTGTCTATCCATCCAACAGTCACGCTTAAACGAAGGCAGATCAAACAAAACGGAGGATAAAAAGAAAAAGCTGATTCTCCTTCTGCTCTCTTTTCACTTTGAATGTCTGAACAGCTGCTGTCACGAGCTCGTGTGCAGATCTCCACCGTCTCATTAGAATAATAAAAATATGCTGAATCACAGAACATTTATCCAAAAGCTCTTACATTCATATCAATCTTACCAAAAAGCAAAGACTCACTCGTTTCTACACGAATGCAAAGATCATATTAGCACTAAGTTTACAAGAGGACGTCAAACTAACCTGCGCCGGCACCGAGGGCGATCGTTTGAGCGGCGAGTTCAACGTGTGGCACAGCTGTGCAGCACAGTGCAGCCAGGTGTGGAGCACGAGAGATCTGCCTATTTTTTTGAAATTAGAGCTGGATGATAAATAGACTGGACCTGCACATTGCTAAGCTAGAAGGAGAGGCAGAGAAAGAAGCGCTTGAGAGTCTTTGGGTTTGTTTGTGATCTTTGTGGGGTGCTTTTTTGTTTTTTGGATGTATGCATGCATACGTGTCTGGGTGTACCCTTGAAGCAGATGTCTGTTTGTGGTTGAGCCTGCATGCTTGCCCTCGCAGTCATGTC
Source organism: Diplotaxodon limnothrissa (assembly GCF_057381915.1). Classification (NCBI taxonomy): domain Eukaryota; kingdom Metazoa; phylum Chordata; class Actinopteri; order Cichliformes; family Cichlidae; genus Diplotaxodon; species Diplotaxodon limnothrissa. The sequence goes on from NC_140607.1 coordinate 37,037,269, forward strand.
TGCATCCTCTCCAGCTTTACTACAATGATTTGTCTTTTTTTCCCTTTAAATTACAGATGAAAACGGGTTTTTGTGTTCGGTCCGTGTGCGGGAGGGATACCCTCCATGTCTGTTTGGCTTCACCTTTCGGACAGTTTTCTCTTGCTCAGCATTGCCCGAAACCAGGGGCATCCTGGCTGTCCTCCATGCTGTTGAGGGTGACGTAGACAATTGGAACCAAGCCCCGGGTGGAGCCCAGGGAACAGAGCAGCCAATCGGGGTCAGCCTTGCTCAGAACGCGCAGGATGTCGCCCTTGTTGAAGCTCAGCTGTCCGGGCTCGGTGGCGATGTGGTGGCACAGTGCTCGTACTTCGCTGAGAAATCAACACGGAGGCAGAAGGTGAGGATGAGTGATCGAAAAGTATTCGGAAACATTTTTTGAGGGAGGAATGCTTGGCATCACTTCCAAGTAACACTACGATAACACTGCAGGCGGTTCCTACCAGCTGGACTGTAGTTTGGCCTCAGCTGGGTACGTCGACGCTGGTGGAGCTGTACTTTGGGTGCGAGTTGGTGTGGCAGGAAGCTCCGCCTTTTTTCCGGGGCCTGCTCCAATGGTCAAAGCTACAAGGTCGAGAACAGACCGATCCAAGCCGAGCCAGCCAGATGGAGGTCTAAGAAACACAAACACAACGTGAAAACAAAAGGCCGATGTTAGTCCAGGTCAGTCTTTCGTCATTTGCGGCACGACATCAACGGCATCCAGTGAAGCAAAAATATATATAAACCCACTAAATTTGTAAAGAACTGGAAAATGTTCCTCAGGAAGAAGGTGATCGTTCTGTTCGTTTCAGATTAAGATATACAAATGATATTTTGGTGGTTTCAGTCATGAACATTTTCTCACCTGGTCTTTTGGGTTTTTGGCTTCTGTTCACCTCCTTCTGCTTTCGAGGGAGAACCGACACTAGAGCCAAAGAGCCTGCTCCAGCGCAGACTCTGTCCCTGTGAGGGGCTCTCATCCTGGGCTCCGCCGTGGCTCCCAGTCACCGTGACCTCCAGAGGGTTGGTGTGATTCTCCTGGTTGAGGACAAACTCTGGGGGGCTGCCCATCCACGAAGGCCGCCCCCTGGATCCAGATGAGTCCCCGCTCAAGCTACTGCTGCTGCTCTTCCTGCCCTCACCTTCCTGAGAGGCCTCCGCTCCCTCCACCACTCCCTCTCTTGTGGGTGGGATTTGGCCCTGTCGTCTCTCCGATGACTTCTTCCTCTTCTCGGTCTTAACAAACTTTGTCCCCTCTGTGGATTGGTCGATGTAGACCTGGGAGGACTGCATGAGCTGGTACCACCAGCCGGCCTGCCTGTCTTGCCGCTGACGCCCTTCATCTGCAGGAAATCTGTCTTTTTCCTTCCTTTTGTCCTTCTTCTTTTTATCTTCATATTCTCCATGGCTCTCCTGTCCTACACCTTTCACCCTCTGCCCTTGGACCCCCCTCTCCTTCCATAAATGTGCAAACCCTACTTCCTTCACTGTCCCTCTGCAATCAGGCCCAGCTGTCATGCTCTGAGCTGTAACGCTCTCTTTCCTCAGCATCGATTTCCCCGCTGCTGCCTCTCTTCTCGATCCAACTCCCTCCATCCTTGGCCATGTTCCCTCTCGCCTGAGCCCCGCCTTCTCTTTCTTCACCTCTGCGCTTGAGTCTTTGACCATTTCACTGACAGTGTTGCTCCACCTCCTCATGAGCTGGAAGGTGGAGCACTTCGACTGGTCGACGCTCTGGCCTGCAGAGCAGAGCTGCTCTTTGCGACGAAGCTGCTCTTGTCCCTTTTGGAGGAGATGTGGTTCAAACAGCAGGTCCAGGTCAAAGGGGAGCAGTGAGAGAGGCTGCAGCAGGAGGAGGAGCTCCTCAAAGAGGGGCTGACACGGCCCCTGTGACAGGGGAAGGAAACCCCAAGGGCTGTAGTATGCGGCAATAATATCTGAATAAAAGATAAGAGAGGTAAGGAGGCGTCACAACAAGATGCACAAGAAGAAATCCGTCGTTTCAGTCACTATGGTCTTACCTTCATGCGTGTAGAGGTGATTGAACCAGAATTCCAAAGATTTCAGACTAAAACAGACAAACAGTCACTTATTTAAAACCTGCAGCAGAGTAAAAGTCTCCTGCAGAAGACATTTAAACAGTCATCACACCCAAAACTGAGTCTTTTAATCAGCTCTGACATGGTTTTAAAGGGGACCCGTCATGCTCTTTGTTATTCTCTGCTACTGATGATAATGGGGTCAGTGTATGGAAGTCATTCTTTAGCTCCCGAGTGATTTAGACGCTCAGTGTCATGGTTCTGGGTCCTTTTGACCAGTGTTTTGAGTTTTCTTGTGTTTTGGTGTCTTTTGTATTAGAATTAGTTTACCGCATCCCTCTGTGTGTGTCTTTGTTTTTGTGTGTTTGTGTGAGCCCTTGTGTCTTGTTTCCCTCTTCTGTTCCCATGTTCCCCTCCTTGTGTGTCGTTCCACGCTCCCCCCATCTATTTTTCCCAGGCCGTCATGTCTCTCCTCTCGCTCTGTCTCGTCTCCGTTAACTGTTTCTGCGTCCCCCTCGTTATCTCCTCCTGTTATCTACAGAATCCATTTTGTTTCCCTAAGTGTGCTTTCCTCTCAGTTCCCGTGTCATGTTGGGAGTTAGTCTGCGTCTTAGTGTTTCCTGTTTTATTTTGACAGTCTTGGTGTACTTAAGCCTTCTGTTTCTGTCTGTCCAGCGTCGTGATCTGTCTCGTTCCCTGCCGAGTGTTCTGCCTTCCCACCTGTTTAGTTTCATGCGTATTCCCAGTTTAGTTAGTTTTTGTATTTCTGGTGTTCAGCAATGAAGCTGCCTTCTGAGTTTATTCTTGCCTTTGTGAGTCTGCATTTTGGTCCATACTCAGAACGAGTTTTCAATAGTTTCTAATCTGTTTGACTTCAAGAATTCACAGATTGTGTTTTTCTTAACTGACTGAGACTTTCATCCATCACCTCTGTTATCGGACATAAACAGTAACGCTTTTAAATGCAATGCACTTCAGCACACCATGATGACCTCGAGAATAAACCTAAAGTAGAAACGTCACTATTTTGCAGTCACTAAGACCCAAAAACACAGAAGCTGTTGTCGTGTCAGAGCGAATCAGAGTGAGCTCGAGGCTCAGAGTGTAAACTGAGAATGAAAACAGCAGTAAATGAAACGACTCACTTGAGCAGGCCGAAGATGAAAGCATTCAGTCTCATGCTGTGGCTCGTGAGCTCCGAGTACTGGCTCACCTTTGAGAGCAGGCTGTGGAGAACACGTGTGGACGGGCCTGAAAGGACACACGTTTCAGAAAACACATGTTAAGCTTAAACAACATCTGCAAAAGAATGACTGTAGCGGTTTGTGAATGCACCCCAAATAGAGAGGAAAGTACAACGAGTAAGCATTTTGGGACCCTGGTTAGAAGGTGAAGTTTGACATGGAGGTAAGGAGCTCATTTCTTTGTGCCCTGCTGCTCTACAGTCACCTGAATCCTGCTCATGTCAGCGCTGCCAAAGGTCAAAGTTTCGTTTTGTTACAAACACAATCTATGCCTCCTATTAGTCATTTTTATTTTTTATCATATTTGTTTTTATTTATCTGCTTTGCAGTTCATATTTTATTTGTTCATGATTTTTAATCTTCTAATGTTTCATTTATCTTTCTAAATGTTTTACTGCTTGTTGTTTCCTTTCTAGTCTTGTGAAGCACTTTGTAGTTTTATTTTGAAAGGTGCCATTCTACTCTATTACTTCACTTCATCCTTCTGCACCATAGTTGTCTGCTCCGACACTGATGGTGAAAATCTTGCAGTTTAGTTCAACATGTCACTGCTTCATCACCTCTTAGAATTAGTCAGGCCTTTGTCAGCGCAGGGTCAGCATTACAGTGAGCGAGTCACTGCGGTGGATCAATACTAATGCCAACTTCCCGCAAAATCAACTTTAATTGTTAAGTATCGGTATGTCCCCTCCACCCCAGCGCTCTCACCCAGCTGTGTGGACGCCTCCACGAGGCTCCAGGGCTGACAGCGGCGCTGTCCAATGATCAGGTCCAGCACGTAGGCCTTCAGACCGTCCTGCAGCACGTCACGTAGAGCCGGACACAGATACTTCAGGATGAGGTGACCCACGTTGGGACTCACCCAGCTGTTCCCGAGCTTTGCCTGGCGGGTTGTAGAGAAGTACAGTCACAGACTCAGAGATACGAGCTTAACGCTACGACAAAACTGACATGTTATAGCGGGAACATAGAGACAGGGAGACTAGACATGAGACGTGGGACCAGGAAAGGTACAGAGAAAACATGGGGACAGAACAGGGACTGTCAAAATAAAACAGGAAGCACACGACAGGTACAGAGACACGGACTTGATACTGAACAGAGGGAACATGGAGTGAGTGACATGAGAAATGACTGACTGGGGAACATAATAAACACAAGGACAGAACTAAACATACACCAAACATGAGGGGCACAGGAACCAAAACCTAAAAACTAGGAATCACAAACTGGACAGCAAGAAACACAGAACAGAAACACTGGGTCACCGACCCCGGACCGTGACACTGTGGTCCACCTCACCAACTGATAAACTCACATGTATTTGCCAGAAATTATATTATAATATTACCACTGTAACAATAAACGATAGATGTTTGTGTCATTGATGCTCTGAGACAAGATTACCCGACCGTGGGTGACAGTCTGACAGAACGCTCTGTCCCCCTGACACTGAATCTAAAGCTACTGAACCAAGCGCTGCTTTAGATGCAGCGTGTGTTTATTCTGTATTTGTCCCATATACAAATACAGAATAAAAATACAAATAAATATTACATAACATTTGCTACAAGTACACAAACAGCTTGCTCACTCTCACCAAGCAGTCAGGTGGCGCCATCTGATGGTGAAGCTGGTGTAATTCACCACAAAACACACATTTTGGTTCTTTTGCGCTTCATTGCAGTTGTGATGTGTTTGTGCAAATTCTATACGTATAACTTTGATCAGCCAGTAGAACCAGCGTGTGAGTTCATATTCACAAATGAGCAGTTCGTGCCATCGTGTGTGGCTGCCTCACCTGTGAACCCCAGGCTTACCTTAACATCGGGGTCTCTGCTGGTGCCGAAGTGAGCCACGATCAGATCCACTGCAGTGTTCACGGCTTTCACCAGAGCTGACGAGACAAACCGAGCAAAGCGTCTGTAAGTCCATCTTTTTATTTCTGTGTTACTGTGGCAACAGTCACATGGCAGTCATCTGTGTGCTATTTTACAAAACCCCTGCAGGAAGGTGAGGTACCAATATAATAATGAGTCTGAGCTCCAAATCTGCACTGTTAGATTTGCTACAGCAGTAAAGTTGTCTTCTAGGGATTTGACTCACATCAGTCTGAAAACAAGACAAACGTTGAAAGATATGAGTCACAAAACGCTGACAAAGAGTGCAATTCAGCTCCTACTGAGCAAAAAGCTTTTTAGCTTCACTTTGAAGGTAAAGCAAATCTTTGTGTCCTGGTTCATCTGTGAAATTGATTTTTATGAAAGTAAGGTGAAAGGGCTTAATCAGTCTGCTCAGCACTCATGTCGCTGCTCTCTACAGCTGTGTAAACCTGCATTATCTGGTAGGAGGATGATCTCCTCTCTCACTGCTGTGGCCTCGGATAACTCTGTGAGATCCACTTCATTTAGGGTGATTTGATTTTACAGTTCACAGATTTTTGATTTGATTTTACAGCTCACAGGTTGTCAGTAAAAAATAAATAAAAATGAAGGTGTCATCCTGCTTTTACATATTAGGAAGGACTAAAGTTGAGCATCTAAACAGGAACAGTGATGCCTTTTTTAACTGAAGAGCCAAATAATGTCTGAATTACCTTCTAATGGACTTTTATGGGATTTTTTCCTTGTATTTAAAGATCCATGAAAATTGTACTTTGTGTTTAATCAAAGTTAATGCAAACATGTTGCTCCTTATAACTATCTAAGAGTTGTGTTGTAGAAAAGCAAAGGGCGATCGTGGCTCAAGAGTTGGGAGTTCGCCTTGTAATCGGAAGGTTGCCGGTTCGAGCCCCGGCTTGGACGGTCTCGGTCGTTGTGTCCTTGGGCAAGACACTTCACCCGTTGCCTACTGGTGGTGGTCAGAGGGCCCGGTGGCGCCAGTGTCCGGCAGCCTCGCCTCTGTCAGTGCGCCCCAGGGTGGCTGTGGCTACAATGTAGCTGCCATCACCAGTGTGTGAATGGGTGTGTGACTGGATGTGTAAAGTGCTTTGGGGTCCTTAGGGACTAGTAAAGTGCTATACAAATACAGGTAGTGCATGAGGTGAAATCTGATGTTTCGTGTTTGTATTTTGGCTTGTACACCGTTTCTGGAGGTTTTAAGCTCTTCTTTAAGTGTAACTAATTAACGCTTAGACCAGCAGCAGCTTTTGTTAGTGTGAAAAACAGTCAGATCCCTGAATCACACTCGTATTCAGTTACCAGACAAGGAAAAGCAAAAAAGGAGAACAGTGCACTTTTGTATGAAAGACTTAAGGGAGCTTGAATTTAGTGTGAACTCTCCTAACAAATCGATTAATTCTGTATCGTTCACAGACAGTAATATTTATAAATGTTGGGAGATCCCTGCAGCCTGTGAGCCCAGAGGCACAACAACAACACCATCACACTTTCTTAGAATAAAGACCCGCTTGTTGGTGTGTGTGGAGAACGGTAAGCAGTAACCCTAAACCTAACCATAACCTAATTAAACATTAAAACCACATTTGGAGTCAGAAAAATTCCTTCAAATTTGTGGGGACTGGGGTTTTGGTCCCCACAAAGATAGGAATACACACACATAGGCATGCACACACACACAGAACCCCCACCTCTCTTCTGCGTCAGGTCAACAGAGATGTGAGACTGCGAGGACGAGCACAAAGAGGAGGAGGTGGAGGCGTCCGGGGAGAGGCAGAACTCCTCAGGCGGCTTCTCTGTCAGGGAAAAGTAGTCGGACAGGAAGTCGCTGTAGCTCTGCTGCAGCTTAGCTGATTGGCCCACTGCTGAGACACACACCAAGTCACTATTAGAGGCATTGAGGTAAGGAGCACACTTATATGAGCCTACTAATACTGCCAGTACTTAAAATATCTGAGTCTATTGTTTAAATATTTGATATTCTTGCAGGTCTCAACAGTGCCAAGAGATTTTTGAGCACCGTTGAGTCGTCCCAGCTTGTGGCCAGAGGGGACCGAAGGGAAATCAAAAACGTTGCGTCTGGCAGGTCGCGGCCCCAATCCAGCAGAAGCATGGCACCCCGACACCCTCTCCACTCCCAGAGGGTTTCGACGGCGGTACTCCCTCCATTTGAGAGCCTGAGGCGAGAGGTGGTGCGCTGTTGTGGGACGGGAGGTGTTAGGGTTGCGATAAAGGGGTCGGATTAGGGTTTGTTGATGAGACAGATGGAAATGATACGCAGGAACAAAGCAGATGAAGATGGGCATGTGGAAAAGGTGAAGGGAGGACAGGAAAACGTTTAAGGTCATGCATGAAGGGAGAGAAGAAAGAGAAAAAGAGAACAGTAAGAATCTACAGGAGCTTCTTTTTGACAGTAAGTCAACAGAACTTTAATTCAATGCAGATTTTATAAACCAACTGCATCAGGACAAAACCTGCTGAGCGATTCTGTAGCGAAGGGCTGACAGTTAAAAGAAGGAAAATGTAAAGGCATGAGAGACGACGAGGGGAAGATGGCCTCAGTCAAAGTGAAAGCAAAGTGTGAACAGTGAAAAAAACTGTTCACCTATTTTAAAACAGCATTTTCTCATCAGGGATTTAATGAATAGTTTTTAACGGAAACGTGAGATTTATTTATGGGCGTACCATTATGTGTCCTGGCTGCGTGCCCTTTGTTGCCCTCCTCGTGCTTTGCAGAGTCGAGGCAGCCCAGTGGGCTCAGAGTGTCACCGTGAAGCGCTGGTAAGCCAGGCAGCCCTCCACGGCGGAAACAGTGTCCCTGCACTGCTGGCAGCATTGGTGGCACCGCCCCTCTCTTCAGCCCCAGTGATGAAGGAGGAGGAGTAGGGGGTAACGGCGCTGATGCCCCCGCCTGTTTTATTGTGGGCGGGGTCTGCAGGGGGCCGAGGCCGGCTGAAAGGGGGCAGGAGAGGCTGTGCGTTGGCTTAGGGCTGGGGGTGCAGGTGGAGCAGGTCCCGGAGCTGGGTGCTCCCTGGAGTCGGACCGGGGAGTAACTCCCAAGAGGCGAGGGCCTAACCGATCCAGGAGGAGGAGCCGTTGTGATGAGAGAACCCTGGAAGCTGTGGACTTTCTCAGCTGCGTCGTCGCCGTCCTCCCCGACTGGACCTCCAGAGCCTGAGCCCAAGCTGGAGCGGGCCTGCATGCTAGAGATGTAGCCTGTGAGCAGGGGCGCCAGGGGCTTGGGCTGGGGGGCTTTAGCTGCAAACTGGTGGTGGAAGGTAAAGGGCTGGATGGGAAGGGTCGTGGGCCGCTGGTCCTTGCTGTAGCGGACCACTGCTGAGCGGCTGTCTGCAGAACTGGAGAGACCACCTAGAAGAGCCCAAACACAAACTGCTTAGTTCTACTTTGCCACAAGTTTAACAGTACAAACCTGCTCTGACAGCAACAACAAACAAAGATATAAAAAGTCCTGACTCAAAACTGCAACTGAGGACTGTTAATGTACTGAATATATCCAGGAGTGTCACTATGTGTGTCTGTGGGTGTGCGCGCTTCACCGTTAATCCAGCCTGCTTCATATTTGTCGGCTGTATTGTTGAGTAAATGCGGTGCCAAGTTTGAGGTATTTTGATGGAATGCTTTTCATGTTTTTGTGCCTACTGTCTTTCTTCGGGGCAAACGAAAAGCTCTTCTTCTTAGATTATCACAACTAGCAGCAGCTCTGTCAACTCCCTGCATGTGAGACGTTCAGGGGACATATTTGAAATGCAGAAACAGAACCCTAACCCCGTCCACAAGTGAAGCATTTGCAATAATGAGCTGTCAGTGCTGCAGCTGCATAGCCAAGTGTTTAATGTGTTTACCAAGATGTCACAAATGCATCTTTTACTCCCATTTATATTCTCTTTGACCTCTTCTCTGAAAGCTGAGACAAGCTGACCTCAGTACAAATGTGTGTTGCAAATATTTATTTCCACTGTGGATTCCCTTTTGCTGATTATTTGATTTCTCGGTTAATAATTTAGGAAATAAAATAGGATTATCACAGACTCCTCCAAATTCCTCACACTGTCCAATCAACAGGCTAAAGCTAAAAGTCAATACATTTATAAAGACTCAAACACCACACATATTCACAGCTCAGATACTCAAACAAATAAATAAAGAAATGAAATAAAATCAGTACAGGCCGGCGTAGAAACTCATGAACCTGCAGGTCATCGCAGCTCAAGACTGCACAAACAGAAAGGTTAGAAGTGAAACCACAACACACAGCAGAAAACTGCCCGGTCATAAAGCTCAACCGCTCTTATCACAGAGAACCACACTGCTATTCACAGGCCCACATGCCCACACACACTCACTCACTCACTCACACAGACACACAAAGACAAACACACACATGCAGACTAAACCTGGGAAAGTCAGGAGACACAGCAGCGAGGAGAAGCCTTTGTCTGCAGTGTGTGTGTTTGTGTGTGTGCTCCTAGATCCAGCGCACTGGGTGACAGACAGTGACGTGTGACGTCAGCGGGGTTGCGCAAGCTGTTTGTCGCCCAACGGCCGGCCCACCAGTGCCACCTGACCCGAGTGCAGTAGCTGTTTCTCAGCCACAGAGGGCGACAACAAGCTGCTGTGGAAAGCGGGGGGAAGGGAGGGCGGAGTGAGAGGAATACACACCCAGCAGGACTCAGCTCCCACTGGGATGGAGAAGAGAAGCCCTCATTCTCCGACTCTGGATCTGCTCTGTCATCCTTCTAATTGGACTCATTTCTTTTCTCGCTAACTGGCCTCTCCCAACTTCATTCTTCTTCCTCTCTGCCTGTTTTTCTCTTCAGCTCTTCTCCTGTTTCACAGATGAATCCATTAGACAGCCGAAGCTTTTCCTTTGCAGCTCTCTGCTTTATGTTAGCATCATTAGTGAGCAAGCTGTCTCCCAGAGGCTTTTACTGAAGCCTGTACTGTACTGCGGTGAAACAACACAGCTAACTGAAGTGAAGTCTAATGAATAATATATGTGCTGAGATTCTGCACAGCCTTTCATTACAGCCTTAAATTATCACGGCCTTTATAGACACAATGTTACAAACTAAGGGAGGAACGTGCCTCTATTCTTTGGGATGATCCTTTACCAAATTTCCCCTCGCCTTCTAAATTATCAATAAATCCTCGGTTTCACTTCCCAGCTGAAGGGCTTAAAGACGTGAAATACAATCTGTTTCAATCACTACTTTCATCTATACTCAGTAAATCTGGTGAGGTGACGTGTTCTAGGTTGTTCCTGCAGGTAGAAGGAAAGAAATACAACCTTTCCGTTTTGTGCATAAAAGTCTACAAGGACTATTTTAATTATACCCTCAAGTAAAGACAATATTCATTATTGTGATTTAGCTGTAACGTAACAGAAAAATCAGCTGTTAGATGATCTTCCGGTGTTGAATGCTCTAATGTAAAAATGTAGTTGAAGTGCGGCCCACAGGCTGGTTGTAGCACGCCGTATGTTTTCATGTATTATGGCGCAGCAGAGCAGGACGAAACCCAGAGAGCATTTCTCTTTAATTCCAAGAAACCTTGTTAAACACTCAGCCGAAGGCAGAAGTCTGTTTGTAATTATTAAAAGATCATACAAGTCCAAATTAAAAAGATTTTTTTATGTTCCTCAAATGATGTTCGGATGACCCAGTTTTCCACTAGCACTTGAATGCAGCATACATTTGTGAATCTGTGTGAAAAGTGCCTCAAAACTGCGCATGCACAAACGGAAGCTCATCATTTAACAATCAAACCTCAAACGTTTGTGCATCATTACTACAGGTACTGATCACTGAAGGTTTCCAAATATGTTTTTGTAACGCGTCTTCAAACGTGTGTAGATCAGAGCACATATTTGTGAATACCCACAAATCACACACATCTGTGACACATTTGAGGCTGATTTCTCTCCGTACGCCAGCCGGTCTACAACTATAAAAGGCGACAGCTGGGGCTTCCTGGGATATCACTCTCCCAGTGCTCTTTACCCTCCTTGGTCTTATTCCACAGGAATCCCAAGCATGTGTTTGTGTATTTACCTAAGCAGACAAACAGCGAGCAGCTGAGACTGAGCTGACGACGGTCACTGTTCTTATATGTACAGAAACTGATGGGTTAGTGACTTAATTCATAGAAATAAGTTATCTTGCACAGTTTAAAAGTACCTGAAACCCTAACGAGTCAGAGTTAGTGGCTGAAAACTTTCTGATTTTACTTAAATCCATCCATCCACCTCAGTCCAACACTGTATTTGTGCTACTCTTTGACAATAATCTTTATTTTAACATTAAATTACCAAGTACAGACAGTTATCTAATGCACAGTCTATCCATTTAGTGTACAGTACTGTACAAAAGTCTTGGCCCATCCCTCATTTTACTTTTTTTGCTTCCAAGGACACTCGTGATCTTTTAAAAATGAGCATTAGCTCTCTGGGTTTTCTGCAGGTAGTTTTCTTTGGACATTCCACTTCTATTTCTCTAATTTTCAGTTAGTTTCTCTTTAGATTTTTTGTTTGTTAAGCTACTTAATGCTCATTTATGAATCATTCGAGCCTGAACCAGTGTTGTAATTGTATATTTAGTCACTTTATTGCAGAGGGCTGGTGTGACAGCAGAGGACGTCAGGTGTAGGATGAGCTGTTGTGGCGATCCCTAAAAGGAGGAGCTGAAAGAAGAAAAACCTTTAAGCACTTTGTTACTAACAGCCTGTTGCAAACACACATCATTTGACCACATTTCTCAGTTCAATCTAAAAAAATTGAAAAGTTAACACAGTCTGAAGTATTTTTGCACCAACAAGCTGATTCCCAAAAAGTTATTAGCTCTGAGAAACTGGCGTGTCTTTACACAATCTGAAGAAACTGGACAAGAAGAGGACAAAAAAAGAAGAAGTGGCAGGCTTACAAGAAACTATCCGCAGCAGACGAACAGCATCTGAAAATCATGTCCTCAAGAAATAGGAAATAAATCCAGCAAAAACCTGAAACAGGACCTGAGAGATGCATCTGGCCCTTGAGCCTCGATCCATCTACTGTTCACTGAAGCCTCATCAGAAATGGTCTCAGTGAAAGGATGGCTGTCAAGAAGCCGTTCTTAAGGAAGGCAAACTGGAAGAAAAGGCTGAGGTAAGAACTGGACTGAAAACCAGTGGCAACAGGTCGTACGGACCCAAAGGGCAGGTCAAAGCATACCTGGAGAGAAAACCACAAAACAGAACACTGGGACCGGACGTCAACATTACTGAAGCCGTGTCACGACAGAGAGCAGAGCAAAAAACAGCCGACATCCAAAGAAGAGCTCCGAATGTCCTTCAAGAAGCTTGGAGAGCTACTCCTGAACTTGCCCGAGAGAGAATAAACGTGGTCATACCAAATATTGACTTTCAAGCTTGTTAGAATTGTACAAACTCTATTTTTGTCTTGATGCTGTATTTCCATGCATCTTATATCTGCACCCGTTTCTTTTTATCCCTGCAAAATATACAGGAATGAGGGTTGGCTGAAAACTTTTCCATAATGCGATATGTTAACGGCTTTACTCTCCTTTATTTTCATTCACAGATGCAGATGTTTCAACTTCAAATGATTTCTGTCCACCTAATTGTACAGTACAGAGTGCTTTCATTGATTCCAAATCCATCTTTTTTTTTTTTAATTCCTGATTTAGTCTGCAAGAATTACGCCTAAAACTCCACGTGTACTTGTAACAACCAGCATACTGTGCTAAATACATCCAAATTAAGCAGAATTGATCTGTTTTCAGGCACAAACAAAGGCAAAACAGGATTGTGCAGGAGTACAGTGACATCTTAGTCATAAGTGACTAAGGTTGGCTGAGAAGGTGATGTGGGTACCATTTCAAGTTCAACAAGCCAAAAAACACTTGGCACCAGTAGAAACTCCTCCGTCAGATTCCTCACATCTCTCAATTCTGGAAAATAATCCAGTGCTACAGATGGAGGTTTGTGTTGAGGTTTCTGAGAATAACTGATCTGTTAAGCCAAATGAAAGGGAGCTGAAAGGCATCACATTCAAACACAAACTTCATTAGAAGTTTCAGAAATAGAATTGATTGAGAGCGATGACACAGAGGTTTCTATCTACGAGCACTTGTTTTAGGAAGGATGGCACAAACATGCACGGATATGCAAATATACAAGCCACACACACACAGCTCAGCAAGCTGATGCAGAGCTCTGTGGGGGGCGGGTGTTTCACTGCATCTATCTCTCCTCTCTCACCTGTTTGTTATTCTGAGCACGCTTGGCCCACTTCAACCCTTCATTCCATCTAAAGCAGAGCGCGCGCGCGCGCACGCACACACACACACACACACACACACACACACACACACACACACACACCTCAGAATCTCAATAACCCTAAACCTAACCATAACCTAATAACAACCCTGACAACACCTTTAAGCCTCAAAAATGCCTTTAAACCCCATAAGTGACTGTTGCTTCTCCACAAGTATAGTAAGATGCCAATTTTCTGTCCTCACAAAGATGTCTAAACATGCGCGCGCGCACACACACACACACACACACACACACACACACAGGCATCAGCCTGCTTGTTCAGGGGCGCAATCTTACACCCAAAAAGTGAAAAAACACGGCCGAACAAAATGCCTGTCCACACCTGAGGGATATTACCTCAACATTTGTTCACATTTGATGATCTGCTGTTTAAAGTAAGTCTATAAAGTATGTAAGAATGTCAGCATATTTACAATTGAATGAAAGGTTTTAACTGTTTCTGATTTTTAAAACAACTTTCTTTCTTTCCCTTATAACGAACTCACAGTCAGGGCTTGATCACATGATTCATACCTTCGTGATGCTGCTATTGGCTCAGGGTGCAGGGGGAACTTCCCAAACATGTTGCGTTTATATGTCATTATTGCGTGACATCAGCTTTTATCAAACCAAATACTTTCCACTGGAGTTTGCAGAGCCCAGATTAGTTCAAAGTAGGGCTGCTCGATTATGGCAAAAATGATAATCACGATTATTTTCACTGAAATTGAGATCTCGATTATTTGACGATATTTATTTAACCCTTTAAGACCTACTATAGAACCAAGTCCACCAGAGCTTATATTATTTTTTTACATGCTGTAGTGCCATTTGTGGGAGCATTTCAAGTTGCTATACAACTGTTATAGCCCATATTTTAATAATGTGTATGCATTAAGTCCATAGTAACTACATTAATTGCAAAAAAGTGCAATAAACTACAAAAAAATTGAAAATCTTTTTTTTTTTTTTTTTTTTTTTTTTTACATACATTTCTACTTGGAGAAATTTAAGAGGTTTATCCCTCAAAACTTTACATACAAAAAAGTTGCAAAAAATAGTTTACAACAACAGGAAATTTATTTTGAGTGTCTTCATAGTTTTATTTTGGAGATACAGCAATTTTTATATACTGCAGGAAAAACAAAAAAACAATCCTATGATGCAAATTTGCAAAGAAAACAGCACGTGCATCAAAATAAACTATTTCCAGCTGTGCAATTCGAGTTCTAAGCATCCCAGAAACTATTCAGAAAAGTCAAACATGACCAGTATAGGCTTTTAAGGCCTACAAGTAAAAAACTACATTTCCGCGAAAATGACGTCACTTCCGGTTTCGGGGAGGAAATGGCCGACATGTGATAGTTCGCGCCGACGTCTGTTTCACTGTGGGAAGTGTTACGAACAGCTGATCGGATCGGCAAAGCGTGTTTCTGGAATATTATGTTTTTGTTCCTGCAAGCGCTTTTTATGCAATTTTTGCAAAGCTTTATGTGGAAGGAAACCGTGACCGAGGACAAGCTGATGGCATCAGATGTAAGTACAACTCCTCCGGTTTCACATGCAAAACAAATTATTGCGCTAGCTTACACGGTTCAGGTTCTACAGGGATTTAAAAATAGTTACACAAAACGGAGCGTGCTGCTCTGACCGGCTTCAATGACTTTAAAAAATAATATAAAATAGTGTGCAACACCACTGAAGTTTTTTTTTTTTTAAACTCTTTTCAACCAACAGCAGTCACTCTCCTCTCCAAATAATTTCTGCTTAGCTTTCCACGCTTCCCTCGGGTCCTCTTAATCAGCGGTCTCCAACCTTTTTTGCGCCACGGACCGGTTTATGCCCGACAATATTTTCACGGACCGGCCTTTAAGGTGTCGCGGATAAATGAAGGAGGGGCTAATAATCGGCTCAGTCATTTTTAATGATCGTTGAAAGCCCAGATCGTAATCGTGATTAAAATTCGATTAATTGAGCAGCCCTAGTTCAAAGGAAACTATGTATCTTCCATTCATTAGGTAGACAGAAGGAGAACAAATGAATGCTAATGTGCTCGAGGCGGATATGTAGATGGGAAATTCTCTAAGTGTAAAAACTGTCAGTTTAAGCTCTTCTGTCCCTTTGCAACCTAAATGAAGGAATAAATGAGGTTTACACTGTTGTTGTGCAGTGTAAGAGGTGGTGTACCTTCTGCCTTGGCCCGGGTTTCTCTCCCCCCTTCCAGGTGTCGCTCTATGCTGCCTTGACTGTAACATCTGGTAAAGGGCACAGGCGACAGGGCCTGACTGTCAGCCTCGACACGCTGCTCCAGGATCGGAGAAAAGTCCACTGAGGAGTGCGAGTGAGAGGAGACGGCGTCTGAAGCAGCCTTCACCGAGGGCGATCCACCCGCTCCTCCATTTCTTCGTTTGCTTCTAGCTATCTCTGCGAAGGAGGTGACCCTCGGAGGAGGAGGTGGGGTCGCGGCAGCGCCCTCGCTGAGCTGGACGGGGCAGCTCAGCATCCGCTCCAGCGAGCAGAGCCGTGGAGACGGAGACTTGTCCAGGTTGCGATCGTAGCTGCGAGAACGTGGACGGCTTCCTGCAGACGCTCCAATAACGCCCCGACCAGACAGAGGAGGAGAAATGTTGACATACACCTGGCCTTCAATCACAGGACCAGCTTTAGCTCCCTGCTGATTCTTCCTCTTCTCCTCATCCTCATCATTGTCATTATCATCATCATCATCATCATCCTGCTGAATAACGAGGAATATGAAAAGAAAAGACTGAAAGTTAAACTTTTTCCAAGAGATTATAAAATAAAACACATTACTAGCTGTGGTTAAGAGGTCAAATTAAAACCAAACCAAAGGCTTAAACTGACTAATCCAGATTTGCTTTGACACAGTGGCAGTGGCACTGTGTCTGATATTAATACCCTTCAGTCTACATAAGTGCTAAAATAATCCTCAGACATGAGCAGATAACTGCAGACGGTGGCTAGTGTCTAAAACGAGCCAGTGCCAGACTAATACCAGTGTTACTGCTATTTAAAGGTTTCACTGTTTCAGTTTAATTTACAGTTTAGGAGCTCTTTATGTTTCTTCTCCCCATTTTGCCTTTTCTGTTGAGTCAGATGTAATTTCTGTCTCTGTTGTTGATTTGGTCTTGCTTCACTGACCAATTTAGTTTTAGCTACATAAATAACAACAACAGTCACCGCGAAGTGCTTCATATTATAAGTTCAAAGCCTTTACAACCCCAACAATCAGACGACCCCCTATGAACAAGCACTTTGGCGACAGTGGGAAGGAAAAACTTCCCTTTAACAGTTAGAAACCTCCGGCAGAACAAGACTGAGAATGTGCAGCTATCTGCCACAACCAGTTGGAGGGGAGAGACAATTAATAAACATTACATCATAATCACTTGTTTGTGTAACGTAATTAAACTGACCTTTACTTAACTAAAAACATCAAACACAGATTCAGTGGAGGATAAATCAAAGACTAGATCTTTTACATTCGACTTGGATTATAGATTCTTTATCATCATAAATCCTTATTCACAGTTAAGTGCTGCAGTTATTCAGTAAATCAGTGTATTTACCTTTACACATAATAAATAGGAAAACAAAACTGTCACTGATCATATTCGATTATAATCATATTATATCAAATGGAACCCAATGTGACATTTTAGTTTTGTCAGTGTTACAATTTTACATCACAAAATAGCTGATGAACTTTGACCCTTTGGTCGCACTTCTAGTGGACTGCATTTCCACTCTCGTGTGGACCTTTGCATGCAGTGTATCCTGAAATGGATTAGGAACTGTTGAAACTACAGAGGCCGGATTCTCCACTCACCCTAGATGTCTCTCCCTCTTCATCCTCTTCCTCCACTCCTTCCTCGTAAGCTTGCTGCCTGAAGAGGAAGTACTCACTCGGCTGAGTCGGGGTGGGGCTGCCTTTGCTGTGTTCGTCTGAGCAACTGTGAACCGAGGAGCCCGCGGGACTCGGGGACGACTGCGACGAAAGGTCGCACGTGACCAGTTTGTAGTAGTTCTGGGTGGCGACGACCAGTCGTGCCTGACTCTGGAGACAAGAAGCGAGGTCGCCAGAGGACCCTGCGTGAGGAGGGTGGTAGGAGTTGCAGTTGGCATCGAGGTCAAGAGCCCCCTGGTGCTCCACTGAGCAGGAACAGGTGGAGGAAGAGGACAGGCGTGGTTCACGGATGAGAGGGAATGTGTTTCCAAGTTGTTGAGATAGGGGAGGTTCGGTTGGAGAAGTGTGAAGGTCCAAATAGAAAGCCCCTCCAGTTGAGTCTCGGTTTCCTGGTAGATCGGAAGCAGATGAGGTGCAGGAGTGGTCGGTGGAGCTGTTGAGGTTGGTGGGACCGGACACTGGTGGCTTCTCTGGGACGCTGTTGTTCATCTTGTTGTAGATGGCACTGAAGTTGACGAGCACACCATCGGAGCTGTTGCAGGAGGAGTCGCTGCCGTAGCCTTGCTGGCACTCTAAGAACGGCTCGGAGAACGCCTCGGGGAAGTGCCGAGGGTAATTCTGGGAGAGAGTACAGCAGGAGCAGTGCTGGGTGGAAGAGCTGGAAGAGTAGGAGCCTGTCTTGCTGCTTCTCCCACACCTCATCGGATGATCTTCGTCTTCTTCGTCGTCATCACCCCAATCTTGATCTCCGCAGTCCATCGACATGTTGGAGCCACTGCTTCCATGGCGCCGTTGACTGGCAAGTTCCAAAATTTCGAGGTCTGCTAGGTGGTTTGAAAGATCCGAGGCGCCACCTCTCAGGGACTCCCCACTACTTCCTCCCACTGAGCTGTGAAGGAGGAAGGGCTGGGGAGCAAAACCAAGGTCGTGCAAATGGAAGGAAGTCAAACCGTCACTGAGAGCAGAGTGAGCGTCACTGTGAAGGTGAAAGGAAGAGTCTTCAAGGTAACCACTGAGGTTGTCACCGTCATCTTCTTCCCCTTCGTCATCCTCGTCCTCTTCGGTATTCAGCAGAAAAGGATTTTGACGGAATGGATTCCTGTTCCTCGGTTTGGCTCTGGGTAATGTGTGCGCTGTAATCAGCTGGTCCTCCGAATTGCTCGAGGCAAATGATGAATCATCGCTGGCTGTGCTGCCGCCTCTCCCGCCACCCTTTCTTTCTCTTCCTCCATTGTGGGAGGACCAGGAGCCACTAGAGGTCTGGATCAGGCTGCTGTAGAGGAGAGCTTCTCTCTGGAGGACGTCTCTCTCCGGAAGGGAAGTGGTGCGACTCAAGCCCAGGTTCTCTGGTGGGCTAAAAGGGTTGGTCCTCTTCATTGAGCTCCCGCAGCCACCCTGCCGCCTACTCGACACCTGACAGTGCACCAGGGGAATGTGGTGCACAATCAGCGTCTCACCAGACAGTTTAGGAGGGCTGTCCATGGCCTATGAGGAGCGAGGGAGGGACTGGAGCTGCAGCAGCTGAGCGAGGCCCTGTACGGGTGAGGGGGGGGAGGCTGAAACGAGGTGTGTTGGCAGTTGTATTCACACTCTGTTTGCTGGGCCTCTCTCTGCAGGGCAGCCAGGGATTTGGAAGGAGAGGTCAGGGAAGTCTACACCATGGTCAGAGTGATACATCTGGAAAACACAAAGACAAAAGAAGTTAGGAAAGCAGGCAAATACACGCACGCGCACATGCACACACAGGGGTTGAGGCTACAAGGTTGTAAAAAAAAGCCAGTGAAACGGTGTTAGATAAAATCATAACTTATTAGACCACAAAAAAAAAAAAAAAAAGAGCTGGAAAAAAAAGGCTGTTTTATTGGTGTTTGGTGTCCTTGTTAAACATGGGACATCAGAGCAGAGTTTTCAGTTAGTAGGTAACATCAGAGGCAGTTAGGGTACCAGGACTTTGGTACCCTATGTACCGCAGCCAGCTGCATGCTTTTTACTAGCAGCTCCACCAATATTATGGTGATATTCTGTCCTCATATCCGACACCATCAAGATATCCACGGACAATCTGCCCAGGTATAATGTGATAAATCAACTTCTATTCCATAGATGTTTCTTCTTTCTTGAGCAATTTCTTGGCCGAATGGTTGAGATCAAATGGAAACCACAGCAATGAGCTTTCAGTTTGAGTAAAACAAACCGTTAAAATGTCCCTTTCAGTGTCTTGAGGCACAAATCTTCTCCTGCCCTTCACAAACTGCATTTCAGTTCTCTCAGATTAATGAATAAATAAACGACATATGGTTTTCTTAGCTGAAGACTTAGCTCTTACTGTTAGTGCGTTGTTACATCTTGCACAGAAGTTCAAAAAAAAAAAATCACATATTTCTGTAAAGTTACCATATAGTATTTACAGCATACCATAATACTGTATACCATACAATATAAGTACAGTTAAAGTATTGAATGGCTTAAACCACAATCATTTACAAAAACCTCATCCTTCAAGGAGCATCAGAGCTTTCATTAGCTTGTAATACACGGGATCAGCTAACCCCAAAGTCCCAAAACCAATCACTGTAAAGCCCCTCCAGGGAAAGCAATAACAAACCAGTGACTGAAGTTTTCCTTTCCCAAAGCAAACAAGAGTCTTGATGAACTCCCCATAACTGAAAATTTAGATTCTGTGTTTACTTTTAGTCTTTAATGGAAGCATCCACCCAGCAACAGGAGCATCCTAACACAGCTAACAGGGCTCACACTGTGTTTAAACTTTAATGTTCGAGTAATTTATGAAACAACAGGAACAGATGAGTGTGTTTATTTGTTCTCAAGCCACTTTTCTTCTAGTAAAGCCTAAACACACCTAGCTTCTTTTTTTGTTGCTAGCTTAACTAATGTTAGACATGAGAAAAATAGAGGACATAATGTAAGAACAAAGTCTGCTGCATGAAAACAGTGAGCACTGTGTAAAGCAGCTCTGCAATGGTCTCTTTGTTTTGGGTTGGTTGAGCTCAGGGGTAGTTCCTGCATGTCTTGCTTTCTTCTCTTCAGCCTCCCTTCTGAGCAAATGTCTGTAGTCTGCAATTAGACCAGGAGTACTTAAGGCCAGAGGGAGGAGAGCCAGAGCGACTCTGCAGTCTGCTGCTGACTGCTAAATCCTGCTCAGTGAAGAGGAGGGTGTTTTTAATCATTTAACCTTCTTGACTTGCTCTTTTAGTGATCAGCTTCTAGGTTTTGCCGTCTCTTTCTTTTCACTGTGACAGAAGCTTGTCTGTCCCTTTCAGTTTAATAAGTAAAAATTAAACTTCTATTAGCAATGTTTTGTTTCTTCCCCACATGACAGACTTTCAGGAGAAGGTAACGGGAAACCAGAGCTGCATTACAAAAGGTCAAAAACCATGCACAGACGATCAAATTAATAGTCCTAATGTGGTTTTGTTACTCCAAAAACTCGACAGCATCCTCCACTGCAACCATACTTGTTGTTAAAATGTAGTAAAAAGAGAAATTAGAGTTCTGGAACTACAAAACACAATGCACAGTTGTTTCCACCAATGATCAGCGAGTCTCCCAAAACATTTAATAAAACTGTAGTAATGTAAAGTAATCCTATTAAAACAGCTTCAGTAGCTGTAGAGAAACACATGCAGTGGAAACAGTGAGAGCCAGTAACACACCAAACAGCTGACTCTTAAACAGGACTATGATCTCATCCTTATTCACATCACACCCTAAATAACAGACACAGGATTGAGCCTTCATCCTTCTCTTGCCCCTCAAACGATCAAATCTCCACGAGGCCCTCACATCTTCTTGCTGTCAGATTATATTTGTTGGTGCAAACACACATTTACCTAGCATGCAATTTATCTTCAAATAAGGAAAAAAATATTACTTTGCTTTTGTTTGCAGGTAAGTATGCACTACCTTGCACTCCATCAAGTCTGTCATTTTTCAATTACAGCCCAGCAGCGTTCGTGCTGATGAAACTTTATAGATAAAGGTGTCTTTATATGTCAATACATGTAACTCCCAAATTAGGTGTCGTTACAGAAGATTTACACAAAAATGATGTATTTCCTCATGCTATTCTCACCGCACTGAGGTGAATAAATACACTGAAAGTCATTTTTCCATCAGATTCCCACTTCCTCCCCAGAGGAAGTAAAATGCAGCTCTATTTGCAGTAACAACATTTCACACAGGCTTTAATGCTCTTTATCATTTCAGACACTGGGAAGCTTCTCCATCATTTGTTTATAGGATTTTTCTACTCAAGTTATGTAGAAATGTTTCATAAACCACCTTTCTATCCTTTGTGTAGTCCAGACTGATATGTACTGTACGCAATCTCAGATTAAGTGCGCCTGTGACTAAAAAAGTGGGAAATCAGATCTGAAGATAAAAGCAAAAGCCACATTTTAGCATATTGGAAAGCTGCACTGCTAACAGTTGCATGGATAAGAAGATGAAGATATAAATGCTGGTGAGAGCGTCACGATCACGATGGAGGCAAAGACACACAGCAGCTCTACAGCTACGTGTTCGCACTGTGCGACAGGTTTACTTGGTGGCACTGCAATAACTGTGATGCTTCTCTTGATATCTGACCTTTTAAACAGAGGTATTTGCTGTCGGGATGGACTCGGATTTCACCTCAAGTGGAGCTCAACCTATTTATCTCAAAGCTGTGAACAAAGAAGTGATGGGTTCCCACTAACCTGTGCTGCAGGTATAAATCATGACATTTTCTGACTTTTCTTTTTTAGTATCTTGAACTTTTTTTTTTTCCTCTGCCCGTTCTGTTGGTTTTTGTCTTTTGCCCTTCTCCCCCGTCCCTCTTCTCAGCTGTTTCTCTTTCCCTCTTTCTTTCTCCCAGTCAAGTCTGTCCCGTATTCAGTAAGTGAAAATAAAATAAACAATAAAAGGTGAATCAAATGGACCATTACGGCAAGGCTGGGATGGTCAATTTGGTAAAGTAAATCCGTTGGGCATCTTTCTTTGCCTTTAGACAACAATTCTGATGGCAAAAGAGCCAAACGGGACAGGCACAAAAAAAAAAAAAGTATCTTGAACTGATAAATTATAGCAGGAAGGAAACTATTGTTCGTCACGGTGTGAAAACCCCCCACAGTGAATGTGAACCTGCACCTGCCTGGGTGGAAAGTTGTCTTTCATGTGATAGCGAAGGATGGAAAAGCCTTTAAATTCCTCCTGGATTAAACAGCAAAGTAAACAAACAACATGGACCAAGATCTGAGCCCACGTTCACCTCACTGCATTTAAAAATCACAGCGAGGATACTGAATCGAGTTATAATCGCAGACCATCAGAAGAAGCTGACTGACAGAAAATATAAACCATCGGTTGTTTGTTTAGGGCATCATTAATTAAAAATACCTGTTTTGTGACTACTTGCCATAAATTAATTGTAGCGACTGAAACAGAGAATAAGACGTTTCTTAGCTGCCGCTCTGAACCAAAGCCTAAACTAAACCATTACAGCACTAAAAATCGTCACAGCTTTTCATTTTATCATAAACAGTTTCATGTAATTTTCCTTTTCTTGACGGACTAATATAAGAACGATTTTCAATCGGCGTATCGTATGAAACACACTCATCATGCACTTTTATGTGCGTTTCAAACAGAAAAGTGCATTTTGTTTTGTTTGTGTGGTAAGAATCAGAAGCCTGACATCTCATTACTACTACGCTTAGCAACATGATGTCCTGTTGTTACATAACAGAGACGACACAAAGACACCTGACGCAACAAACCACCAAAGAATAAGTCTAATCTTCTTGCAGCGTATTCTCTTTAAGTGTTGAATACAAACGCTCATGTGGAACAGAAAGGTAAGTGAAGTATACAACATCATAGAATCTGCTCCTTTCTTCCGAGACTCCACATATCTCTGCATATAATATACGTATCAGGTCCAAGAAGCCTTCAATGTATCTGAGGCTGTCACTGGTTCCTGTTAGCAGAGTCACATTAATGACTCTATGCGCAGTTAAAGACTCCAGGCAAGGTTAGGGAAAGCCAGTTGGTTTTATGAGATAATCTGCAGGGTTAGGTAGGCGAGACTGTAATGTGTCTTCAGATTAGACAGCTGTCTCGTTCATATCACCTGTTGCTGTGAATTCTTGTGAAGATGATGAACTTTAGGAGAGCAGCCCATGTGAGTATTGATCTATTCATGTGAGGAATCTCTTTTCTACTCCTAAGAGTGTGAAAAAGACTGTGCCTGGACTTCTGCACGTGTGTGAAGACATTTCATCTCTCAAACAAGAAGCCTGTTCAGTTCTAAAAACAAAAAGATGGAGGGTCTCAGGTTTAGTTGGGGTTGTCTGCTTTGGAGGCAGGCGTTCATCATATAACAACAGGATTTCACTGCTGAAAGCAGCGGTGATGAAATATATCAGTCTTCTAAGCCTGGTTTTTCCCAGATTTCTTCCTGTTAAAAAGGGAGTTCTTCCTTCCCACTGTCGCCAACTTTGTGGGTTAATCTAGTCTCTGAACAAAACTAAACTCATTTTACATACTGCTGAGTAGCTGAAGCAATAATTGTACTTCTATTACATTTTCTGTTTAATAATCTAAAAGGTGCAAAATAATTAGTAAAAACCGCCGTGTCCCTTTTTAGACTCACCCCTGCCTGCTGCAGCTGTTATTGATCGTCTGCAACTTACAAGAAACCAGCAAAGATTGTGGTGAAATATATGAACTGCATGCAGACAGATTCTGTTTGGGTGGTGGTGAAATCACATTATTCTTCACGTTTAATTTGTGATAAACATAATTTGATTAAAGACACTTGTTGGACTTTCACCAGTGAGATTTTGATTGTAGCTTACTGTAGTTTTCACATCAGAGTTCATGCTAAGGAAAATAAAAGCTGCTCATTATCTTAAAACACTGAATAGCTACTTTTACGTGAGCTTAAAGAGCGTTTATATTTAACTGGTCAAAGGGGCCTCTGCCTGTTAAACCAAAAATAAAATCAAATAATAACAATTATCTATTGCTTTGCAACACAAACACACTTGGCCTCTCTGCTGTGTTCACTGGGGACTTTTCACACAACATCCTGGTTGTTGTTTATAACCGTCACCTCATGAGCCAGGTAACCGAGTGTGACATCATCTGCTTTGACTGTGCAAGATGACAGTCCACAGTCTCACTGCTTTCCTCGATCCTTTAGTGATTTTACAGATATCAATTTCTGAAAAACTGTGACAAATATGTTTCCTTTTGATGATTAATAAAGACAATCTGAGGATTAAAGTGTTTGCAGGGATGACTGATACTGACAAAACAGCTATGAGGAAAAACATTATGTCAAAGCATTTTTCACTACAAGCCACGTTTCACCTTTCATTCATACAGCAATTAATTTTTTGCAAATCCAATTTACTGTGGAAATTTGTTTTAAACTGACAGAATCAGTTAAAAGCAAATGATATAAAATTTCTTACATTAATTTAATGCATGTGTCTTTATGAAAATCATTTAAAAATTGAAGTATCAACAGCTAGGTTGTGAAGACATCTAGGCACAGACCCACAAGTTAAGCCTTTTTAAATCTACAGCGTGATATTTATGCTACATCAATCAGCAGCAATGAAACGGCGCTGTGTGACGCTTGTCTCAAAACTGCCTCTTAAGAGATTGACAAATGTATGCAGGCTGCCAAGCTATTCAGCTATTCAGGCACACGCAGAAATGACAGAGTGAACAGTGAATACGTCCAGTGAATGCCCATTATGCTGCATTAACCACCACATTTATCTTTTTGGCATTTCTATGGGGCACCCATACCCATGCAGTTACATAACTGCAACAGTTCCACCCCGACAAATATAAATAACGGTCCTACAAGTGAAAAAGTTAATCTAAAACTGATCAGCCTTTATGCAGCCTTTGCAACAAAGAGCACAATACAGTGCAGAGAAAGCTTCTGCACACTTTTCTTAAGAAAACATGCACAACCAGCCTCACACAAGCCAGCAGCAGCAGCATGACTGAATTCTGTGTTATTACCAGATTGCAGCACATCTGATCAGATAACGGGTTAAGAAGAACAAAGAGGCTGTGTTTGGCCAATCGAAATCCATTTCCCATGCAACATCAGAAACCCTAGCTACAATGCCACCCAATCAGAGCCCTGCTCCACGAGGGGCAGCATGAGAAAGTATTTCTTTTCTTCGTCTCTCTTTACTTCCAACACAATACCTGCTTACATAAGAACCTGAATTCATCCAGAAAGGTCGAGCTCTCTCAGGACGTCCTACTGTTGATGCTTAAACAGTCTAAACCCCGTTAAACCTGATGAGGAGACCAGAATATCATTCTGAAATCAGCAGCATCGGATTGTTAGTGTTTTTATTCACTCAACTAGTCTCCAAATCTGTCATGAGCCTGAAAATACACAAGACAAAATAAACACAGCACCTTCAGATTCACAGCATTTTATACCCACAGTGCTATTTTCCTATACTGTGCAGTGTTTTAGCATCATTTAGCTAAACGTTCCAACAGGTAAATTTGCTGACGAACATAGTTGCCTTTTAGTACTGAGACCTAACCAAAGTCCTGCAGCAGAGTAAACATAACTAAATGCCAAATCTGCTGAGGGCACCAAAGACTTCCTGTAACTTCATGATCATGTTTCAGTGTTCAGACTGGATAAAACTCAACAGCATCCCTGATATTTACTGTAATAAAATAGGAATTAAAGACAAGTCAAATAAATTGAATGGTGGCTTAAAGAAACAACTGCCCGCTTTGACAGTAACACTGTCACCGTGAGCTGTGTGGCAGGCAGTGGTTGGACCCACGCGCAGGACTCAAGACGGAATATTTAACTCAAGGCGACAGTTTTTATTCACCGGCAGCAAATGAAAAAGAAACACAAGACGAGCACTAGAAACAAAAAAACAACATTCAAACTAGGAAGGATGATCTAAACTAGGAGTTCATGACGTGGCGTGACATAACCTGACAAAACATGACGACTGAGGCAGGGGCGTAATTTCCAGGGGGGTTAGGGGAGTTATGACCCCCACAATAATCAGACACAGCCATTATAACCCCCCCAATAAAACGATGAATTATCTTGCATAAGTAGGCTGTTGATTTTCTTTACTCATTTCAGGTATTACGAGCTAAATAGCTGCATGTTTAATCATCTGGGAATTTACCCAGATTTATTTATTTAGACAGAGATCTTGATCCCCCCCCCCCCCAATGTTCAGCACAAAGTTACACCCATGGACTGATAAGATAAGATAAGATAAGATAAGATAAGATAACCTTTATTAGTCCCACACGTGGGAAATTTGTTTTGTCACAGCAGGAAGTGGACAGTGCAAAAGTTATGACGCAAAAATTAGAATACAATAAGAATAAATACAGTACACAGCTGTACAGAATAGAATAAAATAATATACTATATACAGTAGAATAAAATAGAATAAAAATATACAATAAGATAAAAATAGAATACGAATGCTATATACAACTGAGTAAAAATACAACGATGCCAGAAAAGATTATTGCACTTAGTGTTATTGCACATGTGTGGATGTGTGTGTTTGTTCAGTTAAAGTCTTTGTTGTGGAGTCTGACAGCAGTGGGGAGGAAAGACCTGCGAAATCTCTCCGTCCCACACCGTGGGTGCCGCAGTCTCCCACTGAAGGAGCTGCTCAGTGCTGTCACAGTCTGCTGCATGGGGTGGGAGACGTTGTCCAACAGGGATGACAGCTTAGCCGCCATTCTCCTGTCACTCACCACCTCCACTGGGTCCAGAGGGCATCCTAGAACAGAGCTGGCCCTTCGGATCACCCTGTTCAGTCTCTTCCTGTCCCCAGCAGAGATGCTGCCGCCCCAGCAGACCACACCATAAAAGATAGCAGAAGCCACCACAGAGTCATAGAAGGTCTTCAGGAGTGGGCCCTCCACCCCAAATGACCTGAGTCTCCGCAGCAGGTACAACCTGCTCTGCCCTTTCCTGTAGAGGGCGTCTGAGTTATGAGTCCAGTCCAGTCTGTTGTTCAGATGAACACCAAGGTACCTGTAGCTGTCCACAGCCTCAATGTCCATACCCTGGATGTTCAGTGGTTGCAGTGGAGAATGCTTGTGCCTGCGGAAGTCTACCACCAGCTCCTTGGTTTTACTGGCGTTGATCTGGAGGTAGTTCAGCTGGCACCAGTCCACAAAGTCTTGAGTCAGTCCTCTGTACTCCTTGTCGTCCCCATCAGTGATGAGGCCGACTATTGCAGAGTCATCAGAGAACTTCTGCAGGAAGCACTGGGTGGAATTGTGGGAGAAGTCTGCAGTGTAGATGGTGAAGAGGAACGGAGCCAGAACCGTTCCCTGTGGGGCCCCCGTACTGCAGACGACCCTGTCCGACACACAGCCCTGAGTCCTCACATACTGTGGTCAGTCGGTGAGGTAGTCCAAAATCCAGGTAGTGAGGTGATGGTCCACTCCAGAGTTCTCCAGCTTGTCCTTCAGAACCGAGGGAAGAATAGTGTTGAAGGCACTGGAGAAATCAAAGAACATGATTCTCACAGTGCTTCCAGCGGTCTCCAGGTGAGCGAGGGAACGATGTAGGAGGTGAATGACGGCATCATCCGCGCCAATGCCAGGCTGGTAGGCAAACTGAAGTGGGTCCAGTGATGAGCTTGTTAGGCGCCGAAGCTGAGCCAGGACCAACCGCTCCAGGGTCTTCATCAGGTGGGATGTCAGAGCCACCGGCCTGTAGCTGTTGAGGTCCTTGGGGCGTGAAGTCTTTGGCACTGGTACAACACAGGAGGTTTTCCAGAGCTGTGGGACTCTTCCCAACCTCAGGCTCAGGTTGAAGAGGTGCTCCATCACCCCACACAGTTGGTCCGCGCAGGACCTGACGACCCTCGAGCTGATGCCATCTGGGCCCGCTGCCTTCTTGCCATTAATCCTCCTCAGTTCCCTCCTAACCTGGGTGGTTGAGAGAGACAGGCTGGAGCCTTGTGTTGAGTGTGTATTGGATGCTGTTGTTGGGGGTGGGGGGGAGTGAGCAGGGTGAATAGAGGAGGTGTGAAGTGTCTGAGGTGTCAGAGGTGGAACAGCAGCAGTGGGGGTGGGTGAGTCTGCAGCCGATGTTGTAGACTGTCTCATGGTTGAATCAAATCTGTTGAAGAAATGATTCAGTTCATTTGCCCATCTCACATCCCTCCCAGGCAGAGAGTTCTGCTGTTTGTGGCCTGAGATGGTTCTGAGGCCTCTCCAGACTTCACCAACGTTGTTTTGCTGAAGCTGGTTCTCCATCTTCTGCCTGTAGCTGTCCTTCCCATTCCTTATCAGTCCCCTCAACTCTCTCTGCACCCTTTTCAACTCCTCTTTGTCTTTGGATTTGAAGGCCCTCCTCTTCTGCTTGAGGACAGCTTTAATTTCTGGGGTAATCCAATACACAACTAACGCAGAGGACACGACAACGGGCAGGGAAAAACACAGGGCTTAAATACATACTGGTGTAATCAGGGAATGGGAGACAGGAGGGAAACACTGCTGGGATAATGACGAGACACGGGGAGGCAGAACTGAAACCATAACCATGGGACAAGGACTACCAAAGTAAAACAGGAAACTAAGACGCAGACTAGACACTAAGACGTGGAAACACAGGAACCTGAACCGCAGAGATGATACAAAACAGAAACCACAACCCAAGGACTAAAGACGTAACATTAGCAGAAAACCATAATTATAGCTAGAATCACCAATAAACACAAAGCACTGAGTCCGTGACCCAGTACCGTGACAAACACTCAGGATCGTGTGAGGAAGGAGCTGTACTGCCGTATTTTTAGAGGTTTTTTTCGCCATGAAACAGTTAATCAATAATGTGATAACGATGGAGAACAAAAAAAAGACGATTTTTGGTCTCTGACACTCTGATAACTACGGATTAGTAAAAGGTTCTTGTTAAAAAAAAATCAATTCCATTATTATCTTTCTCCACAACTACGTCGTTAATGGGTTCCTCTGAAAGCATTAACAGCATAGCTTAGATGCTAACTAGGGTGGGAAACTGACCTATTTATGAAACACGAGAGGAAAAGGAAAGCAAAGCTGTAACAAAGGACATCCTCCCTCTTAAATCATCGGGGCTGTACTTCCAGGAATGAGTCTAAGCCCAGGAGGGGTGCATCCGAGTGACGGCACACCCTCGACGGGCAGAGACAGCACAGCCAGACGCAACAGCAATTATGATGATGGATGAAGTCCACGCACAGCCAGACACATATTTATTGCAATAAAACACAAGCAGGTGACAACTTGTTTCAGTGAAGAAGTCAAGACAGACAACAGATTCAGGCAGATTCAGAAAAAATAATAAAACGTCGAATTTAAACTGGCCTGTATCAAAACTGCTTAAAAACGTAAAAACAAACTCAAATTCACATCTTTAGTATATACACACACACACACACACACACACACATATTTTTTAAGAAAGAAAAAACGTATTAAATGAATAATTTAATGTCTTAGAAGTATAATTAAATGGCTGGAGGATGCAGAACAATTGAAAATAAAGCACCCTGCTCATACAAAACGGTACAAAGAATGAACTGAAAGGAGCTGCTGTACACCACCTATACCTGTACTGCCTCTGCAGCCAATTTAAATGAATGGGGAAAGCAACCATAGCTGTAGTTTTACTGCAGTTACTAAGAACTACATGTGTAGAATCACCAGTCAGGTCCGATAAAGAAAAAAAAAACAAACAAACAAAAAGAAAAAAAAAAACATGTTGAAAAGTTGAATTTGCTCCAAAATAAGGACTAATTTGTTTTTTCCTTCGTAAACGGAATTTCTATTAAACATTAGAAAATTCATAGATGAATGTATACGATCAGTTTCTTTGGACCATCCCACCAAACGCCATCAGAGATCCACATACAGCCAAGAAAAATAACTAAAACTTACCAACAACCAACAGCACGATTGCATTACATGTTACACATCCTGCATCTATGATTTGTTGGCTCATTGTGGAAAACAAACAAACAAACAAAAACAAACACTGTCACAGAAAACAAATGTTTCTCTTTTTCAGACAGTCCCTGCTTCGCTCTCATCTCCTGCAACAGTCTGTAGCTGTCTTGGTGCCGAGTTATCAATCAGTGTTTCTCTCTGCAGAGCGACTGAATGGATCTTTTGTCTGTTGCACACATTCGCCGTCACAAAGCAAAATAGAGCCAGACAAAAAGACGGGAAGAGCTAAAAGCGAGGAATGCTGCAACTAAACAACCTTGATGGGTTCTTGGAACTTTGAGGCCGTTTTACCGCTGCGCTGAACTCGACGAGTAACAAAAGGTTTATCTGCTACTCAGGAAGAAAGAATATGTAAAACATCCACACAGATAACTAAAAGGAGAAAAATAGAAAACAAGCAGGAAGTGACCCAGTCACAGTACACTGAGTCACATATTCAGCATGGAAACATTCCACCAAGTCCAACCAGCTGCCGGGAACAAAAACACAAAGAAGGATGTGTACCAAAACTCAAACAGTCATGAAATCCTACCACACTAACTCAAAACTAGAGCATTATACATGTATGAGAGAAGGATAACAAGGGGCTCTACTGTTCTAACAAATAATCACATCCATCTTATCTGCGGCTCGACTGGTGCTGGAATAAAGGCCGGGGGGGACTGCACGGGCTCAGTTTTACACCTGTGTTGTCAGTTTAAGCTTGCACTGATGTTAACATGCACAACCTTTGATTTAATTCCATTGTTTAAGAAACAATGTTTTGCTTGTGATGCCAATTCTCCAATAAGGGGACCACAAAGTATTCAAGAGACCATAAAAGTTATGAGGATACACAGACTGTGGATGATGTTTCAGTCTCATCCATAATAACTCAAGAGAGCTAATCATACATACAACCCCAGTTCAAAAAAAAACAGGACACAGAAAATAGAGCATAAAAACAGAATGCTGTCATTTGTAAACCTTTGATAAAGACGGGATGCTGCACATTTTTCTGAGTCGTGTCGCTGCCACGATACGTCTCACCGTGTCTACTTTCTACTGTAAAAAAAAAAAGTTTGAGATTTCTGAATAATTGCATTGTTTCAATTCATATTCCACGTTTTTGATTTGATTCACCATCTATTGATCTATTTAGCAGAGTTCACTGCACTACATGCAACTGAGGGGTGGGGGGTGGGGGGGATGCTACCTGTTGACACAGCAAAAATCGGTCGTCCTATTGATCCTGTATGTTTAGCGCCACTGCCACAAACATATGAAGGTGTTGCTGTCCCACAGGACTCCTCTTTACTGCTTTATCACAGAATCCCCAGCATGACGGCCTTTATAGCCAAATTTATTATTGCTTCAGCTCTATTCTATTTCTACTAAGCATCACTGCATTTTATTGAGCTTTTTGCTCTTTTAATTTTTTTTTTTTTTTTTTTTTTATGTGGTTCCTTTTGAGATATTTACTCTATTTTATGGCACTATTCTGCTGTATTGAGCATAGTATTGTTTATTACTTCTGCTGCTGTAATAGAGGAATCCATCAATCTGTAAATCAAATAAAATGCAGTCATCCCTCTGCTACTCCAGTCACATTCAAATGCCTTTATCATTGTAGCGCCTTTAATTTACAATACAAAGCGCCTTGAGGAAATGGTTGTTATGATTTGCTGCTATATAAATAAAACTGAACTGAATTGAAATTGAGCTGATAGAGGTGACAGTAACTGCTCATGATAACCGAGATATGCACATCTCTGAACAGATGAAGAAAAGTGATACCTGCACTAAGAATTACAGCACATCAGTGCACTTCTGGCTGCTAATCGCTCCTAACTTTCAATTAAAAATGCAATTTATTGCCCATAAAACAACACATTAAATTTCAATACATGAAACAGAAACACCGGTTTTCTCACAGAGTTAAAGAGGTTTCCCTCCCCGCTGCCTAACCACTCGAGGATCATTATATTTGATTACTGTGCCACGTGACAAATATCTTCTTGTTTTAATGACCAACCTATTCAGTTTTATCTAACCTGACAAAAACCATCACCATACTGAATTCAAACGTGTCCAGATGAGGATATTTTATCCTTTTTTGCAGATAAGATAGCAGACAAAGATCTTCACCGTGTGTCACATGACACAGGAAACTCTCTTTTATTTTAAGTAACTGCTTTTCTCACAAACACACCCTCAGAAAATGATTAAGTGCAGGTGGGATTTTTGCTGGTTGTTATATTGAACAGGTTGAGCCACAGATTACTTCAAAGACTTGTCATTACAGGTATTTAAGTTCCCACAAAGCCTGACAGCGTGAGCATGAGTCTGCATGAACAACACGTGACACCGTGACGTGTCAAACACAGATGTAACCAGCTGTGAACATGACACCAGGTTTCATCAGTATGACTTGCAAAGCATGTTTGAAAATGCAGCGCTGCAGTTCTGCTTCCGGCCATCTCACCTCCGTTCCTCTCGACCTCCTCCTCACACTGTGCTGACTTTGTCCTTCTTGCTCCTCTCCTCCTCTGGTCCACATCCAAACACCTCTCACTCTGTTCCCCATCTTCTTCTGACACGTTATTGCTTTCTCTCATTTATCCCCCTCCCCACTTACTTGCACCAAATCCCTGCTCGGCTACCCTTTCTGCTTCGCCTCCATATTGCACTGCAGTGTAACGCATCTTTCCTTTACTTCTGCCTCTCTCATAATCTCCCTTCCCTTCAATCTCTCTCTTCCCTTCCGTATCCAACTGACACTGACTGTATATGGTTTCACTGAGATCACCTATTACAATCCAGCAGTGCTTTTATTTTGCGTGGCCAACAATCGATTCACTGCCAGTAAGAAAAATGTATAAGATAAACTTGTAAGTAGAACCAGAAGAATTAACTTTAATGAATGTTTTTAAAACTTTAACTGTGGTTTTACTTCACTTCGCTCTGAGCCTCCATCTGGATCACATATCTGTCTGGTCCTGACTCAAAAAGCTGAATAAGGTATTCTGATAACAAGCCAGTCAGCTTTATTTGTCAAGGTGGCTTTGAGTTTTGTTTATTTACATTTTCTATATGTTTCTTGGTTTGCTTGGTGTTTCTATTCTCAGGTTTTACCCTCACCTCCTCTTGCAGTCTTCTTTCTGTTGTACTTCTTTGATTTTTCATTCCTGGAGTTTGCGTTTACCCCCAGCTTCCCTGTGTCTCCTGTTGAGTCTCCATCTCTGTGTTCAGTCATTTTTATTGGTTACTTCCAGTTTTATTTTGGTAGTTTTGGTCGCCTGTGTCTTGTATTGAGTTTATCTTCCCTTGTCTCGTTATCCCTGATTAGTTCCCGCTGTATTTCCCACGGCCTCGTGTATATATTGTCCCAGTCTCCCCTTACTCATTGTAGTGTCGTCTCTCAGAGCTGCGTGCTTCCCTGCTCAATAGTTCCTGTAGTCCTTGTTGTGCATCTCCTGGTTTGTGATCACCTTGCCAATTGCTTTTGGACTCATTTAGAACAGCCGGCAAAAAAGGTTCCCTTTCCATTCCCCCCCTGTGTTCTGCAACCTGCCACACAACTGTTGTTCTTTATTAACTAAGACAAATGTTGTTGCAGCAGGAGAAGCAGGAGCTTCCTCAATGCTAACATAGCGCAGAGGTCAGAGATCATCCCTGAAACACCAACAACTTTTCCTTTCTTTCTTGCAATATTTTGAGTTTAACAGTTGTGACGTAACAGTTTAGATTTACTCAATTTGATTTTACAAAGTTAGGAAAGTAAAGTTTAAAATCAATCCTTAAACATAAGTAATCCACATCAGCAGATATCCAGAGCCAACCTATTGATATTATATAAGAGTGGGAAAAAGTTAGATTAACGCATTGCTTCTCTCAAGCGCTTTAAAAAAAATCAAATGTAGTTAAAAGGAAAATGCTGAGATTTTTGTCACATAAGCTAAGACAGTCTTGCCGCCTTCACACTGAATGATTTTGCTTACATGTCACCCTCCCATTCTTCTCAGCAGCACAGTGAAAATGTCCATAGTACTCTGATGGTGTCCCAGCAGCTCTTTCACAGTCAGACAAATCAGCATGCAGGGCGGGCAACATTCATCTGCTTCAGCAATAAACACACGCACACAAACTCACAACTCTCCCAAACAGCCGTCTGGGTGCCTTTAAATCAGCGAAGCATTGCAGGCCGAGAGACATGAAAGGAACAAAACTGCCATAATAAGCTGGAGGGCAAAAGCTGTGTGGGTGCACGATCGCATGTGCTTGTGTTGATGCGTTCGACTCAAAAATTTCAAAAGGGAAAGATGCATATCCGACGTGCACAGCCATTTTCCTTTCTGACACCGACTGTGGCCGTGTCCTTACACTTTGTGCTGGTTCTGCTTTGCTTTCCTTCCACGGCCGGCTGTGTGATTCTGTTTCATAGCTTTACTTAAATAAGTCATTTCACACAGTCAGTGGTTTATGAAGACTAAAAAGGACTTATCAGCGTAAAAACACTATCAGTAAAATGTGCTTCAAAGTAAGACGTGCGTATTTTATTATTAGTTGCATAATTAGATCAGAGATTTTTTTAATGATGCTGCTGATTCCAATCTTGCATGATTCCTTTTTCCCCTGAAGACTATCAGCGACACACAGACCTGTTCAACTTTTTCCTGTACTTTAAACAATACCCACTAATCTGAGCCAAGTTGGAGCTAATAGTTTAATTAACTGAAATTAAAGCAATGTGAAAAAAATAAAGGTTTGTAGAGTTGTACATTGCTCCCAAGTGCCAAAATAACCAAGCTGAAGCATAAACGCCAAAAACTGCAGTTCTTCGAACGGCCACTTGAGGCTGGCTCTGAAAACCATCCCACCAGACTCCTGTGTTAAAATGTCTGATTTTACAGCTTTAAAAAGTACGTTTACAGCCTGGTACTAAAAACAGCTTAGTTCTCTAGAGTTAATTTCCCCCTTCGTATTTACTGAACACAGGATTGTTTTTTTATAACTCATTCCTAATAGATTGATCTGAAAATTAGTAAACTTGATGTTTGCAACTTGCTAACATAGCTTGTTAGCATTGGCTGACAGCTTAGCCGTCCACCCTCTGGTCAAGTTATGGTCACTTCTGGCTCCAAAAGCCCAGTTCACTACCAATATGCAACTGTGTGGAGTCATAAATCTGCCTCAGATATTACTAAATTATAGTACTTTAGTCAATGCACTTTGTTAATTTGAGTATTGCCCTTTTCCTGGGAAGCCAAAGGCTTTAAACAAAAAAGACCCTGATCAGCAGAACACTTGCAAAAGCCCTAACAGAGATGTTGCATCAAAATCACAAGGAGGTTCATTTCCAGGCCAAACCACCACAGGCCTGCAGAGGCTACACGCGGCCTCGGCTGATCAGCCGTGAAGAATCAAGTTCTTAACACGTTTCCTTGACTTTAAATGCTGAGTTGTTGGGGGATAAATACCTCAGTTACAAGCTTACTGTCACAGATTCACTCTAAAACAATGGATTCTGATTTTAAGCAACAATTTTTACGAGAAATATACCTCACAACTCTAGATATACATTTCAAGCTGCAAACAGACAAAATTTAGAGAGGCCAATTATTATATGTTATGGTTGCAGATCTTAATAAGCAAGAACAGCACAGTCTACTCTGAGCACGGAGTTACACAAACATGAGCTAAAGAAGCTCAGTAAGAGATGACTGGGAGATGCTGGCATGGCTTGAAAAGGTTTCCAAATTATGTTTTTGAAAACTAACTTTGTTCTTTACAAACTGGAGAGTCTCCAAAACAAGCATTTGTGTGGCTGAGTGCAGCTGCAGATAACAGAGTGCTGAAATCCTCTATTCAGGAAAACTCGATTACACGCTGGGAAACGGGCGTCACGTCTGTGCATGTTTTTTTTACATACTTAGCATAGCTCAAATCACAGCACACACTAACACATAGGAAAGCCACACATGTGCACACACACACACACACACACACACACACACACACACACACACACACAGAAACTATTCACATCCGGCCTCAGCAGGCCTTCAGTTACATAACAAGAGACACACACACACACACACACACACACACACACACACACACTTGAAGATGAGGACAGGCAGCTGAACAGCGAGAGGAGGCACATCGCCCTGACTCAGTGAATCCGCCAGTTTCGAGAAATGACCAGTACGCTGAGGCTTTAGTCCTGTAATGCCATGACGATTAGCTCAGCGGTCACAGGTCCTCCTTCACACTGACTGGTGACGCAGACAGAGTCGGCACAGATTCATGCTTTGCTAACACGCTGCTGCTTTAAGTGGCTTTCACTGTGAACAGTGTGAGCTGCTCTGACAGTCAACAACAACTTTACATAAGACAAAACAACCAATTTGAATCCCAAAATTCAGAGTTCTGGAAACACGTGACTTTAGAATAAAAAGCATATCCACCACAACATATTTATCAGCAATCAGAGCTTACACAATCACCTGTTGATGGGCTGGAAATGGCCAGTTGGAACATTTTAACATATTGTGCAACTTAAAGAACAGCAGATAAACACACTGCTATTGTAAAACTTATGTTGATTCTATAGCTGCACCCCAGTATGAGTGTAATGACACGGTTTGGGCCCTTGGGTTGACTTAGGTTAATACTCTGACGCTATAAGCATCAGCCTAAGCCTGCTGATCTTCACGGCTCTTCCTTGATCTCTTTCTGTCTTTAATCAGTGAGTTCAGTAAATTTCGCTGCAGCAGGATGTAAGGGCAGTTCGGGCAATGTTTTAAAAACAGTGGCAGTCGTAATACTCTTCAGTGCTTTCATCATGAGAAAATTGTTACATTTTATTTCAGGTTCTGCATATTTGTGTATCTACTTCTATAATCTCTAATGGAGTACCTAACCTGAATCAATGTACGCAACCAGCAGGAAAAAAATGTATTTTAAAATTTCTTACGAGTATCTAATTTTATTATTAGTACTACTAATAAAAATGTGAGCACAGCTCCTGCAACAAGCTCTACCACAGCCTTCTAAGTCTAACTGTTACTACTACAGCTATAATCCTAAAAGGAAAATCATCTGTGCCCCACAGGAAGAGCGTAGTAATCCCACAACAGTACAGGCTACAAAATAAACAAAAGTTTCTTTTAAATACAATACTGATAAAAACAAAGAAAATAGAGAGTATAAGTGAGACAGAGAACTGCAGAGGTCAGTAGGGCTGCATAAAGCTGACAGCTAGCTGTAAACAAATGGATTCAGGTTCTGGAGATTAGAAAGCAAGGCAGAAAAAATAAATTACATAAGACACGCTGAGCTTTCTCCCTTCCGCTGCTTCCCTCCTGAGATTATCAGGTTATCTAAAAGAGCACCAGGACAAGCAGACCACCTGGTGTATTAACATCTTGCATGACTTATTATTGCATAAACAATGCAGACAAAACATCTGGAGTCCAAAACAAGTATTCAGTTAATCACTGAATCAAATAACAACTGACCTGTTAAACAAAACACCACAAAATAGAAAAGATGTCACCAAGACATCACACAGTGATCCCTGAGAGAATGATCAGTGTCGTCACTTTATGGCATTTTCTTTCATTATGTAATATTTTAGTTGGTAAAACTTATACATTAATGTGACCGTGACACAACAATGCCTTTCAAACGAGTTATCTGCATCCCCACCATGTCGCATAATGTAATGTAATGTACCTCAACAGATCAACAACAATCCACAAAAAAAGCAGCAATAGGAAGAAGCCTTAAAAAATAAAATCCTCAGAGAGCATGCTACAGTAGAGCAACTCTATAAAACTGAATCCACTATGGTTACTTGAGTGTTTTGAAAAACAT
This sequence comes from Diplotaxodon limnothrissa, assembly GCF_057381915.1. Lineage (NCBI taxonomy): Eukaryota > Metazoa > Chordata > Actinopteri > Cichliformes > Cichlidae > Diplotaxodon > Diplotaxodon limnothrissa. The sequence continues at coordinate 37,075,640 of NC_140607.1, forward strand.
ATTTACAGTTTACTTCATTTTTTGCCTCTTTTTTCCCATCGATGCTCTGACAACCAGATTGGCTTGTCTTTTTGAGTCAGCGTCCAGCGGACATCTGATCCAAATCTCAGATCAGTGCATCGATAACATTTTAGATCTCCCATTTCCTTGTGTTCTACATTACCTCTGATGCATAGTAGGGATGGGCAGATCAATACTAAGGATATGTAGCCTTGTTCTGAGTATCAGTAACCAACCTCAGTAGGGTCTATGGCAAAAATGGATCCATCCATCACATATCAGATCAAACGTAGATAAAAATCAAGTTTTAGTTCCGTGTAATTTATGTTTACTGCAGTTCTGAGCATTTGCAAGGTTTTCACCTATTTAGCTTCAAGAATTTACTGTCTTGAACCTTTTAATAATGGATCTGAACAATACAAAACAAAAACACAGATTTTTTTTTTTTTTAACTTACATGGTACGGTACATTTCCTTTTCAAAAATACAAACTTCATATTTCTATCAGTTGAACTGATCCTGTTTTCTTTATATTTTTATTTATTGTATTTTTGTCTCTTGATCCATCCCATACACACATCCTGCCTTTTAATAGTGTTTGCTGCACACGTTTATAGTTCTTCGATTCAGCCAAGCTTTTATTTTGTAAATCTTTGGCGGAAGTCATCCCTTTACAATTTTACTAAGCTGACGCTGCTCGCGTATCCCTGTTGTTTCTACTAATAAGGGATCAATATGGTGATGGCACGGTGCAGGCCGCTGGTGTCACCAGTGCAGATGATCCCGAGCAGTCGCAGTTTATTACCGAACATCGCGCCCTTCACTCCGGAGCCCAAGGCCCCCCTGAAGCCGCGGATAGATGATCGAACATGGATGATGTGTTAGACCGTTACCACGCTGCCTTTGTGCTGCTGCGATTAAAACAAATCTTTGTTTATCACGTCAGAAGGCAAACGGGCACATCCATCCACTGAAACTGTCATTTAATCGTAAAAACAAGGCGTCTTCTAACACGACACAGCGGTTTGAGGGTGACCATCGTCTGAAAGCCGAGCCTCCGTCCCTCCCGATCTGATCGAGCTAGGCATCATTTTTCTGCCTCCGACGCGATGCTGCTGAGCGGAGCCCTTTTCCCTCCGCACCTCTAACCAAATCGCTCACAAAAGAAAACAACAAAAATCACAATTTAATGCACTAACCTCGTCTCCGGGGTCGGCGGTGGTGTTGTTCTCGGTGAAACGCATGTGCAGCTGTGGAGGAGCGAGGCTTGTTTTCTCACCGACAGACTGCGGAGCGGACAGCGTCAGCGGCGCTGCATCGCAGGATGGGCTGGGCTGGAGCGGCACGTCAGCCTGAAGTCACAGCCTGGTCCCAGACTGGATTATCTAACCCTGGGTGGGACAGCTGCCGCTCATTAATAGCCCCGTGACCTCAACCAGCGAAGCTATACTGACTTAATGAATGCACAGTTCACAATCGCATGAATATTGTACGAAGAAAACACAATGTATACTTTATTTGCCCCAAAGTTGGGAAAGTCCTTTATGACAACGGCTAAAATCCAAGTTAAACACAACATACAACAAACTTCTCCAGTGGTATATAATTCAGTAAGATACACTGTAACCATTTTGGCAATATTACAAAAACAAAAGAGTTAAATTAAAATGCAAAAATAAACAATGTATACATTTTTAAAATGACTAATAAAATGATATAATTTACAAAAACTATAAATGAAAGAAAAATGGAACAGTAATATAAATAGCACAGTATAACAGATTATAAAGTGGGATTAAAATGACCTGGTGCACACACAGTGTTTAATAAAAAAGTAAAAAGAGAATAATAAATTATTGACAGTGGACAATAAATTACGCTTTACCCAACGGATCTGTTGCAGGGGGCCCCCACAATTTTTTTATAGGCTTAACCATATGGGGGCAACTAAAAATATTGGGGTGGCACAGCAGAAACAGAATTTTTACAGTTGTATTATGATTTTGTGAAATATAGGTTACCTGAAAAATACGAGGGAAAGGAGTGAAAGAAAAGAATTATATGCATAGTTAATTTCCTGCTATTAAAGTTTATTTCACTGAAAAAAGTTATATATGAAAACTAGGGGTGCAACGATACACAAAATTCACAGTTCGGTTCAATACTTTGGTGTCACAGTTCGATATTCTTTCGATACAAAAAAATTGTTCATGCTTTTTTAATTTGTCATTTATTAAAATTATAAATATATATTTTGTACAGTTTTTAAATTTAATGTTGCTGAAACAACAAAATACTAAATCTGATGGAGAAATCACTCATCTTTGGAAAAGAGAGTTTATTACAGAGAAATGTCTCTTTCCAAAATAAAAGCTATACTATACGCTTCTTCTGGGCTATATTCTCAGCAGCATATTAAACATATCAGGTCCCCATAAGGAGAATCCTGTGCTAACGGCTGTCTAAATGACTCGGGTAAAGTTTGTAGCATGCTGCTTGTTGTTTTTGTCTGCTTCCACTTGTCTTTGCACTAGGATGATGTCGGAGTAAATGTGCAGTCATATTCGTTGTGTTCCCACTAGTGCTGTCAGCGTTAATCTCGTTAAAATGACATTAACGCCAAAACGTGGCAAATCTCCATTAACGAGCTACCGCGGATCACCCGTGTGTGGGACTGGACTGCGTGAACACGTTAACAAGCTAACTGCGCTAACGCACTAGTTCCCACAAATTGAGCATTGCGTGGCACATCCGACATACTGTTTTACTTTTGTCCATGACGCGCTTACCTTCAGGGTCATGCTTCATATGAAAATAGTTCCAAACGCCAGATCTGAATGAGGGTGGGGGAGGTTCAATTTGCCATCTTGCAGCGAGCTTAGCTTCTGTCTTGCTAGCTTGCGCTGCGCTCAGTGGATCTGCGCTCGACAGTGCAGCCTAGGCGGAGTAGTCGAACGCAGATCCACTGAGCTCTCAACACAGACAGCATCATCAGAAGACAAGTTGATAAAATAAACAAAAAATGTTGTATTGTTCGATACATATGCGTACCGAACCCAAAGCACTGTATCTAACGGTTCAATATCTACATGAGTATCGTTGCACTCCTAATGAAAACCAAATAAGATTTTGAAATCCATAATAATCTGTTTTTAATCGATTATTTGATTGACTAGAAGTCCCAACCACCGCTTTAATGATTCTCAGCAGAGCTGAGCACAAGCAGCTTAAGATTCCCTCTCCAAGAATGGAGTTCACTTTAAGAGTAAACTTGATCAGGAAAGACAGACACGTGTTGGATCATGTAAGACTGTGAACTGTTGTCTGTCTATGTGTTGGCCCTGAGATGCAACAGTGATCTGTCAGGATCAAATACCTGTGAATAATATAGAAAACAAATTCTACCATCACTTTGATCAGTAGTTATTTCACTGGAAATACGACTTTGAAATTTCAAACCCCACACAGAGACCTTCACGGGTTTCAATGCTACGTGTTTACTGGTGCAAAACAAAACCATCTTTTGGCATCACATTTATTCAAAACAGTTTTGCTTCATCATTTTCATATCTAAAAGCATCCACAAAATCATCAAGGTTCATGGCTCTAGCCCTTCTTGCCTCAGTGCTTAATGCCCCCAAACTGCTGAGTCGGTTGTCACTCATCGTGTTCCTTAAAGAAGATGTGAGCACTGAAAAGCTGTGCTCACATGACGCAGGTCACGGTAATGGAAGTGCTATTTTGCACGGTTTGAATAGTTCACGAAACAGCTCCTTATACGGCTCATGATAAGCTCTAATAAACTTGTGTTTATGTTTTACAGTCGCTCTTTTTTTTTTCAAGAATTCATGTTAGTTGGGGAATCTGTATTTCCGGTTGTTGATGTTGCTGTGTGTGTACTGTGCAGAAAATGGAAAAAATTTAGATTTAAAGCTTGTATACCTTTCATAATAACAGTTTCCTGATGATAATCTTCTCTTCTCTCAGACCGAAGCATGTCAGTGATTGGAGGAATGTACCAGTTTGAAATGATTCCTTGTCTGTGCTGATCTGTCTTTGAACTACTGGAGTGGAAATATAGTAGGCTCTAAGCCAGAGCTTGGTGTGACGTGACGGCCTGGAGATGCATCACCAGTGTTACCACCAGTGTTTCAACAAGAGCGTCAATAACAGCTGTGACTAAACTGAGCTGTGGGGATGGCAAAATATCAGACAGATGTTTGACCTCACCAAACACAAAACAAAGTTATAAGAAGACAACATTTAGATGTATTTAGGCTAACAGACCTCTTGTCTCTACAGTTCTGTCACCATTCCCTTCCTCAGATAACTCTTTCAGCAGACGTACAATGGCAGGTAGTCTGTCCCTCACTGTTGTGTAAGCATTGTACCTTCATACCCACTGTGTTTCTATCAGCCTTTGTAACTCTCTAGGTGGACCTTAAATATTTTCCCTTTGTACCTCTGGCCACTTTTGGTACCAGAAACAAAAACATAAAGCTATTGGAAAAAAGAAAAAAAAAAACAGTCTGCTTCAGGAATGCATTTCACACTGTGAACTAATACTAAACTTAAACAATGTGCATTAAAGCAAACATAAAAAGCTAATGGGGCATAAAATTTAACGCGTGCCTGCACACCTGTGTTCTTTCCACTCATTACTGAGGCCCCAACATTTACAAGGTTAGTGTTAAACCACAAGGTGGTTTCTGTAGTCAGGCCCATACTTCTGCAGTATTTATAGCAGCATCCAGATGCTCTGCAGCTTTAGAGTTGAGGAAGCACCCACACACTGACCCTTTATAATAATATGTTATTACAAAAGACATCTGGTCCTTCTTACTGAGGTCTTTGGTTACATCCACCATTATAATAAAAGCCTCACTTTGTGTAACTTCACTAATTATTGAGGAAAGGCCCATTTCAGCCAGGCAATCCATTATTTCATTTTGTGTAGCATGTCCAAGGTATGTGACATTTCTCTGACTTGTCATTTTTTTCCTTACAGCAGGATCGTGCTTTGCTCGTAGTTCCATAATTGACAGGAGATTTCCTTTATTTTCACCATCTCTGTCATTGTGTGCTCTCTGTGCTATGTTTTGACAAGCTGATTTGTTGTGTTGCAAAGTTATTGCATATGATATGATTTTCTGTCATATCATTCTGCCCCGCCCCAGGCAACCGCCCGTGTCGCCCGTATCAAAAACCGCTACTCGGTGATGGCAAGCTACATTGTAGCCACAGCCACCCTGCCCTCTGACCACCACCAGTAGGCAACGGGCGAAGTGTCTTGACAGTCTTGGTCATTATGGACACAACGACCGAGACTGTCGGAGCTGGGGCTCGAACCAGCAACCTTCCGATTATAAGACGAACTGCCAACTCTTGAGCCTCAATCTCCCCCTCATTCAAAATCTGGAAAATAATGATTTTATGTTTGTTTTATTTTTGTAACTGTGTTATTTTAGTCAGATTACTTTGAATCTTTACATCCTGTAACTTGATGGAACAAAACAACTGATATGTGAATACAGTAACTAAAAAAATCAGTTGAATTAAAATGAAATTAGTGCCTGGGCCTGCAAATTATATCTTACAGCAGGTTTAAAATTATTTATACCATAAACTAAAATATTACATGTTTGGCTACAAACAAATAATATGAAATAATTGACCTGTAAATAAAAAACTTGAGTTTTTTTCTCAAACAAAAGACAATTTTGTTGTGTAACATAACCAACGGGACTCTCATAACTTTGTTTATTCTAATCTTCTTTTTTCTCATGCATGGAAGAGGTTTAGTTTAAAAAGTGCAAAAAAAGGGACCCCCCTCCCCCCAACAGCTGAACAAAGATATAAACTATAAACAAATGGCAAAGTTGTGCAGGTTGCAATGATTGCCTGAAACTGTCTGATTAATTGTACTTGTTGAAAAGCAAGCTTATGGTTTCTTCATTCTCATGCGGCTTGCCCAACCTGCAACCATTATCTCAGTTCACAAAGATGAGGGTCAACAACCAAACATCTTAGGTTGAAATAAGAATATGTCTGATAAAGGTGAGAAGCCATAACAACATGATGAGCCTCACAAAAGACTGTAGGTGATGCAATCTCCCACACAAATGGGGCTGCCAGGCCAGGTGTGGAGAAGAGGAGACAAACAAACCTCTTATGGATTTTGCAGAAGATTATTTCATTTAGACTATACATTATACTATACTATACTACTATACAGCATAATTTGAAGGACAATCGTTTACTTTCAGAATGGCTGAGGTTCAGGGCCTAGAGTAGGTCATCTACTAACTGCAAGGGTGGTAGTTAAATCCCTTGCTGATCCACTCTGCATGCCAAAGTACCCTTGGGTAAGATACTGATCCTCGAGTTGCTCGATGCATTTAAATGTGAATGTTAGACAGAAAGCGTTTAAACGTAGAACTAAAAAAAACTCATATGAACGGGTGAATGAGACATGCTGTATAAAGTGCTCTGAGTACCAGTGTTGAAAATCACTATACAAGAACCAGGCCACTTTCCTTCCCAATGAGATTTAAACTCCAGTTCAGTTTGAGTGAGAATTGCATATGCTGAGCTCCACCTACTGGTTTCCTGATGTTATTGCAATGGCCAAGACAAAGTTACCCACAGGAACTAAAGCTGACATGACGTTAATGTGAATAGGCCCGAATCCAATCCAGCCCTGATTTGTACAGCCTTGAGCTCTATGGATAAAGATTATGTCAGTTAGTTATCCAGCTATCTTTCAGTTCCATTCAAGCCCTTAAAAAACGCTCCCACTTGTCTTTATTTCATTTATGTTATTCTTTAACATCAACGAAAATATAAACTGTTCAAATATGTACAAAATCATGTATTGTTGTAACTGAATTTTAAGGCGGGAGAAGTTTCACATATCAATACGTGTCAATACATCACTCGCACTTCTAACTTTAGCTCTATAATCAGAACAATGGTTTGGCTTTTTATCCACTTACATACAGTGGCTGTTGTAGACTCTGTTAGGATCTCGGAAAAACCCACAGAGGGATGCGGTGGGTTCATCACTGTGTTCATCATCATTATGTTACAAATAATCTGACACCAACAGAAAGATTGCATGCTCAGTCACATCACACAGGATGCTCTGTTAGCTAAGTCAAAGTCAGAATAAAGAAAAGAAATAATGTCGTGCTACAGGAAGCTCTAATATTCAAGTGTCCCCAACATTTAAGGATAGACTATTTACCATTAGATTTAATTGTTATGTGCCTAACTCACTGATTTGTTGCTTCGATTGCTTTCATTTCTCCTCTTTTCTCTTTTTTCTTCATCTTTCTTTTTTATCTTGGTGTCAGATTGTTAGATTTAAATTTTTTACACAATCATCATACATGCCACTTGCACAGAGTGAGTGGAGTCAAGTGGGGCTCTCTTTAGAAGGCCGGGTCTCTCATACTTTCACTGCAAACTTTGCACACTCTGCCGCTGCTGGAAAGTTAAAGTTTGTCCGTCTTCAGCACCACACACTGGCATCACTAAGCAATTGACTGGTTCAGAAAGAAGTCTCTTCTCTTCTGAACACCTGTGTATCATAGTGAATCTGCATCAGGTGCAAGCAATCTGTCTGTTTCCTGTCAGTTGCTTTGGAACCGAGAACTTTGATTGGCTGTCAAGAGAAGATAAATTGGGTGCCTTGACCCTACCTGATACTGTGCTGCAGAAGGAGGGAAGCAGAGTTGTAGTTGTTTTGTGCTGGGCTAACAGACGCTAGATTGGGGCTTCTCAAGTTTATACCTGATATTATTTCTGCTTGAAGCAATGAGCTTTATATTTTGGTAATCTCAAATAATTCTTTTCCTGAGATTTATGATTTTATTTGATGTGATCACAATAGTTTGTTCAAATATGTTTTTGTTTTAGTGTGTTGCTGCCATGGGTACTTGTTGGGGAGCTTCAAGCAAGTATGAAACGTAAGTCTCATGTGAAGCTAGAATTTGAGTTAAGTATGACAAACATGGTTATTCACTATTAAATTTCATCTCTTTTCAGCTTCCTATCTTGGCTTTGGAAATCTTGATGCCAGTAAGCAGGTCTCGGGTGACCAGCTTCATCAGTTGCCACACTGGTTCCACCCTCTGCGCCAGGACCAGGCCCAGCCTCAGCCTCGGAGCTCTCTGGCTCCTAGCTCTCAGCCCAAGGTCCAACCCCAGTCTCGCAGCTACCTCCCCCAGCCATTGCTGCAAGCTCATGGTTCTCAACCACAAGTCCAGCCCCTGGTGCAGGCTCGCAGCTATCAATCTCAGCCACAGGTTCATAGTTACTGGGCTGAGGCCTATCCCCAGCTGCAGATTCGCAGTCAAGGCCATCCTGAGATCCAGGGTCCCCCCCAGGTCCGTCCCCACACCCAGCCTCGGAGCTTTCAGAATCGTGCCCAAATCCAACCACAGCCTCGCAGGATTGAGGGCCATCCCAAGACCCAGATGCAGCCTCAGCCTCGTACCTTTCAGGGCCAACCCCAGACACAGACTCAGCTGCAGCCTCGCAACTTTCAGGGTCATCCTCAGGGCCGTCCCCAATTCCAGCTTGAGGGTCATCCCCAGAACCAGTTGCAGCCTCACAGCTTTCATGGCTATTCCTACCAGCCACAGCCTCGCATCTATCGTGGCTATCCCCAGGCTCAGCTGAAGTCACAGCTTCAGCCTCGTAGCTTTCAGGGCCATCCCCAGGTACAGACCCAGCCACAGCCTCGTAGCTTTCAGGGCCATCCCCAGGTACAGACCCAGCCACAGCCTCGCAGCTTTCAGGGCTATGCCCACCAGCCACAGCCCCATAGCTTTCAGAGCCAGGCCCAGAACCAGCTGCAGCCCCGCAGCTTTCAAGGCCAGGCTTATCCCCAGGCGCAGCCACAGCCTCGCAGCTTTCAGGGCCATCTCCAGGTACAGACGCAGCCACAGCCTCGCAGCTTTCAGGGCCATCTCCAGGTACAGACGCAGCCACAGGTTCGTACCTTTCACGGCCATCCCCAGGGCCATCCCCAGGTCCGTCCCCAGACCCAGCTTCGTAGCCATGAAGTCCATCCTGAGACCCAGCTGCTGACCCAGCCACAGCCTCGCAGCAATCAGGGCCATCCCCATGCCCAGCTGAAGTCCCAAATGCAGCCCAGCAGCTTTCAGGGCCATGCCCATCCTCGGGCCCAAATCCAGACCCAGCTGCGGCCTCGCAGCTTTCAGGGCCAGGGCCATCCCAAGGCCCAGACCCAGCTGCAGTCTCTCAGCTCTCAGCCTGAAGGCTATCAGGCTGACTCACTGCCACAACCTCGTAGTTCTCCGGCTCAGCCCCAAGACCAGCTGCATGCTAGCAGTTCTCAGTCACGGGGCCACTTAAAGCCTCGCAGTCATCATGCTCAGGCCAAGACACAGCCTCATAGTTATCCAGCATATCCACATGCCCATTCTTACTATCAGACTCAAATCCCAATACAGGCACGCAGCTATCAAATGCGTCCTCGGATGATGCGTTACCAGCACAGACCTCATCTTCAGCCTTGGGTCAGGACAACTGGCACAAACCACCAGATTCTGCAAGGGGCTTAACCGAAGAGGTATACTCCATAAAACTAGTTGGTGTTTACTTTGTCGTTTTTTTGTTTTTTTTCCTCTTTCCCTTTAGAACCTGCATAAGCTCAACATCACTAATTATCTTTCTCATTCCAGGGCCAACATCAGAAGATGGATCATTAACTGCATGGATACAATTAAACTGATCTTTAGGGGAAATGTAAATAAATCTTTCTAGATGAGTCTGTGTGTGGGCTAGCTTATTTATACTTTATAGTAATATCTCACAGTTGTGAGAGCAGGTGGTGCATGTTTCAAATTTTTAGCTCAAACTGAAGCCATTCATGTGCAGCACTACGGCAGGCAAAGAAGATCTGCTCTGAAAGCACAGGTGATGCGTAATGACCTGCTCTTCATTTTGCTGGTGACCCAGTTCAACTGGAACTTTTTTCCTTTTTTTTTTTTTTTAAAAGGGTGGGGGGACCCAGGCAAAGAACCCTACTGTACAGAACTTAAACAAAATAGAGACTTTAACATTGGTTCTGCATATAGAGCCAAAGTTTACATTTTTTTTTTCAGCATGTAACTGAAAACGTATGAAATCTTGAATACTTTTTTGCACCTTTTATTTCCAGATTGCTTTTAACTTAAAAGAGAAAATCCAACTGATTCAGAGCAGTATTCAGTCTGGTTACTAGATAAAGTCAGATTTTTGATGTGCACCAGAGACAAATGAGTCTCAGGTGCACATCTAAATTCACTGGATAACTGCAAGAAGAGAGAAAACAGGCCTTCATGGAAAACTGCTGCATGCAGTGCACTCGCAATGCTTAACTCCCATGTTCCTTTTCAACAACCAGCAAAGCGACCAAATTCATCTCTTTATCAGTTAAGTATCCTCCAGGAGGTATGGATAGAACATAGGTGGTAGAAATAAGATTGTTCATTATAAGCTTTGAAAATGTGCATGTCTCTGATAATTCCCTTGACTGATGAAATGCTGTTTGTCCAAATCGTGGTTTTGGTGGATCTTGTTAAATTGCTTTGAGATGTGGAGACTGCAGGCCTGTGACTAATTCCATTTTGTTTGGCAATCCCTCCAAGTCCTTAGCAGAGGCATTCCATGTTTTTGAACTTCACAGCACATTTAATCTATCAACTGTTTCCTATCCAGCATACAGTGTTCCTACACGTCCATGCTTATGTTCTGCCATTAGGTGGCACCATCTGACATGAAACTTGAGACTGTCATGGACATGTTGGGACTAAAAGACAAATACTGCTGGGACTAGAACATTTTAATAGTTTTTTTTTTTTTTTTTAAACTATAAAACCAGTTTCCCTTAAATGGCAAATGTCAGGATAGATTCTTTAAGGAACTGCTTTCTAGAAAGTTGCTTTTAACTGAAATGACTTTACGCTGTCTCAGAAGTATAACTTGTGCTATAATGATATATTATAATGAGTTAAAATTCTTCTATATCTCCTGTTTAAAATGACAGTCACATTTTAAGGTTTTAAAGTAACAACAAAGTAACACGTAATGACAGCTGCAGCTTAAAAGTTATATAATTTCCGGTCACACTAATGCTCAGACGTGTGTGTGTGTGTGTGTGTGTATATATATATATATGTGTGTGTATGTATGTGTGTATGTATGTATGTATGTATGTAAATTAAAAGGTTAAAAAAATACAGTTGAAAACTGACATTAAGCCACCAAAAAGTCAGCTGTGAATGCAGCTTGAGTCACTGCAGCAAAAGGTTGATCCTGCAAGAAAGGCCAGAGGGCTGAAGAGGCGAGCCTAGTGATTGTTTTGTCCTGCCTCCCTTCAGCTGTGGCAGATGGCCCCGCCCCTCCCTGAGCCTGGTTCTGCTGAAGGTTTCTTCCTGTTAAAAGGGAGTTTTTCCTTCCCACTGTCACCAAGTGCTTGCTCATAGGTGGTTGTCTGAACATTGGTGTTATTCCTCTGTAGTATTTTTAATCTTGAGGTGCCCGTTGCTGGGATTTGGTGCTATATAAATAAAACTTAACTGCATTGAATAAAGACCGCCAGTCTCCAGAGGGGTTTCTGTTTCAATAGTCACTACAAGCACAACTGGTTATGTTAGTGTTAAATCATGCAATTTACATGCTACACTATGAAGTCCAGTGTCCAAAGAACTCCCCGAACATCTGCGCAGTTAATTGTATTTGGTCTAGTTTAGGCCATGTGTCACCAGATCCTATCATTTAACAGCATAATACATTTAGTAAGCCAATCTTCTTTAGTTGATTTCTTATTAATTTTTTTTGTTTTGTTTAATTTTTGTACATTTGTTTTTTTAATTAGCTTCTTTACATGCAATATTGCTTTGACTCTGAGTCTAGTAATTGCATTGGCAGTAGTGATGCGTTATTGTTACCTAACAATAATAAAACTCATTTTAATCTTGTCTCCATTAATTTCAAACACAGATCTTTAGACAACCATTCTGTGAATCAAACTGGTTGGCATAGTGACCACTAAGCATTTAATTATAGAATAACTCAAACAATAAATGCAAAGCTACCAGATGGTAACCAGAATGTGTCGTTTGCTTTATGGCAATTTTGAAATAAGATTGTGGCTTTGATATTGTTCAAAGTGTTTCACAACAAAGTCCCACAACACCTGTGAATCATGATGAATCTGGTCCAGGTGCAATCAATCCACCTGTTTCCAGTCAATCAGATGGAGGGCAAGAACTTTGACTGGCTGTCAAAAGAAGATAAATTATGTGCACTGGACCGCTCCTACAACTGCACCACCGAAGGAGGAAAGCAGATTTTTTTTTTTGTTTTTTTGGGTCTAGCTGCCTTTCTGCATGCATTTAGGTCACTGATTGAAGCTATGAGACTATTATGGTACTATTTTGTGCCCCCATACAATGGCTATGTCCATTTGAAGTGACACAGGGTTACTTAAACCTGTATTCTTTTCTAGTGCGGTGCTGCCATGGCTACTCTGTGTGGGGGAGCTTCAAGCAAATGTAAAATGTAAGACAACATGTTGACTCAAACTACAGCTTAAGTAGGAAATGACATAAGAACTATTTCACTTGTGGCGTCGATCTGAAATTTTCTGTTTTCAGCTTTGTATCCTGACTCTGAAACTGCAGATGTGGTAAAACCTCAGCAGGCCTCAGGTTACCAGTCCAACCTTCAGCTCCAGCTTCCCAACTACCGGCCCTGGTCACATTTCCAGATTCCTAATTATCAGTCCTGGTCAGATTCCCAGATTCCCAATTACCAGTCCTGGTTGCGTTCTGAGGTTCCCACCTATAAGCCTCGGTCAAATTATCAGATGCCCAGCTATAAACCTTGGTCACATTACCAGATTCCCAACTACAAGCCTAGGTCACAACACCGGGTTCCCAACTACCAGGCTTCGTTGCCGTCCCAGGCTTCCAGGTATCAGGTTTGGCCTCGGTCCCTGGTTCCTGCCCACCAATACCAGGTTGGATTACAGGATCAGGCCTTCCAAAGCAGTACTCTGCCTCAAAGTCAGGGCACACAGAGAAAGCCTCAGACTTGGAGGCAAGTACAGAATTCCCAGCACAGGTTTCCGACACGTACCCAGAGGCAGGGCTCTCAGCGCAGGCTTCAGATTGAGACCCAGAGGCAGGGCTCCCAGGATATCCTTCAGACTCAGCCTCAAAGCAGAACGTGGCCTTATCCTAGGGGCAGGGCTTTTCCCATAGACAACCATCAAGCTTGGAAATAGGCTTAATTAGCACACATGAGGATGCTCAAGGTAAGAATGGCATTTACTTTCTAATCTACTGTTGTGCTTTTAACATAAGATCGACACCCTAAATTATCTTTCTCATTTCAGATATGTCAGAAAATGCATCTTTAACTACTTGGACCCAATTAAAATGATCTTTGTAAAAATAGTAATAAAAAACTTCTATTTGTTTCTTGCTGTGAAGCAAATCTCTATAGTTCAGTCCTGGAATTGAGAACTTATGCACATGCTGTGCTGAAGTCTTGTCTCAGAGGCCAAACTGCTGATGTACTTTACAAGCTTGCACCTACTACAGACACGTGTATCTGCTCAAGTAGGATGACTGTCTTGACTCCATACAGTGAAGGAAGATGGAGAGTGTGGTATTGGGTGGGGTTGCTCTATGTTGGGATGGAGCACTGCTTAGCATATTTTATTTTGGGTATCGTGCCTTTTTTACATCTGCATTTAATATTCATTATGTTGATGAGCAGAATGAATGTTCAAAATCATGCTGTACTTGAAATTACTTACTGTATAATTTGTTTCTCCTCTTCTGTAAAATACCTCAAATTGTGCAATATTTAAAATGACTTCTGCACTGCCAAAAATGACTTACGCATCAATTAAAATCCTTACAGACTTTAATCACTTTACTGAAATATATAATTATTCTTTGTTTGTTGTAAAAACTTTACTCGTTAACCCTTTATTTTAGCGTACGTGCCCTTAAGTATTAGTAGGTAAACATAATTACTTTGTAATTTTAAATACAATAGAATGAAGTTCAATTTAATTACAAAGGAATTACGTGTTTAGTCGCGGTCATATCATAAAGTGTTGCCAAGTTTTCTTTTGGCATCACTTAATACTGTACTGTTTTTCCCTTCTTTTTGTCAGTGAAGCAGGAAACTAGGATTTGGGCATGGCAAGCTGAATTCAACATTTCAAATGTGGCGTAAAGTGTTATGAACCACAGGAGGACAATTGTATGCTCGAGCTGATAGCCCAGATTCCTACTTTGCCTGTGACATTTGAACGCAGCACAAGTGCCGCCCCGCTCTACCGGATTTCAGCCGGTAGGCACTCGTTTTCTGCCAGTGACAGTCATCCCTTTAAACCCTAAGGACCTCCTGGATTGTCCACCTGCCCGACATCTGTCCCTTTCCTCACCGCGCGGCGCGATGAAGCGGAAACTGAGCGACATTTAGGAGCAGTCTAAAGGACTTCTGTGCAACAGGCACCTGGGCTGCAAACTCACTGAAGGCTGGTCGGAGGAACTGTTGCACAAAATCCCGCTGCGATGTCTCTGCTGTGCGTTAGAGGTATGCTCTCACTTCACAGCTACAGGTTATCGTTTCAACAGGAGAACTCATGGATCTGCTCGTGTGAGGGTTTCTTAAACAGGCGAAGTTCTCACGGAAAAGATTTTATATATAAAACACAAAAACTTAGATGAAAGAAAAAAGGAAGGCAGAATATTTGAGGGCAATACTGTAACATGATTCTGAAACTATCCAGTTGTGAAGATACAGAGCATAACATAAACTTTAAGTGTTTCCCTGAAAGGTGAATTTAAACCATTTGCCTCCAGTGACATTTAGTGTAACACTCAGGCTGGATGCTGACTTTAAAAAAGGAAAATCACAGTTAAGTGAGAGCGTTTGGTCATTATCGATGGCTATGTGCGCATTAATGTTTTGTTGCTATTCTATGGTGCGATATTGCGAGTCTGAAAAGTTACGCTGTGGTTAAATCGAGCCATAGTAATCAGTGCTCAATGCCAATGCTCACCAAAGAGCACTCTCAGTTTTCACCTGTTAAGGTATTAGCTTTGTATCTAAAGGAGGATGGATTTAGTCTGTTAGGCTATACCCAAACATAAGAGGGACATTTATTTCTGAAACTATTAAAAATCATAGACTCGTTTTTCTGAATGAAAAAATGCTCACAAAATGATTGAAGTTTGTTTTCTTCCTGTTATAGTAACATATGCTTGATTCTGATAGGAGGTCTTCTGGCCCTGATTTTTACCCATTTCGTTGGCATATTTTTATGATTATTGTTTTTTTGTTTTTTTTGGTTTGTTTTTTTTAGCTTTTCATTATTGTTCTTGAACTTTAATTTGGATTTCCATTTATCCGAGATTCTATGATTATTTTAGCGTTCCAAGTCCTGTTTAGAATCATCATTATAGGTCAAGTAGTCTTTGAGTTCTATTATATTTGGTCCTTGGTGTTTTTGGTGATCGTAGCCTCCACCGTGTTTCTCGGTGTTCAGTTGAGTGTCAGTGGCTTGTCACTGTGTCTAGTTGGCTACTTCCTGTTTGATTTTGTCAGTCTCTTTTCTTCACCTTAGTTTTACTACAGGTGCTTCATGTCTCAGTAGTTTGAGTTCAGCTGTGTCTTCTTACCTTTATGTTTCCATTTCCCTGTGCATATCCTCGGCTACAGTGCAAACAAGGCTGGATGCCGTGTCTCCATGCCGTTTTCAGACTTGATTTGTGATCTGGAGCTACATCAGTAAAAGCTCGGTTTTCTGATTCTTTCAGGTGGATTCTTAGCAGCCTACATTTGGGTCACTTATACTCTTAAATGACATGAACCTGAAAACTGTCAATACTACATGTTAAAATAGTTTAAAACTGGATTCATAACATAACTTAGGACCGTATACTCTCACCTGACCGTTAAGACTGCACATCTTCAATACGGTAAGAGGAAGAAAATAGATTAATCAGTGGCTATTTCTTTGTAATTTGCTGTGGCAAGAGCACATTTTATGTATTTGCTGACATTTGGTACTTTAAGGTCTTTATCCTTAAGCTGACTGACCCCTTTAAGGTAGCAGGTTATAGATCTCTGCAGGGACATTATTAATAAAATGTGCACTTCCTCCTTCATCGTTCAGCGTTCTCTTTCCACGTGAACTGCCCCCCGAGTTGCCCTGAAGCAAGTCACTTGATCTGCAGTTGTTCAACTAAAGCTGATGAGCGATGTGAGATTTTAATGTCTAAGTAAAAGAATAAGAAATGATTTTGGATATTTTTTTGTTGAAAACCTGCATGTTTATCGGGTCTGACAGTTTGATTCATTAAAGGTTAAAAAGCCGGCGCTTCCCCTCACCGCCAGTTTATTAACATTTTTGGCTCCTTCCCAGATCACAAATTGCTCTTCTCTCGCAGATTGCTGATTGATTTTTCACACCATCAAACTATTGTCTGGCTATCTCCAGCTCTCAGCCCCTGGTGTATTGTTTCTCACTGATCATTTCTGACCATTTCTCATCTTTGGGTGCGAGTGCTGCCTGAGGATGAAAGGCCACCACCACCTCCACCCAACTCCTATTACAGAGTGATGAGATGAGGGTGAGGCTGGAGATGGAGGGAGTGAAGCACACCTGGGTCGCAGTGGGCTCAGACAAGTGGAATTATAAAATAATCTAATTTTGTTTCATAGCTTGCCCTGGGATTGAGAAAGTGTGCTTCATGCTCACATAAAAGTTGTTACTTGTTCAGGTTAGCATGAACCCTGGACTCGGCTTTTTAAGCTTTGCTGTTTCACTCAGAAGGACAGAAATATGGATTCAAATCAGTCATGACATTGTCCCACAACATCTGGACATATACGCCAGAAATGTTCACTACATCATCTTTATAAAGTGCAGATTTGTGAGTGCTTGCAACTTGTTTCTGCTGCCCAGATGAGGCCATAAATATCAGTTATTGCAGGTCTGACTTAGGATGGACTCAAACACTCATCGAAGCGGTGATTGAAGTAAATGCATCTTATAAATATGAGTGGATGTGTGATTCTCAACACAAGTGAATCTACATAATATGTCATCTGACTGTCCTTTAAACAGTATTTCTTTTCCTTTTTAAAAAAAATCTGAGATATTCCATCATCTGACTTTCACAGACGCATCAAATCTTTTATAAAGAATATATTTTTAGATGCCAGACTAGAATGGTTTAATAGTAAACAACAACACTGTCAGAAATAGGAAGTAAACCACAGTTTCCCATGTGAAAAGCTAATGTTTTGTTAACTTGTCCAGCCCATCATTGTTTCTTTGCAGATTCAGTGCTTTATAATGTCACCTGAATTCTTCCTGAGATAATCTCCCTTTTTAATGGAAAGGTCTCGAGGGGTCAAGCTTGGTGGCCTTTCTTTGTAACGCTAATAATAGACTTGGAACTCTACCTAGTATCTCCTTGCATATGCAGACAGTAAGGTGAGAAACATGAGCTACAGGCAAATAAGGAGAAATAACCTCACAGGAACGAGCAGCGAACAAAAACAAACAGTCTATAGTATTAAGATTCACGCTGTCAAAGAGCAGTCCTTGGACGTGCATGACCCCACCTCCTGTAATGTGTGCTCTTTACTCTGCTTTTAGGTAATTTCTGCATAAAAGTAAATTTAGCTGCTTTAAAATTTCCACAATCCTTATGTTTTTTCCCTGTTTCTATGGTTTAAAAACTGCTTGGTGTAGTTTAAAGTGATTATATTGGACTAAAAAGAGCCTTTCTTGGCGTAAAACGTCAGACGCTGACAACACCAGCAGATAACAGATAACCAACTGTGTTCTTATGATGTCTTCAGGCTGTTCAGGGACAAGAGATGTATCTCTGTGTGATGAGCTGGGAAATGCTCTCTCTGCCTGTGGTAAATGTGTTCTTTGGCAGTTTTCTTGTCTATGATGTACCTGACATGCTATCAGAGAAGCCAGTCTTTCCATCTCTTAAAGGAAGTGCCTGATATAAACCCTGACGAGTGGCATTCTTTCTTGGAAGCTGTGATACCTTTCAGAGGCTCATTTCCTCATTCCTGGTTGTGTTGAGCGCCCTCAGAACCTGCATGGTGGCTTGCAGATCTCTGCAGGAAGTGAACGGCTGCAGAAACGAAAGCAGGATGGGAGGACACAGCTTCTGACAGCTCAGTCAGTACCCACTCCTAGCTATTTCTGGATAGCAATTATCAGTGGAATAAATGCATACACTGATGGCATTGCATAATTTGCTCAGTGTTGAGTAAGGTTACTGTGAAGAAATTGGATTAGAGGAAATTATCCGGCAGTAATAGAAGATAAATACGTGCAGGTCGACTGTCAGGCATTTGGAGAAAGCAGAGTGGCATTCAGTCTCAGCAGATCGGCACAAAAACTGGAGCTTGTGCTGATTTTATTTATGTTTTTTTTTTTTTTAATGGCCTGGTTTGGATTCATCCATTCAAGGTGATAACTAAAACCATTTTGTAGGCCACCAGATGAGGGCAAAGGTGAAGGCAGACCAGGTCAGCCAGTACACTGGCACACACTGTAGTGAAATGACAGGGATGCAAGCAAAGCTTCAGCGGCCAATCTGTGGAGGCGGGGGTGGGGATAGAGGGGAAATAATCCCCATGCCATCTGCTGCTTTTCCTATCCTGCGTGGTTATGCTTGTATACGTGTGTGTATGTTGGACTGCAGCTCACATGGGCCAGAGGACTTCACTTCCTCCTTCTCTTTCCCTCCCTGTCATGATAAGGCTATTTCCTGCTACGAGCATTGGCTCAGTCTAACAGTTTCTCTTTACACTTAATCTTTGCTACTGGCCACTTGTCTCAACTCAGGTCGAGGAGTGCTCAAAGAAGTACACTCCAAGACGATTGTGACATGAAATGCAGAGAAAATACAGACACAAAACTGCGTTCACCTGATTTTTCTGCTCTTTGCAGAAATTGGTGCTGTCTCAGCACTTTTTCTTCTCTTTTTCTTTTTTCTTACAAAGGCGGGAGTTTTGATAGTGATTGGTGATTCTTATTGCAGTAAAAACATCAGTTGGCACATCACCACACGTATTTGTAATGACAAATATGTGTAAACCAGCATCCGTCCATTTTTTTGCACTTATCTGAAACAGAATTGGATCAGTATTAGGCTAAACGTTCCTAACATCACTGTTTTCCAGTTACTCCTGGAAAATCCCGAGATGCTCCCAGGGTAGATGAAATATATATTTAATATCTCCAAAGACTTCTGGTCTCCCCTCAGAATCTCCCAGCTGAAAACAGTGAAGGTGCAAGGAGTAGAGATGGTGAGAGTACATGAGTTTAAATACCAGGGCTCAACCATCCAAAGCAATGGGCAGTGCACAAGAGATGAGAAAGAGAGTGCAGGCAGGGTGGAGTGGGTGGAGATGAGTGTCGGGGTGATTTGTGACAGAATGATAGCAGCGAGACCTGCTATGGTTTATTATTTGGAAACCGTGGAGCTGACAAAAGACAGGAGGACAAGCTGGAGGTGGCAGAGCTGAAGATGCTTTTTACTGGGAGTGACCAGAAAGGACAAGATTAGACATGAGTACATCAGAGGGACAGCTCAGGTCAAGCTCTTTGGCAACAAAGTTACAGGAAAAGAGGGAGACCACAGAAATGATCCATGGATGTATTGAAGGAAGCTGTGCAGAGGATGCTAGGGATGGAAGTACATGATCCACTGTGGAGGCCCCTAAAGAGAAAACCAAACAAGAAGAGGACAAAGAGTATTTAACAGTTCATGTGCACTGCATGGTTTTACATAGGTGATCGTAAAAGTTGTAATATTTCAATTAGGGCGCAGCGTTGTGGTTAGCACCACCGTTTCACAGCAGGTGGGTTCTGGGTTCGAACCTTATGGTTACCTGAGGCTCTATGTGTGGAGTGTTCTCCTGTGGCTTTCCTCTCACAGTCCAAAGACTGTTGGTTAGGTTCATTGATGACTCTGAATTGGGTGTAGATGTGATTGTGTGGTTGTCTGTCTTTCTGTGCTCAGCCATGTGATGGCCTCTTCCCTCGGTGACATCTGGGATGGCCATGATCGCTGTAAACCTAAGATAGACAAGGTGGAAAAAAATCAACATATGAAGGCTTCTGGGATGAAGCGTTATGACTCCTGGATTCTGGATTCTCTTTGCGCTCATCACAGTGACCACAAAGGTTAGATACTGATAAAACTGATTTAATGTCATTGTTTTTATTGATTCTTATCGTTTCCTGGTCAATTTTCTTGAATTAAAAAAAATAGACCTGCAGAGGTTTGAAGGGTCAAAGTAATTGTGCAAAAACTGATCAGGAAAAAGGGGTTGGATGTAACTCAGGAATGCAGAAGTCCATAAGTTTCATTTCCTTATGAATGCAGGTCCTAGAAAAACACGGAGGATCTAAAACTGGTTTTAATCCTGGTTTGTAAACTAGGTTTGTGAGTTCTGATTTGTTTTAGACCCCAGATATTGATCGATTGGGACTCTAATTTGTGTTTGTGATGAATACATGTTGATACACAGTGAACAAATGAAGACAAGCACTCAGGTAATGGTGCGACTGTATGTGTCTGTGGTAATGTCATGGTCTATAAAGCCCTCGTTCCATGATCCACTCATACTGGATCACTCGTGGACTTTCAGTAGCGTCTCTCTAATTGGCTCATTACCGTGGAGAGGTAGGGAGACGGTCTCTTTTAATTTGCGTTTATGCAGGATAATATGTGGTATACATGCTAATGTAAACACAATGAGGCACTGGCATTGAAACAGATAATTAAATGAAGGAATGTGTATGCCCACAACACTAAACTATACACAGAATATATATATTACAGCTTAACCTTGCAATATAAAGTGTCTTTAGATACAGTTCAGAGAAATTATGTTAAACCTTGGACTAAATGAAGACAAGGATAGGCTCAATACAGCGGGAACTCAGCGTAATTGGCAGTCCACAAATATAATCAAACAATATATGAGCGACTTTGGTCTTTGCGATGCATGGCGCTCCCTTCACCCCACCAGTAAGGAATATACTTTTTTCTCACATGTCCATCACTCCTACTCTCGTCTGGATTATTTTTTGGTCAGCAGCTCACTGCTGAACGACATTTCAGACACTGAGATTCACCCTATAGCTGTCAGCGATCATGGTCCTGTATCTTTAACACTAATGCACAAGAATAATACTACGCCAAGAAAAAACTGGAGATTTAATATATCACTACTTAAAGATGAAGACTTTATTAAATATTTTAAAAAAGAGTGGACTTCATATTTGAACTATAATGACACTCCCGAAACATCAGCTTCTGTTCTATGGGAAGCAGGGAAAGCTGTGATGAGAGGTAAAATAATTTCTTTCTCATCACATAAAAAGAAAAAAGAAAACAAAAATATTCAGGAATTAGAAAAAAACATCAAATCACTAGAAGAAGCCTACGCGTCCCACCAAGATCAGGAAACATTGAACAAAATACGCAAAACAAAACTAGAATTAAATGAGATAATTGATAAAAAAACAAAATTCTTAGTACAAAGACTACGCCTACAAAATTATGAACATGGTAATAAATCTGGTCAATTTCTAGCAAACCAGCTAAAAATAAATAAAGAAAAAACAACTATATGTGCTGTTCAAGATTCATCTGGGAACACAATATATGATCCGATACAAATAAACAACATTTTCAGGGATTTCTATAAAACGTTGTATTCACCACAAATAAACCCATCTAAAAAAGAAATTGATCAGTTTTTGGACAACATAACTCTTCCAAAATTATTGGACACTCAAGCAATGGCACTGGATTCACCACTGACACCAGGTGAACTCCAGGAAGCCCTGATAAGTATGCACAATAATAAGGCTCCAGGTCCAGATGGCTTTCCTGCAGAATTCTACAAAGAATTCTGGTCGATTCCAGCACCAGTTTTCTACAGAACGTTGTTGGAAATTAAAGAAAAGGGCAGACTTCCATCAAATATGAATTCTGCAAACATTAATCTCCTGCTAAAACCAGGCAAAGACCCTGTATATCCCTCAAGCTATCGTCCAATATCCCTTATAAATGTAGACCTTAAAATAATCTGCAAAGCTCTCTCAAAGAGACTGGAGAAAATAACCCCCCTCTTAATTCATCCTGACCAAACTGGTTTCATAAAAGGTAGGCACTCATCAACAAATACACGTAGATTACTTAATTTGATAGACTACTCATACAGTAAAAACCTAGAAACTACAATATTCTCTTTAGACGCAGAAAAAGCATTTGACAGAGTTAACTGGAAATTTCTATTTGCAACTTTACACAAATTTGGTTTTGGATCCTCTTTCATAAACTGGTTAAAAATATTATATAATTCCCCAACAGCTTGTGTTAGAACAAATGACCAGACATCCTCCAGCTTCTGTCTCTTGAGGGGCACCAGGCAGGGATGCCCACTCTCCCCTTCACTATTTGCAATTTTTATTGAACCACTAGCAGCAGCAATTAGACAGAATTCAGTAATTAAGGGCATAAAATGCAAGAACGTGGAACATAAAATCAGCCTTTATGCGGATGATGTGTTACTCTTTCTCCAAAATTCACAAACCAATATCTCTGGGGTGATTGAATTGATAAACTCTTTTGCAAGAATATCAGATTACTCAATTAACTGGTCAAAATCTACAGTCCTACCGATTAATTGCTCCTTCCATAATTCCTCTTCTACACCACTGCAATCGGGAAATATAAAATATTTAGGTATTAATGTTTCTCCCAAGCTTGCAGATCTAACTAAATTAAACCATATCCCACTTTTAAAGAAGGTAGAAGATGATCTGGCTAGATGGAAATGTCTACCCATATCACTCATGGGAAGGGTTGCCGCTATAAAAATGATGGTCTTACCAAAAATAAATTATTTATTCTCAATGATCCCAACTAAACCGCCACAAGATTGGTTCAGATCTCTAGATTCATGTATGTCCAAATTCCTTTGGAAAAATAAACCCCCACGTATAAGCTTAAAAACACTACAAAAGACCAAGGATAAAGGAGGACTAGAACTGCCTAACTTTCAGCACTACTTCTTAGCCAACAGGCTTCAGTTTATCTCAGGATGGCTAAAACACACCCTCTTAGATGAACCTTGGCTAGATGTAGAACAAGCACTCTGCAATAATCTAGAGATCTCAGACCTACCATTTATCAGCTCAAACATCCAACGACATGAATGCTTTAAAAGCATCAACATCAGCTCTTCTCTGACAGCATGGTGGGAGTTTCTAAAATTGACGGCGTCTTCATTAATCCCATGCAAACGTACACCTATCTGGAACAACCCTGACATATTACAAAACAATAATATGATAAACTTTTCAGATTGGAGTGATAAAGGAATCAAATATTTAGAACATATACTAGAAGGAACAGAATTTATTTCATTTGACGGACTAGTTACACAATATGGGATCAACAAGAAAAGATTTTTAGAATATCAACAAATTAAATCCATAGTAAAAAAGAAATTTAAACCGGGTCAAGTTGAACTACAAACACCACCAAGTGTGGTTCAATTTCTTACTCTTAAAACCCCCAAATTACTATCCAAAATATACAGAATGCTTTCTAAAACAGATGAATCAATATCACTTCCTATTGCAAAATGGGAAGCGGATTTATCAGTTAACTTAGACCTAAACTTCTGGTCTCAGATTTGCTTAAAAACCTTTCATCTAATTAGAAATCCCAGTCTTCAATTAATTCAATACAAAATATTACATAGAGTACACTATACAGGTCATCGGATGTTCAAGATGGGCTTTACGTCTACCAACAACTGCTCACACTGCCAAACCAATTCACCGGACAATTATATCCACGCTCTTTGGTTCTGTCCACCAGTTCAGAAGTTTTGGCGCGAGATATGTGAAGACTTATCGAAGTGTCTGAAATGTAACATTCCAACTTCCCCCTTAGTGTGTTTGTTGGGCAGCTTAGATAATGTCACTTCAGAAAAGAATATCGCCCATATGGTTTTCACTGCCCTATGCATAGCCAAGAAAACAGTCCTCATGAACTGGAAAAATAAAAATAATCTTAATTCTAACCAATATAGAAATTATCTATTAGATTACATTAGTCTTGATACAGCCTCTGCCACCACATCAGATCAATTGCTCTGGGCTCCTTTGATCAGCTCCATCACCTAGTGGGGGTGGGGGGTCATAGTTTGGTCCCGCCTTCACTGTTGTGATTGGTGTGGGGGTAGGGACAGGCTTAGGGCGTCGGGGGGTTCCCCGGAGGCATCTTCCTTGGGGGGCTCAACCCGGGGTAGCGGTCATGTCCGGTTAGGGGCTCTGTTGGCTCTCCGGTGACTGTTTCCTCGCGGCTGCGTGCAGCGGGGCTAGGGGAGGGTCTGTGCTGACGGACGTGGGTTACTGACCTGGTAGCCTGGCTGGCCCTGGGTGGGTCCGGGATGGGCGTGAGGTTCTGGGGGCGCTCCGTCTCTGGGCTGGGACCCGGACTGGGCCTCGGGGGCTTGGGTCCTGGTTGGTGTGTTGCCGGGGTGGTGGGCGGGTGGGTGCATGGGGGCCCAGCCCTGGAGCAGGGTGCCGCCGGTGCGTCGAGCCACCTGGGGGGCTCTTCAACTGGTGGGGGAGATTGTCACATCTTGCAGGAGCTTTCCTCTCCTCAGGAGCTCCCTCTGCAAGAGGGGGAGATACAGGAGAGGTGGAGGAAGATCTCAGCCTGGGTGTTTATTGTCTTATGTAGTCTGGAAGATGAGTGGATGGTGGGGTGGGTGCAGTTTTCTCTGTGGTGGGGTTGGGTGGACTGTCCCGGGCTCTGTGGGGCCGGGCGGCGCTGCTGCACTGGGCCCCGGTCTGGATGGGCCTGGGCCCCCTTTCCCTGGCGGGTCGCGGAGTATGGGGGTGCCTACTGGGGTCAGCGGGGGAGCTGGCCCCAGGGAGGGGTCACTTGCCCCTCCCTTCCTTCCCTCCCCATCTCCAGCTGCCTCCCTCTTCCCGCTCCACCACAACCACCCACACATGCAGGGCCTTGGAGTAGGGGTATGTCACCAGGGTGCAGAGGAGGCTACCCCCCCTCTGTCCCCTTCTGGCTGCCTCTGCCTCAATTTTATCCCACAACTTAGACATTCACATTACTCACACTCTCATTACACATACATATAGGATCTTGGGGGTGGGCACGATACACGGAGTCCAAAGTACCATCAGGGTGTACACCTCACCCCTGGCATCGTTGCCCACCTCTCAATTTTAAATACACGTAGACATTGAGGGCTATCAGGAGGGACCATGCGCTTACCTGCTGCTCTCTGGCAGGTAGCTCCATGCCCTCCTGGGTTTTAAATGCACCTTAGAACACACATGCATCAACATTACAATGAGCGGGTGGAGGGAGGTTTGGAGTCTTCTCTCACCCCCGTTCTCTGCGACCTGCTGGAGCAGGGGGGCTAGGAGGAGGAGTTGGCCGTCCGACTGCGGTCTGGAGTGTGGAGCCTTCCTGCTGCTGCGGAGTCGGGGCGGTCTGCCTCCCCCCACCGCAGGGAAAAGGGAAACACCACCTGGGTCTGGGTGCAGTTCCCCCCTCCAGGGGCGAGGGCACCTAGACCCGGTTTGTAGAGTACGCTTGGGGAGTGTGATCGTGTGTACAACGTCTCTTTATGTCTGTCTCCACGTTGGTTGAGTGTGGAGTAAGTGTATATGAGAGCATGAGGGTGGGAATGGATGTTTGTGTCTGTGTGTGCCTGTATGTCTGTGTCTATATGTCAGGTTGGGTGTCAGGCGCCACCTCTCTGGGGACATCTCAGGCCCTCCAAGGTTTGGAGGCCTATCTCCCCCTACCACCACTTCCCCTGCCAGTGGCGGACCCCCTCAGACATCGGTGCGTTGGTGGTTCTTTGTGTCCGGGGATGGGCGTCCAGGTACACACCGGCTCACTCCTTGGCGGCCGCTTATCGGGGCCTGGAGCCTGGGGCTCGCTCGGGCCACTTCGGAGGTGGGGTGCCCCCGGCCTCTCGGCCTGGGGCTCGGTCACTCAGGCGCAGCTGGCTGCCGGCGGAGCTCACGGGCGCGTCACTGCAACTCCCCCTGGCTTCTGCTCCGCGGCTGCTGAGTGAGCCCTCATCTGGGACTCTCCTCAGCTCTTTCCGGGACAGTGGCGCAGCTGCCCCTCTGTTGGTCTTCCTTGGTCTCTTGTGTTCTGGGGGCCTCTGGATGTCTGGAGTTTTGATCTCCTCCACACCTGCTTCACGCCCTGGAGGACGGGGCTGTGGCCCCCCCACACCCTCTAGCAGATTATTACATGAAGGAACCTTTTAAAAAAACAAAAAACAAGCGCGTCCATGCTCACAGGTGTACACACGGGTGATCACACCCACAAACTACACCCTTTTTGGCTCCTACCTCAAAGCACACTGTGTTCTGTTGATCTTATGTGCTGCACAATAATGTTTAACATTTAGTATTTACTGTCATATTCCCATATATCATTGTGATGTTGTTTATTCTATTACTCTTGTTCTCTTCTGCTTGCTTTCTTTTTTCTTTCTCAGCAGGTGATCCAGGTGATTGATATATGCATTTTTTTTCTCTGCCCGTTCTGTTGGTTTTTGTCTTTTGCCCTTCTCCCCCGTCCCTCTTCTCAGCTGTTTCTCTTTCCCTCTTTCTTTCTCCCCTTCTTTCCCCCAGTCAAGTCTGTCCCGTATTCAGTAAGTGAAAATAAAATAAACAATAAAAGGTGAATCAAATGGACCATTACGGCAAGGCTGGGATGGTCAGTTTGGTAAAGTAAATCCGTTGGGCATCTTTCTTTGCCTTTAGACAACAATTCTGATGGCAAAAGAGCCAAACGGGACAGGCCAAAAAAAAAAAAGAAAAAAAAAAAGAAAAAAAAAAAAAAGAAATTATGTTAATCCGTAAGCTGAATTTGAAGTGTTTGCACACAAACATACAGCCATATATGCTGCTAGCATAAAGCCCGAGCGTAAGCAGAAGCTTATACATGAGTAAAATGATCAAACATACTTCAGTCAGAGGATATTGACCAACCCATGCTAGATCCACAATAGTTGTATTTATTAGGTCGGCCTGGCGAGGTCCACGGGGGCTGTACATTAATGGAAGTGAGAGGGTGTTAATGACATGGCCAAAAGGTTTGCAACCTGTACGCTCTCAAACCCACCATGAGCTGAAGGACTGGAGCTAAAAATAGAGGCACAGTCTGGCCCCTTGTAATGACACTGCTATAGTCTGCGCCTGTCTGGCTGCTGAGCATGTCAGGTCTGCTGCTCCTGTTCAACACGTTTTATTAGGTGTTACTACACCTGAGTGATTGTGTGGTAATGTTATATTTCAAAGTAAAAGAATATCATATCTTTTATGTGCAGCTTTTCTTTAGATGAAAAGCGCATCATTGTAAAAGGGTGCCATCTTTTATTTTTAATGAAATAAACCCCCAAAGTATGCCAAACATAAATAAATATGCACAGATATGCTCAAGTTTCATGAGGGGTGCAGATGTCCTGTAGGTTGTCTGGCGGGGTGTTGGTCACAAACTGAGACCAGCTGGCAGAAAGAAGCAATCAACTTGTGTAGACTTTCAGATATAATTTAGGGTGTTTAAATATTGCATTTGACTATTTAGGAATTACAGCCATGTTTTCCCAACCTGATGAACAGTCTTGTGTCCAGCTGTGATCTGCTTTTTTCTCTTTTTTTAAATGAATTCATGACAAATTAAAGAAATAAAGATATAGAGCTGATTCCAGGCATTCGTGCTGAGTTTGGTTTAAGAGGTGTCCAAAGGGATGTAATTACAAGTGTGCTAACCTGGACTTGTAATGCTGACATTAGAACTTGGTCACTGGTGTTTGCTGATGATGTGGCTCCTGATAAAAGTAGCTTAATCAAATGATAACACTGGTTAGGTGTTGCTTCACAAGACAGAGGTAAAGTGGCCCAAAACTTCTAAGATCGCCATAAGATCACCAAATTTTCTGAGACTGTCGCCTGACCTTTGACCCAATCAAGCATGTCTTTCACTCACTGATGACAAAACTGAGGGAAGAGGATTCGTGAATGTTCGGGCACAGATTAGAGGTCGTGGATCCTGTCCAGGGCTCTCCTCTACACGGCCAGCTTCCAGCGAGTTAAAGTTGTGACGCTTCAGAGGCTCAAAAGTGTCTTTATTTCACCACCGAGACGCCATTTCCAACCCTGAGCTTCAAAGCTGCACTTTTATTGTCACTTCAAAGAGCTCAAACCTGAGACACCAGAGCAGATTGTAAGTGGTCACAGTCAGAGCTGCAGTCCAACAAAGAGAAGAATGTCATCGGGGTACAGAGGAGATGACAGAAAATCATTTTAGCTTTCAGAGTTTGTCAGATGTTGTTTTTTTTCTCTCCCATGTCAGGCTAAAAGTTCAGTCTTGGATAGTTGTTTTGGATATCGGTTACAAACGTGCATTCACTGTTCATGTAATTCATAGATGTTGTACTCCTGGTGAGAGCAACGTAACAAATATTTAGGCCTTACTTTCAAAATGTATTTGGATGAATTTTACATGTGATACGGAGAATAAACTTAACGCTTAAGTGAACGATGCATATCCGTAAGTTAAATATAGTGAAGCCCATAATTTGACTCAGTTTCTGTAGTTTAGCCTCTGCACGCAACCACAGTTGCAGCTTTACTCAAAAAAAAATGTGTGAGGGGTTTAGAAATTACACCCATTTTTATACACATAACTCCATTTTTTAGAGGTTTAAAATGAATTGACCAAACTAACAGGATGTTAAATATAAAGATTGTTTTGTATTAAAAACATCTAACTTTGTAGTCAGTGTCTGTCTGAAATGTGGAACCTCTGGAGTTCACCAATTGTGGGTGGGTGCTAATTGTGGGTGTTGCTTCCTTGAGGTTCCTTGAGAAAACTTGTCTAGTGGGTTGAGATCAGGTGACTGACTTGGCCATTGATGAATATCCCACTCCTGCCTTCAGTGTAACCAGCGGTTTGCACCTTGTTGTAAACCTTCTGTATTTCCTTCCATGAAGGCGTCTTTTGATTGCACTTGGCTAAAGATTTTGCTTCCTGTCTGTTAGGTTTAGTTTGACCTAATGATTTGATGTGGAAACACCCAAAGACCCTGCGATGTGATATTATCATTATTATCATATCATATTATCATACTTCACTCGCAATAAAATATAATTGTGCTTTTTAACATTTAGCAATATCTGAGTACTGAAATAACATACATACGGGGTGGCAGAGCAGGTCAGCCACTAATCAGAAGATCGGTGGTTCGATCCCATGCTGCCTCCTGGCTGCATGCCAAATATCCTTGGGCGCCACCGGGCCCTCTGACCACCGGCAGCCTCGCCTCTGTCAGTGCGCCCCAGGGCAGCTGTGGCTACAACGTAGCTTGCCATTGCCAGTGTGTGAATGTGTGTGTGTGAATGACTGAATGTAGTGCTTTGGGGTCCTTAGGGACTGAGTAAACAAATGCAGGCCGTTTACCATTATGATTTAGGCATGTTTCTGATAATCTAACAATTAGCCGTGATAAATCATTAAAAATCCCACATCTGTTGCCGTCCACTTTGACAGAAATTGACATTTAACTATTACATTTGTGCTCATCAACCTTCCTGTTATATAGGAATGTAGCCAGAATATAACCAGCGAGCTGCCTTTGCTCACTGACAAACACTCATTCAGATTAATGGCAACATGTTGGCAATCTGACTGCATTTGTAAATTAGACAGCAATCTTTTTTTAAACCTTTGATAATCTCTCTGAGAGCGAGTGCAGTCAGTTCAAGTCAGGCACCAGTTGGCTCTGAATTTGTGAAGCTAAGTGTGTCCAGTTGTTTTTTTGTTCGCTGTTTTTTGAGCCAATTTAATTTAATTTTACTCGGCTACCGTTATCTCAGGACGATATGCATGTTTGTAGTATTCCTAGAGTAATGTAACTTTGTCCCTGAATGGATACAATATTGCAATTTTGCAATAGTATTGTGATACCATGCTGTATCGATTTCATTAAAAGAAAAAATCTACTTGTCCTGCTAATGATGACCTCCCTCTCTTTGGGCCTTGTATTTAAAATGACAATGAAAAGTTATATAATGCAAACCCTGAAAGTTCAGGATAGATACAAGATGGCTCAGTAAACTTGTTTTCAAGCAAACATAATTATATATTTTAAATTGGGCATTTAAAGAACCAAATGAAATATATTATCAAGCCTGCTGTGCTTGAATATAAGCTTCAGTATAAGCATTGTGTTGTGCAAAAACACAATGCCTTGTCATCCACGTCCTCCATTGCGTATGGAGACATTACAGATGTGTGTTTGAGTGCTCCTCAGTAGCAGCTTTAATCCAGTGCACTAGTCATCACACAAACATCAGCCTGCTCTTTTCCCCAAATGGGTTTTCTCAGTCTCTTTATTTTTTTCAGGTATTAAGAAAGAAAAAACTTTGTAAGGTTGAGAGTTAGCTACTGACCAATGAAAAGAAGTCTTTCTGCTTTCCTATGTCTCTTTTGTAATTCATCCACAGAACAATGTAGCAGGGTCTGGTAGATTTCAGCCCCGCTTAAAGCATTAGCTTGGAGGGATTATCCCACCAGCTAAACACGAGGTCACCAGCAGCACGCATCCTCTCATACAATCACTCCAGAGGACACGTGCCTGCTTTACTACCTCTGATCAGCCTCACCAACCCTGTAGCCCAGAGGGATGCTGACCTCTGCAAGCACTAAAATGTGACACTGACCATCGCTTTTTTATTTGTCCAGATCTTAAAGAGTGCTTCTGTCTGGTGTAGCGATGCACTTGCATTTATATTTTAGGTGATTTTTTTTTTCATTACAAGCCTTTGTTTTCTGCCAGTTTGTCAGCACTTCCTGTTCGTTGCTGTCTTCAAAGAGAACATTGTATTGGCTGCGCTTCATTTGCATGAAGTTGAGGTTTAGGCTGCTTTAAACAAATCAGGATATCTTGTGCTACCCAACACCTGTAACACGCACTCAAAACTGGATCGCAACAAATTGGCGCTTTCGCGAGTACGTTTGCTGATAGTAATGTCATGTGATTCAGCTAATAACACAAGGATTTCATCATTTTTGAAGCCACGCTGAAAATACTCAGCAATCTGTGCATTCATGACTGGATGTAATACCGGTAGCTTAGCTGTAGCATTTGTACCTGAGGGTTTCAGCTTCCGGGCAACAAGGAATGACATCATTCACATAGATTACTGATTGGCAGCGCTAACTCGATATTTTGAGTCACTTTTTCTCACAATTTTGAGTTAATAACTAACTCAAGTAAGTCGAAATTTTGAGGGAAAAAAGTTGAAATGTTGAGAAAATGACTCGAAATTTCGAGTTATGGAGCCTTTTTTTTCCTTTAGTGGCGGAAACAGGCTTCCATACACATCAGACTAAGGGGAGAGGATGCATTTTTCCACCAGGCAGAAGTTCAGAACTCATTCTGATGTTGCATTGTCGCTCTCAGGTTTTGAAGGATTTTTTGATTGTGCTGCATCATTTTGATCCTTGGTGCCTTGTTTCAGAGATGACTCTGTGCTCAAATGTCACAAACGCACATCATCACATCTGGTAGGGCTTTAAATCCTTTGTACGTTATATAACGTCTAAGTATAAACTTTGCACAAGTCACATGTCCGACGCTGCCAATCATGTGTGTCATGATAAGGCTCTTTTTGATTTTAATTTGAATGAGCTGCTGATCCGGTTTTATCGACTTGAATCGAAACAATGTTACGTTATATAACGTCTAAGTATAAACTTTGCACAAGTCACATGTCCGACGCTGCCAATCATGTGTGTCATGATAAGGCTCTTTTTGATTTTAATTTGAATGAGCTGCTGATCCGGTTTTATCGACTTGAATCGAAACAATGTTGCGCTGTGCATTACCTCGGACTCAGGTGTAACACCTGACAGCTGCCATCTGTTGTCACACAGTTACAAATATGAGCTGTGTTGTTTTAATGTTGGTTTTAATGCTTCTCCGTTAGGAGCTGTGATTCTGAAAGGTGGCTCACTGGCAAACAGAGCCAACTTTACACTGAATATTTTGTAAAGTAAATTCAGAACATGTGAGCTAAAGTTTCAGAACACTTTTTACATTTATATAAAGCAGTGGCGCTACCCTTGAGTCACCTGTTTCACATTTATTTATTTTTGAATGAGACTAAATCACATCTTCTCTCACAGTGTTGGGTCATTCATACAGGTAGCGTCAGAGCCCAGTTGGCACTTGACCAACGAGGCCACTGTGAGCCTCTGCCGAGCTGGCACGACTGACACACAAAGCAAGCTGTGCTGACAGCCTAAGATAAATGACCTGTTAACAGTCTCTCTCTCTCTCTCTCTGTTTTTCTTATCACATCTCTCACTCTGACTGTGATTGAATGAGCATATTGATCTTCCTCAGTGAGAACATGTGTCTAAACTGGATTTAAATAACTGAATTAGCCCTAAAAAGGCAATAAGCTTTCATACTGCTGCATAGTCAAATGACTGCAACAGATTTAAGGGAGGCCTGATTGAACTGCAGATCAATATCGGGGACTTTCAAGCCTGAAGCCAAGAACATGTTGGCATTTCAAGACTCTCTTGTGAATTTCAAGGCATTCTGGGTCTCAGTACATTTAAAATCTCAGCTCTGTTTTTTTTTAAATATAAAATATTATTGAGTGCTTTTTTTCTAGACAAATAACCCCTTTTTCTCTAAATGCTAGCTTATAATAGCAGTTTCTCAAATTTTTGTCATGCTGCTCTTTAGAGACTAATAATATTTAGTCCTCAGAATAAATACATTGATTGCAACACCATCAGGAACACAAGGTTTAGTTTTCACATAGTTCCTGTTGTGCAAACAAAAGTCGCTGCTTGATGCTTTGCTCAGCAAAAGTTTAAAATGCAACATTACAGTAAAGCCAACAAAACGCACAAAAATGTGTATACAGATGACATGTGTCAAACTCAAGGCTCTTTATACATTTTAATAAGGCCTGTGTATCACTTTAGGTTCTTAAATGTATCAACTGAGCTGGGAAACTGAGTAGAGCATAAAGAGAGCCCCATTCTGCTCGATTATTCTGTTTGAATCCACATAGTAGCAAAGACACGGAGTCATAGATGAAGAACGGTTGCTTCAGAAAGCTGGACTGAGAGGAGAAATGTAACTGCAGCATCATGTTTCCTTGAAAGTGAGCGAGCTGTAGTCATATTCAGGTTTGCGTGTTGCTGTAAAACTGTAATCAGAATACATTATTTTGCTTGGCTAAATGTTGTAAACCCCTCAGTCGTAAATGGCTGAGGAATATTGACATCAGCCCGCTGATCAGGCGGGTGGGGGCGTGGCCAACGAAGTTTGTGAACGCCATCGGCACACATTTGGGATTGTCGTGCCAACAGGTGCAGCTTGAACTAGTAACACAGTTGCTTTATTCCACCAATTACTGCGGCGCTAGTGTAGCTAATAGGATTACTGATTAGCAAAGAAGTAACTAAACATGTAACAGAAACAGAAACATGTCTCATAAACTCACATTTTATTCATGATAGAATGTAGAAAACCAATCAAATGGTTAAACTGAGAAAATGTACCATTTTAGGAAAAGTATTAGTCTATTCTGGATTTGATGACAGCAATACTTTTCAGAAGTTGTGACAGGGTGATGTTTACCACTGCGTAGCATGCACTCGTTCTTTTTTTTTTAACAACAGTCCAAAAACATCTGGGAACAGAGCAGCTGTTGGATTTTTGAGAAAGCAATGTTTTCCCATTCTTGTTTGGTAGAAGATGGATTTGTCTGTTTGTTTTGCGTGCAGTATTATGCGTGCAGTACCAGGGCGGAAATAATAACCAAAACCTTCTTAAAAGCAAAATTCTACAGGGAGGAAGGGTTGTATCAGGAAGTGCATCAGGAATAAACTCTCTTCCAACTCAAACATGCAGATTTATCCACTGTGGAAATAAGAAAGCACCCAAAGTACCATCAGCCGTTCATCAAGGTGGAAGCTATGGCTTATAGTAAATTATGTGAAGTCACTGAAAAGATTCCAGTAGGATGTATGCAGTGAGAAATGTGTCCCATATCCTTCCACCCACAAGATAAACTATGAACTGTTTCTTATCACGGATGTGTGATCTCTATGAACGGTTCCAGTGTTTGGCTGGGTTAACTTATTCTAGGTTAATATTTATGGATTTAGCAGATTGTGTCAGTGTCTTTTCACAACTCATTTCCTCGCTGATTGTTGATTCACACAGTCCATTCTTCCTGCAGCTATTGCAACAGTGCCAATACTGTTTCAACCACAATAATATACATCAAATATAAAAACTGTATTTGTTTCCTACAGTCATACAACACATTGAACTGTTATTTAATAGGCTTGGGGTTAATTTTATGAAATTTTATTGCACAATTTTATTTTTGAAGTACATCAACAATCAGGAATAAGAGTGTAGAGGGGTTAGAACATTGTTCAGTCCCTCAAAAATTAAATTCCATTGAAATATCTAAGAGTATATAATCCTGATGAGTCACAGAATCCTCTTCATCCTCTTCATCACATTGGGACTAATAGGTTTTTTCTCTCTTCTTCTTTCAGTAAAGAAAGCCAAACTCCACGGGCCCCCAGGTAAGAGCGTATTATTTTGGCTCTTTCTCTGCTGCGCTTTTTTTGTATATGCTATTTGTATTTCTACATTATTTCACATTAAGTCACTTCAGTGATCTCCAAAACCTGATACAGACATATTGACTCTGCAGTGTCTGTGTCCAAGATACAGAGAACTTGATCATCCAGGAACAACGGTATCCACTCATCACACTTTTTGTTTTGTCTTAGCGATAAAAAAAAGAAAGAAATATAAACAGTTTTCTTTAAGTTTTGACAGAGTCCTCTTTTTAAGACCTTGACCTTTTTCTCACAGCCTGAGGTTTTGCACCAGTGTTAGAAGTCTTCAGTTTGTAGGCATGCTAAGACTTTAATCATGCACAGCTGAGGCTGGCGGTGCTCTCATTAGTTTTGAAGATATTTAATAAGCAAAAATTGAATATTTTGAGCAGATGTTTGAAAAACAGTAAGAGGTTTCCTAATGTTTAAAAGTCCTCCAGTGACCTTGAATGCCTGACAGCATCAGAAATCATGCTCATAGCTCAGTACAACAGATAGAAAGTTTGGCCTTGATGATTTTTGCATCCTTTAAACCTTTAAACTGCCTCTGAGCGGGGTGACCTGGACACTGGAGGGGACGTGGGGGCGTTGGTGTCCTGCCATAGACGGCTGGAGGCCTCATCTCTGCTAACTGGAGTCACTGAACTTTAATATGTTTATCCTGTTGGTGCCATTTGGAGCAACTTTAATGGAAATTTCTGACTAATATTGTAGCTTGTTGTTCATAAAGTTAATATTTTGGTTTTCATTAGTGAAATGTATTTTATTAGGCAAATATGTATATGACACACACTTTTTTTGGATGCAGTTTGCTAACCAAGCTTACTAGTGTTAGCTGATAGTACTCCATATAAAGTCTTTTATCCACATGAAGTCACTTCTGGCACCAAAAAAACAATAAAGAGGCGAAAGTCTCTTCTTAAATGTTTATCCAGTCTATAACACAGCTAACACAGAGAAACAGACAACCATTCACACCTACAGCCAATTTAGCCAATGTGACGTGTAAGTCTTTAGACTCAGGGAGGAAGTCAGAGTACCGGCTAGTGGATTTAAACCCAGATGGTTGCTGTGAGGCGACAGTGGAGTTCAGTTGCCTATGGGCAATTTAGAACTGCCAGTAACCGATCCCCACTAACTGCATGTCTTTGGACTGTGGGAGGACGTCAGAGTACCCGGAGAGAACCCATGCAAACTCCCCACAGAAAGGCCCCGGCCAGGTGGTGGATCAAACCCGGGGTCATGTACTTAAGTTGAATTAAAATGTGGAAATAAAAGTTTGTCAGTCCAAAAAAAGGGTACATTTTGATCTGCTAAGCAGATGTTAGTCTGCACTTGTCCCTTTGCAAACATGTTGCAAAACGCTTGTTTGAATCTCTCTGTGGCTGCACACAGACGTGTCACAAAGCTGAAAAACCATTTTTCAAACGGTTCCTTTTCACACATGAAGCATCAACGATTCAGCAGCCAGTCAAGAGTGGGACTCCGTCTTCCCGCACATTTTTGTTCTTTGTTTTTTAAACAGTTTTGCTGGCTGCAGCTGTTTGTCCTTCCATCTTCTCTCCAGGCGATGATGATGGTAGAACAACAGCAAAGAGTGGGAGATTGAGAAATCAAGCTGGAGGACGGGAGAAGGAAATCAATAGATCATCACAGACAAAGGGCCACCTGCTAGCCTGAAATGACTACGTGTCATCCCGGCATAAAGGAGACGATGGAGACAAATCTCTCAGTTTCTTTAGTAGACAGAGACAGACTCCATACACGAGCGATTTGTCACTGGCTGCCTTTGGCCTCTGATTGACGAGCAATTTCTCAGAGCAGGAGGGCGAGATTTGAATCCAGGGTGCATGAAACGGGACATGGGTGGTTGTGTCGGTGGCGCCTGTGGTGTCCTGTAGTTCCTCTGAACTACCTGCAGTAGGACACTGTAAACACATTAGTTCACAAAATGTCTTTTTTTCCTATCTCGGCCTGCTTACACAGGGTCTGTTGTTCTCTTGTTTTTCACTGTTATACATTAGTGTCTGATGCACACTGGAATTACTGGAGCTCTCTGTTCGTAATTTTCTCATTGGAATGACCTGAAATAACACACCTACTTCTCCTCCCAGCTGTAACACCCAGTCACGTCAGTGAAAGAGAATAAGCGCAGGACGGCTTTCTGTCGGGCGACATGAGTTTGTCCCACTCTAATGCCCCAGTTTTAAAAACATGATCTGATTTTATCTTAATAGTAGAAGCAATAGATTGTTTGCCTGGGGGGAGCTGGCTGCTGTCCCAGGGCCCTCCTGAAATCTCATGGGTGGATGACCTCTGAGGGATGTTAGCTGATTTGTGTCACTTTATTAGTTTAGAAGATGTAACTTTTATCTTGTTTTTAGGCTCTGG
This sequence comes from Diplotaxodon limnothrissa, assembly GCF_057381915.1. Taxonomy (NCBI): domain Eukaryota; kingdom Metazoa; phylum Chordata; class Actinopteri; order Cichliformes; family Cichlidae; genus Diplotaxodon; species Diplotaxodon limnothrissa. Next base: position 37,112,863 of record NC_140607.1, read on the forward strand.
AGACATTAATCTCAGCTATACAGCACCCAGCAAGCATTGGGTTTCGGTGCGAATATTAAAATATTATTAATAGTGATTTTTGTTTTCATCCAGAGCCATAAGCAGGTCAGTTGTTTGGTTGTCGCTGAGCAAGAATACCAGCCCAGTCTCAGAGTCCAATTTAAATGCATAAGCTGAACACCATTTTTAAAGGTTCACAAGCAGCAGTTGATTTGTAAACATAACCAGGAAGTTAAAAAAAACAAACAAACAAAAAGTAAAAATTAAAAAAATTACCAAATCAAAACAAGAAGAAATAAAGTTCACAGAGCTGAGCTGTCCCCAGAAAAACCACAAACACTGCAGTCACCTAGCTGACAAACCTCCAACATATTTGTAGTTCTTTTATTTTTTTTATGTTCTGTACTTTAAGAACCATTATCTCTACACATACAGTTTAGCTGCGACACATGAAAATACTTGTGCATAACTGTAGTATTATTTGAGCATATTGCTCCAGCTCTGGCCTCCTTACACTGGCTTCCAATTCAATTTAGGATCTATTTTAAAATCCTTTTACTGGTTTTTAAATCCTTAAATGGTCTGGCACCTGTATATTTGTCCGATCTGCTGAAGCCCTGTGTCCCCCCTCGCTAACAGCTGTTGCTCTCAGTCCCTAAATCACGTTTGAAACTTAGAGGAGACCGAGCGTTCTCTATTGTGGCCCCGAAGCTTTGGAGTGATCTTCCTCTGCCTATTAGACAATCTACATCAGTGCTGGTTTTTAAATCCAGACTAAAAAGTCATTTTTATTTGCTGGCCTTTGACTCAGTGGGTAACTGACACTATTATTTTATTGTTATTTATTTACTGTATTTATTATTCTTATTGTATTTTTATATGTTTTCATTGTATTTTTTATGTTTCTGCTGTACAGCACTTTGTTCGGCCATGTTTTGTTTGTGCTATATAAATAAACTATGGTATGGTGTTATGGAGTCAGAGGCCACTTAAGATGTTCACATGGACCATTCCACGGCTCATTAAATTGAATGCTTCCCTTTTAAATAATGTCAGAATTTCAAACATCTGCTATGACAGCAGATTTTTAGTATTTTGAGGTCCCAAGCACAGGTAGTTGAAATGACTACCTGTGCTTGGGACCTGAGGGGCCGGACACTACTTACTGTCTGGGTTAGAGGTTTGGGATGTAAGAGTAATGCTCATGACTGCAGAAAATCTGACTGAGAAAACGACTGTGTCAGTTTAATAGTAAATCAAATGGTTTCCTGCATCTTTAAAAAAAAAAGTTAATTGTCCATCTTACCTGTTTTTAGTTTTACGTTTCAGCTGAAGTTGAGTCAGTTAAAATATTTAGGCGTTGCTTGTTAAAAGAAATCATTTTCCCTCAAAACAAGAGACTATTTTTCAGTTTTGTTTAAACACAAACTCGTCTCAAGCCATGTTCTTTTCCATATCTGACAGCTTGCTCATTAGCAGAAGTGGCTATATAGCTGTGATGGTCCACTGCTGCCTTGTAACTGCAGAGGAAACCCTCACCCTAATGAGTCAATAGTGCTGGTGTAATGAGGCAGGCCTGTCTCTGCACAGCCTGAACCTGTTGTCTGACTTATTGCAGCTCCTCCCAGTTAACAGTTTATTCATAATCTGCGTAGCTGCCCCAGAGGACAGTATTATTCCCTGTTAGAAAAAGAAATCTAGGTTCAATTAGGGCTGCTCAATTAATCGAATTTTAATCACGATTACGATCTGGGCTTTCAACGATCATTAAAAATGACTGAGCCGATTATTAGCCCCTCCTTCATTTATCCGCGACACCTTAAAGGCCGGTCCGTGAAAATATTGTCGGGCATAAACCGTCCGTGGCGCAAAAAAGGGTGGAGACCGCTGATTAAGAGGACCCGAGGGAAGCTCGGAAAGCTAAGCAGAAGTTATTTGGAGAGGAGAGTGACTGCCGCTGGTTGAAAAGAGAGGTAAAAAAAACTTCAGTGGTGTTGCACACTATTTTATATTATTTTTTAAAGTCATTGTTAACCCTTTAAATCCGGTCAGAGCAGCGCGCTCCGTTTTGTGTAACTATTTTTAAATCCCTGTAGAACCTGAACCTAAGCTAGCGCAATAATTTGTTTTGCATATGAAACCGGAGGAGTTGTACTTACATCTGATGCCATCAGCTTGTCCTCGGTCACGGTTTCCTTCCACATAAAGCTTTGCAAAAATTGCATAAAAAGCGCTTGCAGGAACAAAAACATAATATTCCAGAAACACGCTTTGCCGATCCGATCAGCTGTTCATAACACTTCCCACAGTGAAACAGATGTCAGCGCGAACTGTCTCATGTCCGCCATTTCCTGGCCGAAACCGGAAGTGACGTCATTTTCGCAGAAATGTAGTTTTTTACTTGTAGACCTTAAAACCTCTACTGGTCATGTTTGACTTTTCTGAATAGTTGCTGGGATGCTTAGAACTCGAATTGCACAGCTGGAAATAGTTTATTTTGATGCACCTGCTGTTTTCTTTGCAAATTTGCATCATAGGATTGTTTTTTTTTGTTTTTCCTGCAGTATATAAAAATTGCTGTATCTCCAAAATAAAACTATGAAGACACTCAAAATAAATTTCCTGTTGTTGTAAACTATTTTTTGCAACTTTTTTGTATTTAAAGTTTTGAAGGATAAGCCTCTTAAATTTCTCCAAGTAGAAATATATGTAAAAAAAACAAAACAAAAACGATTTTCAATTTTTTTGTAGTTTATTGCACTTTTTTGCAATTAATGTAGTTACTATGGACTTAATGCATACATATTATTAAAATATGGGCTATAACAGTTGTATTAATGTATAGCAACTTGAAATGCTCCCACAAATGGCACTACAACATGTAAAAAAATAATATAAGCTCTGGCGGACTTGGTTCTATAGTAGGTCTTAAAGGGTTAAATAAATATCGTCAAATAATCGCGATCTCAATTTCAGTGAAAATAATCGTGATTATCATTTTTGCCATAATCGAGCAGCCCTAGGTTCAATACAGTAAGGCTCTACAGTGTCGGTTAAACAAACAGGCATGGAAAGTTTTTCTACTGGAGGGCAGACGAACTCCAGAACAAGCTGATGCACAGAAAAGAGTCTGCTTAGGAAGAACAAGGCGACGACTCAGACTTCACTGTCATTTCCTGGTCTTGACCAATATTCTTCAGGCTTTCTGAAGGTCTGCCCTAGTTTCTCTTTGGGCATTGGCTGCTTTTTCACTCATTTTCAGTCCAGTCTTTGTACCTGACCATTTTCAGAGAAATATTGTATGTGTGTTTTTTTTATTTTTTTGTCCTTTGTTGTAAGCCTGTTAACACTGACTTATCAGTTATTCAAGCATTACTAACTCAACCACCTAACTTGATGAAATCCTTGTTCCTAGCAGAAGCATTCATGTCCAAAGAAATAAGAAAAAATCCAAGACCTGACACTGACTTAGAGATGCAGCTGGTCGATCCATCCACTGCTCACTGCAGCATCATCAGAAATGGTCTCAAAAAGCTATTCTAAAGAAAGAGAAAAGGCTGAGTATGCTAAACTACACAAGAACTGGACTGAAAATCAGTGACAACAGGTCTGATGGACAGAATAATGTGACATTTTTGGTTCAAATCATAGTCAGTATGTCTTGATACATGCTCAGTCATCCAGGTCGTGACAATTTGCGTTTCTCCCGCTGAAAACGCAACGTCCAGATGAACAGAATCAACCTTTTGGCATAGTCAGTACGTCTAGAGGAGGTCAGGAGAAAACCACAGTCATCTATAACAGCATCCCCAACCTTTTTTGCAACACCGGTTTAATGTCAGACAATATTTTCACAGACCGGCCGTTAAGGTGTCACGCATAAATAAAACAAAATAAAATGACATGACCAAGACAAAAACTGTGGTTTTTGTAAATATAATAATAAACGCAAATTCGCTGTGTAATTGTGTAACTTTATTAGCAGCGTCCTCCTGAAAATTGTGACATCCTCCTCTCTGCCCCTTAATGCTCTGTGGTTGCTATGGTAACATGTAAATAAGACACACAACTACAAAGAACAGGGAAACAGAGTTAACAATAAAACTCCTGAAAGCCATAAATTTCACACCCGAGCCTCAACTCTCGTGATCCGGTACCAAACGACTCGTGGACTGGTGCCGGTCCGTGGCACGGAGCTTGGGGGCCGCTGATCTATAAGACGGTGGCTGCTCGATCTGCTTTTCAGCCAGCGGTGTTGGGATCTGGTCAAAGTTGATTCTTGCTTGGAGTGCGAGAGGTCTCCGATCCAAATCCCAGATGAGCCCACAGTTTTGTTACGCTTGGCCTAATACAGTTAGTGCAACAGCGACATCCACTTTCCCCAAAATTTTCTTCACCGGTGTCTCAGAAAATACTTTTTAAATTTAAATTAGTAGCAAAGAATTTTAAATATATCATATATATTAAATGTAATTAGCTGAAACAAAATGCTGCTGATTGTGTTTGTTATGGAAGAATTTATTCTTTTTTTTGTCACCACCGTAAGCTGTCCTCATCGACCAACAGCTCTTCTCTGTTTGAGCTCCCCATCACTCTGCCACATTCTCCAGCCTTCTCCAGCCCCGCCACCTCCCCTGACACCCATAATAGAGTATTCATTACTGCCTAGTAAATGTCATCTTGCCTGGCTGTGCTCTACACATCCATGTATAACTGAATATAACTTATTTATTTTCATAAGTCATCGCTGCTTAATTATAAATGACGCTGGCTGCCCCCTGAGAGAGTCCCGCTGCATGCTGGGATTTGTCTTTAGCAAGGAGCTGCTGACAAGAGGAAGGTGTTTGTTTGTTTTTTTTCACTGCAACCATTTATGGAGATGTGCTTAATGTCTTTCAGATATTTGTTATGATGCCCATATTTTGCATGACAACCGTGGAGGTGTCATAGGAAATAGATGCCACACTTTTACATTTTTACTATAATGTGTTTTAGGTTATTTTTGTTGTTGTGCTTTTCTTTCATTCACTGCCTATCCAGTTGTTTGTTTTCCTCGTTTTTTTTCCCTTTACCCTTGGTAGCTGTCAGTAAATTGGGCTGCCTTCAGCCCTGCCAGTCACCTTGTTCCCTTAATCACAGACCTGGCAACTGTCTTAAAGGAATGATGGATTATTCCCAATGTAACCCTTTCCCTCCTGCCCCCTTTCACTCTAGAGCTGTGCTTGGTGAAGAGAAAGCACTGTACATAGACAGTGGACGTCATTTTAGTTTTATTTTATTTCATAAATGGACAGGTATTATTTATAGATGGAGAAATCTATTGCACCTAAACCTGATGAACGCACGCACGTGCGCGCACACAAAGAACAGTGATTTATGAATGGCAAACTCTCTTTTGTTCCACTACAGTATGACAGAAAAATCACTTTCAGCCATTTCATAATCGCACGGCTCAACATAGAAGAGCCACCTCGACGGGACAACACTTAGCTGCACATCTACATCTAAAGGTCAAAGGTCACTCTTTCGAGGATGCCAATATTCACATTTTGGGCAGAGAAGACATGGTTTGAAAGAGGCTACCTATGTCCACTGTGAACGACAGTCTTTGGACACTGGGTGTGGCTCATGACACCAACTGCAACCTACAGTACAATGCAACTGGAGCCCCCACTCACACCCTGTGTCAGGTGAGCTCAGTGGGTGACATAATTGTGTGGGGCAAGGCCTCACAATGGTTTCACCCAAAACCTCTGCCGATAATGACCCACACGCTTTTGCACACCTTGGCCCATGTGGTGAGGTGCATGATCATTAGTGGGTCACAACCCCCTTAAGGGACAACTTCCACTAAGTCTCCTCCACAGAAGAAGCTTTTTGGATGAGAGTGGAAATGTGTTCAATAAACCTAAAGAAGTCCAGTCGATTTTTTCTTTCCAAGCTCATCCTCCTTAGCTCGTGCAAAATGTTTTTAAATGACTTTGCAAAAAATGTAAACGTAAATGGTTAAAAAAACGTTTTGTCAGACGTCTAAGTCCCACACTCTTCATTATGCATGATGCATTTGTTTTTATTCACGTTGTACCTTTTAGTTGCTAGGCACTAAGAACAACTTGCTTAGGGTTAAGTCATGTTTGGGAATGACAGCAGCGTAACATTGATGCCATAACCCGGTCTGTTAATGCACTGTCTCTAAAGGGCACTATATGCATAAATGAGAAATGCCAGTGACTTTTGAAAATGGCATTATGTGACACACCAGTAACTGGAACGATCTTAAAACCATTCCCAGAATACTTTGATAAATATGTTGTGTTGTATTTGTGTTCATTCTAGCATAAAATCATACGTTAAAAATCTGGCAGAAATGGAAAACCTAAGAAAATACGCAGAGAGAAATCTTTAAAGTGACCGGATATGGAGACCTGCATTGGTACAGGGTAGAGCCAAAGGGCTTATTCATCAGGGTAGTTAACTAAAATATTGCCATGTTTATGGCGCTTGTTTGAGGCTTTGTATCAGTCATACATTTATTTATTTATTTATTTTAAATCTTTGGGTGTTCAGTGTTGGAGTTACACTATTTCGGATTTAGCACCACAAACTAAAAATATATCTATCCATCCATTTTCTTCCACTCATCCTGGCCGGGTCGCGGGGGCAGCAGCCTAAGCAGAGAAGCCCAAACCTCCCTCTACCCAGCCACCTCCTCCAGCTTGTCGAGAGACATAATCTCTCCAGTGTCTCCTGGGTCTTCTTCAGGCCTCTCCCAGTGGGACATGCCTGGAACACCTCACCCAAGAGGCGCCCAGGAGGCATCCTTGTCAGATGCCTCAACCAACTCAACTGGCTCCTTTTCCATGTCGAGGATAATTTTATTTATTTTTATATAACCTTTATTTATACAGGTAGCCCCATTGAGACCCAATGTCTCATTTACAAGTGAGACCTGTTTCAGACAAGCATATTTTAAAAAGCGGCTCTACTCTGAGCACCTCCCAGAAGGCTGAGCTCCTCAACCCATTTCCAAGGGAGAGACTAGCAACCCTTCGGAGAAAGCTAATTTCTGCTGCTTGTATGTTTGATTTCATTCTTTCAGTCACTACCCACAGCTCGTGACCGTAGGTGAGGGTGGGGACGTAGATTCCCGTTTACTCTCAGCTCCGTTTTCCCTATGACAGACCAGTACACTGCAGCCACAGCACAAATCTGTTGATCTCCCACTCCCCTCAGCCGTGAACAAGACCCCGAAATACTTAAACTTCGACACTCGTCCCTGACCCGGAGTGGACACGCCACCCTTTTCCGGCTGAGGATATATAATTTATTATAATGCCAAATACCTGTAAAGATCTAAACTCCATTAACATATTTTTCAGTTGTATATTTTCAGAACGTGGCTAATGAAGTGTCATATTTTTAAATGATTTTTTATTTAGCCTTTATTCCACATGGCAGTAGAGAGTAGCACTGGACCCGATGTACAAGAAATGGCTCCTGCAGACATTTGAAACCCTCGACGAGTCCAGTTGATGTCTTACCTACTTCCTTAATGTTTTTGACACCTTTGGGTCCACTGTGGTCACCTTGATAAACGGTTCCCTGCGATCTGGCTCTGTCCGCAGGTACTTTAAACATTGAGTTATTCAACATCTGCTGAAAAAGCCTAACCTGGATCCAACACTACAGACAAGCTAGAGACCCACCGGGTTTTAGAAAGTTAGACTCCACAGAAACAGCTCTCCTTAAAGTCACAAATGACCTTTTGATGGGCGCGGACAGGCCGGGGACAGGGGCTCAGGCCTTGTTCTATTGGACCTTAGCTCAGCCTTTGATAGCATTGATTATCAGATATTAATCCACTGCTTAAATCTTTTAGTAGGGATATGTGGATCTGTCCTCATTTATGGCTGATTGAACACTTTTGGTTTCAGTGGGAAACTTTCGGTCAGATGGAGCTGAAATTTCATGCGGTGTCCCACAAGGATCTGTTTTAAGCCCCTTGTATTTTTCATTGTATAATCTGCCTTTAGGCCTTCTCATTAGTTGTTTCAAAATTATTTCCTACCATCTGTATGCAGACGATATCCCAAAGTACATCTCCTTTAAACCTTGTGAATTGGACAACTTCCAATCCACTTCCAATGGACTGTCTTAAGGAAATTAATGGTTGGATGACAAACAATTTTCTGCAGCTGAACGCAGAGTAGACTGGGTGTTTAATTCTTGTTCCAGAGAGTATCATGCCCCAAATCAGGCAACATCTGGGTCCTTTCTCATCCTTGGTAAAGAGTCTTGGGTTAATTCTTGATCAATCTCTGTTTTTTGATGCTCAAGTCTGTGACCCGTTCTTGCTTTTTTCATTTAAGAAATATTGCCAAACTTAGGACTATTGTCTCCAAAGGTGAACTGGGGATGCTTGTTTGTGCCTTCATCTCCTCCCGATTAGATTATTGTGATGCACTCTTTTCCTGTCTGTCAAGGCTTCTTTAAATCACCTTCAAGCGGTCCAAAATGCCACAGCAAGGCTTTTAACCCACAGTCATAAATTCTCTCATATCACTCCCTTGTTAAAGTCCCTGCACTGGCTTCCGGTTGGGTACAGATATCAGTTTAAAATCCTCCTCACACGAGGACAGGCCCCCACTTATATCATTGAGCTTCTGCAGTATGCTATGGATTCTTTTTAAAAATGAACCACATCAACCTTTGTTAGATGGAAAATTGCTGTCTATTTCTACATTACACTACTAACCACTTTATTTCTATAAGCAGGTTTTAAACAGCTGGCCAATGATGTCTTTTCACAAAGAATATGTAGTTTTCAGGTATTCACAGCCCTTATGGCATCTAAAGGTCACCTAGCAGGAAAGGTCACTTTCCTGTACTGCATGGCTGTTTGACCGGCCCATATTTCACATATAAAGACATTTTTGAAACGCCTTTTCAAACTCACACACACCCCTAAAAATAACCAAGGCATGGCGTGGACTGATGTGATCTAGAATTTAGGATTTAGCTATATTTTACAAACTTGGGCACAGATTCAAATGAAACCTGGATATTGGAACCGAGCAATGGCTGTAATGTATTCATTCATGCAGATTAATGAGCTCATCGCTTACCTCATCTTCACCCCAGAAACACTAATGGTGCTCTTCAAAAGAGAGTAATTGTAAGATGGAGAACGCAGAAGTATACAAGGACACACACACACACACACACACACACACACTATAACACTGAGTGGATTCTCTTGTGTGTAGAGTGGCTACTTGAGGCAGGTAATCAAGCAGGGATCAGGTGGCTGGATGCTCAGACCTCCTCCGTTATTGCCGAATATGCAGACACACTTTGGTTTTGTGTGTGTGTTTAAACATCAAATCACATTTTATGTATTTATTTATACCATTTATGCAGTAAATTGATTAAATAATTTCAGTTTAGTAAAAGAGCAGATTAGTGGGTTAAAATGACAAAGAAGATAATCTAAGAAATGCAAAATTCAAATTAAGTGCTTTTAAATTTTCCACCAGAGTATCACGTGCAGTTATTTTCTGTTCTCAGGATTGTGTCATTCATCACTGCCTTCCAAACCATTAAAAGGCTATAAAGTTTTGTTTTTGAAGTACATTTAGGCCCATAAAATCAAGAATTTGAAAACAATAAGGAACATATTTGGTGTGGGTTAAACGCTCTTATAGTCAGGATGGCCTTTAGTGACAACTGAATTAACTTCTTGGGCAAAATTTGTTGATTTGATTAAACCAACATAGCTCAAAATGTAAGGCGTAATTTCCCTTCTCAAGTACTGATTGCTGGGAAATCACACTGAGCTCTCAGCACCCATGAATCTGCAAAATAACCCTAGTAACCATATTTCATTACAGTTTTGTAAGTTCATTAAATACCTTTCTAATTGCAATTTCTTTTGTTGAGCAGAAAATAGATTTTAAAGGAGAATGCAGTTTATTTGCATGGCAATGTAGATTGTAGGAGTTCTATTTATTTTATAAATACTGACATAATTGATTATGCTATTGATACTTTAGAATAACCAAATGTAACTTTGATGTGACTGAATATGATTTGCGTTACATCTGAGTGCATGACTTGGACTAGTTTTATAAAAGGAAACAAAATAAATTCCGTTTTGCTTGATTAATAAATATAATGTCTGGTTTACCTTCTGAAATGGCGTTTTCTTGTCACAGCTTCTCTCCTGCTCAATTATCATACAACAGAGTGCAGTTTTTAAAGCTATTTCTACTTGTTCATTTCTCTTCACCATCTCCTGGTTTTTTCAGTTTGATCAAATATTCAACATTTTGAAGGTTTTTTTTAACATTTTTGCTGCATATTTCCTCAAATGACTACACTACTGAATACTATTATTAATAGTAATTATTCTGTTTTGTCATACAGTATCCAATTAAAGCCCATTAAAAATGTAAATGTGTGTAAAGTTCAACTCACACCATTATTTATGTGTTTTGATTATTTTTCACACGTTGCTTTAAGTGTCAGTTGCTGTTTTGTTAGGTTAAGGAAACAAAACTACTTGGTAAAGTTTAAGAAACGATCGGGGTTTGAGTTAAACTCGATATTTTCAAACAAAGTGAAGAATTTACAAACTTTCCCTCCATTTTTTGGCTCACCGGGAACATAAGTGCTGCCTTCAAATAGAAATGATACAAAAAAAAATTAAAGGAACATTTTGAAAATACATCAGTTCTCAATGGGAAAAGGTCATGCTGGCTATGTATGCTGTTACAGAATTAAAGACTACCGCGTTGTTTGATTGAGGTGAAAATTATCGACCTACAGAGGGCTGGATCCAACAACGCCCTGAAAATCTGACAAAATTCTGCATCAGGCTAGTCCTTTTTGTCCAACCCTAGGGCACGGTCCTAATGAGATGACGGATGGTATCCTGCAGGATCTCCTTCCAGATCTATACAAATCACTGAGCTCCTGGATAGTCTGAGGTGCAACCTGGAACCATTGGACGGCCTGAAACATAACATCCCAGGGGCGTTCTACTGATTTATGCCAGCGAGCACGTGGGCCAGTCAGTGGTATCATTTCCATCCTCCAAGAATTGCCTGCATATTCTCGCCAAGTGATGCCAGGCATTGTTGTGCACCGTATAGGGTCTGATAGTGGATTCAAGGATTTCACCCTGATATCTAATGGCAGTCAGGGTGGTGATGCGTAGCCTGTAGGTTTCTCTGTTCCTCCATGGATAGGACTCCCCAGAACATCAATGACCAACCAGCAAAGTAATAATGCTGAATAATGGTAGAGACAGCAAAATGTTCTCTGTGGCTTTTACTTTTTTTTTCTGAAGAGGCAATAGTAGGAAGGCATGAAGATAAGTTGCAAATATTAGGATTAAGACTTATAAAACAATAAAATTGTTTGTTGCAGCCAGCAGGAAATAAAAATCAAGACATAAAGTTGTCTAAAAATCTGAAATTACTACTGATGCTCCTTATGGAACAACAAAGATTTTAGATGCTAGGAATCATCATAAAAACCTCTGAGGTCTGAGGAATAAATGGTGACGTTGTTTTCTAAAGACCTGATTGGTTATATCAAGCATAAGCTGCTCCAGGTTATACCATGAGGTAGGTCTTTATCTTATAGTGGGTAGCAGATAAATGCTTTACCTTTTCTGTGATAGTAAATTCTACACAGAATTCTCCATCTAACTGGACGTGTGTTCTTTAGTCTTTGTTTCCAATCCAGGTTATTCTTTTTTTTTTTCCTGCTGTGTGCCAGATACACCGATACCTCTGTCTGTTTTCTGCCTCTCTTATCTCGCCTTCATCTTTCTACTGAACTCTTTATGAGACTGCAGTACTCTAAAAATAATGCCTGTTAATCATATGGCTCTGAAGTAAGGAGGCTGTGTGCTGGTTCACTGCAGCTCGCGATGGTAGAAAAGAGCAAAAAGTAGTTGAACCTTCAATAAAAGGCTTGAGATAAAATGAAAAATGTTGTGTGTTAAATAATCAAAGTCTCACATTTTATTTGCTGTTGCAGACAAATTCAACGCCTACGTGACTTTGAAGGTGCAGAATGTGAAAAGCACAACCATCACAGTCCGAGGGGACCGGCCATGTTGGGAACAAGACTTCATGTTGTGAGTACCTCAAACCCTGTTACTGCTTTGCTCTAAATTTCACTTCTCAGTGTATAGTTTTTATGTTTTATCACTTTTATATGTTAATTTAAAAAATGCATTTAAATTATTACATTTAATTCAGTTTCCCTGCTTTTTGCAGCATTTTTAAGCAGTAGAAAGCCTGACAATAGCTTAAATATAAAATGACAGTTCATACATCTTTATGTAGAAACTACATACATCTTTCATCCACTGAAAGATTACGTGTTCTTTTATGGTTTAAATATTGCAACATGGTGCTGTGCTCTGGCGTACAGATTTGCAGTATTCAAATTGAATAATGTGGGGCTGAAGTAATGTATTCCACCCAGCAGAAACTCATTGAACAGATGGCTTTGCTAGACTTGAGAACAAAATAAAGATTTGGTCAATAAGTGAAAGGTGGAAAGCTGGCTGTTCATTTGTCTATAAAAGCCTGTTACATCTGATTTAGCTTTTAAAGTAAAGACCGTCTCTTCCTCCTGCACGTCTCTGTAAATTGCCACCAGATTCAAACCCAGAACTTTGTTTCTGTCTGACAACGGATACGGAAAAGCTGCATTTCCGAAATGGGCTGAGCCTGATGTTGATACTTTCAGTATCACCCAAACTAATCCAGACTTTGAAGTTGAAAGAGATCTAAAAGATCTCTCAAAGACAACTTCATCTTGCACTTTTTAACCAAATGTAGGCAGGACCGTCCAACCACACTTTAGATTCCTGGTATTGGAGGCATATTTAGTTTTGGTTTCATTTATAAGACCTATGCTATAACGCATTGCACCGAGGATCAGTCACGTTATTCTGACTCTAGCTTTGGTTTACATGTTCCTCGTTTACTTTTTTGGCTCAGCGTTGTCACTTTTATTGGCAGCAGTACGACACTAAACTCCTGGGATGTATTAAAGAAAATGCAGGGAGAAATTGGAGCTTCAGGAGTATGTGTCAGCCCTTGGATGAATGCAGGCCAGGTATCCAATGCAAGCTGACTTGTTAGCTGGCTTTAATAGGGCTCGCTGAAATTGAAAGAGCACCAGCCGCCTGTGGGACTCCAGTCGGGCACAGGCTACTAAATGGGAATTTGTGGTTGGAGCAGGTAGGATGGATAGAAAGTGAAATGACATGCCCAGCTCAGATAAGTGGACGAATTGGTGATAAATCTAATGAATTGTCCAGCCAGGTCTGAGTATATGTGAACAGCAGAGGGGGTGCAGCTGCAGCTGAAATAGCTGAAATCCCACTTTACGTTTTTTTTATTGTGATTCCTGAAGTGCTGGTTCTTGGTACTCTTCGATTGGTGTGGATGCAAAACCCATTTTTAAACTGTTATGCAGCTGCCATTTCAGTTGTATATGTCTTGAGATCTGTGTCGGCACATTACTTTTTAATTCCTACAGTAAATATTAAATGTGCATGTGCTTACTGTAGGAAGTAATTTGTTACTTTGTGTGCCACTTTCTTTTTTTGCGGATCATGTAACTAGCAGTTATTAATTTTAAACCCTACGTGTGCTGACATACATGCAGGGTTCGCAGAATAATAAGGACTTTCTTGGCATTTTTATTCTATTTGCCAGTAACTGCTGTACACTGATACACTGATTGCACTGACTGGGAGATCAGTTAAAATAAATGCATGTTATGAATGCATATGGGTCAGGCTAGGATCACCAAGGATGTCTTATACCTCAGTTCTTTGCACAGATATGCTAAGAAGCTCTGTGAGAGTGTTTACAGGCTAAACTAACGAACAAACTAATCACCAATCGTCACAAATGGTAAATGGTCTGTATTTGTACAGCGCTTTACTTAGTCCCTAAGGACCCCAAAGCACTTTACACTACATTCAGTCATCCACCCATTCACACACACATTAACACACTGGTGGTTTTGCATCCACATCGTGGAGAATAACATAAAAGATTTGAGTGAAAAACTCAAAAATCCGTGTGCATGTAATGCCACTCCAAGCACCTGGTCTTACACAAAACAGCAAACCCCAAATCCTGAGTGTCAGGTCAGCACTTTGCTTGAGAAAGCGTGAGTGAATGAGGGGTAAATTTTAAAGTGATAGATAAACATGCTTTATAAATGATTCACTAGTACAACAGTGTGAAATAGTATTTTTCTTTACATAACAGTTTAGCATTTGAATGCAGCTTGTAAAGCGCGCACCAGTATCGCACATTAATCTCCCTCCTCTCCCCGTCTGTCTTTGTCAGACACACACACACAGTTGTCAGTCGTGCATTGTGTGCTGTACAAGGGATACTGATCTTTCCTGCAGACTGATCCCTCTAGACTTGATTAGAGAATGGAGTGGAGAGATTGACTGTGAATCGACATTATTATATAACACTGTCTCCTCGCCTCACTCTTTACCTGTTACTCTGTGCTTTTTCTTCACATCCATTTAGACCGTTATCCTCACTTCTCTCACCTTTCTCTCTTTGGAGAATTAGTTTTCCAGAGTCAGTATGAAGATTTTTTTTTTTTAGTTAAGTAAAATATTAAGTTTTATGACCTTACCCAAAAAGTTGACTCTGTTCATCTGGATGTAAGAGGTCAGCTGGATGAGTGACAGACGTTTCTCCCACTGAAAACGCTGTGATCAGATGAACAGAATCATCCTTCTGGGATTTCCTTACCTGGATGATTGAGCGTGCATCGAGATATTATGACCTTAATTGTTGAAAAAAGAACCACACAGCCCCCCATGCTGTAGCTAAATGGCTAATTAACTCCTGAGTCTCATTAGCAGCAGTTATGCTCAGTGGGGCGCAGAAGCAGTGCGCTGCCTTTGAGCCACGTTCGAGGTATCAAGAAGGAATTTCAAGGTTTCAGTGAGACGGTCATATCTGTCATAGGACCTCCTGAAATGTGTTTTTATGTGTTTTATTAATGGATGAAATCACAACATACCAAAGCAAGGAACTAAGACAAATGGTAATATTTTTTAAATAAAAAGCATTCACTACATGGGCTTGGCTTCAAGTCATGGGGGGCCTCTGCACTCAGGTTTAAACTGGTGACTCTAGATATTGTTCTAGGTGTTGCTGTGATAGAGATCTGCAGCTGTTCTCGACCCACAGTATATAACACAGTAAATCCAATAATAAAAAACTAAAGAGAAGCTGAAAATTACCTTTTTGCATCTTCTTCTTTTTGTACTGAAATGACATTTTCCAGTGTGATGCATTGTAAATATCAACTGTATTACAAGCAGGACTCACTCTAAATATGGTTGCGTTGCTCAGGAACAGTGAAGAAGTCACCTCCTCACAGCTGGATAGTGACTGTGCCGAGACCCTGCCAGATGTGCAGTCTGACTCTTAGGCCTCACTGGGAGCACCAGGCACATCTGTGGCTTTAGATTCTTATATTGTTTCTTCTCAAGATTCTTAAAACGGATGATTACAGACAGAAGTTACCGTGCGTTCAGATACAAACAGGGATGGCACATGTCTAAGCTTACACAATGTTTGTGTGCTCATGTTTACCTTGTGTGTGTTAGTGAAGATAGGAATTGGCATGCCTATGTCACACTGGGCATCTGTGTTGATCAGGAGTAGATTTCATAGTGGTGGGATAACCAGCTTCACTGTGGCGTGCTGGTATCTTGGCTCGGATGAAGCTCGGATCAAAGAAAAAAGTCAGAGATGAGTTTGGACTGATACTAGCTTGCACTCAAACGTCATGCCAAACCTTTCACTCCTGCCCAAAATTAAAAATAAAGCTGAGAACAGTAACCGCCTTGCCAGCTGCACTTAGGCCATCCTTTCAAACTCGATCTCTCACCTGCTGATTGCATTCGCTTACTCTGTCTGACACTCTGCAACCTTCTGAAATCCTGATTTCTGATTTTTGAAAGCCACAAGATATCTGTTCTACAAGATATCTGTTTAGGTTGGGGGGGGGGGGGGGGGTCCGCTTACTTTGAAAGTAAACAGTCAGTATTTTTCCATGTTTCAACTGTTGGAAGTATTTTGTGTGTCAATCAATGGTCTTTAAGTTGCATCCAGGCTACACTGTAGATATGGATGTAGCCACCTTGATGTCATCTATTCTTGTGATGAGCAGCAGATAGATGTGGCTGAGACACCAAAGGACACTCCAACACCCTAAATTATGCCCTGCTTTATTGTCTCCTTTACTCTTAATGGAACCATAATTTCCAAAATGAACATCATCATGTGCTAAATATGAAATATGATCCAGACTATACATACGGGGCTGTTTTCTCAAAGACTTTCATTAAATTTGACTTATTCTTGGAGCCAAACAAGTTGCCCCCTGCTGGCCATCAGAAAGAATGCAGGTTTGAGGCACTTGGCTTCACTTTTAAAGCCCAACTTTATATTTATATTTGTGCACAGGATAATACCATTATACATAATGGTGAGCGAGGACTAATGGTGAGGTTTAGCTGAATCTTAGTGGTAGTAGTAATGGCCTGAATGAGTGTATTTTCTAAAGAGCCTATACCTCTGGAAAGACCGGAGCTTTCTCAGTTAAACCTCGGGTAACGTCACAGGTGGAGATACTGTATAAACATCTGGCAAGGATCTGTATCAGGATAGGATAGAATAGAATAGCCCTTTATTGTCATTGTACATGTCCTATGAAATTGTGGAATTCATCAACAAAATTATCCTGTAAGAATCTGTTTCATTATAGCCACAGAGTAACCCAACAACACTCTTGCATGCACACATTCACACAGACAGACTGCAGCCTGCGACATACTTGAAGATGAAAAAAATCAAAAAGTGAAGTTAGGAAAGAGTTAAACAACAACAGCAACAACACAAATGGACTCAACAATACAAACACAAATATTAAACTACTGTATTGTAGCAGTCTTTGAATGAAAGCAGTAATAGCACCAGGAAGGAAATACAAATGTATAAAAAAACATGTTGCTTTAAAGGTCACTGCCAGCTGGATTTGCTCAGCAGAGGTTGTTTCAAAGCTGAGGTGTCCTCGTGGCCACAGCACGGTCACCTCTGGAGACATGCTTTGACTTTGGAGTAACCACAAGGATCCCACCTTAAGGTCTGATGCTGAAAACCGTCTCATACCAGTTCTGCTGTGTAGTCTGTGCCTTATATGCCTGAGCTATCAGTCGAATGCTAAGATCAGTTAATTACTTAGTGTACCTAATCCTGACTTCTCTCCATGGGTCAGTCTGTCCAGCAGTGTGTTGGTGAGCAGGATACAGCATGTCACTGAGTACCAGTGCAACTACTTTGAGATTCAGCTTAGTTGCAAAAGGCCACTACTGCATTCTTTGACATTAAATAGATTAAATCTGCACATTTATTCTCTGTAGATACTGAATGTTTACATTAACTTCTGAAATTTGTCCTAAAAAGAAAACAGACTCAAAAATTATGCACAGATGACGGCCTCGACAGTACAGTTTGAAAGTATTAAAACATCTCTGTCCACAGACACGACCTAAGCCTTTCAGAGATTTAGGGCAAACCCCTGATGAGCACCAGTCACACAAACGGGCCTCCTTCTACACAGGAATACATGTTCCCATAAAAAGCTGCTGTCGAAAACTCAAGAGGAACCAATTTTACACATCACTGCTGCAGCAATTTTCTAAATTTTAGAGATTCTAATTTAAGCCATTTATTTCCTCCAGGAAGATTTTTCTTTATTTTTTAGCTCTGCTGTAGATACGGTGATGGCAAAATGATCAGGATGTTGCTCCATCAGGACCAGGGTGAGCTGTAATGAAGTTTGGCTTAGAAAATACACATTTTCTTGGAGATGAGAGGAAAAATGAGGCGGGTGTGCGTGTGAGAGAGAAATAGAGGGAGATCACAATAAAGCAGCAGTTTAAAGGTGATTCGTGAACCTCCAGCACTGCCTCTCAATCTCAACACACACAAGCAATCTATGATATGTAAAAAGTATACATACTTACCAAATGACTCGTAGTCATCAGGCTATGTACGAACAGATGCTCAGTTGGGTATTTGAGAGGTCACATTTGCATTATTTATGACATTTTTTTCTTGTTGTTTGTAAATTGAGTTTGTTTTCTTCTGCTGAAAGCATCTATCTAACATCTTATTGCAAAGTCTAATATTTTTCCTTCGGCTATCACTAACTGTCTTGTGCGATCTTAGCCTCCTTCGTTCTTTGTGTCGTGTCTGATCTGTTAAATATGTGTGATGGCTGCTTGGTGGGCTGGTATATGAGACGATAAGCAGTTGAATGTTGATTCCTCTAAACAGACTCATGAGACTTAGCCTGTTGGCCTCTCCTCATGCATGTGAGGATTTCAACTCTCCAGCTCGGTTTGCTCTTGTCTTTCTTTTCTTTTATCACAGGTAAGTGGGAGTGGCTTAGCTTCGTTATCTCCATTTCCTTTTTCAGTATGTCTCTGCTTGCTTTGGCTCTTTGCTGAATCCGTCTGTTTCATTTAGTCTGACTTGCCCACTCGCTTAAATCTAGATCTCATGATTGGCACAGTTCAGAGGTCTGCTGTGAAGGCGGCTTCAGTAAAAGTTGACTTTTAAAGTTACAGGGGTTTGAAGGGATGTGTAACAGGATGCCACATGGAGCTTATGCTTTATACCATCATTTCCTCCTGAAAACAGCAGCTTTCACATTTTTCTCTTCAATCTGAAACCCCCTTAGTGTAAGACAACGCGCACATAAAATAGATTTGTTTCGATTCCTTGCCCACGTGTGTGGCCTTTCCTTCAAGTTCTCTGTCAATTAAGTGTTTAACTATCAAAAAAGGGCAACCTTTCCGTCTTTTCACATCAACCCTTATTAGTCTTTGGCCACCGATTTTATCAAGTTATAATATCAGGACTGATCAACATCTTTCTGATCGTAACCTTTTCCTTCACTCTTTTGCACTCATCTAACGTTTGTCTCCGTAGGGTTGTTTATTAGAAAGAGTATTTTCCACCCACGTCTGGCTTTAAAGAAAGCAGTAGTTGGATATTTGAGCAGTTTTCTTAGAGTGCATTAAAAAGTGTTTTGATTTGTGCAGGTGATGTCAAATAAAGGGAAAATGTTTTGTAAATTTGAGCAGGAGCACTGATTCGTAGCTGGAGGAGCAGCTTGTGTAAAGCTTTTCTCACAGGAACACATAAAAAGCTGCTTCACCACTGACTTTATCCGTTATTCTCCGGTGCTCCGGTCTCTCCCTCACAGGACATAATTTCCATCAAGCATTATGCTCAGTAAAAATACATACTTACACATCCTCTCTGGCCTTTCTGTTTTTTCAGTTTCTGTCTCTTCTGTCAGAAACTGCACTCAAAGACATCCCTGCACATGTACGCACTCCCATCTGAGTGTTAAAAATACAACGTTTCATTCCCTTTTACCACAAACCATTCCCTCAATAATGGATGGGCTTTGATGGAGGGCATATGCCAGAGCCAGATGTAAACCTAAGGCACATGTACACGCACACAAACACACATCTGAGCTATGAGTCACATAGTTTGGAGACAGGCTTCACAGAAGGGCAACGTCAGACTTATTTCTAAAATTTGGATTATATGGTATCAAATAAATAATCCCTCAGATTAAAATGAGCAGATCATGAGGTACTTTTGTTTTTTGGTTTTGTTTTTTTCCCCTTTCTTTAAGCCCGTTGATCCAGAGCTGACTCTCTCGTTATGCAATGCATTACTTGCCTTAGTCGAGTTCACCTTCATCTTTTTGGACCTTCGAAAATTACACAATCTGCCAAGAACAGATCGCTTCAATAGCGTGGCTGAAAAACCCAGAAAATGTCCAAATGGTGTTTTTGCACTTTGGCTACAAACAAGGGAGACTGGGAAAGTCAAAAGAGCAGAAGTTCTGTGGAAGCAGCTCCCAGTTTGAATTTGGGAGATAGACACCCTCTCTACTTTCAAGATTAGACTTTCCTTTTTGCTAAAGCAGATAAGATGTGTCCCAAAACCTAGGCCGCATCCTTCGGAGAACCGGCCTTCGTGGTCTACGTGGGCTGGGTCCTTCGAAGACTGAGAAGGCCGCAAGTGCGAGGCTGTGAAATGGGACGGTCTAACCTTCAGATGTGCATCACTGCTGTCTTGGTGTAGTTAACTCAGCCGTCTGCTCCTTGCTATTTAAAATATAACAGGACACTGCCGTAAATTCTCGACCGTCTCACACTTCTGTTCAATCAGTTTTCTGTTTGACGGTTATTCAGCTGTGTGAAAACCCAGCTGAAACTTAATAGTGGCTGCCATTGTGGGGAAACTGGAACTGGCTGGGCCGTGCTATGAATTCTGGGATATGGATGGCCACAAAGGATACACCTGACCCATCCTTCAAATCTGGGGAAAAGAAGGACGCATTTGTCGGCCGGATTCGGAGGAGTCTATGAATTGGGACAGCCTTCGTCGCATCGCTGTGACGTAATCGGTCTACAAATGCCGCCTCAGGAGGATGAAGCCTACGTTTTGGGACACAGCTAGAGTTAGGGCTGGATCATGTGACCCTGGATCCTTCCTTAGTTACGCTGTAATAGGTCTAGTCTCCTGGGGGATTCCCATGATGCACTGTTTCTTCTTCACTCACCTTTTTCCACTCACTGTGTTTATACACGTCACATCTGTGGCCATCTTCAGCAGCATGTCTTTGGTTCCGCCAGAGGTTTCTTCCTGTTAAAAGGGAGTTTTTCCTTCCAGCTGTCACCAAGTGCTTGCTCCATTTGTTGGGGCTTTCTCTTTATTATTGTAGGGTCTTCACCTTACTGCTGTTGTAATTTGCTGCTATGTAAATGCTAGGGGTGCAACGATACTCGTATCGATATTGAACCGTTCGATACAGTGCTTTCGGTTCTGTACGCATATGTATGAACAATACAAAATTTAATTTATTTTATCAACTTTCCTTCTGACTATGCTGTCTGTGTTGAGCGCTCAGTGGATCTGCGCTTGACAGTGCAGCCTAGGCGGAGTAGTTGAACGCAGATTCACTGAGCGCAGGGCAAGCTAGCAAGACAGAATTGAACCTCCCCCACCCTCATTCAGATCTGGCCTTTGGAACTATTTTGGTTTTCATGTGACGTATGACCCTGATGGTAAGCGCGTCGTGGACAAAAGTAAAACAGTATGTCGGATGTGCCACGCAATGCTCAATTGGTGGGAACTAGTGTGTTAGCGCAGTTAGCTCGTTAACGTGTTGACGCCGTCCAGCCCCACGCACGGGGCGATCCGCGGTAGCTCGTTAACGGAGATTTGCCGTGTTGTGGCGTTAACGTCATTTCAGATTAAGGCTGACAGCACTAGTGGGAACACAACGAATATGACTGCACATTTACTCCAACATCATCCTAGTGCAAAGACAAGTGGAAGCAGACAAAAACAACAAGCACGCATGCTACAAACTTTACCCGAGTCATTTAGACAGCCGTTAGCACAGGATTCTCCTTATGGGGACCTGATATGTTTAATATGCTGCTGAGAATATAGCCCAGAAGAAGCGTATTGTCATGATTCGGCCGTGTGGCAGGCAGGATGAGGACCCAAATTGCAAACTCACAGACACGGGGGATAAACTCAAAATGCAGCTTTATTGCTGACAGGTGATAAACAATAACGATGATACAAAAGCAATGCAAAACTACACTAAACTGGGAAAAGCTAAAGTAACATATACCGGAAGACACGGGGAGAACCACACACGGCTTGAGGGAGAACGCGACGCCGAACAGAGGAAGACGCAGACAGAAATACACAGAGGGTTAACGAGGAAAGTGGGAACACACGGGGAACACAGCTGACACAGATAACCATAACGAGACAGGGCGGGGTGAACATAACACTGACGGGAGACGGGCAGAGTCAAACAGGAAGTACACAGAGGTTCAGACAGGAGGAGAGAGAGCACGGGGAAAACACAGACATAACGGGCTGGGGAAACATGGAATAAAACATAAGGAGAGACGAGGGCTCAGATACACAGAGGGGCACACAGGGGGTGAGAGTCACAACGGGAAAACACATAAGGAACAACGTAACA
Source organism: Diplotaxodon limnothrissa (assembly GCF_057381915.1). Classification (NCBI taxonomy): domain Eukaryota; kingdom Metazoa; phylum Chordata; class Actinopteri; order Cichliformes; family Cichlidae; genus Diplotaxodon; species Diplotaxodon limnothrissa. Next base: position 37,135,042 of record NC_140607.1, read on the forward strand.
GATCAACCCAGGAAGCATGGCCTAAATAAAGAACAAAATACAAAAATACATGAAAACTAAGAATACTGGGCCCACATGGCCCAGGACCATGACATCACCCCCCCCTAAAGGGCTGGCTCCCGACAGCCCAAACACAGGAAAACAAAAACCAAACAGAAAACGACCCAGGGCGGGCGGCGGGGGCCCAGGACGGAGGGCTCGGAACAGAAAACAAAAACGAGCAACAGAAAACATAGGAGCACAAGACCATAGTTCAAATAAAGGTCAGGGGGCCGACCCAGAGCCCACCGGCACAAAAGTTCACGGGTCACACGGTCGGGGGGCCGACCGGGCGGGTGGCACCGGTGACAGAGCTGGTCCGGAGGCCGGCCGCGCGGAAGGCAACGGCGGCGGCGAAGGGGACGACTGAGCAGTTCAGGAGGCCGGCCGCGCGGAAGGCAGCGGCGGCGGCGAAGGAGACGACTGAGCAGTTCAGGGGGCCGGCCGCGCGGAAGGCAGCGGCGGAGGAGACGACTGAGCAGTTCAGGGGGCCGGCCGCGCGGAAGGCAGCGGCAGCGGCGGCGAAGGAGACGACGGAGCAGTTCAGGGGGCCGGCCGCGCGGAAGGCAGCGGCGGCTCTCCAGTGTCAGGCGTACTGGCCGAGGCCCGGTGGGCACAGGACCAGTCGAGGCAGGACCAGACGAGGCAGGACCAGACGAGGCAGGACCTGATGGTGGCGATGCGGGGGCCGGACCAGGCGTCGCTGCAGAGGCTGAGGCTGGACCAGGCGACGGCGAAGCAGGAGCTGAGGCTGAGGCCGGACTGGGCGAAGCAGAGGCCGAAGCCGGACTAGGCGGAGCAGAAGCAGAGGCCGACGCCGGACCGGGCGGCGTTGAAGGCGATGACGGGGCCGGACCAGGCGATGACGCACAGGCTGGAGCTCGACCAGACGAGGACGAAGACTCAGAGGCTGGGCCAGACGAGGACGAAGACTCAGAGGCTGAAGCCGGAGCCGGACCAGGTGGAGCAGGAGCAGCTGATGCAGAGGCCGGACCGGGCGAGGATGAAGGCTCTGAGGCTGCAGCTGACGAAGCACGGGCTGGAGCTGCGGCTGACGAAGCACGGGCTGGAGCTGCGGCTGACGAAGCACGGGCTGGAGCTGGACCAGGAGGAGCAGAAGCAGAAGGTGGCTGGATGGGCTCCTCGGGCCCTCCAGCTGAGGTGGCATGGTGCTGGACGGGCGGCTCGGACCCTCCAGCGGAGACAGGAGGCTGAACGGGCCCCTCGGACCCTCCAGCGGAGACAGGAGGCTGAACGGGCCCCTCGGACCCTCCAGCTGACATGACGCGAAGCGGTGGCGTCGCCGCAGGGTGCCGGATAGGCACACCTGGGAGTCCAACAGCAGAGGCAGGATAAACTGTTATGAAGGCCCCTGGCTGGACTAGGAGCTGAGGAAACACAGGCTGCTGAGGCACAAACCCAGAGAGAGAGAGAGAGAGCAGGTAAAAAGCAGTCTATAGGGCTTAACATCTTAACACAAGAAACCATGAAGTGGACAGTGGTAGGGACCACCAGTTCTGAGCCAGCAATCACTAGGTTCCCAAAGTCTGCATCAGTCCAAAGTGGCTCAGAGGTTACTAGCCCAGTCTGTGTAGTCCTAGGAGAGGTCAACATAAGCTGGTTGGACTCAACCGGTGGTAGTGTGCGACTCAGAGGAGCTGGTTCAACCATACGGAAAACAAGAATTGCCACTCGATCCACAAAAACAAGGCTTAGATCATCAGGAGCTAACTCCTGGAAAAACAGTAAACACACAGGTATGGACCTAACCAATGGCACCGTGGTAGCATGACTGTGGTGTGTTGGATGGATGTGTTTGTTGGAACCCGCACCCACAGTGATCTGTGGCTTCAGAGTGATGACTATATTGAGTGGAGAGACAGATACAGGTAAAACGGTACGTAAACCATTAACTGAAGCGGGTGACACTTCAGGCTGAGAGTGAGTGGTTACACCATTGTTCGAGGCCAAAATCCTATCTAGTGATGAGTTCACAGAGGCAGGAGAAAATGGTGTCACATTAACCCTGATCTCAGCCTCCATCTCCTGAGTGGAGGTAATGGTGCTGGAGCAAAACAGTTCAAAATCACCCTGTTTATTACCTTCAGGAAGACAGAAGTCATGTTGTGACATTACAGAGTCCAGGTCACCATGATCTGCAGTTATGTTTGCCTCATGATGACTTTTTTTTTTTTTTTTTTTTAAATGACATCAGAAACAGCAGTATGCGACATTACGTGATGGCAGAGCTTCAGTTCATCCTTTGTCATTTTTTTTTTTTTAATAAATAGGACAGGGGGAATGAATGAGAGAAAGAGGGGGAGAGAAAGAAAGAAAACCAAAGGGGAGAAGAGACGGTGAGAAGGGGGGGGGAAGAGAGAGAAAAAAAAAAAAGAACTCCTGGGTCACCTGTATGGAGAAAAAAAAAAAAAACAAACAAAAAAAACAAACAGAGGAGACAGCAAACAACAAAGAGCAACATAATAATAGAGAAAACAAAGCACCATCACAATAAACTAGCTAGTCATAGATATCAATATTTACTAAATAATAAACGATATTGTGCAGCACGCAAGATAGACAGCGCAGAGTGTGCTTTGAGGCAGCAGCCAAGAAAGCTTTAGTCCGCGTCTGTGAATACCCATGTGTGCATACCTGTGTGGATCAGCATGCTTGCATTCCAAAGGTTTCTCCATGTAATGATCTGCTAGGGAGTGTGGGGGGGGCCACAGCCCCGTCCTCCAGGGTGTGAAGCAGGTATGGAGGAGATCAAAACTCCAGACATCCAGAGGCCCCCAGAACACAAGAGACCATGGAAGACCAACAGAGGGGCAGCCGCGCCACTGTTCCAGTAAGAGCTGAGGAGAGTCCCAGATGAGGGCTCGCCCAGCAGCCGCGGAGCAGAAGTCAGGGGGAGTTGCAGTGACGCGCCCGTGAGCTCCGCCGGCCCCCAGCTGCGCCTGAGTGACTGAGCCCCAGGCCGAGAGGCCGGGGGCACCCCACCTCCAAAGGGGCCCGAGCGAGCCCCAGGCCCCGACAAGCGGCCGCCAAGGAGTGAGCTGGTGTGTACCCGGACGCCCACCCCCAGACACAAAGAACCACCAACACCTGAGGGAGTCCGCCACCGGCAGGGGAAGTGGTGGTGGGTGGAGATAGGCCTCCAAACCTTGGAGGGCCTGAGGTGTCCCCAGAGAGGTGGCGTCTGATACCCAACCTGACATATAGACACAGACATACAGGCACACACAGACACAAACATCCATTCCCACCCTCATGCTCTCATATGCACTCACTCCACACTCAACCAACGTGGAGACAGACATAAAGAGACGCTGTACACACAATCACACTCCCCAAGCGTACTCTACAAACCGGGTCTAGGTACCCTTGCCCCTGGAGGGGGGAATTGCACCCAGACCCAGGTGGTGTTACCCTTTTCCCTGCGGTGGGGAGAGGCAGACCACCCCGACTCCGCAGCAGCAGGGAGGCCCCACACCCCAGACCGCAGTCGGACGGCCAACTCCTCCTACTAGCCCTCCCGCTCCAGCAGGCCGCAGAGAATGGGGGTGGGAGAAGACTCCAAACCTCCCTCCACCCGCTCATTGTAGTGTTGATGCATATGTGTTCTAAGGTGCAATTAAAACCCAGGAGGGCATGGAGCTACCTGCCAAGGAGCAGCAGGTAAGCGCATAGTCCCTCCTGCTAGCCCTCAATGACTAAGTGTATTTAAAATTGAGAGGTGGGCAACGACGTCAGGGGTGAGGTATACACCCTGATGGTGATTTGGACTCCGTGATTGTGCCCACCCCCAAGATCCTATATGTATGTGTAATGAGAGTGTGAATAATGTGAATGTCTAAGTTGTGGGATAAAATTGAGGCAGAGGCAGCCAGAAGGGGACAGGGGGGGGGGGTAGCCTCCTCTGCACCCTGGTGACATACCCCCACTCCAAGGCCCTGCATGTGTGGGTGGTTGTGGAGGAGCGGGAAGAGGGAGGCAGCTGGAGATGGGGAGGGAAGGAAGGGAGGGGCAGGTAACCCCTCCCTGGGGCCAGCTCCCCCGCTGACCCCAGTAGGCACCCCCACCCTCCGCGACCCGCCAGGGAAGGGGGGCCCAGGCCCATCAGACCGGGGCCCAGTGCAGTAGCGCCCCCCGGCTCCACAGAGCCCTGGACAGTCCACCCAACCCCACCACAGAGAAAACTGCACCCACCCCACCATCCACACATCTTCCAGACTACATAAGACGGTAAACGCCCAGGCTGAGATCTTCCTCCACCTCTCCTGTATCTCCCCCTCCTGCAGAGAGTTCCTGAAGAGAAGAAAGCTCCTGCAAGATGTGACCATCCCCCCCACCAGTTGAAGAGCCCCCCAGGCGGCTCGACGCACCGGCGGCACCCTGCTCCAGGGCCGGGCCCCCATGCACCCACCCGCCCACAACCCCGGCAACACACCAACCAGGACCCAAGCCCCCGAGGCCCGGCCCGGGCCCCAGCCCAGAGACGGAGCGCCCCCAGAACCTCACGCCCATCCCGGACCCACCCAGGGGCAGCCAGGTTGCCAGGTCAGTAACCCACGTCCGTCAGCACAGACCCTCCCCTAGCCCCGCTGCACGCAGCCGCGAGGAAACAGTCACCTGAGAGCCAACAGAGCCCCCAACCGGACGTGACCGCTACCCCGGGTTGAGCTCCCCAAGGAAGATGCCTCCGGGGAACCCCCCGACGCCCTAAGCCTGTCCCTACCCCCTCACCAATCACAACAGTGAAGGCGGGACCAAACTATGACCCCCCACCCCCACTAGGTGATGGAGCTGATAAAAGGGGCCCAGAGCAATTGATCTAATGTGGTGGCAGAGGCTGTGTCAAGACTAATGTAATCTAATAGATAATTTCTATATTGGTTAGAATTAAGATTATTTTTATTTTTCCAGTTCATGAGGACTGTTTTCTTGGCTATGCATAGGGCAGTGAAGATCATATGGGCTATATTCTTTTCTGAAGTGACATTATCTAAGCTGCCCAGTAGACACACTAAGGGGGAGGTTGGAATGTTACATTTCAGACACTTTGATAAGTCTTCACATATCTTGCGCCAAAACTTTTGCACTGGTGGACAGAACCAAAGAGCGTGGATGTAATTGTCTGGTGTATTGCCTTGACAGTGTGAGCAGTTGTTGGAAGATGGAAAGCCCATCTTGAACATCCGATGACCTGTATAGTGCACTCTATGAAGTATTTTGTATTGTATTAATTGCAGACTGGGATTTTTAATTAATTTAAAAGTTTTTAAGCAAATCTGAGACCAGAAGTTTTGGTCTAGGTTGACTGATAAATCTGCTTCCCACTTTGCAGTAGGAAGGGATATTGATTCATCTAATTTAGAAAGTGTTCTGTATATTTTAGATAATAATTTGGGGGATTTAAGAGTAAGAAAATGTGCCGCACTTAGTGGTGTTTGTAATTCAACTTGACTGAGGTTAAATTTCTTTTTTACTATGGATTTAATTTGTTGATATTCTAAAAACCTTGTCTTGTTGATCCCATATTGTTCAACTAGTCTGTCAAATGGAATAAATTCTGTTCCCTCTAATATATGTTCTAAGTATTTAATTCCTTTACAACTCCATTCTGGGAAATTAATCATATTATTGTTTTGTAATATGTCAGGGTTATTCCAGATAGGTGTACGTTTGCATGGGATTAATGAAGACTCCGTTATTTTTAGAAACTCCCACCATGCTGTTAGAGAAAAGCTGATGTTGATACTTTTAAAGCATTCATGTCTTTTGATGTTTGAGCTAATAAATGGTAGGTCTGAAATCTCTAGATCCTTGCATAGTGCCTGTTCAACATCTAGCCAGGGCTCAACTAAGAAGGTATGTTTTAACCATTCTGAGATGAACTGAAGCCTGTTGGCTAAGAAGTATTGGTGAAAATTAGGCAGATCTAATCCTCCTCTATCCTTGGTTCTTTGTAGCGTTTTTAAGCTAATACGCGGGGGTTTATCTTTCCAAAGGAATTTGGAAATATATGAATCCAGAGATCTGAACCAATCTTGTGATGGTTTGTTAGGGATCATCAAAAATAAGTAATTTATTTTTGGCAAGATCATCATTTTTATAGTGGCGACCCTTCCCATGAGTGATATGGGTAAAGATTTCCATCTAGTCAGATCGCCTTCTACTTTCTTTAGAAGTGGGATGTGGTTTAGTTTAGTTAAGTCTGAAAGCTTAGGAGAGACATTAATACCTAAATATTTAATATTTCCGGATTGCAGTGGGGCAGAGGAAGAATTATGGAAGGAGCAGTTAATGGGGAGAACTGTAGATTTTGGCCAGTTAATTGAATAATCTGAAACTCTTGAAAACCAGTTTATTAAAGTAATTACCTCAGAGAGGTTGGTTTGTGTGTTTTGCAGAAAAAGCAACACATCATCCGCATAGAGACTGATTTTATGTTCTATGTTCTTACATTTTATTCCCTTAATTGTTGTAGCCTGTCTAAATGCTGCTGCTAGAGGTTCGATAAAAATTGCAAAAAGTGAAGGGGAGAGTGGGCATCCCTGTCTGGTGCCCCTCAGGAGACAGAAGCTGGAGGATGTCTGGTCATTTGTTCTGATACGAGCTGTTGGGGAATTGTATAATATTCTTATCCAGTTTATGAAAGAGTTTCCAAAACCAAATTTGTGTAAAGTTGCAAATAAAAATTTCCAATTAACTCTGTCAAATGCTTTTTCTGCATCTAGAGATAATATTATGGTTTCGATGTTTTTATCGTATGAGTAGTCTATTAAATTAAGTAATCTACGAGTGTTTGTTGAGGAGTGCCGACCTTTTATGAAACCAGTTTGGTCAGGATGAATTAAGAGGGGGGTCATTTTCTCTAATCTCTTTGAGAGAGCTTTGCAGATTATTTTAAGGTCTACATTTAAAAGAGAAATTGGACGATAGCTTGAGGGAAATAAAGGGTCTTTGCCTGGTTTTAGCAGGAGACTAATGTTGGCAGAATTCATATTTGGTGGTAGTCTGCCCTTTTCCTCGATTTCCTGCAACATGCTGTGGAATACTGGTGCCAAAATTGTCCAGAATTCTTTGTAGAATTCTGCAGGGAAGCCGTCTGGACCTGGAGCCTTATTATTGGGCATACTTATCAGGGCTTCCTGGAGTTCACTTGGCGTCAGTGGCGAATCCAGTTCCATTGCTTGACTGTCTAGTAATTTTGGAAGAGTTACGTTGTCAAGAAACAGATCAATTTCATTTTTAGATGGGTTTATTTGTGGTGAGTATAAAGTTTCATAGAAATCCCTAAAAATGTTGTTTATTCTTCCAGGATCATATATTGTGTTCCCCGATAAATCTTTAGCAGCACATATAGTTATTTTTTCTTTATTTATTTTTAGCTGGTTAGCTAGAAATCGACCTGATTTGTTACTGTGTTCAAAATTCTGCAAGCGAAGTCTTTGTATAAGGAATTGTGTTTTTTTATTAATAGTTTCATTTAATTCTAGTTTTGTTTTGCATATTTTGTTCAATGTTTCCTGATCTTGGTGGGACGCGTAGGCTTCTTCTAGTGATTTGATGTTTTTTTCTAATTCCTGAATATTTTTGTTTTCTTCTTTCTTTTTGTGTGATGAGAAAGAAATTATTTTACCTCTCATCACAGCTTTCCCTGCTTCCCATAGAACAGAAGCAGATATTCCGGGAGTGTCATTAAAGTCTAAATATGAAGTCCATTCCTTTTTAAAGTATTTAATAAAGTCTTCATCTTTAAGTAGTGATATATTAAATCTCCAGTTTTTACTTGGCGTAGTATTATTCTTGTGCATTAGTGTTAAAGATACAGGAGCATGATCGCTGACAGCTATAGGATGAATCTCAGTGTCTGAAATGTCACACAGCAGTGAGCTGCTGACCAAAAAATAATCCAGACGAGAGTAAGAGTGATGAACATGCGAGAAAAAAGTATATTCCTTACTGGTGGGGTGAAGAGAGCGCCATGCATCGCAAAGACCAAAGTCGTTCATATACTGTTTGATTATATTTGTGGACTGCCAATTGCGCTGAGTTCCTGTTGTGTTGAGCCTATCCATTTCTTCATTTAGTCCAAGGTTGAGGTCACCGCCAAGAATGAGTGTGCAATCAAGGTGTTCAGAGAGTGCACTAAAAAAACCGTGGAAGAATGAGGGTTCATCAACATTTGGACCATATATACTAACAATACATAGTTTTTTGTTCAATATTGATAGTTTAATAATTAGAAATCTACCCTCTGGATCTATAACTGTATCGAGTACTGTAAAATTAACATTTTTATGTATTAAAATTGCTACTCCCCGTTGTCTAGAATTATAACCGGCTGCAAACACGTTAGGAAACTCAGGTGTTTTAAGTTCATTTAAACCTGTGACAGGTTTGTGAGTTTCTTGTAATAAAACAACATCTGCCTGTAGTTTTTTAAGCTGGTTAAATATTTTTAACCTCTTTCCTCTGGTGCCAGCTCCATTTACATTCCATGTGACAAACCTCAGCATGCCCTTAATTGTGCGTGTATGTCTAATGATGTATGCTGGGTGTTTCGTTTAGACAGGTGGAGAGAATATGGAAACATCCCTTGTTTGTAAATAGAAAGAGAAAAAGAAGTGTGGTGAGAGACTCCATAAGTCTGACTATGTGTGTGAATATTCACTAATATGAACAAGCGTGGCTTGCTTATGTGTCCTGCAAGTCTGTGCGTGCTGTGAGGCTGTTGTGAATGTGCTGCCGTTGAGCTGATGTGTTTGCGTGATCGTGTTGTGAAAATATGGAGAAATAGAGGGTGTTGTTTGTAGGTGAGTGGGGAAGTAGGTGATCACAGCAGTGAAAGACAAGAGAAAGAAAGAAACCACATGAACTGTGAGCGACAACAAAAAAAAAGAAACGAAACGGAAACATTCCAATTAAAGCAATGACGGAGGGTGACGGTGTTATATCTGCTATGACATCATATTGATATTACTAGCTTAAACTCATGTTAAAGGAGAGAGTGTGAATGAATAAGAAAAGAGTGTAGCGGGTTCTTATCTGGAGTGCAGTTAATATAACCACGGTGTGGTGCCGAGGTCGCGGTAAAGCTGTCCGTCCACGTAGAGCCGGTCCACGGCGATGACAGCACGGGAGCCTTTCTGGATGAAGCTACGTCGAACTGGGAACAGGACCTTGCGTCGTTCCAGGATCTCTTTGGGGAACTGGTCGTTCACGCTGAAGTCCGTTCCTTTCAGCTCTCTGCCGCGACTCTTCACCTGTTCCTTCTGTTTGAATTGACTGAATTTGGCCACAATAGGCCGTGGTCTCCCGGTCCGCGACCGCGCGCCCCCCAAGCGATGTACTCTATCGAAGTCGATGTTCTTTACGGTGTCCTCCGGCAGCTTCAGGTGGATTTTAATGAAGTTTTTCACCGTTGCCTCTGCGTCCTCTCCGGCAGTTTCTGGAATACCAGAAAACACAAGATTATCTCTCATGCTACGGGCTTGTAGATCGATAACGGACTCTTTTATTTTTTTATTTTCAATGTTTAGCTGGGTCACGTTATCGGTGAGAGATTTAACCAACTCCCGTAGCGTGGCATTTTCAGCGGCAAGCGTTTCCACCTGCCGCTGGCTGAATTCCAGGGATTCTCTCAGAGATTTAAATTCCCGGTGTAAAATCTCCACCAGGGACAGCCTCGCATCGAAACTGGACAATCGCTTGTCGATTGACTCCAGGATTTCTGCGATGTCTTTGCCGGCAGGCGATGTTGTACCGGGGGAGTCTGCCTGGCGACTTCTCTTCGATGACGGCGTCTCGATTTTGGCCGGGGAAGATGCACTCTGGGCCTTATGCATTACTAAATCTTGAAAACAGCGGTCGATGTAATCTTGGAGAGCGTCTAAACTCTCCCCGTTGTCCTCCAGGGTGTTAGAAATGATAAAACAGATGTTGTTAGTTATATGACAATTGATTAGTATATTTGGTAATACTGAAGCTTGGAAAACCTTTGTTAAACTCTATGCTACCATTTGCTTTTTCTCCGCCAAAATCTCCGGCGTCTGACGTCACCTACAACATCACTTCCGTCACTTACCTCATGATGACTTAACATGGGTTCATGATCAGTGTTCACAGTTTTCCGTTCGTGAGAAACAAGTGTAGCTGGGCAAACCGGAGCACTAGTTATGCTTCCGTTACCTTCATTCAGAGACTGGTGAAGGAGCAGGGCCGGGTCAGGAGGGAAGACATTAGCCACCGGCAACTCAGACTTGGTTGGAACTGCAGACACGGAAAGGGACACAAAAGGAAACACCTCCCTCCCACTATCAACATGAGAAGCAGTGGAAGTCTTTCTCAGTCTATGTGTGGATTCAAAGGTCCCTGCAGGAGTGAGTGAATTAGTCGTGAATGACTGAGAAGAACTGTCTCTAGCCTGCGGCTTGGTGAACAGCTCGTTGTTAGCCATATCACCGGCTAAGTCTGTAGCCACCTCACACGCCTTCTGCTCAGAGGTAACTTGGAGTGACTGGACAGTTTCACTCACCTCCGAGCGTCGGGCGATGCGATGGCGACGCGAACGCCGTTTTTTCTTGACCGTGGGCCCCGTAGACGTGGGAGATGGAGGCTCCTGAGGCGTCGCAGCGGCTGAGGAGGCGGTAGTAAGCGGAGTGGCAGGCGGGAGTCCCAGGCAACTCCGGGGGCCCCCAAGGGCTAGCCGTGTCCCGCGGAAAACCTCATCATAGGGGGGAGCGAGCCATGGCTCCTCTCGTAGCTCTTCCTCCAGTTGCGCGCATACGGCGCGCTGCCGCTCCTCGAGGTCGGAATCCGCGCACCCCACAGCCACCTCGTGTTGCTCAGTGGAGGGCAGAACGGGCCGTGGCGGTGCGCGACAGCGGCGGGAACGCCGTTTCCTCTTAGGGGCGGCCGTGGGCTCAGCCTGGCCTTCCGTGGCGACCGGCTCCTCGCCCTCAGACCATATCCGTGCCAGGCAGGAAGCAGGAGACGAGTAGCCCGATCGCGGCGGCGAGGGTGGGTGGTCGATCTGTGGTGGGACAGCTGACGAGAGCTCCTCCTCGGTGATAAGCCAGGGCTTCCAACGGAGCTCGTCCTCCCGATACGCCCGTAACACCTGCTGCCGCTCCTCTTCACCGAAGTCGCTGGCCTCTGGCATCTCCGTGCGCCACGTAGTGTAGACAGGCGGTGGCGAAGATGTAGAAGCCGATGAGAAGCGAACAGGCGGCGTAACGGTGGTGAGCCCCATGGTCCTGATCCTGACCATTTCCGGTTCTTTCCGGGACAGCTGCCCCGGGCGGATGCCCACGGCGGACACAAGAAAGTCCCGGATGTGGGGGCGCAGCGCGCCGAATAGCCACGGGAGCCCGGACACCATCCGCTGAAGACGGACGGCTACGGTCTCCCGGTATTCGCCTCTAGGCAGCGTCGCCCATTCCTCACAGTGGTATTCCACCGTGTAGACCAAGTCTTCTTGGAGGTCCGCGGAGGGGTTGTGAGCTGCTGGGTCCAGTTCGGGGTCGCGTTCTTCTGTCATGATTCGGCCGTGTGGCAGGCAGGATGAGGACCCAAATTGCAAACTCACAGACACGGGGGATAAACTCAAAATGCAGCTTTATTGCTGACAGGTGATAAACAATAACGATGATACAAAAGCAATGCAAAACTACACTAAACTGGGAAAAGCTAAAGTAACATATACCGGAAGACACGGGGAGAACCACACACGGCATGAGGGAGAACGCGACGCCGAACAGAGGAAGACGCAGACAGAAATACACAGAGGGTTAACGAGGAAAGTGGGAACACACGGGGAACACAGCTGACACAGATAACCATAACGAGACAGGGCGGGGTGAACATAACACTGACGGGAGACGGGCAGAGTCAAACAGGAAGTACACAGAGGTTCAGACAGGAGGAGAGAGAGCACGGGGAAAACACAGACATAACGGGCTGGGGAAACATGGAATAAAACATAAGGAGAGACGAGGGCTCAGATACACAGAGGGGCACACAGGGGGTGAGAGTCACAACGGGAAAACACATAAGGAACAACGTAACAGATCAACCCAGGAAGCATGGCCTAAATAAAGAACAAAATACAAAAATACATGAAAACTAAGAATACTGGGCCCACATGGCCCAGGACCATGACACGTATAGTATAGCTTTTATTTTGGAAAGAGACATTTCTCTGTAATAAACTCTCTTTTCCAAAGATGAGGGATTTCTCCATCAGATAGATTTAGTATTTTATTACTTTGTTGTTTCAGCAACATTACATTTAAAAACTGTACTTTTGAGTTAAAATATATATTTATAATTTTAATAAATGACAAATTAAAAAGGCATGAACATTTTTTTGTATCGAAAAAATATCGAACCGTGAATTTTGTGTATCGTTGCAGCCCTAGTAAATACATTTGAATTGAATTGATTTAATAAAAGACCAAACAAGGTATTAATCATTTTATTTGGTTTTCTGCATATAATGAACTCATTAAAACATTATTTTTGTATCACATACATTACAAGTGAAAATAAGAAAAAAAAAGAACATTTTAATGTCATCAATGTTTTCTTATTCATGACAAATGGTCAACAAACATTGTGTTTATATGTTTACATTTACGAGCATCCATGATGTGAAAGATTTAATATGTGCAGAATGTTTTTGTGTGTCAGTTATATTGTGGAGCTGAATTGATTCCTGCTGTTTAAAATTCACAGATAAAAGTCAGAATTTTCCATCGACCTGGTCTCTGGCCTCTGCTGTCATTTTGCTTTCCTCAATGAGAGCGTCATTAATGGCGCTGTTTTACATAGTTGGAATAGCAAACCGCCAAAAACACATCAGTGTTTAATATTAACCATGCTAACATTTAGGAACATCACCATTTTGGTTTGACTTTCCTTCATCAGGCAGCAAGCACACACACGTACACAAGTGCAAACTTTTCACATAGCATCTCCCACACACCCTCTTCTCTCCATCATCCCAGCTGTGAAGTGTCATCTTGGATGACTGACAGCTAAACTGAGGCAAGATGAATATGAATGGGACTGTGAATATGAATATGCAGATGAGGAGCGGAGACGGTTTGGCTGCCGTCTTCTTTTTTTAAAAGATCTGTCAGAAAAAGACGGCTGTCACCCTTCAGCCTCGCTTCTTTGAGATAATACTGGCCCACTTACAGACCTGCTGGGAGGAGAGCGGTACTGCAGTGTGCTGAGGTTAGTGGCACACACAGAGTATATAATGATAAGCCTTGAACCAAACAACTGTTGTGTCATAATCACTAATTATTTAAGTTGTTATTAGACAAATAACAAGTAAGCACTAAGTGAGGGTAGCATTAAGTCAGGTAGGCCACAGAATTGAGCTCAGAGACAAGCTTAGCGGGTCAGCTGATCTCAGTGTCGGCCTGCATCAGCTGATGGATTAACCAGTCAGTTTCTGTGCACCCAATTTGTGAAAGTCATATAATATTAAAGGGAAGGCAGGTATGCTCTGAACACAGATGTGCCACAGATGAATTGCTACAGATGGAAATGACCGTTGGCATGGGCAGCGGAGTGGTGTGGTGGGTAGCAGAGCACGGGCTCAAATCCACCATCTGTATTTTTTTGGAGTTTCCATGTTCACCCCGTGTTTGTGTGGATTCTCTCCGGCCTCTTCCCCGTAATCCAAAGAGATGCGTGTAGTGGCGTTAGGTTAACTGCTGATTCTAATGTAGCCCTTGGTGTGAATGGTTGTTTCTCTGCATTAGCCCTGCAGCAGTCTGGTCCAGGGTGCACTCCGCCTCTCATCCTATGACGGCTCCGGCGTCCATGCAAATCTGAATTGGATAAATGAATGGATGGACATGACAGTCTTCTTTTGACTACAGTATAATAGATGTTTGATGTAACTGAACTTGGGATTGTCTTTAATCCCTTGATGAAGCGTATTGGGATGTTTGTTGCAGCTGCTCTTTTCAGGGGTCACCGCACCACTCAGCATGTCTTCCTCCACTACTTCCATGAATATACACTGAGGGCTTCCTCTTTTCCTCCTGCCTGGCAGCTCCAGATTCAACACCCTTTGTCTCACAGATCCACTGTCCATCCTCTGCACATGTCCACACCATTTCAGCCTTGCCTCCTAACTTTGTCTCCTAACTTCTCATCCTGAGCGCTCCCTCTGATGCACTCATCTCTTATTCATCCTGGTGGACAGGATCCTGTTTGCCATTTATTCCTACTGTCTGCTATTTATATTTTATTCCAGCACACTTGTTGTGGAGCACCTACAATTTAATTGTACATTCAAAATGACAATAAAGGGCTATTCTATTCAATTCTATTCTAAAATCTGGACATCTTTCCCCTCCACCCCTGCCTCCTTTTTCTCACTGTTCCCATCTTCAAACCATAAATCGTAACAGGTCTCACTACCATCTTCTAAATCTTCATTATCACTTTTTTTGATGTCCATTTGTCACAAATCGTGACGATTGTTGTAGCTAATTGTGTGAAATTGTGTTCTTTTTTTTTGTGATATTTGATAAATCAAGTTGTAAACTCTGGGTTCTTCAGCATAAGGCCCTATATTCATCCCTGCCTCATTTTGATTTCCACGGCTCTCACATTTGTAATAAAGTCATACGAGACATCACCAAAGACTGCGTGGAGTTTATACGACAGCTCGACAAATTCAGAGCGAGACAACACCTCCTACTTTGTTTATACACGGCAGTGATTGACAGTCACATCAGTGTGCAACAACGGTACAAAGAGAAAAGTGAAGGATGTGATTTCCCACCAAAGTTATATATTAATAATGTTCTATTATGAACCTGAGTGTGTTTGCAAATGTTCTCAAACCTGCAGAACAGTTGTGCGTCTTTGTTTTGAAGCTGGTGACCAGAGGTCACTCACAGCAGTTTGCCACCTGAACAACTACACAGACGTGTTCTAGTTAATAATCTCTATGGCTAATACACTGGTACAGAGCTTTTAACTTTGACTGTAATATAGGTGATGTGTTTGTCTTTTTCCCAGTGAGATCAGTCATCTAGAGTCCGGGCTGGTGGTGGAGCTGTGGAACAAAGGTTTGATCTGGGACACGATGATCGGCACGGCGCTGATACCCCTCAGCTCCATTCGACAGTCTGACGAGGTAACACACCCTTTAATCTCTTTGTCCTCACATGCATGTGGACACGAAGGGCTTAAAACAACATCACCTGGTTATGTCACTAGACGCAGAGTTCTGCACATGAACTATGAGCACATATTCATGGTTTCAGTTTAATTTCAATATGCAAAGTTTAAGGTATAAGTCAAATAAAATTACTCATTTTTCAAAGTTAATCAATGCTTAATGGTTTGTTCTAAAATAAACCTTCCCCGTCGAGGAGCATGCTGTAATAGCGCTGTTCTGTCAGTTACTTCCAGCATGTCAGCATTGAGTGAAAGGCGTCCTTTGGAGTGAGCGCCCTGACACCCTGTCTGCACAAATATTGAGAGATAACAGCTCCATTTTAAACACATGCAAAATCTGCATTGGAAGGTTTGGGTCGGGGGATTTAAGTGTCGGGCTTTTCAACCAGGAGACCCTGGTTTGCGTCCCATTGAGACCTTTTTTGTTTTTGTTTACTCTTTTTCACTCTGACTCACTTGTTAGGTTTCGGCATTAAACATAAATGAGCCGTGGCCATGGTTCGTGTATTAGTTTGTGCCCCTTAGTTGACACAAAAGAAAACATTTTCTTGATTTGATAGCCTCACACTTCCACAGAATTATTGTGGACTTTGCTTTTTAATGGCCTGTGTGAACAGCAAGACTGACTATAACAACCAGGACCTGTTTCAACATACAAATGGGAACTTGATTGTTATTTTTACACACTTGCTGCTCTTTTTAGTACTTCTTATACCTGATAAAGCAGACTTGATGCTCTCCCGTCTGTGAATGCCTTGGTTCTTTTGCGGTTAATGTAGGGATCAGGTTTTATTCAAATAAATACTGCAAAGCATGAATCAGTTTAAGCATAATTTGAAATATTTGATCAGTCAACTGCCAACTGGAAGTGTAGCTTCCAGTCAGCTGTGGTCCAAACAGTTTAATCGGTCAGTGAATCTGCCACAGCGGGACACACCTCAAGCATAATTGAACCCAACAAGATGCAACTGATCACACACCACAACAAAGCTACTGATAAAGTTTTAATTATTAATTTTGGGGTTATTATTTGTATCTGATTATATTTGAACTGAACAGATGGTTACACTGGTTTTTACCATTACAGTTAAATTAGATCTGGTGTATCTGCAGCTCAGGCTACTTATGCTAGCAACAGCCCTTAAAGTAAACACACACACACCATCTGCCAAGCAGTGCTTACTTATTAAATCTCCATCTTTCCCTTTTAGCTTAGTCTTAAAAAGCCCTCTCACAGGTGAAGCATTGGCTAAGTCATTTTGTCGGACTGTGGGCAGGCCGATCTCGCCTGTAGACCTCATTACTTTTTCTGCAGTTTTAAAGCGAGGCAGCAGCTCCTGTGTAGTCATTACTAATGTAGCCTCAATGTTTGGCGTCTAAGTATGAAGCACAGCATACACTCACCTTCTTTTTTCTTTTTTTCAACATCTGAACTGCCAGTGTTGTTCCTCATCTTTTCATCTTTGCTCAGGTTCAGTGGATGATATTCCTAATAAGCCCTCCTCCACAAAGCAGATGTTTGGCATTGTTCTTTGTTTTAGTCTTCCTGGCTCTCTCCTGACTCTCTTTCTTTTTGCATCTGCTTTTCTGTCTTCTAGGAGGGACCAGGAGAGTGGACGTCTTTGGACTCTGAGGTGTTAATGAGGGAGGATGAGATCTGCGGCACCACCAACCCAACTCCGCACCAAGTGCTGATGGACACTCGCTTTGAGTTGCCCTTCGGTCTGTATATTTGTGCAAACACATTTTCTCACAAAAGAAAACTTATCTTTTTGTGTCCAAAGATATATGCGTTAGGCTCACCGGTGATTCTGAATCGGCCATATTTGTGGATGTGACATCGTGTCGTTGTCTGTTCTAAGTTAAATCAGTGGTTAAGAAAATCTATGCTGGGTGAGAGCAATAACAATTAAAATTTTGAAGATAATAACTATTTAAAGCATTTTAACTTCAAAATAAAACCTGAACAAAACAACTATCCACAGCTTAGCAACATGTGAGATCTTTCAGAGTGGTTAGACTCTAAACATTGCACTAAATATAGCTGTTTGGAGTTTTACTTGTGCCATGTTGTATCCTCTAAGACTTCCTGTAGAATCCCTCATATATCAGAGCTTGTGGAAGAACCATTAGGCTTCATAAAGTTTTTATGAAAGATTTATTCACTGTAACATTTCACTCCTAAATATTCCTCAGTCCTCTATTTTTATTCCTCTTCCATGGAAGAGTTGAGGTGAAGAATTGTGCACAGCAGTGGCTGGAGTGCGTGCTCTGCTGTTGTCCTAATTGCTGTTTTTATTTCTGGAGTGCAGTCACCAAGCAAAGCTGGCAGATCAGCAGTTGATCCTGTTGTGACCATCCAGCTGGTAGATTTCATATATGGGGCACTTTTGATGTTAGCATGCCCACAGTAGTTCTGCATCTGCAGACCGCATTGTTACCCACCTCCTCCTCCCAGTGCTGCATGTAACCCAATTAACATCATATCTGTTGTCACTGAGCTCTACTCTATGCTGGGGTTTTGCTGCCTCCACACTTCCACGTGTGCACACTGGACAGCAGGAATGTGTGCTCTAAACAGAGCCGTAAATACGAATGTAAATTACTGCAAATGGAAATAATTTTTTCCCCACTATCAGTGTTCTGACTGAAATAGCAACGTAACTGTGGAACAGTTTGTTTCCTCTGCAAGCTATTAATCTCAAGAAGCTGTCTGAAGTGTGTCTTCTTGAGCTGCCATTTTCCGTCCACCTTCACTGTTTGTCAACAGTGGAACTGTGGTTCATGTCTGCTCAACTTAAAAAAAGATGGAGAGTTTCTATTTTTGATAAATCCTCAAAAACAGGAGAAGGTATGTGACCTGCAGTTAACAACGTAGGTTCTAATCAGTGATTAGTTCTATTTTTCATCAGTTAGCACAACATATCATCTAGAAAACACATTGACAAATGCCTCAAAGTTTTTAAATCGTAACGCACAGCTGCTCGGTGAGACAGCTTGAGCTGAGGGGAGGCCGCGGGGTGAGATGCAGGGATGTGAGGTGAAGCAGACATGTGAAACCTGCTGCAGCACTGACTGAAACTTGACTGCTGCAGTTTGCATTGATACTTGAACATTGACCAGACATATGTGAATTACAGTGCTGGGATTTTGTGACCTTTTCACTGCTTGATTGAATTGTTATGAAGCTACTTTCAGCTACTCTGTTGTCGCCACACCAGGTAGCTCTGCAGATTTTTCGCCTTGCCAAGTGAATGTGGATAATGGAAGATGAAATTCAAATCCTGTCTGACAATGTTTCTTCGTTTTCAGAGTAATCTAGTAATCCACTTTCTTTTACATCCAACAAACATAAAATTGCCACCAGGTCCTGATCATGGCTAATTCAACATTCTTGTAACGCACACTCAGCTTGTGGGTGAAAACTGGTCTGCAAAGTTTGAAAGTGCAGAGAAGAAAGGTGTAATTGTTGGAATTTTAACTGTATTCTGCAGAAAAGTCATTGTGCAAAGTCTGAATCACCGTTTAACAGCTTTCTTCTTAAGAAAAGGCATCACCCCTGAGCCGCTATACCACTGAACAATGGTTAAGCCAAAGAGCCACACTGACGCATTTCTTTGAATTCTAGCTGTGGTCTAACAGGTTTTCTGTAATGATTTTACTGTTTTGGCACAGATTGACAGACTTTGTGAAATGAATCTCATGCATCATATATTTTAAAGCTATCGCCTGTAGTTTGTTCATAGATTGAAGTCCGATTGATGATTCAATTTCAGATGAATAGAATTTAGTTTAAAGATATGTTTTTGCAGCCATTGAGTGTGATATCATCTACAAGGCAATTACCCAGTTACTAACATTTAAAATTATTTTGATAAAAATTAACATTTAGAAACCCAGGCATGAAATATGAGTATATATGAGTATGAGGATCTAGATAATTTTCTCGATAGTATGGCCATAAATCTGCTTGTACAAGATTTTGCTGAAACATAAGCTGAAATATTATTTGGTTATTTTTTCTTGGGGAACCACAGCAGAGACGACTGCTCTTTCACATTTCCTCTTATGCTTAAGTTTTTTTCTTCTGCTACTCCCTTTTCTTTGGGAAGAACCTTTAGGCCCCTGAAAGGGAACCTCATCAACCTGCAGACAGAATAGGATGGGATGGGGCAGGGAGCATGGAGGAGTGGCAAATGATGGAAGGGTGGAGCTAAAGAAATGGTCCTTCATTTCTTTCTGCACTTTGCCTCATATTCTGTCATCTCCCGTTATGTATTTAAACCTAAATTCCCCTTTTCCATGCACCTGTATTTCTTCCACACGTTCTTTTTCACCACCTTGTAATCGCCTGTCACTATTTTAACTCACTCCATATTTCTTCTGTCCCATACGTTTATCCAGACATTCCCGAAGACGAGGCTCAGTACTGGACCAGCAAACTGGAGCGGATACATAATGAGGTAACTTCACTGCATATTCTGTTTTCCTGTTACTGTGTTATATATTAATCAGCTGTTAGAGATATTGAGTAATTGATGCTTGAGTTTTTATCTACAAACTCTGTGTGCTTTAATATCATATTGTTTCACACTGTGTGGGCTTCTCAGTGACGTGGCACTTTGTTTTGCTGCTCTGCTTCCACCTACTGACATAACATGGGAAACAGTAGCAGGGGGTTTATAGGAACTGCAGTGACAAGCCCATATTCCAATAAAGGCATTTCTTTGATATCTTAATGCTTCTAATTCTCCTCTATGTTTTGTTTAATCTTTGCAGTATCCATCACAAGATGAGGGCCAGAGAAGAAGAATGCCATCTGTGCCTTCCCAGTGCTGTAAGTATTAAACTTTCACTTTGATTTGGACAAAGTCATCTCACTCTGTGTAAGATGAGCGGAGATATAATTTTCAGCTTCTGTGAGAAATTCTGCTGGATTTTGGGTGTGAAGCCGTTTCACCGCCTGATAATAATAAGTAGTCAAAGTATAAAATAATAAAGTATAAATTTGTAGTTACTTGTACACGGATATGAACTTACTGACTGTAAATACTTTTTTCTGTTTTGTTGTTTTTGTGTGATTTAACTCAGTCATCACATTACTTCATTTTCGTCTTCACCGCATTTCTTCACATAGTTCTCATCCATCTCTCTTTGGATGTGTTCAGTACCATGTTACACTCTCATTCGGCCATCATCAGTAACACTTACTGGCTTCGTTCTGCAGTAACAAAGTTTAATTTTTGCCTCCATGCCACCAGGCAGTTGGAGTTATTTTGGATGGAGTGACCAACAGAGTACGTATGGCGGTGTTTCCTCCCCTCTGTCACTTGTATTTTCTGTCTATGACTGCATGGTATGGATGGTGCCTACTGAAAACAAGTACCACTGCATGTTAGCTCTTTATTCTTTACGATTGCTGTAAATGAAATTTAAAAATCTTGAATTCTTTTGGTCAAAATATAAAATGCGAGTCCCTCATTTGTTGGCATGTTGTTTTGTTATGTGGCACTTTGATATGTTTTCTAGCAAACATATCCCATCATTTCCCATCATTTTGGGCTTTAACTTCCTTCACTTTGTAATACATGCCTGTTACCCCAAGAGGGAGCCATTTACTCAGATATTTTCATTGTTTGGCTGTGTTCTAAGTGCAGGCAGCATTCTGCAGAGGGTGGACATGATCTTATTCTTTACTGTGTTTTTGTTGTCTTCCACCCAGCTTTTGATGACCATGACAGTGCAGTGGACGACTGGGACAGTGAAACTGGAAACAAACCTCCACCCTTCCACAACACTTCCCAAACAAATTCCTCAGTGCATCAGTATCCCATGATGCGCAGGGTTCAACATCAAACACTGTCAAAGGAGTCTGACTCTGTGCATAGCTATGAGCTAGAAATGAGGGGGCCCAGGTAAATATATGCTCACTTAAAAATACTCATAAGCAAGCACATCACTGCAGCACTGCTAGAGGTTAATATTTTCATGGTCACTCTTTGCCTCCAAATACAGTTTAAAGCTAGTAAATAATTCTAAATGAATTATTCACACTAATCCACTACTCTTCCTTGTGCCTTTGGTTTTAGTGATTTAGTTAATATTAATAATAGTTAAGAATCCTTTAATGTTTTTAAAACAGGGCTTAGATCTTAACTGGGCTGGACCAGTGAAACGTCCCTTTTCTGTCGGTAAAGTTGTTTAAGTGCGCATGTAATCCCTGACATGTGGGATTTTAACAGTACATCTCAATTATTTTTCATTTATTTATTTATTTTTGCATGATAAATGATGTGCTGCTTTAGTTAATGAAAGTCATCCATCAGCACAACTTTTTGGTCTTAAATTATAAGAAATTAATGTGTAAAATTACAGAATAACTTCTTAATAGCTCATTGTGCAGATTATCCTGTAATTATAAAGAACAAGCTTTTAGAAATTTAGACAGAAATTGTCCTGTTTTATTTATTCGTTTTACTGTGGACGCACAATAAAAACATTTCACTAGTAGATGAAGTGAAAAATAGGAACTTTTCTGTAATTTGATTCTTTATTATTTCATTTCTTTTGTAATGAAAAGTCTAAAGTCTATGCCCTTCTCTACATTTTCCAAAGACATCAAGTGGGCCAGATTTGAATTTTTGCTGAGCCGATTCTGGGCCCCAGGCCTTATGTTTTACCCTCCTGTTTTAAATGGCAACAGTTTGATAGCAGAAGTGGCACTTTTTGAGTGAACTATGCTCTCACTGCATATATAAAAATACTGTCTTCTGTCAAAACTTTTTTACTGAAGTATGTTAAGTCTAATTGATTGAACATTTTTATGTTTGAGTAACTCACCGCCTAAGATCAAAATCAAAAGCCAAATCTGATATAAATGAATGGTAGCCCTTTCAATTAAATCTCTCTCTGACCACTCCGACTTCAGATGCATCTCCACCGCTCTCTCAAAAGGCGTCCCACTGACTTGAATATCAATTTGGGAAAGAGGACAAAAATCTAGGAAAGAAATTATAGCAAGTACAGCAGTGATGATTGAAGATGGTGTTGCTGCGGCATTCATGAAAGCACCACAGTTAATTTTGTTTTCATCAAATGTCTCCCCATGGATGCCTCAGCATGTCACAGTAGAAAGCCAAGCTGACAGTGGCACAATGAAGGACAAATTGAGGGTGCATAACCCTGTGAATTACACACACACACAAATCCTAGCATGTCTTTTGTTGTGTATCTGACCTCCTGACCTGACTGTGCTATTTTGCGTCCACATTGTAGACAGCTCTCCTCACCTGTAATGACCCTTGACACAGATGTTTGTTTGAATTCTATGATGGAAATGCAAATGTGCATGAGCAAATAGTGATCGCAGGACTTCCACAGAGTGACCTATAAATGGCAGCTACACTGGAACTAGTCCAGAGGCGCACAATAAGGTGACCTTGAAAGGCAGATCACTGAAGGTTGAAATCAGGAAAGGTTTTTATGAGTGTTGTAGCTCATAAGATGCACACTGTTTTATTTTTTACTCTATTTAAAGAGTGTGTTGCCATGGGAAACCAATATTTTTTTATATAATGTATTGCCAAAATCGGAGAAAAGCCATTATACCCAACTTGTTTTGCGAAAATAGAAAACTTCTCAATCACAACTGACATATGTCAAGCATAACTTTCTGACAAAAAAATTGGACCATGAAAATTTGCACACTATCACATACTTTTTCCTCTGTCTGTATTTCTTGTCTTTTGTTTTCTTTTTTACTACACAGGTATTCTACAGTGCTTTTCTTTTCTGCATGATCTGTTGCTTTTGGTTCATGTCTAATGCTTAATATCTTTTTCTTTCTTTTTTCTTTGCATCGTCCTCTGCTGCTTCCCACTTGGTACTTTTAACTTTATTTTTAGGAAATCAAACAGTAAGGGTGGAGTAAAAATAATCCCTGTTGATTCAGGTATGGGTGTGGAGGACTGGGAGAGTAAATACAAAGTGCCTGACTCTGGTGTCTTGGACGATTACTTGGATGCTGAGCAGAAAATGTGGGAGGATGAGGACAAAAGCATCATCTATAAAATTAGTGACAGTCCATCCGAGTCCAGAGTCAGCAGATTCTATCAGACAGTGGAATGTGATGCACATTTCCCAGAGGACTTGCTGGAGCTGGATGGCAGGACACACAGACGGAGGCGTGCCTTCGGCAGTGGAGAAGTGCGGTTAGTCTACAAGGAAGCCGGCAGCTTTGAGGATGAATCGTCACCTCCTGAAATTGATATAATACCCTCTGCTAAACAGCTACGACAGCTGTCAGATAGAGAGAGTCTACTTTTCAAAACTAGACTGTGGGCCAAAACTGCTTTAGAAGACACACTTGAGAACTATGCAGCTTTTCGTGAGGAGGAAGCTGCTCGGGAAGAGGCTGAAAGGATCAGGGAGAGAGGGGAATATAACTCAGTTGGTTCAGATGAGATGCAGTATTCCTTTGGCTCTGAGGAGGAATTAGATGACCTGACATTCACTGAGGGAGATACTTGCTATGAATATGAAAGTTATTACTACCCTGGCAAGTATATGCCGCCTTACGGAGAAGACTTTTCAAGTAAAAGGAGGTCAAGTCATGGACAAGATCCTATGTTGTCGCCGGTGAAGGAACCAGGTGAAGAATATATAGATCCAATGGATGAACTAAAGAGTTTAGTTCACTCAGTGTCGGAATACTTAGCTGTAAAAGAAGAGGAGATCAGCAACTACGAATCAATGCCTAAACCAGTTAGACGAAAACTCCCAGCACTGCCAACTGATGCTAAAGTTGTGCAACCTAAAGAGAGTAGTAATGACGATGTCAAAGTTGATACTAAGGAGGATAGTGCTGTTGAACAGGGCATAGCTGGAGTAAAGAATGCAATGAGTTCATTGTTTAGTACAATAACAGGATCAAAGCCTGCCACTGAGGGAGATGCTACTGGTACAACTCCATCTCCCCAACCAACCCAAGCAGACTCTGGTATTTCAAAACTTCTCTCTTTGATCCCCAAAGCGAATACTGAAGTCACAGAAACCTCTGGTGCTACTGCCACAGAACCACCTACCTCTCAATCATCACCCCAACCTGAGTCGGGCATTTCAAAGCTGCTTTCATTTATTCCCAAAAGTGGTGGTACTTCCCCACCCGTAGCTATAGTTCCACCTGCCTCTCAGGAACCCACATCAGAAAAAAAGTTTTCCCTTCAGTCTCTTTTGCCATTTCAATCTTCCGAATCCAACCAGCAAGCTGACGCCAGTCAGACGGCGACACTTAGTACAGATTCACAAGGAAGCGGTTCTAAACAAGCTACATCTGGTTTTGAATCCATGTTAGGAAGACTTAGTCCTTTGAGACTTTTTTCTAGTGCACCACCATCTAGAGACCCATCACCTCAGCCATCAGAGCAAAGAAGTGCATCTGCTCCAATCAATGACTCCCAGCAAGGCCCTGTAAACAAAACGGTGAGTACTATTAGAGAGGGATCACAAACAGACCGGCAATTATCAGGTGAAATGAGAACAGGCTCTGGCAGTGGATCAGTTGATCTTTTGTCAGATACAGGAAGTGGATCAATCGAGCTTTTCCAAGAAACTGGTAGTGGATCAGTAGAGCTTCTTCCAGAGACAGAGTCCTCTGGTGAACTACCTGATGTTCAGCAAAGAAAATCTTCACCAGTACCTGAACCAAAACCTGAAAGCAGTTCAGAGGAAGCAGGATTTTTCAGTCCTTTTAAAAAGTCTCTTTCTTCACTAATGTCAACAACTCCTCCAGAAAGTTCCCAGCAGAGTGACACCAAGCCTGCAGATGAGTCATTTTTAGGTACCAAACTCAAACTTCCATTTTTCTCAGAAAATATTTCCACAACAACAGCCCCACCAAAGGCAGAAGGGGGCATGCTATCAGGGATTCTTAAGTTTGCATCTGGTGAAGATGCCAGTGCCACGCCAAAGAGTCCAACCCCAACCCCTACAAGAACACCCTCTCCAAGTCGTGCAGCACTTCTTGAAAGTTTACCCAAAGGAAACACAGAAACTGGGTGGTTTTCAAACCTTTTTAAAGTAACCCCAAATGAACCAGCTAAGGAAACCATGAAGCAACAAATGACTCCCACCGTGATATTAACCAAACCTACTGACCAAACTGAACAAATAGTGTCTGATATCACAGAGGGCACCGTTTGCAAAACAGAACCTTTGTGCCAAGAGCAAATGTCATCTGAAAAAGATTCCCAGTCCAAGCCAGATGTTCAGTCTGAATCAACTGCGACATCTAAAAATCAAAGTCCTCCCAAATCTGTGGAACAAGATGAATCGCAACCAGAAGCCTCACAGACTCAAGGATTTCTTTCTGGATTGTTGAAACTTGGATCAACTGATTCTGATTCTTCTGTAATGAAAATTGAAGGAGGAAACACTCAGTCTCAACAGGGTGGGCTGTTCTCAGGTCTATTTTCACCACCTTCCCAGTCTTCTCCCCAAACACAGCAAACGTCTGCCACACAACAGTCAGGAGGACTGTTGTCTGGATTTTTAAAATTTGCCTCTGATGTCTCTGCTTCTACGAATCAGTCCTCATCCACTTTACCAGGAGGACAATCTAGTCAAATTTCAACTCCAAAGCAAGAACAGCCTACTTCTGCTCAGCCATCATCTGTAGGACTGTTATCTGGGATCTTAAAAAAAGCCACAGACACAGTGTCTGGGTCTCAACCAAATCTTGCTAGCCATGAGTTACAACCAGAAGTGGCTGACCATAAAGCAAAAATGGAAGGATCTGATCAAAACTTGAGCCAAGGGATGACTCCTACTCAGTCAGCAGGGATTTTGTCAGGAGGGACTCCATCTGACCCACAGCTAAAACAGCCTGCAGTCTCAGACCAGAAACCAAGCAAACAGCAGCAACAGACAGACCAAACACCCCCCAAACCACCTCCAACAGAAACAGGAACAACACCACAACCTAGTGGATTGTTTGGAGGTTTGCTAAAATTCCCAGAAACTGGTTCCCAGCAAGAACATCCTCCTCAGCAAGGTGGCTTCCTCTCTGGTCTTTTTGGAATGGGAGCTCAAGACTCTGCTCCAGCTAACCAAACCCAGCACTCACAAAACCAGTCGCGGACTGTCAAACCTGGGAACCAGCCCATTCAGCAACCCACCAATAGGCAAAACCTACAACGGCAAAACCAACTCCCACCACAGCAACCCCCCAGTAGTCCTGCAGGGATGCTCAGTGGATTATTTAGCAAAATTACAGATGCAGCTACTCCACAGTCTACAGTGGGGAGTCAACCTGAACAGCAACAAGCACAAAGACCAGGGCCTAACATTACTCAACAAGCATCTAGTCAACAGGGAGGCTTTTTCTCTGGGTTATTTTCAACAGGTCCTACTCCTCCACCTCAGCAACAGCCACCTGTCAGTAGAAACCAACAGCAACCACAACAAGGTAACAGACAACCTCTCCGGAGACAAAACCAAATACCTCAGCAAAGTGCTGCCTCTGCACCAGAGCTACAACAGGGGGGACTATTGTCAGGGCTTTTTAATAAATTGGCTGCTAGTGATAATGCACCACAACAGCCCACCCCACAGACTGCATCTCAACAAGGCAATAAATCAAATTTAGCTGGACCCAGCCAACCTGTAGGTCAACAGTCATCTCAAACAGGTCAGCAAGGAGGATTTTTGTCTGGTCTGTTCAGTCAAACATCACCTCAGCAACAACAGCAGCAGCAATCTGGTAAAACAGGCTCTCAACAAACTGGAACTCAGCAGCCGAGTCAAAGTGGAGGCTTGCTCTCAGGTTTTCTTAAGCTTGCATCCGGTGACAGCGCACCACAGGAACAACCGTCACCTCAACCTGTACAGGGAGGTCAGCCATCTGATAAGCCTGGACAAACTCCAGCTCAGTCTGAATCAGGGGGATTATTCTCTGGCATTTTAAACAAAATTTCAGGTACTGTGGAACAGTCGCCACCCCCACCTGCTGATCAGAAAATACAGGAACCAAAGCAGCCACATACAGGACAGGGCCGACCTCAGATTCAGAGAACTAAACCTGTAGAAATGCATTCCTCCCAAGATGTGGGAGATAAAGATAAGGACTTAAAAAGTACATCTCAAAAAGGTTTTCTCAAAAGCCTTTTTAGTGCCACTGAGGAATCACCATCAAAAACACAGCAGCCATCTACTCCTCAACTTGGAAAGGAAGAACAAAAAACCAGCGCAAGTAGCAGGTCTCCTAGTCTGTTATCAAGTATTTTAAAAACAGGCACCAATGACAGTACTTCTGCTCCTGGAAAGGAAAATGAAAAAGGCTGCTTCGATCATTTACTACCAAAGAGTAAGGTGGATATCCATTCAAGTACAGCAACTCTAACGAGTGGCAGTCCAGTCACTTCCACTGTTGAGACTTGTAAAGAAGCCACACATTCTCAGGGCTTGCAAGATCCTACAATTTCTCCAACGCGACGTTATCTTGAGGAAATACAACGTCTCTTGTATGGAACAGCAGATGAGTATGGTTACAAGGATCTTTTATACAACTTTACAGAGCATGGTGTTATTCCACCAGACCTCTATGAGCATCAGTGTCTTATTGAAGCTCTTTTGTGGCAACAACTCAATGATTATATCCTTGCTGAATCCCTTGCAACTCAAGTCCAGGAAGGCTACCAAACATACCAAGGGCATATGGCTCCTACAGTTAGACCACCTCAATGGGAGAATCAAACATGTTTGAAACCTAAAGAAATGGACATTAGTGGCTTTAATGTACCCTCGCATCCTTGGAGGGATTCTGCTGCCCAGCTTTTTGAAAGCAGAAATCGTTTCCTTGAGCCAGGTGAAGATGTTATTCTGTTTGACATGAGCTGCAGAGATAACAAATCCTGGAGTAGCTGTGACCAATTGAATAATCTTGCTGGAAATGCTAAACCTTGGATCGTTAGAGGCAGTGCGCTGAATCTGTCTACGGAAAAAACAAAGACCCAGTTAAGTAGATGCCAGTCGCTCACTGAATGCAGAGGACAGGAATTTAGCAAAATGGTGGAAGAAACTACTGTTAGTCATTTAAAAGATAAAGACTTTGATTTGAAATCAGCAACTGAGTTTTTAAAACAACTTGCCACAAAAAAGGGTCCAATGGATTTAAGACGTGGTGCCCTGGATTTAAGCAGATCTGCAGGCATTACAGGAGATGCAGAAGAACAAATGCTATTTAAGGATTCTGAGTGGTATCAACAATGGCTTTTACTATTGGAACAAGGGCTGTGGTGGCCAGCTGAGGCTGGGGACTGTGGATATTATGTCTATACAAATGAGGATTACATTTATTCTCTTTTAACTGACAGAGCTGGTAAACATCTCTATGCCTGTGCTACACCGGAGGATGTACAAGCTCTTGGAAATATCACTGAAAATATTGCTAAAATTCTGAAACAAAAAGAAAGGGATAAAGTTACCCTTTGTGGTTTTAAAATCCCCTTTTACACTGAAAATGAAGGCTTCTGGATTCAAGGTGACCAGCAGAATGGGTTAGTTCTTTCTGATGCTCCTGTGAACCTAACCTCTGCACTCAAAAAGGGTGAGAAAATAATGAACATGAATTTGGAAAGCTTTTCTCAAATGTTTCAGGAATCGCTATCTTCCCAAGCAGAACAACCTGTAGACTTTTCTGTGTACAAGCTAAAAAAGATCAATGTAGAATCGTTACAAAATACTCATGACCATCAAGAGGAACCAATAGAGGCCGCTGATATGACTTTAAAGTCACTGAAAGGTGGACATGGAGGGCCATATTGGAAGAATCAGGCAATAGCAGATGTAAATACAACCTCATCAGCACATTCTCCAAGGTATCGTTCAACACAAATCTTTCCAAATAGACACTCCCAAATTCCTGAAATCAGGATTGCACCTGCAGAGGATGTACTTGCAGAACCACCAAGACAAAAGTCAAGCTCTATAGTTTCAGCTGCTGGAGAAGCTGTTAAAAGGCTTTCCAAGACTGATACAAGTAAAACTAGAATACAGTCATCAACACCTGCTACATCACCACCAGTGTCTAACAAGGTTTCAGAGACATCAAGGATTCTTTCAGGGAGCCCATCAGCTCAAAAAATACCAGGACCTGTGCATTCAGGAAGGAAACTCCCGACACCACCAGCTGTTAGTACAGGTGTCAGCTCTGCAGCATCTCCATCACAGGCAGTTTCTATTAAGATTTCATCCACGACATCTACCTCAACTGTACCTTCAGTTTCACCACAGCGACATAGGCTTGCAAGACAGCCCTCTCAAGCAGAGAGACCCAGAGTATTATCACAACCAAATCAAATCACAGTCACTGGGATGTCTAGCATTAGCAACGTGAACAGTTCTTTAGCAACTGATGAAAGTGCTTCCCTGTCTCAAAATCAACCACAAAAATCCTCTCAGCAACTTACACCCCAGTTACATATTTTAAATGACAGCTCGGATACATACAGTGAAGCTTACCTTTACAATAGAAATCGGACATCACTTTTAACCACTGCCAGCTCTCAAATATGCAATAAAGTCATAGACTGTTCTGCCACAATGAAACAAATCAAAAATGTCAAACAAAAAGGTGCAACCGATGACAGAGTAAAGTCTGCACAGAGAATTGAAGTTGTTGACTTCACAAAGTACAAGTTAAAAAGATTAAAAGAGAAACAGTCCATTGATACTCAGGCGAACACTGACTTGACTGGCCAGACTACCATTGCTGTAGATCTTACCAAACAAACTGAGGACGATGAAGTTGAATGGCCTGATTCAGAATATGGCACTATGAACACATTACAGCAAAGTCCAACATGTTCTCAGACTGATCACAGGCATGCTGATCCTCACAAGAAATCAGAGAGAAGATTGTCCAGGCCAGAAGTTACAACCAGCCATGTAACTTCTGTAGTTCATATCCAAATGCTCCCAGGCTCTCAGAGTACCCATATAATGACTGAGACAAACTGCACTAAAGTTGAAGCAGACAATTCACCCAAGCCGTCTTCTACCTCCAAATTGTCAGAGAGTTCTCACAGTAGTGTTAGCTCTTCAGTTACTGATGTTTCTAGTAAAGCCTCTGGCCTCAATAGTGGTCTTAAACAAACTGCAAAAATGAAATCAGCACAACCTGTATGTACCTCACCACTATTAAGCCCAATTTTCAGAAAACAAGTAGCTACTCAGGAACCACAACCAAATTGCTCTGTTGGTGTGGGCCTGCAAATGCAGCTGAGCCCACAGATATCCACAACTCCTCCTTATCAGTCTAATGGAACAGCTGAGCAATATCAGAAGAACACTTCACCAGCAAACTCAATTAAACCTACATTAGATATGTCTAAAAAGAAAACAACCCAGCAGACTCAGCAAACTGTTGTGCCAACTGTTCCTATCTGTGAGGCACTGCCACTGACAAAGAGAAAAACATTACCTTCTGAAAAGACAGACAAAAGTCTCAGTTGTCACGAATCCATTGACTTGTCAAATAAGGCAGAATTTCAAGAGCCAACGGAACAAACAATAGAGTATACTAATTCCGTTCCTGTTGAGAAAAAGCTTCCTCTTACTGTTGGAACGATTCAAATAAGATCTTCTAACACAAAAGAGGAGACTTTATGTGGTGATAGGAGGATATCATTACCAAGGCAGCGACCTCTTCTTGGACAGTTTACAGAATCTCTTGAAACTGGCAAAACACTCTGTCAAGCCACAGCACCAGCCAATGCAGTTAAGGCCACACTAGACATGACTTCTAAATCTTCTGCCAAATTTAAGGAGGCACATCTAGAAGTGGGAACGAATGATACTCTTTCTGAAGCTCTACCACTAACAAGAAGCAAGCCAAGTGCACATGAATTTGTACGAAATAATTCTGTTGGCATACCATTAGTTGTTGATAGCCCATCTGAAGTACCTCTTGGTAACTTAAGAAGTTCAAATGCAAATGCCCAGCAAACAGATATGAATAAGCTTCAAAATCACTCAGGTTCTATTCTGTGTCAACAACCATGGCACAGAAAATCTGAGGCCTTTCTCCATTCAAATCAGATAACTTCACAGCTATCAGTCATTACCCAAATGAAATCACCTGCTACATCTCCAGCAAACTCTATTAAAAGCACAATCGATATGTCAACAAAGACAGGTAAATCAGATGCGATGGTAAACTATTCAGATCCAGTATCACTGGTAAGGATAAGACCGTCAGGCTTTTCATATTCACAAGGGGATTCTGTTGGTGTACCACTAATTGTGGAAACCCACCTATCTCAGATACAAACTAAAAGGCAGCCAACAGTGGCTGGCTCACAGGTGCCAATACAACAAGGATATGTTCAAAGTGGATGTCAAGAAATATCTGCACCTGCTAATTCTATCAAAAGCTACCTAGACATGTCTCCAAAACCACAGGAGAAATGGTCTGAAACAGTGCCTGATACCTTGTCAACTGGAGTTGTGCCACTGATCAAAAACAAGGCAAATATGATAAGAAATGGTTCTGTTGGTGTACCACTTATAGTGACACAATCTGCAAATCAACAAGGAAGACAAGTTTTGAGTAGAATCAGCAAAACTGAGACATTGCACACAAACATATTTCCCTACCAATGTAATGATGTATTTTCTGGGCCAAATGCCATCTCTAAGGACATGTGGCAACAAAATAAACCAGTGAACTTCTCAGCAAAAGACAGCCTAAAGCCTAGTGCTTTAAGTAATCAAATTGAGCCAAAAGCTGAAGAGCCCATGAACTTTTCAAATGTTAAAGCAAAAAAAGAAATGTTTGAAAGAAGGAAAACCGAAAGGCCGTTAGAAAGGGAAACACCAGATGGTATTGTGAACCTAACTGTAGATCTTCAAAACAAAATCACAGTTGTTAGAGATCAAAATACAAAGGATTTTTCTTCTTCTTATATTTCGTCACAATCTCAAAATAGTATCTACTGCCACCAACCATACACACCTGCAGCCAGTACTGAAGATATCAGAGAAGATACTCAGAAGCCTTTGCAATACAGGGAATATTTACCTGATAAAAACTCTACCATCCAACCTGGAATAAATTCTAGATGGCAGTTGGGAACAGGAATAAACTCTGAGTCATTGACTACTTCAGTGTTATCTCCTGTACCTGTTCAAATGAAGACACAGCCTCCTCAGGCTATAGAGGAACCCAAGAGATCTTCACTAAACAATGCATATCAACCGCTCAGTTGTGCAAATGTTGATTACAAAAAACATGATCCACTGTCTCAGCAGCAGCAAACCCAACATTCAGCTGTGCAACACCAATATCAACATTCTGGTGCTAAAACTGGTTGGACTCCAGCAATTGTTACATCTCAGCCAATACCTTTAAAGGTGGAAAGACATGATCCAAGTGTTCAGTTTGACATTTTATCTAGACCCAAAATTCTTATTAAGCAGGCAACTGTGGACAGCTATGAGAGCACTGAAGAAATCCTGCCAAACAGTGAAATAGTATCAAGTAATGGACATGCATTGCCTTCTGCATCTACCCATCAACTGTATGGTACAATCCAAAATGATCCCACCACACACAATGTTCATAATCTTTCACTTAGTCAGCAACCAGATGGTAGGCCTAGACCTGAACCTTCTCCACAGTCTTCTGGCATACAACCTGTACAAAGTATGGCAACAGAAGATTTTTCAAAAGGACCTCTTGAACTGTCAAAACATTCTAGTCAATACCAAACCCCTGTCACTTATAAGCAGTATTCCACACCAACCGTACCTTTAAAAGTAAGCACATCTGTATCCCAACCATCCACAAAATGTGATCCACTACCTGTACAACCATTAAAGAGCAACTTTCCTAACCAGAACTTTGGGGCTGAATTGCAACAACCAGAGGCATCTGTGACAGGATCTCTTGAACTATCAAAACAGTCTACTCAAACTCAAACACATGTCACTGTCCAACAATATTCCACACCAACTGAATCTTTGAACATTAGCACATCTATATCCCAACAGTCTACAAAATGTGATCCTGTGCGTGCACAACCATTAAAGAGTAGCTTTCCTAACCAAGACTTTGGGGCTCAATTGCAACAACCAGAGGTATCTGTGACAGCAGCAAGGTCTACCTCTGTTAAGGGTTTGATTTCATTATTCAGCGGTGCTGGATCGCAACCATCTGCCAGTACAATGCCAGCTGCTGCTCCGTCCCACCAGCTTATGTCTACATCCGAGGACCAAAGGACGCAATTTACTGGAACACAGGTGACAGCTGATATTAAGCAGACCACCCCCCCAGTAACCCCTGCTGGGCTTCAAGGAAAAACTGCTTTAAGCTCACAAAGTCTTATTGTGTCAAGTTCTCTGCCTGTTACTGACCAAGCTAACTTTGGTTCTAGATTGACCAGTGAAAATAATGACATATCAAACAGGAAAGAAATTACCTATCCAGTTACACAAACAAAATCTTTTGAAGACTCTAGATCAGTGGTGGTTAAAGATAAAGTAACTTCTTCCTTTTCATCTGAATCAACAAAGGATCAATCTGCAGCCCTACGGACAGAGCTGGATCCGACCCAATCACTAATAAGCAAATCTGAACACAGAAACAACGATTCCATTTTAAGTGATATAAGCTCTGAAACGTCACCAGTGATACTGCCTATGGTTTCCAACATCAGTGAGTTGCCAGTACATGGTTTGCCTTCATCTCTTTCTCAAGAATATCAGCAACCACCGCCAATGCTAAATGCAATCCCAGAGAAAGAAAAACAAGATAAAGAAAGGCCTTTTCCTGAAAAGGTACTAACAAAGCCATCAGATACCATGCCACCCAAGGGAATTCTGAGTTTTGACAGTTCAGCAGAACCTTCGCAAACACCGTCAGAAGTTACATCAGAAGCAGGTGGCAAAGAGGGTTCTGTCATCACGGATAAAATGTTTGTACCAGAATCAGACATATCTATGCATGAGATTCTAGAGCATTCCAAACAAACTGTAGCCACAGAGTCTTCCGATGGCAATACTGAGTGTGGTGAAAATTCTTTGTCTAATGGATCACAGGATAAAAGTCAACATCAAAAGTCAATTTACATTGGCATTGGCTCTGAAATACCTGAGACACAAATTGAACCAGGTGACCAAAAACCTTATATCAGGCTGCCCCATATTTTTGTCTCGGCAGCAAGTTCACCAGAAGAAGAGACAAATGAGCATGAGTTTAGTGAATGTAGCACGCCTGAAATCCCAGAGGCCAGTGTTTCTAAAGAAACTGCTCCCGATGTAGAATATAAAGATTCTTTACCTTATTCTGTTTCAGAGTCTGAGATATCTAAGGAGGCTAGAGCTACAGAAATATGTAGCACAGAGCTATCCACTGAATTAGAACAAATCAAGACCTCTTCACCAGAAATGCCACTTATACTGACTGCAGAAAGTAGTACTCTTGCAGAGAGAGACTCACAGCACATCATGACTGAAAAATGTTCAACTACAGATGATGTGCTCTCTAGAGCTGAAGGAATATCAGAGAGTACTGAAGCCAACGAGCCACAAACTGAACTGACTTCCAAGGATGCAAAATTATCAGTTCCAGACAATACAACACTTGATGTGGTTGAACAACTCGGTGATCTGGCTGGCCAGATTGGCAATACAACTTCAGTAATAAAATCCTCCAATGCTCCTGAAACACTTGACGCTCTAGCTAATAAGAGGGAGAGCACATCTTCAGAAATCGTACTGTCTGAAGGAGTACAGTCACATGAAAATGTGTCACCAGAAGAATTACCTTCAGTCTCAGATGCAAAATTGCCTGAAAAAGTCCAACCACTTTATGATGAAACTCAAAGGGATGTCTCCTTGTCTGAACCTAAGCCCAGTCCTGTCAAACCTCTCACAGAGGAAATAATAGTTTCCAAGGAGGACAGTTCTGCTGGCAAGGTTGATCAACCTGAGGATGAACAAGCAGGTAAAGGATTATTTTCTTTATTTAGTGGCTCTACTCCAAACTCACAGCAGACTTCCTCCCCTGGTATATCATTACTTGGTGGTATTCTTCCTGGCTCATCTGCCAAAGACGCTCCTGGGACAGGATTGCTTTCAATGTTTGGTGGGTCAAGTACCCCATCTTCACCTGGATCCAAAGAAACAACACCAACGCCACAAGAGCCACAGGGAAAAGGTTTATTCTCCATGTTTGGTGGAGCCAGTAGTCAAGCATCACCTGCTCCAAGAGGTCCAACTGTTGGAAGTGTGCGACCTAGAGGTCCTCCACCCAAAGAACCTCCAGGAAAGGGTCTGTTTTCCATGTTTGGTTCATCTGCACCTCAGCAACCACCCAGTCCCAGAGGTCAACCTATGGGTAGTGCTACACCAAGGGCACCTTCTACTGGATCTTCTATATTTGGTGGCATACTCCCTGGTTCTACTACAAATAAAGAAACCCCTGGAGCAGGTTTGTTTTCAAAGTTTGGTGGTCTTGGTGCCCAGTCTCAAACTAGTCCTAGAGTACGCCCACCTGGGCCAACTGTTACACCACCAAGACCCAGCAGTTCAGAGATAACAGGAAAAGGACTGTTTTCGATGTTTGGTGGACAAAGCCAACAAGCATCAGAAGCACAATTACCAGTTTCTAAACCACCTGAATCAGAAGGTTTCAAAGTTTCCTCTGTGTTTTCACTTGGTGGGAGTTCTGATAGTAACAAATCTAAAACTGGGTTTGGTCTTGAAACAACTGCTTTTGTAAAGGAAGAGATTGTTTCAGAACTAGTCAAACCTCCAGACACAAAGGATAACTTGGAAGAAGGAAAGAATGACCACGTTGAGAAGATAAAAAGTGTCTCTCCAGAGCCTCTTTCTGTATCATCAGATAAGGAGGAAATTGCCTCAGAACAAGTGAAACCTCAAGGCACAAAGGATGACTCAGAACAAGAAAGGAGTGACTGTGTTGAGAACAAAAAAATTATATCCCCAGAGCTTCTTTCTACATCGTCAATTCGGATGGAATCTCAAATAGAACAGGCATGCCAAGATGTCAAAGACTCAACTGCAGACATCGATCAAAATGTTACGAAAATGTCTGTTCCCTCGACAGATCGAGATATAGAAAATAAAACCACAATACAACAGAAATTGCCCTTTGATGAAAACGCATCAGACACGGTTAAAGCTTCCACTGTGGACACTCATGTCACGACTTCTAAAGAGACACTTGTGGAGGCTGAAAAACAAGTTTGTCAGGCAGAGTCGGAAACTGAAAAAGAAAATAAAGAGATAAAAGACAGCGTAGATGTTGAGAGAAAATTTGCAGAATCAGAACTTGATAGCTTGAAAGACGAAAGTAAGTCCACAGGTGACGAAGCAGAGACAGCTGATATCAAAAGTCTTTCAGAGAAAAATGACACTATGCAAATGGCATTGCAAGTTTCTAGTGAGTCTACCGACAAGAACCCAAGTTCAAATAAAGTTGACGATAAGGCTGTTACTAATGCAGAGCTAGCAATTTCAGAGATTGAAAAACCAAGTGAGGAGCTACTGAAGGTTGCTGATGAAGATGAAACTAGTGTTACAGGTATAGAAAAAACATCTGAGGAGGCTTTGAAAGTTGCTGCAGAAAAAAAGACAGTAGTTGCAGATGTAGAAAAACTAACTGAAGAGCCTTTGAAAGTTGACAGCTTTGAACAAAAAGCTGTTCTGGAAATAGAAGAATCAACTGAGCACACTTCAGAAGATGCTAGTGAAGAAAATACAGTAAAGGCAGTTATAGAAAAATTAACTAGTGAGCTGGAAAAAGTTGCTGATGAACAAAAGGTAATGACAGATGAGGAAAAATCCACTGAACATACCAATGTAGTTGATTCTGTGGTACAAAAACCAGAAACCGTTACTGCAGAGTCTGTAGTTACTGCAGTTTCAGATTCTGAAAAAGCTGTCCAAGAAGACTCAAAAATCGCATCTAGTGAGACAATAAAAGAAATAACTGAGGCAGAATTAGAGCATGCTACTACAGAACCTGCAGAAAAGGTATCTGAAAGTTCACCTTTGGCAGGAGTGGCCTCTTCAACAAATGAAGAAAAAACCATTGGTACCAACTCAATTCCACCTCTTGCTCCTTCAACTCCTCCACCACAACAACAACCTAGGCCGGGTATGACCAGGCCTCTTGGTCCACAAGTCCAAAGAATGGGAGTACCAAGAATGGGTGGGCCGCGAATGGGAGCACCACGAATGAGTGGGCCAAGAATGGCTGGTCCAAGACAGCCAGGGCCACAAAAGCCACCTGAACCAGCTCCATTTTCTGGGTTTATGTCTATGTTCTCTGCCCCAAATACACAAAGTAAATCACCAACTGTTGGTGGATTTTTTTCAAGTTCAGCTGCCTCACTTTTTGGTTCATCACCTGCGCCTCGTCAGCCACCACCACAACCGCAACATCAACAGCAACAGCAACAACAGAAAAGCTCATTTTTTGGCCTTCCAAGTAGTATTGCTTCAGAATCTCTTACAAGTGACTTACTTGGTATGTTCAAAGGTCCCGAGACAACAAAACCTGAGGAAACTCAACAGTCTGGTACACAGTGTAGACCTGATGAGCTTTCTGCTAGTGTGACAGACTGTGCAATCACTGAAAAACCAGAGATACCTTTATCTGAAGATGGACATGTCAAGAGCACAGAATCTGAACTTCCTGAAAAAGGTTTGGTGGAGGAGACGGAACAAAAAGAAACGGAAGCAGAAGGAAATTCTCTCACTGAATCTATTATTCAAACTACTGAGAAACAATCAGGGGATGATGAACATGTAGAGCATTCAGAAGGGCCAGTTACTGCAGTGTCTGACAAAGCAGCACCACCCCCCACAGCTCCAGAAAACAAGGGCATCTTTGAAATTCCAGGTCTCACTGCCCCAAAATTAGGCTTTTTGTCTGTAGCTGCTGAAGGTACATCATCGATTGGATCCCTTTTCTCCACCTCAACATCTCCAGCCACTGCTTCAAAGGCACCTCAGACACAACAAACTGATGGTGGTCTATTTTCTGGTTTTAAAAGCCTTTCAGCTGGTATTTTCCATGATGAAAAGTCAACTGGAAAGGAGGAAGCATCTGTTTCATCTGTGTTCGGCATGAAACTTACCTCAATGTTTGGTAACTCTGACTCTCCCAGACCTGAATCCACCCCTCCTGTGGTCAGCGTAGAGCCTCAGTCTGAAACTCCAAAACCTACTGAATGTGACGATCCAGAACCTGATCAACCTTCCCCAGGTTCTGGAGAAACTGAAAGTGAAGATGGCAGTGATACAGAAGGACCAACAGAAACTTCAAAAACAGGAAGCTGTGACAGCTTAGCACAGTCACCTCTGTCTGGTGTTCCTTCGCACTCTGTTTCCCAAATAGAAAGTTTGGATACACCTCAGTTAATGGTCACCCCATGTGAGTTAGATAAGAGTGAAGTAAACGCACCTGATGTCGTGCATGCAGAACTGGAAATGGATCAACCAAAGGAACAGTTAACGAAGGAAGCTATGAAAAGGCTAGTGCAATGTACATGATAAATGGCATTCTTCATTTATCATGCTAGCATAGATAAATGTACAGCCCTTTTCCCGCTTTTCTTTTCCCATTTTCCCCCCTTTTCCCTAATTAGTTTTCATTAGGACACTCCAGTCCCATTCTCATTCTGCAACTCTTGTATGGCTCCATAGCCATACATGGAAACCAGTTACCAGATATCTGACATGATCGAGGCACAGGAAATGATAACATGTTTAGAAAGTGCTAACCATCAAGTGTAAATGTACTGCAGCTATTTTGTGCTTACACCACCTCAGTAATAGCTTTTGTGACAGTGATGGAAGCAAAATGAATGACGAAACCGGCGGCTCTTATTTATTACCTTTCCACTGGTGAGGTGGTTAAAAAGCCCCTCCCTCCTCTGTCCCCTGCAGTTCTCTGAATTATTTCCAAGCCTTAGCCAATTTGTTTATATGAATCAAACTGATAGATTTATCATGGCATTACAGCGTACACAGTAGAGGCAGGCTGGACTCTGGAATAAAAGGAGCAAGGAGAAGTGGTTTGGCCCACACCCAACAGAAAGTAAATCGTGCAAGTTAAAGCACAGAGCCAGGAGTCTCAGTCTTCCAGCCCCTGAGTCGATGACTTATGAGATTTATCAGTTTTATCCCTATTACTTAAACAGGTTAACTTTTTCTTTACTAACATGCCAACATTGCTTTAAACTTGCACATGCTCTTAAAAGTTGTGCACAATTTTTAACAAGTGGTGGTGTCAGAAAAGATAGCAACATGCAGAACAAGGAGAAGCAGACTGCAAAATTAGTAAAAATGACACATCAACCAAAAATGCACGAAGTTTCCAGTGATGGCAGATAGTCACATAGTCATGACCATCAACTTTGCAATCCTGGTGGAACCTCTCTTGACCTGACTATTACAGAAATGTATTTAATCAACTTATCTTCCTGAACCCTCTTAGTTTTCCTTGTTGTGTGTGATATTCTTTGTGATATGATAAAGAGTGTCCTTTGACCCTTATATTCCCCTTTGATCCTTTAATGTTTCATTCCAAAATCATGTCTGCCATTGCAAACTGAACTTTTTTTTCAGTATTAAAGCAAATAAAATGTCCACAATCAATCAGTTCCTTACTACCATTTTGTAAATTGCAGATTTCCATATTGATTTTGGAATAAAACCTGGACATTTATACTATTTTTCTGTCTAAATCACCTCCGTATTCTAAATTGTGATGTTGCTGTCTACAGCCCTCCAGACAGCAGCCACTTTGATTCGTCAGGCAACCTCAGCCCAGTCAGCTCTCAGCTGAGCTCTGAGCCTGAAGAGCGCCGACATGTAGAGTCCTGCCACCCCAGTAAGCCTCGCCCTCCTCTCCAAAACCAGCCGTCCAACTGGAACAAGGAAGAAGAGGACGATGCTGAAAAGGACGTGCATGCACTGCCAGAGCCTGGTTCTAAGAAAGATTTAAAGGACTCTTCAGACATCCTTCCTAAACCAACCTTGGACAACTGCGATAACAAGAGACAGACAAATGGGTATGTGGGTCTTGCATTGTCATTTTTAAAAATATTCAAAGTAATTGAGCTGGTAATCCTAACCAAAATATCCATCA
Source organism: Diplotaxodon limnothrissa (assembly GCF_057381915.1). NCBI lineage: Eukaryota > Metazoa > Chordata > Actinopteri > Cichliformes > Cichlidae > Diplotaxodon > Diplotaxodon limnothrissa. The sequence continues at coordinate 37,175,483 of NC_140607.1, forward strand.
CTGTACACAGCATTTAGTTTGTGAGATACCAGTTGGAATTATTGGCTTTTAGTAACAAAGTAGTGACGACAACCTACCCAATAAATACTTGTTGAAAAGATGACCTTTCCAGAGGCAAACCCAAACCCTTTACAGCTATGACTTTTCTAGATGTCCTTTCATCTTTCAGACAGCCAATATATCTGGCAACATTGTCTTCAATGAGTTTTGCTGGATGGGATTGCTGGATCTGTATTAAGACTACATAGTGTCCAAAACGATGCTCAAACTGGGCTAAATTGAGACCAGTTCAGCCAGAATAAAAACAGCCAAATTTTCAGGGATTATTTTTAAACTAAATATATGACTGGCTGACCAGATTTAGCCAAGAAGACATTTAATTTTATGTTGATTGATTTCGGTCTTGTCTATGTGTCCAAAAGCTGATCTCTTCTTGGTCCTCAGTCTCTTCGTAGATGGCCCTCCACCCTGCTCTCCGTCCAAAGTTCGCTGGCTGAAAGCCTACAACAAAGTGAGAGTGAAACTGCACGAGGTAGGAAGACTCTTTCTCCTGTCTCTTTACGCTGCTCTTACACACTCACTACAAAAACATATTGCATGCCTTGCATACATTTTAGAATCAGTTCATTGTATTTAGTAGCGGTTCAACCCTAGAGAGCACAAGAAATACAAAACAGCCAAATCCCAAACACAGATACAGACACATTGACATTTCCTGTTCCCCCCTCTCTCTCTCTCCACTTTCCTTCATGTAATGATGCTTTCTCTCCCTCTTTACTGCTCTGGGTTGGTTGAGTTTCAAGTCATGCCACAGCAATTTGCACCAATTTTGCGCTCCTTAAGGATTTCTGCTTTGATCTGGGAAACTCCTTTTCTTCACTGGCTTCTTCAAATCTAGCTATCACTTCTGCTGTTGCAGAAAGGTTTTAGTTCCAAGATATGGTACTGCAAGTTAAAAAGATTCATTATTATAGTACCAAACACCTGAGGGTGGTTTGCGGTCGACTGGGGTCTGAGTACTGCAAATGTCATTTCTGGCCTGTTTATCATTTTGCCTCAAATCACTGTATGCTAAGAAGTACATTTTAGGCTGTGCAGAGACATAAACCCTGGAGAATATAACTGCAGCAATAAAATCTATTTTTGAATAAAGCAACTAATAGGGAATATAGTTTTGTACATATCAAATCAGACTTTAGACTAAGGACGACATTGTAGCCTCGTAATTTTTCTGCAAGTACACACACACACACACACACACACAGAAAATATTTTTATCACAGGCATAGGCTTAATTAGTATGATATATTTCTAGTTTATGTTCACTATAAGAAATGCTTTAACTTGTGAAAATGAATGTATTGTAATTACATTTTCCTTGCATTTAATTTCTAACTAAGTGTCTTTTAGTTCTACTGCACATCGGGTGACTTTGTTAGATTAGTTAGAAAAGTTAGTTATTACCAGTGATTCTCATAATAACTCAGGTAAATTAAACATAAGTTGGAAACAGCTGTTGTCTAAACACTCTGAGCTTTTGCTTTGTAATATTCATATTGTTTTCACTTTGTGACCTAAAAGCATGTGAACACAGTGAATGTGGCTGCTTTACAATGACAATTTGACTATTTTTATTTATAGATTACATGAAAAATCAATGTAGTTAAAACATACATAGAAAACAACCTGCTTAGATTTAGAAAGCCCATGTTGCTCCGATGCATCCATCAGTGTATGAATGTGCGTGCATGGTAGATAGAAAGCACTTTCATAGAAAGGTGCTTGTATGAATGGGTCTGAATGGTTGAATGAGGCAAGTTATGGAAAGTGCTTTGAGTGCTCAGAGTAGAATCGCGCTATATAGGAACCAGTCTGTTTACCATTCACTTACCAGTTAATGAAGCCTGAAAATTTGATGAGCACCTGAAGTGATAATCATCTCAATTTGTTTGTGTTTGCATTCATGCTTTAAGCTGCTCTCTACGTCCTGCAACCTCTAGTATGTAATGAGAGAATCCGTGAGGCTGTGTGATCTTAATAAATTGGTTGATCGGGCAGCAAGACTAAATAAACGTTAACACAGTCCATATATCATTAAGTGCTCTACAATAGGAAGAGTGCAAAATATGAACAATGGTATCAGGAAATATATGGCTGAGATGAAGATGTGTCCTACCCTACAGAAGGCTGTGGTCCATGGATATGCCCCCCTGCCCCAGCAACAAACCAGTCATACTGAACAATGTTACAGGCAGTGTAAGACTGCCCTTCAGACCCCTTCATGTTTGTCACACATATTCAGGGTTCTTTTCCATTTCTGGTGCTGGCAATACCAGTCAAGCTCCAAGGTGCTGGGCAGTGAACACAGGGCTAACTACATGACATCAGGCCCCCTTCTTGGACTACCTGTGCCACTACCAGTAGTGACACTGACCCTCAAAACTAGTGAAAAGCAGACAGAAAAGATGAGAAGGGGAACAATGTCCACCTGCAAAATCATTTCTGTTCTGGGAGTTGTCTCATCGTTGCCCCTCTACTGCTGGTGTTGTTAATTTTATAAAAACAGATCAACACTTCCCTCTGCTACTTGCTCAGATCAACGTCCCACAAATGTATTTGATTTGTTGTTATACTCTCAGACGTGTTAAAAAGTGTTCCTGTAATTTTTTTGACAGTATAGCAATCAGTCCATTGTCCCTCCTTTATACTAATGAATAAATGCATGTTCTATATACGTGTGGACTCTACAGCACAGTCTTAACCCTAACAGTTAGTTTGTGGTGTCCATAGTTTTGTCCCTAGATGGGAAATAAGTATCTACACTCACAAACAGTCACAACTGAGATCTGCTTTTGTGTTCATTGTTCTTTGGGTTATTTCACATTCTCATTTCTGATTTGTTTCTTGGGCCTCTGAAATGCCACAAGCTTAGTTCACTTTGGCTTAATGCGGGGGTGCGAGTGGGTTCACGGCCCCGTGCTGAGAGGAGAGCCCTTGAGCAAAACACAGAATCCCAGTTAACTTACTGACCTACCTGGCAGGAGGCTGACAGAAGTGAGAAGTTTCCATCAGGAGCCATTAAGTTTATGTTAAATTATCTCATCTCCCATCTGTGACTCTGTCTCCTTAAACAATAAAGCTCATCAGCGCTCGTTCATGAATCAAATCTGTCTTTTGACGGCACTTCTTAGGAGGTAAATTTGGGACCTTACACAAAGTGGCTGCTTTGTTAAGTGAGTTCAGTGCGACATTGAACTATTACAACTACAGGTGCGTGTTTACTTGGAATTAGTGGTTCTAGTTGGCATTGAAAGTTGAAGAGCTATTGAAAATGTCAGAAAAAGAACAAGAAATGGTTCATGGTTCCATTTAGTTCTTCGTTTAGTGCCCCGCTGCATGAATTTCTCTTTGAACTGACATGTTTGTGGCTCACAGTCACCTCGAGTGCTTTCTATCTGAAGAAACCTTCAAGTTGTCCTCATAGATTAGAGGTCCTTTGCCACTTTTGTAATATTTCTTTGAATCATGGGTTTGTTTTAGTCTTCCCCCCCCTTTTTTCCTCTCTTCACCTTCTTCTGATGCCAGCAGCAGACATTTTAGTCATAACTAGTTTTTAAATTCCATTGTTATGTTTCTTATCTTATGAATTTAGATTAATGACCCACCTAGTGCCAGTTTTAAACTAGATTCAGCTAGCATGGGAATGACACCCTACAATATTATATTAGGTTTAATGTGGAGGTTGTTACTGTCACAGGGTTTCAATGAGACATTATTGCAGAGGTTACTGAATAGGTTAAATTCAGTTTTATTCATATATATTCATACTCTTAGTTTGCAATAACATCAGTCAACTGTGGGTACTTTAGACTCTGAGGCAAAAACTTAAAAATATCACAGGGAGAAATCCAACAACACCTGACAATACTGGAGAGAACTAATTCCCTTTTAACATGAGGACACCTCCAACAGAGCCAGATTCAGGGAGGGCAGCCATCTGTCTCCATGGCTGAAGTGAGGGAAACGCAAACAAAGTAACGAAGAAACAAACTAAATATGTGCACATTGGAGCAGGTCGCTGCAGAACAGGAGCCGGGAGACTCAGAAGGAGAGAGCACAGAGGCAAGGCACACACTACAGGAAAAAAGACAAGTTCATTTTAAATTAATATATTTGAACACACGGTTCTAAATGACCTGTGGGCTCTAAGGTTAAACTAACACATTCTCACTCCTGACGCTCGGTCAAGAATTCCTTCTCCACATATTTTAGCCTTATTGTGATTTTTCTGACTCTACACACTAACGTACTATTTTATTTTAGATAAAGGCAAAAAAGCCTTCTCAGACATATCTGTTACATGTCTTATGTCAGTGTTGACACCATCATTTCACTTTTGTCTGTGCCTGTTTCAGATGTGAAGAACTATTGAACCCTATCAGACTACCTTAGACACTGAAAAGCGTGGCGCTCAATGCATTTCAGAATGAAAGCTCACCAAGAGAATAGGTGAGCTTAGGCTGATTCCACAGGAAAGAATTCTAGTCGCTAAAGGTCCTGCCTTTCTTTCCACGTTTAGAAAGGAATCACAAATACACCTGAACTCTGAGAGGAACTTGGATAAAATGGTTGATGGGGTATTAAAGATATTAATGAACCTCTGTCATCTCGGCTTTTTATATTTACTATAACATGAAGGATTTTAAAATCGATTTGGGATTGGCTGAAGGCTCTTCAGAGACCTAATAGAACCGAATTAGAATAGTCCAGCCTAAAGTTAACAATCCCTCAGTTGGATTAATATTTTTGTTCATAATTTTCTTCTTTCAGCATTTTAGAGATTTTAGGGCGGTTCCACGCATTTGTTTTTTTTCTGAGGTGCGACAAGTACTTAATCTATAAGTACACAAACAGTGTCAAAGCTCCAGTGGAAAAGCTTTGAAGGTATTAATATTCTCCTCCCTTTGTGAGATATATTTTTGGGACCTGCTTTTCCAGTCGTCTGTTTCATTTGTGTTTGGTGCAAACAGAATAAAAGACTTGAAAGTTCTTCACCTCCTACTTTACAGGTGAAGCCTTTGCTGCCTTTGCATGCCACTCCAGGACAGATCATAGAGAATAATTAGTTCATCCAGTCCCGAGCGGCTTATCAACAAGAGATCGTTTCTTTAAATGCCACCTTTGATCTTTTGCAAAACCGAGAGGAGAAAGCACATCAGATCCTTCACCTTTTGTGACCAATTACACAAGTATTGTGCTGCTAGTTGATGCTCATTAGCGTGTGTTCTTGGGAGTTCTGTTTGGAGATTAAATGTAGCTTCTAAATGTTCAGTTTTTAGCTAGAAATCCTGTTTGATATTGAAGAAAAGATTTGACGGCTGAACAAACTGCAATCAATTCTTTCACTGGTTATAGCAGCTAATAACTGTATCTCACTGTAAGGCAATATGTCAGAACACATCTATGATGTAATCTTATGCATCACAGATGTTGACCATCAAATCACCAGATATTATTGGAACTGTATTCTACATGACGAGAGGAGGAGCTGTCAGTTAGGATCATTGCTGTAAAAATACATATGTTGGTGGCACATCTCTATTCTGAGACCTCACCACTTTCACGTCCACACGTGGAAATCCAGAGGTGAGGGCATCAGTGGTACGACCCCAGAACAGACAGAGAAGACGTCAGTGACAAGAGATTTGACGTTGATTAAGTCAGAATAGGAAAGAAAAATGAGATGTTGGATGGAAATGGGATGCAAAGAGGCAGCATCAACTGTGCACAGAGCATCTTAGAAAATGAGAGTTGCCTCTGAATGCGTTGAAGGGTATTGGCTGAACCATCAGGTGCTAACGCTGAAAACAGAAATCTGCCAAAATTGTAGCCTTTTCCTAAACACTGCTAAGCTGCGTATATTTCCAGATGTAATTGCTGGTGTTAGTTCGGTTCTTTGCCCCACAGTTTGGGAAATATTCAATGAAACCAACAATTTATCATCCATAAATATGTAATGGCTTCATAACACATGCAGTGGATCACTCCCTACTGACTGACTGTTGTTTGTCCCTTCTTTTCCACTGCAAAGCCCAGATAGTGACATGTCAAGGGGAAAGGTGGACATCTTTTTGACGGTTTTGACAAGTACACCATAAGGGTAGTAACAGTGCACTTCAGGTACTCATACTTATGTGTGTATGTACTGTCAGTTACAATGTTGTTATTTAAAGTGGACTTTTCATCTATATATATATATCTAGATATATCTAGATATATATATATATATCTATATATATATCTATATATATATCTATATATATATATATATATATATATATATATATAGATAGATAGATAGATAGATAGATAGATAGATAGATAGATAGATAGAGACAGAAGTATTTATAGTATTTAAAACAATACCACTGATACATTATTCACATGTGACGCCTCATTGACTGCAGTTAAGGAAACGTCTTTGCATCTACGGCTTTTTTCTGTTGGCATATTTCATACTTTGCTGCGATGAACCACATGACATTTTGGCAGAACAATCTGAGTAACAGAACAACTAACATGTAACTGCTGGTGAATATCAGAGGGGAACATGCTTCCCAGTACAGTTAAGTGTAGCTGTGAATTGTCATGTTGGGGAAAACTGAGCTCAGACTCGCCTTCAGCAAACACAAACATTTGGATACATTTTAACTTAACGAAGGAAGATCTTCATCTTAATCATGTAATATGCAGTTTAAGGGATGGCACCAAAGTCTGGCATGCTAAATAATTATACTGCATTAAAAATAAAAGCGTTGCCGAGACGAAGATTATATATTTATGTAACTTCTATAACTATAAAGTCAAATAGTGGCTTTTCTCTTTTCTTTTTGTTTTTTTCTCTCTTCAATTTAAGGAGACGATTAGGAGTCTTTTCATGCCCGTCACTTTTCTCCTGCCACATTTGATCAGCTCTGTGGATTGGTGTTGATGGATGTGGCTCCAGCTGTATGTTGCACACAGACTGTCGTCGGGAGAAAGATGACAGTGCTGTGATTCACTGGGATGCTTCAAACAGCACTGTGCTCCTGCTTATCTGATCAGAACCTCTTGTTAAGCCTATTTTGTTAGTTTAGTTTTTTAAGTGTTATTTTTGTCTGTCAGACAAAATTATATGACACAACTGTGTCTTCATGTATGCAGATGTCACAGCAGCAGAGTTTACAGGTCATGGATCTTTGACGGTGTTTGCTGTTTTTACCTGAATTTAACAGTTTATTAGACGAAAGCGGTAAAGTTTGGGGAACTAAAACATATGCAACAAATTCTAATCTCTGGGTGAAAAATATTGTCGTTTCCTCCTATAAAGCTGCCATCAGCAGAGATTTATACAAGATGCCCTTTGTTGCCTGTGCCGTGATGAACCAGTTGTGGCAATATTGTATGCCAAGAGATAATTGGCCTGCAGTTTATGTCTGGTGTGGAAGCTTGTTTCACTTTATCTCATAATTATAATTTTCCCTTGCAGTGCAGGGTCGGGCCTGAAAAACTAGGGTTAGTTTGGAGAAAAGACCATGGTTTAAGTTAAAATGTGTCTCTTCATGTTGAAACAAGAATTCTACTCCATGCATGTAAATATGATGCCAAGAGCTCACAAGTGTGTACATGTAACAACTAGGAACGACTAACACCAAAGGACACATAATGCTGTGTATATGCCAAAATAGCAAGACCTCACTTTGCTGCAATACAGTAATATTACACATCAACATAACTGTGATGCATTTCAATAACAAAACTGCAATATATCAAAGACGGGGTGATGTTGTTATACTACCTTATCTAACGTAACACTTTAAGAATGTAAAGGTATTGTAGTCAGAGCTTTCATTTGTATCGGTGCCACAGCAGGACCTTGGTCCTGTGTTCAGTAGAGGATGCTTTTAGGGGCAACTTTCTATTATGAGCTGTGCAGAATTTCCAGATTTTGAAACTGGCAGAAGGGTTTTTTCCAAAAACAGTGTTTGCTATTCAAAAGATGCCCATAATGAGGTTATGATGTCTGAAGGGAACTCAGGTTAGAAACATTCAGTCAGTATTTGCTATTGTCGAAATTTGTGGAAACAGTACTTTAGGTTACAGGACTATGCAGATGTTCCCTCATCCTTGGAAATGCTTCACACACACACACACACACACACACACACACACACACACACACACACACACACACACACACACTTATTTGTGCAACCAAAGAGAGGCTTTAACAGATGAGATCGCTCTCTGGGCCGGGCAGACATCAAAACAAGCATCAGAGAATATGAGGGGCAGCCAGAAAGGACTGTGGGGAGGGAGATGAGGAGATCCTGTGGCCCACAGCATCTCAGGGAGGTTGTTACAGTCGCTGTACAGACCCACTTTCTAAAGTACAGCAGACTCAGAACCTGCAGAACTGACGTTTCACCCCACAAATATGGTGTAATGCAAATATTCTATTTAAATATGTCAGCTCTTCTTCCAGAGCTCCAGACAGTCTGGCTATAGCAGTAATGAAAATCTGGAAATATAATTGTTTATTTTGAATTATTGATGCAAAACTGGTGGGAATTAGATTTTTTTTTTAATGCTTTTATTACAATCGTAGTAAGTTAATCATTAACTCAGAAAGAAAGACATAATCACAAAGATTTCTGTCCTCAAACACTTTTGCATTATTTGGTAGATGGTAAAATACAAATACACACTGAGCTGTCATCATTTGGTTGCTCAAAGGGAGTCACTGGTTTGCTCTCAAACCCTGTTAACACGCAGGATGAGACTGTGGGAAATGTCCTGTCATGACGTGTGTCGTTATAAATCTGAACTGAAATTGACAATAAGGTTTTATTAAACAACCTGTAGGAAAGGGATTCTGAACTTTCACAGTAGCCTGGGGGTACTCGAAGTAATAACTGGTCTGAAAATAACAAGGGAAGGCAACTTAATTAAAGAATTGAGTCAACCTGAACAGTTTGAAATTATTTAATTAAATGTAGTAGATAAGTGGTTGAAATTGCTGTCAAAAGAACATATCAAAATGAAAAAGTAGTAGTTTAAAAAGTGAAATAGCTGATTAAACACACACTCATCAGCCGCGTCACCGGTTTTACTTTGTATGTAGTGAGTTTGACCCTGTTTCCTTCAGACCTGCATTAAATCTTCATGGCATAGATTCAACAACCATTCTGGTCCATACTGACATGAAGCATCACACGCACAATGCAAACCTCTCATTCCACAACATTCCTAAGGGGACCTGTCGGATTGAGATCTGGTAAGTAAGGTGGTTATTTGGGTATAACGAGTTTGAGATGATGTGAGCTTTGTTACATGACATGAAGAAGGATCAGACGGTGGGTCGAGTGTGGTCATAAGGATATGGACATGGTCAGCAGCAATACGCAGGTAGTGCGGCCACTGTCTTCTCACCACAGCAAGGCGACCCAATGCCTTAATAGCCTGGGTTGGCGGATTAGTGGATTTATGATGTACCTAATGAAGTGCCTGGTGAGTTTATATCTAAAATTCTAACAGGTGAAAGTGTTCATGTGTGCAGATAAACATTCAGAGGCTTATGAAAAAATATATATTTTCAGTGGCTTTATTGGCTGCTGTTGCTTTACCTGCAATTTTCACTTTATTTGCTTTGATGCTTTTAAGCCTTTCCTGCCTGCTTTTGCCTGTGCAGTACAAGTAGCCTCAAACTCAACATGAACGGCCTTGCTCAGTGAAAGCCATTTCAGTAAGGAGAGCTCATTTAGAGTAAGTGAACAGGATTCATTGAAATACAGAGATTGAGTAATAAACTATTCGGTGATTAGACTTTGATGAAGCAGAACCGAGTAGAAAAAAGATGAAGCAGATGGAGACTTGGACCAGGATCTCTGTCTAGCCAGGATGAGGTGGAGTTGGGGTGGAGCTGGATCGCAGAATGACAGAAGATCAATGAAATTTAAAGAAAAAGGGACAGATGCTGCTCAGTCTGTGTTTCACATCACTTCTGCTTTCCTGCACTGTCAAATGTAACCCTGTTGTCATCACTCTGGCCCTTTTATTTCCTAAAGACTGAGGAATGAACACAGATATAAGCTTCATGTCTCTTTGATCCCTTCAACCTGTTTTCACAATTAAATCGACTTTACATTTACCTTGTTTATGCATCTACCTCAATTTCCACCATATATTAGAGTTATTTTGTCATCTATTGTAATTTGTAATATATTGCATTCTTTATTGTGGTTTAGTTAGTTACTGTTCTCACTGTCTTGGAGCAGTAAGAAGTTAACACATCTTTTCCTTTGGGATTAATAAAGGATTCTGATCCTGATGTCTCTGAGTAAGATCAGGGGAAAAACTGAAAGCAGCATTAATAACAAAAGGAAACAGCACGTTGGATGGAACAGGGTGGAGTGTGATAACTCATTATCGACAGAGGAGACATGCAGACATGATTGGATATGTAAGGAGCGGACCACCTCCCGACTGCCTGTCCAGGGGTCCTGATGAAGACGAGCAGTGAGAATGAAAAGGTGGGAAATAATCAGAAAGATAGGGAGTGAGAAAGCTTTGTTTACTGTATTTTTCAGACTAGTCTAAGGATCTATATTTGTTTGAAATGGCATTCCTGTAGCATTTCACCAAGGATCCAAAGGAACATGTGGAAAGGAATAACCTCCTGCTCCCTGTTACAGATGGTTTATTAAGCACTTCATAAATATTCTGCGGTTGCATTTGCAGTGATTCATAAACACAAAACACTCAATGTCGTGCTGCTTCACTGAATTGTGATGTACTGGAGCTCCTATTGGTGGAGAAATTGTTATCTAAGTCACTCAGATGTGAACTGTTTTATTTCAGAGCGTCAACAATAAGGTGGGGGCAGACGCGCTTCTTCTTTTGATTAGAAAATTAGTGAGTGAATTTTCAAACTGAGTGGATGGAAGCAGGCGGCTTCTTTACGCCCTGAGCTCTTTCTACACCGGGACGTCTGTCTTAATAAATGTGCTGCGCTGCCTTATTGCTAATGCAGTCAGGATTTACCTCCATCCTGTTTTATCATTTTAATGGCTTTGTGAAGTTTAGGCTAAATGACATATTCACATTCTAGACTTTGTGTTTATTACTGCCAACGCCTTTCATCCAGTCAATGATTGAAATTAAATGTTTGAAACATTTGGAATTTAAAGCACCGTGATTTTTATTGACTGATTTTAATGAGTGTCAAGCAGAATTTATCGGGCTTGGATAATGTTTATTTTCACAGCAGACAACCGTGCATTAAAAGAAATGATACATTCATTGGCCACTTTATTAGGTGCCCCAGTTTTGCTTCCAGAAGTGCCAACAGCTGCACATCCAAGATAAGAATCTCCTGTTCTATTACATTGAAAAGGTGCTCTACTGGATTTACATCTGGAACTGATTTTGATCTTCAGGAAACTAGTTTGAGTTTATTTGAACTTTGTGTGTTATCCTGCTGGAAGCAGTGATCAGAAGATGGGTACACAGCAATAAACCTCAGGTAGGCTGTGGTGTTTACACGATGCCTAACTGGTACTAAAGGGCCTGAAGTGTGCCAAGAAAATACCCCACTTATTCCACCAATATCATCAGCCTGAGCTGTTGACAGAAGGCAGGATGGAGCTGCAGGTTCATGTTTTTAGTTCAAACTCAATCTCTGCCATCTAAATCTTGCAGCTGAAATTGAGATTTATCATTCCAGGCAATGTCTTTCCAAACTTTTTCTCCCAGTTTTTTCGAGCCCGTGTGTGTTTTTAGCTAACAGGAGTCCTCTGGTTGGAGCCCATCTGCTTTAAGGCTGATGTGTTATCCATTCAGAGATGCTTTTCTGCATACTGTGGCTGTCGTGGTTGTTGTTCAGGTTCAAGGCGCCAGGATGGCGACTTAGAAAACACTCAACTCAACTTGATTTTTACAAAATTCTTACTTTTGCATTGACTTGCGTGTTAGATTTAAGCAACAACATCTTCTTAGTCAGGTATAAGAAAAGGTTTATGTTAATGTGCTCCTGTGCTACATTAATGCTGCACTTATGCACTTAAATGTGGACCTTCACAAGTGTCCATGTGTAGTTGGGAGTGACAGCCCCTCCTAGTTTTTAACTACACCAATCAGATTTGGAAATTGTCAACAGGTGAAACGTTTCACTTGTGTTCTGCTGTTTGTTGTTGAGACATTTACAGAAAACAGTTATTCTAAATTGTTTGTTCTTTTTACCTTCAATCAAAAATTGATTTAAAAGGTTAAAAACAAAACACAAACTGGTGGCAATCTTTATCTTAATTGGTGAAACTTCATTTGAAGCCAGAGCAGGAGACGTGGACACACGAGAGGAAAAGGAAACAGGACTGAGTAAGAGGAGGAGGAAGGGTAAATGAGGGGAGAATTGTTTTGTGTGTTTTGACGATCATGAGTCTGTTCAATATACTAACGACCCGCCTCGCTGAGAGATCGAAGCCTGATGTTGCTCCATGACTTTGGCTGAAAGTCACTGTGGAAATCTGGCCCGTGGGGCAGCCTGTGTGGATATGTCTGTATGTATTACAGGAAGTGTAAGGAGCCTCATTCATGCCCTCATGAATCCTGGTGTTAAATCAGATGTTTGGCTGCTTGTTTGCGCCGAGCGACTGCACCTAGCTTAAATACAGGGGCTACCTTCACACACACACACTAAAATATGTTGATGAAATATGTTTCATTACAAAAGATTACAAGAATAACACGCCTTAAATGTGAAACTTGTATAGCTAAATTGTAGATTAAATTCCTCTTCACACTGAAAACGAAACATCCTTATCGGTAATGAAATTCTTTATATCGCGTCTTAAACGCTCCGGGGCTGAAGTTAATTCCAGGCAATGGCAGGATGTTGGGTTTATTTGTCAGCTCTGTAGCCACCGTATCAGATAACCATGACTCCTATACCCAGATGCCATTTGTCTGTTCAGTTTGTGAAAGGTGCAGCTGGTGTATGAAAGCGTTGCTCTCCTGCCGACAGCCTGTGTAGTAGGTGAAATGACTGCACTCACAGACATCATACAGCGTTTTACATAAATGATGTCATGATTAGTTTCTGGTACTCTGCAATAAGAGGCAGCAGATATTGTATATTAGTCAGTCAGTAAATTTTCTGGCTTGCTCATTTCTTGACAGCAGAGCAGACGTGGATGTCAAATTTGTCGCCCAACTTGTTGACTGTTACGGTGCTTTTTCTTTTGTTTCTTTCACACGACTCTATCACAGTGATGCTTGAGGTCATTTGTTCTTGCTCGTGGCATTTTAGGCAGCTGACAAATGCATATTGGAAATCTGCCTTAGTTTATGTGGACATAAAAAATGTTCTTGTTTTGACACCATAATAAGTTGGATATATGTAGTTTAGAGTTTTGGTTTAGTGTGCACTCAAAATTCTTGTTACGCTGTTGGAAAACTGTCCCTCTAATTAATAATTACATGCACCTTAGTGACTTGATTACTCTCAGCTATCTGGAATTACCTGTGCATGACTTCACAACAGGAAAGCTTCACTGAAAACACTGATAAGGAAGAAAGAAAGGAATAATAAATATTAAATTATGAGTTCTTGGACTTATAATTAAATATATTCTGCTTGATTCCCTGTATGCTTTCTAATTTATCTTTGTGTTTTTCCTTAGTATTTATCTCTGGTGTTTAGTTGCAGTTGCCATTTGTAGCTTAGTTATTCCTCGGGTATTATTTCCTTTTTATTAGTCGCTATGGTTTCATGTTTCCAGGCGTTGATGCTTTCTTGTATTCTGTGCTCTTTACATTTTGAGTCTTTGCTACAGTTTGTTTGCTATGAGCTCTTGTTCTGTGCACCTTTCTGTGTTTTGCTGCAAACAACCACGATGCCCCCACCCACCCACTGTTGCCCATCCACCAATCTGAGTAACCTTCATCCCTCAAGCCACTCATACACGGACTCTATACACAGACCAATTCCTTTGCAACTTATTCTTTTTATATTTTGTGCCTTCCTCTAGTTTTGTATATATATTCCCCTTGTTTTATTATTCCTGCTGTCTTGCTGTTTATATTTCTTGCACAGTCAGGAGGAGTACCGGCTGTTCCTTTCATTCCTGTTGCACTCCTTCCCCTTCTCACGTCAAGTTCTCTATATTCTATTGTACAGAGATTCAATGTTTTCGTTACTCACTTCCTGTTTTACTTTGATAGTCATTTGTCTCCTGTGCCTTGTATTTATCTTACTTCCTTGTCTCGTTTTAATTCGTTTCACCTGTCTCTCCCGTGTCCACTTCCACTGGTTGCCTCGTGTGTGTTCTTTGTTGCATCATGCTATTTCCCTGCTGTATTTCTTCCGTACTTATTTCTTTGCATTTGGAACTTTGTTTGCTTCTCTTTCTGTTTCTATTGTTTTGGACTTAATCAGACTTAATAAGGCTCATCTTTTGTTGGGTTCCTCACTGCACAGCACATGACAGAATTTCTTCCTAATAACTAGCATGCCAGAGAAACTGCTTTCCAACGTAGAGAATCTCAGTGTTTCACTAAGCCAAAAAATCTTGAGGAGGGAAAAAATGCAGAAAACTCCAACAGCTGTGTTGTAGAGAATTGGCACTAAATGTCTCGCTCCTCTAACACAAGGAAACAACAATTGAAAGAGTGGTGAGTCTCACTGAAAAACTGTGGAAACTGCAATATGATATGATCATATGATTACACTCTATCGTCTAATGTACTACATGGGAACATAATTAAATTAGACTTAAAACTAGTGATTGAGGCTATAAACACACCAGAGAAGGGTTTACAGAGGTAATCAAACGAGGAGTAAACTGGCTCTCTTTTTATAAAATCTAACTTTATTTGGAAAAAAGATGAGTTGCCTCCTGCTGGCCATTAGAAAGAATAAAAGAGACACTGAGGCACTTATGATTTGCTTTGAGTTTTCGGACCCTGAGGCCACATCCTTTGCACAGTCCAAGATTTCTTTCTCTGTTACTGCACATGGTCCCAGTAACTCTTGTTCTCTGCAACAATGGCTGTTGTAAAAAGTAAAATGCTGAGACATGCCTGGAATGAGAGAACCTGCATTTCACTGCCTTTAAAATTACTACTCTTGACTAGGGATGGGTATCGTTTAGGTTTTGTCTGATACCAGTACCAAACCGGTACTTTTGAAACGGTGCCGGTGCTTAAACGGTGCTCGAACCGGTGCTTAAAGAATGGAGAACACAAACTTTGTCCTAAACCTCTTATGTTCAGCTGTTTTTTTGTAAAAAGATAACAATGTTAGCCTTTTCTGCAGCTATGGGGCATATATGGTATCACTCTTGGCTGGAAGCAGTGCTTAAACAATGGAAAAAACACCAACTTTGTCCTAAACCTCTCATGTTTAACTGTTTTCCACTTTTTCTTTGGTCATTTTAGCCTTTTTGGCCAGGGTGAAGGGAGCATCTGCCATCAAACAAGAAGACAGCCGCATGTAACTACGACAGTGTTTGCTAGTTCACCTTACATGCATTAATGTAATAATGTGGTTAGAGTACACAACGTAAATTACACACGGACAACATTAAGCTACTCACGCAGAGAAGAACGGCTGCTGCTGCATCATCATCCTCATCATTTCTGCTACACTGGCAGGGCTAGGGGCCAGGACTCTCCTCTCTGAGTTTTTGGAGGATGTTGCTAACTCCGGGTCCAATAACAGGCACCACACCCGCAGTAGGTACGGTGCATTTCTCGGCTTTTAAAAAAACGCTATGCATCGCCAGGTGTTTCATCAGATTCGAGGTGTTACCTCCTTTGACAGTATCACAGTATCAGCTTAAAGCACTTGTTGCTGCTGAGTTTGCATCTTTTGCTGTGAAGTACAGCCAGACTTTTGACCGCTTTGTCTTGGGCATTTTTAATCTGTAGCTCTGCTCTAAAGGAACGTACGTACCTGGGCCCGCCTACTATCCTTGGAAACGTAAAATGATTGGCTAGAATCCAAAGTGTATCACATCTCAGGAAAAAAAACCTTTCGGTCTGGTTACTACCGTTTATGTCAGAACACCGGATACCGGTACCCATCCCTACTCTTGACACTAAAGCTCTCTGAGAAGACTGAAAAGCTGAAAAATCGAACCTCCGACTGTCTGCCGGCAGTGTGATTCCTGTCTTTTCAAGTGCGATTTGTTTTTTCTATGGCTCAAGGCTCTTGTGGGCTTTGCTTGCCCAGAGCACATATTTAATTCAACCAAGAATCGTGTACAGCAGAAAGCATTACGCATAAAGCATCTCAGCACATGCAAAATAAAGGCCTGTCAGGTGTTATGTGGGCCTTGCTTTCATAATATTGAATGGCAATTCTTCTTCAGTGATGTTTTCTCACTCTGTCAATGAACACCCAAGCCTTGGAAAAGATGTCTGTCTTTGTCACATAGGCAGAGGTGCTAATTATGTGACTTTCTGTCATAGAAGTGTGTTTTGCAGTCATTTGTGGCTGGTTCCTTACTTAATAGGCCCTCATTTTTAAAGCCTAATATGACCTGAGTAGTGTGTAATATACTGTGCAATAACAGATGCTGGTGTGAAACAGTTGTTCCTCTGGTAGTAGTTAAATATGTGACTAATATCTACAATCACGCGTGTCTTTCGTAACAGCAACACGAGCGGTTATTAGTTTGAGCTTCGCCTTCAGGGCTGAACGCCGTGTCATGGGCCGGAGGCTGTGGAGCCACTGGCCATGGCTTTGATGCTCTTTTGTGCTAATGGCTTTTTAATGAGCCGTAAGTCACATCCCTATCCGCTCGCTGCAAAGCATTTTGTTCCTGTTTATCATCCATAACAAAGTGGATGCCTTCGTGCTTCAAAGACGATGGTTCCACATCAGTAAAGAAACTTGAATACATTATTGTGTTTTTGACATGAATTACTCATATTGTTGTCAGTCTTACAGATGAGCTCTCACAAATGTTAAATCTGAGAAATTAAGCCGGCACACGCTACATTTCTGCACACGTCAGCCACAATATTCAAACCGCCTGTGAAACATTGTCCCTCCAGGTCTCCTCGTGGAGATGAGACTCCTGGAGGGGTCTTCTTGCACCAGGATATGTTGACTATCAGTGGGAATTTAGCGTGTGAGGCTTGCACTGGTTCTCCCTTGAATGCATGAAAGGATTGAGGCCAGAGGTGATTTAAGGCAGTGTCACCACCTCTGGCTTTTTGTTCCTTGCAGCATTTCTGAAAAGATCTTTTTATGTGACAACCTGCATTGGTCTGCCAATGAAGGCCAATGTGCTGTTATCATGAGGCTGTGCATGGTCTGTAATAATGTTTGGGTGACTGTATGTGTCAAAGTAACATCTACAGGAATGCCGAGACTCAAGGCTTCCCAGAGGAACATTGCATTCTTACACTTGCAATTTTTATGGCATTTCGGTCTATAACTTTGACTTCACTGGTAGCATATGTGTAAATGCAGATTGCAGATGCATTATTATTTATTTGAAGGTATTTTTTCAGTCACGGGATTGACGTTCCTGGAGTCATGCCACCTGCATGACTAAAAATAAACATATTTCACAAGTTTAAATAATCTGCTGCTTGATGTTCAGAATCAGAATCAGAATCAGAATCAGAATGGGTTTATTGCCAGATGTTGAGGTTTACAACATTAGGAAATTGCTGCGGT
This sequence comes from Diplotaxodon limnothrissa, assembly GCF_057381915.1. Lineage (NCBI taxonomy): Eukaryota > Metazoa > Chordata > Actinopteri > Cichliformes > Cichlidae > Diplotaxodon > Diplotaxodon limnothrissa. Next base: position 37,193,211 of record NC_140607.1, read on the forward strand.
GCTTCAGTGCAGACAATAAGAATTAAAGTGCTATGTAGAAAGAAAGATATGTGCATGAGATATACATGAGATATATACATGAGAATAAGAATTATGAGTGCTACGTAGAAAGATATATACATGAGTGCAGGTGGTGATCAGTGCCAAACATGAAATGATGCAGTGACACAGCGTAGGGTCATGTGTTAGTGGCGGGGACAATCATGTGGTTATTGTTCATGTGTCCAACAGCAGAGGGGAAGAAACTGTTCTTGTGGCGAGAGGTTCTGGTGCGAATGGACCGGAGCCTCCTGCCTGAGGGGAGCAGGTCAAACAGACTGTGTCCAGGGTGAGAAGGGTCAGCTGAGATCCGGGCTGCACGCCGCAGTGTCCTGGAGGTGTACAGGTCCTGCAGAGATGGGAGTCTGCAGCCAATCACCTTCTCAGCAGAGCGCACAACACGCTGCAGTCTGTTTGTCCCTGATAGTGGCTCCAGCGTACCACACGGTGATGGAGGAGGTGAGGATGGACTCGATGATTGCAGTGTAGAATTGCATCATCGTCCGTGTTGGCAGGTTGAATTTCTTCAGCTGCCTCAGGAAGTACATCCTCTGCTGGGCTTTCTTGATGACGGAGGTGATGGTGGGCTCCCACTTCAGGTCCTGGGTGATGGTGGTACCCAGGAAGCGGAATGAGTCCACAGAGGTGATGGGGGTGTCAGTCAGGATGATGGGGGGGAGTGGGGCTGTGTGCTTCCTGAAGTCCACAATAATCTCCACTGTCTTCTGGGCATTCAGCACCAGGTTGTTGTGGCTGCACCAAGACACCAGACGTTCAACCTCCCTCCTGTAGGCAGACTCGTCCCCGTCCGAGATGAGCCCAATGACGGTGGTGTCATCTGCGAACTTGATTAGCTTGACAGACTGGTGGGTGGAGGTGCAGCAGTTGGTGTACAGGGAGAAGAGCAGAGGAGAAAGAACACAGCCCTGAGGGGAGCCGGTGCTGATGGTCCGGGAGTCCGAGACATTCTTTCCCAGCCTCACGTGCTGCTTCCTGTCCGTCAGGAAGTCAGTGATCCACCGGCAGATGGGATCATACCCTGAAGAAATTAATTAGAATGAATTTCTTATTGGAAACAAACAGCAAAATGAAACAAACTCTACAGCAGCGCTGACATGATTAGGAAATTAATAATGATAACCATGAAAATTAGATCAACACATGATGAGTCTTTGGTTTCATTCGTTATGGAAAACAGTTTCTCCCCGTCACTGTTTCAGCTGCTTTAGTGCTTCTGTTTTTTGCTCCAGGTAGAAGTCGTTTTTTAAAAATAGTTTTCATTAAAAATGAGCTCTCACACAACATTTTAAAGCGTGATATAGTTTGTCTTCAGCGTGACTTTGCTGTATCAACACAGCCATAGAGCGGCACTAAGACTGTTGATCTGCCATCAGATCTGCTACCTTCCATCTGTTGGCGCCAATACGTCGATTAACTGAGATAAATGGGCAAAAATGTCAAATCTGCTGCCATCTTTTGCACATATGTTGTCTTCACTCACAGAAATTCACTTCAGCTACGACATTCAGACTCAAACAGAATTTTATAGATTTGAAAAAGAAATTCAGAAATTTATCCACAAGTTTGACACGGTCGCTCCGGTGTCATGAACCGAAGTTCAGTACACAAGCTGGACCCAGAAGCAGAGACAACACGCACAGGAGTACGAAAAATAAACTTTATTTCAACTAAAGGTGTCCCGGAAGGGTCAAAGGAAAAAACGCGAGAAACTAGAAAAACCAAGGGACCGGGGGATGAGTTACGCAGGGACGCTGTAATCGGGACTGTGGGAGGAGTCAAAGCGGGGCCGTGGGAGCCGGAGGGAGGGGTGAGGGTCCGCGGGGGAGCTCCAGGAAAGTAGAGGTGATTGGTACCGGAGGCGATCCAAACTCCAGACGGGCAGGTGGACAGGCAGGTGGCTCAAAAACACGCCGAGCTGTTACTGAGATGGGATGCAGGTGTGGAGTTAACAGCCACACCCGTGGGCGTGGGCATCCCATCAGCTCCTCGGACACCGGGCCGCGGACCATGACATCCGGACAGTCTGGACATGTTTGCGTCTGGACTAAAGTGATGATTGGACCCACAGAGAGACACTTTGTTTTCATTTGCAGGGACAGCAAACGATTTAAAGTACTTCTTAATTTTCATACTGGAGAGATTAATTAATTATAAATTAATGGGAACTCTTCAGCGGTAGCAAAACATTAATTAATGATTCCAAATTAACCATTAAAAATGTTTTATTTTTAGAAATGTGAATCACTTCAAAGCAGAGATTAAAAGGGTAGTTTCTGTGATGGGTTAAAGGATGAAGCGTTCAAATTAATTTCTTCCTGGCATAATTATTATGTGTCTGCACAGCATATATCTGAAAGTATACGAGTGTAGTCCTTCAGATATCTTCTGCTGAGGGCATACTGATGTAGCTGAGTAACGTGCAGCTGTCAGAAACTATGAGAGAAAAAGAGCAACAGAGAGAGGCGAGTGAGAAGAGAGTGAACGCAAAAAGAAGCGGTGCTTTTGTCGGCCGTGCAACAAGCTGCGATCAGTGGAGCTAATAGGAAGAGGTGAGCTGAGGGAAAAGCCTGGAAGCAATAAAGATCGCTCGGGAGATGTGAGGGTGTGAGATGGAGAGGCAGGACCAAAGAACGAGAGAGAGATGGAGAGGGAGAGGAGGAGGAGACAGCGCCGTGTGTGCAGACTGAGTCGGAGGTGAAAGAGACTGCTGGGAGGCGACTCGCTGAGCGCTGTGATCAACACAGAGACGAGTAGAGGAAACGAGGGGAAAGTGACAGAGTGCGCTGATTGACACGCCCGACGTGGCGAAAGCAAAGGACAAGCTTGCCAACTTTTTTCTTCTTTTTTGATTAATGTTTAATCTGCTAATGTCTTCTGATTTATTGTGGAGCTGAGTGGATCGCACTACAAGGGGGTTAATTAGTTTTCCCAGCTTGTCACTTCAAAGCCTTTTGTCTTGCACATCTTTGAAAATGATGTAAAGAGGTGCAATCACTCTGTTCGTGTTCACTGGGGATCGTAGCCGCTCTGTTGTCGGATGCTTGGATTTTGCTGTCAGACTTTGATTCTTTATTTACCACCTTGGCTTATTTTCAATCTGCATGAGGTAGGTATTCAGTTTTCACTCAGGACGGAATCACGGCAGGAATGCAAAAATATCATTAGAGTTAGAATTAATAGAATTAATTCTGTCCTTTGAATTGTTTAGGATAAACTACATTTAGTGACTCAGGAGAACTTTAATGTGTTTAATGACCTCCTGATTAAGCTGTGTGTGTGCAGATATGTGTGTGTGACACAAAGTGCTGAAGCATGTGTTCATAAAGGAAACACATTTCCTCTCCTTTTCTTGTGAAGATCTTATGTTAGAAATTCACATTTTTCCAAGGTTGCTGAAACAAAATCAAACTTTCTTTCCGTCTCGTCCTCCGGCTGTGCTGATACATAATTTTCTGTTAATGCGATACAGCATCCCTGCCTCTTGTTCTCCATCCCTGCCAGTCTGACTTGGCATTGAGCTTCACAGGAAAAGACAAAAGTATTTCATCCTCCAGCTCTGTGCAGACGCTCCAGAACAGCTCCCTGTGTGGGTTTACAAGTCGTGATCCCCAACTCGTGTCGTGTAGAGGGTGTGAACGCGTCGAGGCTTTAGCGCCGCGGGGCGTGTCCAGAAGCTCGAGCTTTAAACATTTTTTTAGAAGAGTAATAGCAGAAAGTAATTAACATTTTTCCTTCATTACATTACTTCTCAACCTGCAGGTCAGGACATTCATCAGGTTGAGGGACGACTAGAGGACTGATATGAGTAATTTCTAACTTGGAAGTGTTTTAATCATTCTTTTGAATCTTTGCTGTAAATGCATTTTTCATATGAGCCATTTAGCAGCTTTCAGAGCTTCTTGCAATAATTAAAAGTAATATTTCAGACAAAGTTCATCATCCTTATGTCCATGCCCTGCGGGTTGTATTGTGGCTGTCTTTTGGGCTTAGAGTAATTGAATAAATCCCGGCAACTATGATTAAAGGAGCTTGTGACTGAAGGGTTGAGTTTGAGTTACCAGCTGTAGGCAGTAATAGGTTTGGGGGGGGGGGAGAGAGAATGTGTTTTTATAAAAATGTTACAGACAAGCAACTTTAAATGGATGTTTTATTTTCAGCTTTTGTTCTTTGTTTTTTTCCATCGAGACATAAACTGAACAGATCATTTTAGAAGCAAACTTGTTAGCTTGTTAGTGGACAGGAGGCATATTTATAGCCATGATGTTGTAAAGCAGGGGTGGGTAATTCCAGGCCCCGAGGGCCGGTGTCCTGCAGGTTTTAGATGTGTCCTTGGGTCTCACCTGAATCACATGATTAGTTCGTTACCAGGCCTCTGGAGAACTTCAGGACACGTTGAGGAGCTAATTTAGCCATTTAAATCAGCTGTGTTGGTTCAAGGACCCATCTAAAACCTGCAGGACACCGGCACTCGAGGCCTGGAGTTGCCTACCCCTGTTGTAAAGGGACAACCTCCAGAGCTAAAAATGAAGCCATTGGTCATAGCAAAAGTTGCAGTTCCTCTAGTGGCCACTCAAGATTTGCTTCTTTTCCTTTTTTTAATGGGGGGTGGCCTGCATTCATCGACAGATGTCAAGACAGTTTTTCTGAGTGAAATTCAGTCTGTTCATTGCACCTGTACAGTTTATAGGTGCACCATGCTAGCGTTAAGGGATAAATTAGCACTCCACCTTTTCACCCATGCAGTTACTTCTGGCTTCAAAAATCAATGCCGTGATGGCCAAAGGTCGATGAATGGATGCCATCGTGGTGGTTACGTCCATCGTCTATACTGCCTGTGGCCATTTGTTGATTTCCCATTTGTTTCAAGAGTGGTTACAAAGATTCATAGTCACATAGGGAGCGAGAACAAGTTGAGGGAGCCCACAGGAAGTTGGAATATTTGATCAGGTAAGATTTTCATGTAAATCTGGGAAGATTTGACACTTAACAATCGTGAGGAGAAACTTCGAAACTAACTGTGATTTGAAATGAAGACGGATTCAGGAAGTGCATTCTTCATTTATTGCCTGAAAAGTTTTTGGAAACTTTTTGTATTATGTGAGGTTTTGCAAATAATCCACCGTCTCAGTTTCTGTTTGTATGAAGTGAAGCTCAGTGTTTTTGCAGTTACTGTAGGTAACGGGGGAGGACATCTCTCTGTCATCTTTCTTGGCACCGTCACAAACCGATCTCTCGCGTCTGGTTGTAAACTTTAAAACAACATGGTTCATGTCAGGTTTGTAGCAACAGTGAGTGAAACATATACTTTGTAATGCATGTCAAGATATTTTTCTGAAATGTTTCCATAAGACATTTCAATAGGGACGTTTTGATCACTCTGGTGCAGCATCACTTTGATGGCTGACATGCAGACAGCTCACAAGAACATGTATCAGATTTTTATTTTAAACAAGCACACTGTCCAGTTTCAGGCAACTTGCGACTCATAGACGATCTGAATAAAAATTCATGACTGTAGCAAAAAAAGAAAAAGTTGATCTGGGTCTTGACCTCCTCACATTTGGACTGACGTGTGATTAAAATGATCTCCACCGAGCACACCAGTCCTGACCTTGTTAATTGTTTGTAGGCTCTCCCTCCTGAAGGCAGGCTGATGTAGTTAAAGGCCACAGTGATTCTTTGCTGCCACTCAAGTAATGTGTGCATGACCTGAGGTTTTAACCTGCACAGGCATTCGTGCATTGGACACGTTGACATTTTACGTGCAAATGAGTAAACTCGTTGAAAATACTCTATTTCAGTTTGTACCCTCACCTTGGGGCAAAACCATTTTAAGCTTGAAACACTGGGTTCTGCAGACAGCAGTGTAGATTACTTCCATCACGTCATCCGGTTTATGGTTAAAGTCTTGACTTGAAGGTTAAAAAGACAATAATGAATTTCAGGCTGGGGCAGAGCTTCTTTTAATATTTACATTATTATCTCCAGTGCTAACCTTATGGGAAGCGGTGACTTTGAATACACTGACTTTATATGAAATACTCCAAATGAAAAGTAAATGTGGGATGTCTGCACCAGCATATCAATGGCTGCATATTAACTGCAGGTGGAATAGACAGATGTGAACTAATTTTGTGTGTTAAAGAGTAGACATAGGCAATAGTAGCTGTCATAGTTTGTACAGATTTGACTTAGTCTTGTGGCTGCTGTCATTGTCTTGGGGCTTTTTAAACCTCACGTGCACATATTTAGATGAGTGTCGCACAGATACCTGCTAATTAGCGGTAAGTAAATTACTGGATTTCACTCAGCTACTCCACACGGATTTGTCAGATAATAGATTTAAGGCAGAAACACTACAAATGGAGTCAAGAGGTTCAGCTCAGTGAGTCATATTAAATGAAATGTCGGATACCACCTGCCAGTCAAAGTGACCATGCTCTGCCAAATGCAAATTATAAGCTTTAATTAATTTTACACACATGAGCAGTGATGTTAGCTTTAAAAAAAACAATGACTATGTTATACATGCCTGCAAACATGTATATTTTCATGTCTGAAGTAAAGCAACTAAACATGCAAATCTATGGGGCTTGACTCACTGTCGTTAGCACTACTAACTGGCTTAATCTATCAGCCCAGGAGGTGACTGATTTTTTTTTAAAGTAGTTCTCACTGTGGCTTTGACTTAACAACAACAATATTTCATGTAGATTAGAATATTTGCCAGTGGATGGAGGGCTATTCAGGATGCATGTGTGCAGAGTTGCTGTTTTAACGATGTCACTGGTGGCTTTAGACTCGAGTTGATAAAAATTAAAAACTGTACACTAACATCAAGCCAAGTGTTGATAGTCAGATGTGGGAATTTACTGTTCCTGGCAAAACGTCACAAAAAATAAAGCCTTTGAACATATTTATAAGTCACGTGTTTGTGTGTTTTAAGTCATTTTTCCTTTAGGCCCAGTGTTTAACACTAGGATGTGGTCAAGGCCTTTTAGTGGCATGTCCTCACACTGATAGTCACACTGGGTTGTGTGTGTGTGTGTTTACTGATGGTATGTCTAGTTTAGCCCAGACACGACAAGTGATGAATGAGCTGAATACCTTGAAGCAGACAGAGCAAGGAAATAGAGACAGCAAGGGTCACTGTGTACAGACCTGCCGCAGCATTAAATGGATGGAGTGATGGAGGAGAAATGGCAATACAAGACCACCTTTATATCTAAGGAGTGCTTTGATGGAGGGAGGATGCTACTGAGAAGTATTGTCTATAGTATCCTGGCAACAACTTCACATACATGGGGAAAAAAGCAAAACAACAGCACTGTGTGTGAAATCCACAGAGACTCCCAGATATACATGTTTATTTATTTGCACTTACAAATGTGTCCATAAATACGCATAAAATACCAACTGCTGAATACAGGAAAGGTTTTGTTTGATGTGGAGCTACAGCGTCTGACTTTAATGCTGTTTGGGGTTCCACGTTTGTTTGGATGGGTTTAACAGCCATAAACTGATCTTCAGTTCTCACTGTTAAAAGCTGCCCTGTGTTATTATCTCGTAAACAAACAACGAAACGGGAAACACATCGTGCCTCGTACCTGTGCGCGTGAATTTTCTTCATCTTTGAACACTTGCAAAGTGGATTTTTTTTTGCTTTGAAACTTAAATTGTTTATCTAAACAAGGCTTTCTCCCACTGAATGTGTGTGTCTGCTTTATTTGTTCCTTCATGCCACCAACTGTTCAGTGATTTAGCATGACAGAGAATGGAACAAAGGGATTTCCACACTGGGTATGCTGGCTTTAAAACAGCCCTCGGAACTTCAGCACTGGTCAGAAAACGCGTTACGTTCAAACATGAAGATCAGTAAGTGCTTCTGATGATCCGCCATCATCACTTTTCAAAAACTGCAAAGAAACAGAAGAATATGCACGTTTCTTAGGTAAAGTAACTTTGGCAGTCATACGAAAAGACTCTTGTCATGATCTCCTCGTTTGCTGATCTCATTTTCCAGTCAGTCTTTCTACAGAACATTTGTGCTTTAACTTAATGAACTGCACAAATTGGGATAATGGTTCCACTTTTATTCCTCATAGACAGAAAATGGCGCAGAAGTAATTTTGTAAAGAATGAAATAAGATCTTGGGAGAGGAGCTCAAATCCTGCCCAGTTTCTCACTTGTGCACCGTCACTCCTTTAGTTGGGAGCGTTTGTCAGATTCTTATGGAGATACGTTAAAAAGATGGTGAGACGGCGCAAACCTACAGCAGGTTTATCATATTATGTCTGATTGGCCCTGAAGCAACTATTTAAACGTAAAAAATCTGAATCATTTTGGACTCTTTTTAATCACTGACTGCAGTGGCTGAAGGACCAGGCAGCATCAATTTATTACAGTCAGCAGAAGGGAGAAAGCTTTCTGTAAAGAGCCATGGTTTTCTCCAAAATTGGCAGGAACAGCAAGAAGCATCATGGTTTGGCATCTCTGAAATGGCTGAGAGTAAGCTAAATCAATTAGCCTCAAGAGGCAGTGCATTGTCATTCGCATCGGGTTACCAGTGGCAAGCAGCCAGCTGCGGTTCATGGAGCAGACGTTCACTCAAGGAAACGGGGAGGAAAGGATTAAGAGGAAGGAGAGGAAGGAGAGGCAGCAGGGCGGCTTATTTGATTTGCTCAGGAAAGTGATTAAACCTTCTACTTAACATCCTCCCCTCCCTGCTGCTCTACACGTTAGCTGCTGAATGACTGTGGCACACCTTGCCAGAGTGTTCCTCTTGGCTGCTTTTGCAGCTTTGAACTTCCAGCGCAAACATTTTACCTCGTATTTACATCTGTTCATGCTGCGGACCAAGTTTTGTTGCTGGTGCTGTATAGTTTGTGTTTGATTAATGGAAAAAAAGGGCTCTTGTGTCTTTCTGATTATATATTTTTATATGTGTGTGTGTGTGTGTGTGTGTGTGTGTGTGTGGATATATGACTGATGAAATTGGACGGCGTTGGAGTGGCGATGATAAATCAATTAGAGTGCATAGGAGAATTAGGCTAATGAAGGTGACAGCAGGGCCAGCGTCCCACTCAGCTGTGACTCAATCTTATTGGTGGGTGTGTACTAGTGCACATGTGTGCTCTTACTGGATCCTACACAGGAGCAAAGAATTTTAACAAGGGTTTCATAATGATCGGGAACTGTAATATCACTGGATTTCAGTAAAAGATGCATAAACAGAAACAACCGCCTGCACTTTTAGATAAACCTGATGAGCACCGTTTGTGGCCATGTGGATTTAAAGCTGCTACCAAACTTTTATTTATTCTTTTTTGTATGAAATATAATGACTGGCTACTGCATGAATCAGTAGGGAAACTTTGTCTCTTACGCAGCAGAGACCTGCAGCATAATTAGAAGAAAGCGAAGCCATCGAGGATTTGAATGATAGTCAAACAGCACCAGTGACACCAAAAACGAAAAAGTTGCCGTCTCCCATGAGGTCTGTGCTAGAGATCTGAAATTTCACACAGAAAGTTTGGAGATTTGCATAATTCGTGATCTAGTTAACTGACTGACAGATTACAAAAAAGTTTGAGGACACTTTTTAAAGTTAATTTCTGATGTTTTTAGGTTGTTGTTTTTCAGCAGCTTGAAGATCTCTTTCTAATAAATTCTCATACGTGCACAGTTTGGTCCAGCTGTTTTCCATATGGGGATGTCAAATAGCAAAAAAAGGAAGTGATGCCAGTTGTTGGATGTTAAAAGATTAAAAACTGTTCCTTAAGAGTCTCATAATAATAAATGAGATATAATAAAGCTGCTGTAGTTTATTCCAGAACTGGACTAAAAGTGATTGCAACACATAAAAAGAAGATGCAGACAAAAACAACACTGATGTTAAATTCATGGTTCTCAGAGGATGAACCTTATTCGCTGGCAGCCCTCTGAGTTTTCTGTTATCTTCCATCAGTCTGACATTTTTGGTTTTAAAGAAATGTTCTGACACCTGTCAGATAGTTTGGTATAGATTTTATTTTATTTAATTTTTTTGCTGCACGGCGTATCCATATTCACTAGTGTTCACCGGTTTCATATCAGCTTTCTTCACTTCCATCCATCCATCTTCTTCTGCTTACTCGAGTCAGTGTCGAGGGGGTGCTGGAGTCTATCCCTGCTGCCACAGCACGAGAGGCGAGGAACAACCTAGACAGGTCGTCAGTCTGTTGCAGGCTTACTTCATGTACACAGTGAAATGTTTCGTATGTGAAACTGTGATTGTGGGCATGCAGAGACTGCTAAGAATCAGCATGTCATGTAGCAGGATGTTAGCCTTTAGCTCAAAGCAACGTCTTAGATTAAGAATGACTTTTCTTCGTTTTTACGCTCGCTTTGTTCTTGTTGTAATTTGGCTGATCGCTGGACTATAAAGAAAGAAACTCAAATAATCCTAAACTTGAGTTGAACTGGTTTTGATCTCAGACCTTTTTCAGTCCCACTTGAAATGAAATGAGTTTGGGGTTGGCCTCAAAGACTTAACAACTGAGAAGAAAGGAGGACCCTTAGACTACAGCAGATCACTGCCCTTTACTGTAGAGCTTTTTCTTTATTTCAATTCTATTTCAAATCATATTCCATGAGCATATTGTCTTTAAGCTATTATTTCCCCCTTATACTAATTCCATCTATTTACTGCCTAAAATTGCTCCTGTCATTGCCGTCTACTTTGTCACTCTTTGGAAACAGCTGTTATCGCACTTTTCTTCTCGGTGCTTTCTCTTTTAACTGTCTCCCTTTCTCAGCCAGCTTGCCACTATTCATCTGGTTGTCATTCTTTTCACAGGATTCATGCCCCCTCCTAGTAGTGGTATTTATTTTCTGTCAGGCAGTCTTTGTCCCGAACAGAATAGCAGGCTCATTAGACACACACTGACACGTTAAAGATGCTTGTGAGCATACACTTCTTTCACACAGACACACACTAACACTCCCCAGAGAATTGTTACTAATCAGCCTTATTTATGTACTTTCCTGGGTATACTGTACCTGTTCTTTCCCTGTAGATAAGCAGAAGGATGTCCATAGTAGTTTAGTGAGGTGTTTGAATGCAGTGAGATTGATTTGTTGTTTTAGCTGTTTTAGCATTTCCATTTTCTTTTTATTTCTTCTTCTTCATCTTTACTAAAACTAGTGCTGTCAAGAGATTAAAAAAAAATAGAGATTAATTAATTATGATTTTTAATTAATTGATCTAATTAATCTCTTTTTTAATCTCACCTAAAAATAGCTGAGGAAAGCCCTCAACTTATTGTGGCAGACCAAAAGACTGATATAACAAAGAAAGTAACTTTATAAAGTCATTTATTGTTTAACAAACGTTAAATAGATGCAACCATTTACATACTGTTGTATTCTTTTGTAAAATAAGTGGAAAAATAAATACAAATCAAATCAAATAAATTAAGTGCTGCAAGTTAGCACATCAGAGTTGCTCTTTTCTGAGCAATACAGCACTGAAATTCCTCTGCTTCAGATAATGAAAAATAAAACTGACATTGCAGTGCTGCAAGTTAGCACATCAAAGTATTCTTCCATCACAAAAAAAAGTGCTGAACATCAAGCAATCTATTCTAGTAGGCTACAAATGACACAGCAGCTATGCTGACCACATGTGTCTCATTTCTTCTTCCTCAGCCAGTCGCTAAGACACACCAGCCTGGTAACATTTTCTGGAAGCAAGGCTGCCCTTTTCTTTTGCACTATGTGGCCTGCAAGGCTAAAGAGTCTCTCACAGGGTACAGAGGTAGCTGGGGAGGCCAGGTACTTTTGTGCTAGGACTGACAGCTTTTCATAGACTCCTGAGTGAGCATACCACCACTGCAGGGGACAGTCATCAATACTGATGCTGGGTTCTGCTCTGTAGCGCTGCAGCTCTCCAGACTCAATTCCATCTTCTGAGTCAGAGTCAGACCCCAGAAGGAGTTCGCTCCTCCTCTTCTTCTGAGCTGGTCCATCATCCTCTGTGGAGGGCTGGAGACTATCTGCTCTTCTGGGCTCTGCTGCCTGGAGCATATTCTCCAGAATGGTCCACACCTGAATGAATGAATGAATGAATGAATGAATGAATGAATGATTGTGATTAAAACTAAGTGCTTTTTTTTTTTTTTTTTATTTAATCTTGTAAAGAACTTTGTGTTCCATATAATAAATAAAAGTTTGATTTGATAATGAATTGGACTCATTAGTCCAGCTTAACCTTATTGTCCTACCTGTTCCCTCTTTTCTCTTGGAAGACATTTCAAATCCTTAAACCGTGGATCCAATGCTGTGGCCACCTCGAACCATATCTCGTTGCCATTAGCTCGTCGTGCTGCCAGATCCTTCTGGAAGGCATTCTTGAACTTCACCACGTAGGCAGGATCATCATCAGTAATGTCCATGACACGGTACAGATGGCGAAAAGCAGGCAGCACTACAGAGCAAGAGACGTAGGCCTCACCACCCAGCAGCTCTGTCACATACCTGCAGAGGTGGAGAGGTTTGCTAAATAAACCTAGCTGGATTCATTTAAATCAAAGTGTAACTGATTTCCAATTTAATTGTCCTTAAAAGTTCCTTGTTATGTTCATTAATTTTGATTTTACACATGTAACAGTAGTTTATATAATTAAAATGGGAAGGTGTTTATTTGAACTTACTTGCATGGTTCAAGCAGGAGCTCCAGCCTCTGCAGTTTCGCCCACTCAGCTTCGGTTGGCAAGACCAACCTGTGGTTCTGTTGGTCCAACGTAGCCTGGACAGCCTCTCGGTTACATAGGAGGCGTGAGACCATTGCGAGAGTCGAGTTCCACCTGGTGGGTACATCCTGTATAAGTTGATCGCTCTTCTTTCCGAGTGCTACTTGTTGTTGGTTAAGTTCTGTGGTACTCGCAGGGCTTTGTTTAAAATGACCAACAATCTTGCGGCACTTTGCCAGTACACCGACAAAACCACTGCTATCGAGACATACCGTGATGGTCCTCTGGAGAATGTGAGCATTGCAGGCGATGTGCTCATATGGAAGTGCTCTCATAGCAGCCAGCATGTTTGCTGCGCTGTCTGTGCCAATGGTGGATATCTTGTTTTCAATACCCCAGTCATTTGCTACCTTGAGGAACTGTTCGGCGCATTTATCAGCAAAGTGCCTGGTTTCTGTTCTCATGACGGTCAGTGCAAATGAGTTGAGGTTCCACTCACTATCAATAAAGTGTCCAGTCACCCCAAAACAGCTGTGGTTGCCAGCTGAGGTCCAGTGATCTCCGGTTATAGCAACACAGTTGGGAGAATCCTCCGCCAAAATCTCAAGTTTGTTTTTCTTTTCGCCGTCGTACATTTTGCTGATTTTGGTCGTTACTGTAGTCCTGCACGGCGGCTTGTATGACGGGTCATTGGACGCAATTTGCAACACCTCTGTCAATCCTTCGTCCTCTACTATATTTATCGGCCTACAGTTCATCGCTATCCACTTGGCAATAACATTAGTCAGCCTGTCGGTCGCAGACTTGCTCATACGAGGGGTATTCTCTAGTTTTGTTTGGCGAAAAGCTTTGCTCTGGCTTGCTATATTGCTAACGTCTTCACTGCTAGCTGTTGCTGCACTCGCGGCTGGGTGCTTTGCGTTGAGGTGATAGGCCAAACTTGAGCTGCTTCGGTGGTAAGCAAACTCCTTCTTACACTCTAGGCAGACCACTTTACCTTTGTCAATGGTGCCGTCGGGGCGTTTATGAAATACAAATTTCCCGTTCATTGGGCCAACAACTCTCAGATGCGCCTCCATATCCACACTGTAAGCTAATCACCACTTCTCACCTTGACCTCACGACGTGACTCCACCCCCAACAAGTCAAGCACAAGGAGCCCAGCACATAAAAACGGATTTTTATAACATAGCAACTCTCATACAAAATCAATGACGTCAAGAGATTAAAAATTAGATTAACGAGATTAAAAAACATAACGCGCTAAATAGCATTGTAATTAATTAATCGCAATTAACGCGATAATTTGACACCCCTAACTAAAACAGCAAGTTTCTGGCACAACAATAAAAATGTTAATCATAGCTGCTCTTTGTTAGTCTCTGTGGGGCCAAGAAGAGCCTTGAGAAGGCTCACTAGATGAGATTAAATCAAATCTATACTAAAATGATTATTATGTTCCAATATTAGTCTCCAACATCAGGGTCACAACATGTAGAGTGAGGAGCCAAATGCTGGACTCCAAGGTAGACAAAGAATGAACAGGCAATACAAAAGTCTAGAAATAAATAATAATAAAATCCATCAGGTGAACAAAATGTAAGAAACGCATGAGGCAGGAAATAAATCCAGGAAAAACTGGGACAAACAGCTGCACACAAGGGAACACAAACAGACACATTAACAAAGGGCAAGGGGAAGACGGGACTTAGAGCTCACTGGGAACAAGAAATGGGAGAACCGAGATACAGGTGAAATGAGATGATGCACAGCTAAAAATAAATAAATAAAAAATCAGGATACAGACTCGTAGCAGACACAGAGGCAGAGGGAGAGGTCCTAACAAGAGACGAGATGGAGGGACGAAAACCGTCAAACACAGAAGGAACCTGAACACTAAATACTCTTAAAACGCAAAAGAAACTACAGCAACAAAGAAATGAAAGTAGGAACCCTTAACTCAGAAACAACATCAAAGAAAAACGGTATGAATCACATGACTTGGTAATTCTGTAACAGTCAGAGGTCGTGTTTTCTAGCTGACTGTGGGAAGCGTTGTGCTGTTTGCTGGTCTCTTGTGTGGATGGTTGGTTCATGGATGAAGTGCTTGTATTTTACATTAATAGAAACTGCATGCCTCTTTTGTGTTTTCCTTCATAAACCCTCCTCTTTCATTACCTCTGATTGGTTATCCTGTGTAGCTTGTAACTTGATGCCCGGTGTCATGGAAACCTGCAGTATGTTGGCTACTGAAGCCGGCCTTGATTGATAGCCTGTGTGTGATATTGGCAGAAGGCAGGTTTTGTTTGCCTGGTTACGGAGGAGAGTTTAAAATGCTGATCAATAAGTTTACAGCCTCTGAATAGGAAGCATGCTGTGGAGCTTTTACCAGGCCTTTGGACCAGCCGAGGAGAAAGCCATTACCAAAAGGCTTTGTCTAAACAGATGAGCTCAATCAGACTCCTGGCAGAACAATCACAGGGACAATCGTTCAAGTTTATAAATTCACCATTCAACATCTGTCTGCTCAAAAGCCTAGCTGGCTGTTATGTGTCGACGCAGATAAGATGAAGTGAAAAAAAGCAATCCACTTGACACTGTCATTGTCAAAGTGCAGCCAATGTATTTTAGTGTTCAGTAATATGGAATAAATCAGTGGTTTTCTAGATGTTTAGGCTGAGGATAAGCCAAACTCAAATCCAGATCCACAACGCACATCTGTATTCACATTTTTGCAACATAGCTGATATCAGTTCTTCTTTTCTTTGGACTTCTGACAGCTTTTACAGCATCTACTCACAGACACTTGAAATCATTTATGCAAGAGTGTCACCACTCCACTCGCACATCGTCTTGTCAGATACTTTCAGACAATCCAACTAATGTTCCTGCAGCCTCTGGTTTGGATCCAGGGCTCCTGAGGAGGCCAAGTTGTCATCATAAGGGAAAGTTGCTTTCCAAGTCCTTTAGTTTGTGGCACCATATTAGCATTACCAAACCTCTCCTTACAGATGATGCACCTGGGCTGAGAGCACCCCTTAGTCCAAAAGACAAGTATCTTTTGCATTTTTCCCCTTGCTTGTTAATCATGGTTTGCTCAGCATAAGTTCATTGCTGGTAATCGAGGCCTTTAATATATCGCACATATTTCCCACCATTTAGCAAGGCAGGTTGCATTTTTTTCAAGGATTTTTTTTTTTTTAAAAAGGGCTGATAAAGTAAACTTTTTGTGCTGATATATTTGCAATAAAAACACGTTAGTCAGAAAATGACTTTGTGTGCTTGTGATTGCTCACATCTCCTACAAGTAGCTAAATGTAGCTTCTCTAATTATAAGACATTTTTTCTTTAGTTTGGTTCCCTGACTCGGTGAGGTATCACTCTTGTACTCATTACTTCAGATTGTGACTCCTGTAATACTCTGTTTACTGGCGCAATAAATATCTCCAAAGTCACCAGCTTTCACCTGTCTTTGCATCGCTACACTGGCGTCCAATTATTTGGAAGCCAGCAGAGATGCAATGTATGTCAAATCTTTCCATTTTGATTCCAGCAGCTCTAATAGGCCTCCCTTTTACTAATAAACTTTAGGCTGTGGCATCAGAAAGGACACATGGCCTATTTTGTTGGTAAGATGGGTGAATAGCTTAGAATTGTTAAATCATACTTTAGTTAAGAAGCAACTATGTAACTAAATCTTTGTCCAATTAAGCTTGTGCTTACAGTATGTTCACAACTTTTGTTTGCAAATTCCCTTTTGTCTGTAGACATTGACCCACTAAATCCAACATGGAAACCCAGAACCCTTCATCGGTAGCTGTTACCAAACCTCTATGCTGTCCTTAGATGGCTGCGCTGACCACGGCCTGTGGACACGCTACAGTCCTAAAAGATTTAAGGAAGAAGGCCAATTCTCTTGGAAGCCAAATCACAACTTGCTCCAAACTTTGTTCCTCTTTTTTCAGTTTTTATATTACCCCAGTTTTACTCCCAAATGCATCAAATCATAAAACTGAAATGCACTTGGAAGTGACAGCAAGGTAACAAGATTCTACTCTGGAGCAGAAACACACTAGATATTGGCAAGTCTGAGATGTCATAATGCATTTACCATTATGAGGTGCTGTTTCTGCCTGTCATTAAAGGAATAATAATAGATTAGTTTTGTTGTAAATTGCTAATACAAGTATTTATACTATATTTAAATATATTTAATATTTTTAAGTGGTCATTGCAGCAAGGTAAAAATAAATATTTTGGAATTTGACATCTCATTCTTCCACTTGTGCTGTGACATGAATGGATGCTGCAGGATCATTCAGCAGACAGGAACAGGTAAATCTCCAAAGTAATCCTTGTCATTTGCTGGCACTGAAGCAGACACTCAGAAAATCTCCCCCTTGGCTCAAGCGTGAGTTTCTCCTTTGGGTCGAGTCCAATGTGAAATGACACCGAGCAAAAGCAAGAGGAGCATAGCCAATAGAAAGACAGAAGTAAGGATGAGCAGGAAGATGTCGCAAGGAAAATAAACTAAATTATATAAAGGATCTTTGTAATTATATCCAAATGGTAGCTTTTGATAATAAGGGCTTTGAGAATGAATGAGTCACCCCAAAGAAAACCAAAACTTGGAGTCTTGACATGCCCAGAGCTTCCTCCCATCCTCCCTGCAGCTCACTAATCAGTATGGCTGGATGGGGATGATGGGACTTTCTAACCTGCCATCAGCCAGCTGCTCTCCTCCAGGCTCCAGGGGGGGAAAAGAAACAACCAGCGTGAAAACAGTGATTCTGCCATAGAAATGTTTAATTATTTGAACTTTATATTATTTTTCTGCCTTCTTAGTGATATATTCGTGAGTCTCAGCTGCTGTCGCCAAGGAGAAGAAGCTAGTTAGAGCACATATCAGATGCTTTTTTTGGCATTTGAATTAAATTCAAATGGCAACAAAAGTTACTGTTACAGAAATTCATTCAAAAATGATCCAGGTTACAAAATGAGTTCATGAAAACAATGTATAATCGTTTAATTGGAGTTGCACAAAACATTTTCTTTGTCGTCTCCAATTCGTTGTGCAAACATTGTCATTTTAAGCTTGAAGAACAGGTGCCTTTTACTGAAAAGTCTTATTTGGAGTTGTAGGAGCTTCTTTCTCTCTCTTATTTTTTTTCAAATCACAGACTCAAATATTTCCTTGTGGATTACATATTTGCCAATCCTTCAAGTCCCCACGACACTACATGTTTGTTTTTTTCAAGCAAAGTAAGGCTTGGCCTTAAAAACTATGATACGTTACAGAAATGTTACAAAATAACAAGATGGTTCTGTCTGTGTTTTGTAAAAAGCAGATTAAGGAAACACTGCCAGGGGAATGATTTATGTTTTGGTTGCTATGTGTTTTCCTCTATTCTTCCCCGTTTTTAAAACTGAGTGTGCATAGCATAGCTGTTAGAGCTTCTTCCGTATGTTTAAAAGACATTAGGAATCCTTCATCTTTGTTCCATGTTTCTTTTAGTAGACCTAAGCTCGGTGACATGCAGGAATAAGGGGAAACAATTGTTCTGTTCTGATTCTTCTGGGTTTGTCTGAGCTCAGCGGTAGCAGATATTTTCTACAGCCAGGACAAATCTCAGGGTCTAGCTTTTATAATCATGCCTGAAACAGTGCTCGGTGTTTTCACATTGGTTTAATAAAATCTGTTTGCTTGATTTTTCACTCTGAAAATGGCCATAGTGTTTTAGTAAAGGTTGTCACTGACTTTATTCCTCATTGTCATCGTGTAAATAAAATGTTTACAGAGGAGTAAACATCAAAACAAAGAATAATTCATGTACAAGTTTCAAAAAAGCTGTTTGTGAGTAGCTAATATTTATTGTTCTAATTATATAGTATAATGGAGTAATTAGGTAGTTCATGCAGTTTGTTATCCTGTTTGTTGGTGCTTTTCTTTCACTTGCGTAAGAGTTGGTTTGCCAGCCGTATGGATTGTTGGTAGACCAAAACAGGACCCGTCAATTTGTGATGGATAGTTGTCACTGTTTTCTAAGAGGTGGAGGGATTAATTGATTAAATGTTTAAATAAAATAGCAAATTGACTGTTTATGATAATGTGGTATACTCAGCAAAAGTTCATCAATCTATATATTTATTTAAACCATGGCAAAAAAGACCGGTTTTTACTGGACTTTCTCATTTTGTTTGGTTTTGTTATTTTAGTGTGGTGCTCATTTGAGAATATTCCCAGCTTTTTGTAAGCTCAGCAAAGCCCAACCTAAGAATGAGTGTCAGTCAGTTGTGTCAGTTTCTAAATCAAGCTGCAGAAAACAGGGTGTCTCTGCTGTGAGAGAGGCACTTTTACTGAATCTGAAATTTTCCATGTCTGTCCTCATTTATCCTTCTCTAATGACCTTTAATTAGGCTTTAATGCTTCCTCTGTCATTATAGGAATTTTCATACTGCCTAAACAATAATATGTTTTTATTGGGCACTTGTGTTCATGTGCTCTTTCGTCCTTGCTAGACGTTTATTCATAAGAATTCATTGTTGGTTCTGCAATAAAAAGATATTAAGGATTATCTCTAAAACGGTCAAAAGAACATTTAGATTGCGTTAAAGCTTCTAAAATAAATCTTCATTTTTCCTGTTAGCTGGCTGACTTATAGTTTCCCCTTTTTGAAATATCAAGTAATTACCCTGTAATCCTATATAGCCTGTCTGTAACATTCATCACGTGTAAAAGCAACAACCATCATGTGCTTGGTCTGTTTTCATGAATAATGATATTTATTTTTAGATTTCAGCATTTAGGATTTGATCAATTATAAGGAAAAAAAAGCACAAGCTTCCATTTTGAAAGCTTTTAAACAACGGCTCATCTTTTTATATCCACGTGAGTGTGTTTGTTGATGTAGTGGAACTGGGTTCATATGTGATTTTTGCAGTTGACACTTTCATTTGCTGTAATTGCGATCAGTGTGAAGTGCTCGCTGTAGGACAGTCAGTGAATCTGATTAAGTCTGTAGTTTGAGGGTGATAGGCCAAAATCTGGCCACAAACCAAAGAGTCCCAATGCTGTTCAGTCCTCTTCTGTTCAATATTTTCTCACCAACAACTGAAAAAAGATTAAACATGTAGAAATCTCAGAGG
This sequence comes from Diplotaxodon limnothrissa, assembly GCF_057381915.1. Taxonomy (NCBI): domain Eukaryota; kingdom Metazoa; phylum Chordata; class Actinopteri; order Cichliformes; family Cichlidae; genus Diplotaxodon; species Diplotaxodon limnothrissa. Next base: position 37,213,149 of record NC_140607.1, read on the forward strand.
TCGAACAACTTTGTCCATTATTTTGAAATGTACTTTTTGAGTTACCTGAATATTGAACAGAAGGCTTTGTTAATTTTACAACATATGTCAGTCTGCTGCTGAATGTGCGTCTTTGAAAGACACAAGCTGTGTTTTGACATTCTCCTTTAGTCGTCAGTCACTGAGTAATGTCAAGTTGTAGTGAATGCAGTGGATTAGGAAAGAGCAGTTATCATACATTGCATTGCAACAACGTGGTCTGTCTGTTCCAGGAGCTTTGCAATTTTAAATAGTAACCATTTCGTTATTATATTTGGTGCAAGTGCTTGAAGCTGGAAGGATTTTAAATGAGCTGGAACTTACAGCACTACGTTATAATCTTTCCTAATTGAAGTTCATGCCATTCTCATTTTTCAGATATTCTTGTAACATTTACGAAATAAATAATCAAATTAATCGTATTAATTTGAACATATAAATGTTTGATAAATAGCAAATGTAATTAGTTTCTGATGTTCAGAGCTGGAAATTTGTGTTTCAGATTGATCTGACCCGGTCAGGCTGTTCTGACATAACAATTGTTTTCTGAAGGGTTGATTTAACCTCATCGTTCCAGTACAGCGAGGACAAGTTTTAAGGCTCATGGAGAGCAAGGAGAGGAAATGTGTTGGGAGCATTGCTTTTTTTGTGCATGAATTAGTGTGCATGCGCCTTTTTTTAAAGAGTACAGGTTGATTAACTTGTGACATCTTTGCTTATCTAATGATGACAGAGTATTTTTAATCTTTACACATTTTATTTTTTGTCTTCCCATTTTAGCCATGGGCCACTGACTTTGAGTGGCTGGGCTGGATAAGCTTCTGACAGGCTTTATTAATGAACTATGATACATCATATATACACATCTCCCACTGACAATGTGGGGAACTAGATAAGGACAGACTGCTCTCTTTAGAATATGTTCTCCAAGAATCGTTTCAATGGACAACATGGAGCAGGTGTTTCCCCTAAAGGAGGCGCAAAGTCAAAAGTTCACCCACCTAAGAAGAGGGCTCCAAACCCAAGGGTAGCACTAGTTATTCGGGGCAAAATACATCGTTTATTGCAAGGATCTGCAGACCACCATGTCCCAGATTCCCACCTCTATTATTCAGGTATTGAGGAAGACGAGGCGAGAGAAACACATGAGAGCAGAAAGGAGCGCAGGAGCATATACCCAAAGGTTAGCCCAAGGGCAGAAGCATATTCCCCCACAGTTTCAAACACTAAAACGCATGGTGTAGCATCTGGGCCACCATGTGTAGGAGAGGTGGAACTGAACAGAGAGGGGTGTATAAGAATACCCTGCACTTTGCAGCATAAAAGATGTAGATCACCAGCAAATATTAAACGAATCTCCTTCGAAGAAGGACTTCGGGATGCTCCGGAGCAATTACGGCCACCCCTACACTATGCTCCGGTTGGTCCAGACGTGAATGGCAAGAAGTTCGTATCAACAGCAGGAAGGAATTTTGCCTCACCCCGTATTCGGCCAAAGAGACCTTATTCTACTGGTGACTGTGTTGACTACAATTTTAACAGACCTCTCCCTGGTACACTGCTAGAAGAGGATGAAGATAAAGAGGAGGAGTCAAGTGCCATCATCGAGCACATTCTAAAAGAGCTGAGGGGGATCAACAAGATCCAGGAGGAAATCTCCGACCTCAGGGATTACCTGACCTCAGTTCGAGGGTCAGTTGAGGAAGTATCATCGTGTGTAGATGCTGTTCTGTTGGAGATTGAGGGCATTCGTTCTAGCAACAAGCCTGGAGCCCATGCAGGTACTTGGTCAGGGGTAGGGTGCAAAGATGGTCCATCCTGCCGCAGGAGGCCTGCGAGTGCTTATGGCAGTTTAGGTAGTGCAGTGCCAAAGTCAGAGTCAAATTGTTTCCCTCAAGCATGCAATGAGCGCCATAGCATACATAGAGAATTACTGCTATCCCAGCCAGAAGACTCAACAGTTTCCCCAATCGCTGAATCAGTGGATCATCGGGAACTAGAGGAACCAGAGGAACCAGAGGATACCTCTGAGCATAGCTCTGATATCCCAGTAGGCGCTATAGCAAGAAAACTCAGCTTTGGCTACCTTGACAGGCAGGATGGTCAAGACTGCCTGAGCACCAGCTCTTTGTCTTCTGGTCATAGTTCCAAATCTGAATCAGACATAGAAAGACCATCATCTAGTCATGGAAGAAAGCAAGAGAGGACTCGTGATGGGGAGGAACATTGGACTAATGCTGTACCAACACACAGTGGACCTATGGAATCCGTGTGGCATAGGGAAACAGCTTACATAAGGGAGCATGAAGGTGTGAGCCCTCTTTGCTGTGAAGGAGCTGGGAGCTGGGAACAATACAGTGGTGCGACGGGATATGGTACATCTGGGCAGTGTTCTAATGCAAGCTCAGAACATCTCTCTATACACTCTGGAAAGCATTACAACTCACCTGCCAGCAGTTCTAGCAGAGAGGAATGGCAGCCGCGAAGGAGGCGGCCTCAGAACCAGTCTGGGATTCATGGATCGGCAGATCCCAGTGAAAACTCCACTGTAGCATATGAATGTGCTGCTGATTTGTCCTACCCGCAAAGTTCTGGTTACCACTCAGTTGATGGGCATGATGCTGAAGCAGAGGAATCAGACTTTAGGCATTCAGCTGATCTGAGCTTTACAACAACTTGTCAAGTTGAAACGTATTTAGCATATGACGAGTCTACAGCAATGACGTGGACTGAGCCATCCTGCGTGACTGACGTCAGTAACCAAAGCTTAGGAAATCAATTCTCTCACCCTGGCAATGCAGATCCCCAAGCTGGGGGTTTCAACGTCAAACGCATAGGTAGAGCAGTACTTGATTTTAGCTCTGCCTTGCGGGGAGCGTTGCGCAAACTTGAAGCACCTGGAGCTGTGAATCCTGAAGAAGAAACAGACTTTGAAATATCAATGCCTTCAGAGCTGCCTACAACTCAGTTGCCTTCAAAACCTTTTTGCTATGAGACACAATTGGTTCAAACATCTGATATAACCCAAAAAGGTGATGTGGTTGGTGGTGATGATATTGCTTTTAGGGAAAGCATAACCAGCATTGTAGATACATTAGATACTTTCTATGTGGAGCCTATGCTTAAAGAAGCCATCAACAGCCTTACATTGGAGTGTACAGAAACTTACCAACACCCTTTTTCTGACATTGTCCCACCGTGTCCTGAGGAACTCCCAGTCTGCCCTGACATGATTTGCAGTAGTGCTGCAAAACTGCCTCAACCTGATGGCCTTACAGAAAAACATGCAGAAACTCTTGCAGATGTGAGCCTTAAAGAAGCTCAGCTTTCGCAATGTACCACTGCGGATTCACTGTCGGCCTCGGTTTTGGCTGACGAACCTGCAGCCGTGGAAGAGCAAGGGCAAACTGATGTCCCACTACCACAACAAACTAGCATGGACGCCCCTATAGTTTCTGAGGACAAATCAGAAGGAGAAGCAGCAGAGCTATCCACAGAGATCAGCCAGATGGATGAGCGCAGGCTAAAGTGTCTGAGGAGCTTTCAGCAGATTCTTCGTGAGAAGAGAGAGACCAGGCGCAGCCTTGCCAGTGTGTCCACCTTCTCTCAGGATGAGTTTGAGCAAGGTAGTCATTACATGACATTTAATGTTGGGCTCATCTGTTGTTTTATTGTATGAATTTTATTTGGTTGTACAACTTTTTCAGTATCAATGCTGGTAATGTTTCAACAGCCAATACTGGTCATTAACCGGAGAATATTGGATTTATTAAGCTGTATTCCACTCTGAGATGTGTTGTGTTAACGAAGAATTGAGCAAAAACATAGAATTTAATTGATCAAACTGATTCAGTTAATTTAACTCTTTGAGTCAGGACTGGATAAAAATATCTGATTAATTTAATTTGGGTTTTTTTTTTTTGCTTTTTTTGTGATTAGAGTAGATGAACCATTAAAATGTTTCAAATGAAGAGCGATATGAACACACTTCATCTTCTCAGTAAAGGAGAATGGGTATTTTAATTCATTCAGATGTCTATAAATGGTAACTGAGTCATCATTTAACTTTTTTGTCAACACAAGTGTTTCTAGAAGAACAAACAGGAAAACTTTTCCTTCCCAGCTTCCTGTCATCAAAGCCTCTTCCCGTTACTGAAACTCTTTGATCTGTCCTGGCTGCAGTGCATCGTTTTCGTTGATGAAAGCTTAACCACCGGTGTCCTCTTTAAATACCCTCACCCAGAGGTTATGAATAAGCCCCAGTACCAAACGGTTCCGTTGGGTATTTACCGTACCAAATGTTTTCTGCTGGCGCTACACTTTTCTTGTCCCTTGAGAGTAATGTATCACCTGCCACTCAAGAGTCCCTTACTCCTCTAAGGCAGTGGCCATTTGCTGAATTAGAAAACATTAATTATCTCCTTGGAAAGCTAGCCTCACATTAAAGAGGAAGGAGAAGCGAAATATTAGGAGTCATTTTCATGATAAATTATACATGTTAATGAAACATTTATGACCTCAGACCTCATCTATCTGATAGCTCAGCAACTGTGCCGCTTTTAGCATTACTCAGGAATTAACAACAAAATGAGTAATCCAGGGTGTGGCATGTTATTTCACAAACTAGTCTGTGACTGTTTTCCATTTGTTTTTCTTTTTTCTTCTGTGCTGTGTTACAGATGGAAGTCAAGATGGAGATCAGGTTACTTATTTTGTGGTTTCTCCCCCATTAAAATTATAAACGCAGTATTTTTAAAGAAACTGTTCTTTCTATAATTATATTTCTGTTGTATTTATACATTTCCATCATGCTTGTGTCTATATTTAATTTTCCTTTTGCATTTATATCACTTAGATGTTCAGTTATATGTAGTTATGTATATGCAATAATGCCCGCACTGATTAGGACATAAAAGATTGAAACGTGTTAGTCACTGTGGTATTTCCTTTAATACCTGTTAGAAGAAAAAACAAAAACATGGTAAATATTTGGTTTGTGTTTTCTGGGAGCACATGTTATTTGTGTTTACTGTACAAGGGGAAACCACATTAATGAGGCTCATATATGCATGACGACAATTCAGTTGATCGCAGAGTCCTGTTTGGCATGCGGTACTGAAACTCAACCAACACATTTGAGTCCCTGTGCTCCTGTCTTGTTATTTCCTTTTCACTTTCTTCTATAGCTCATGCTTGTGCATGTGCATGCACCACTGTTATGAATCCAGTAAAGCCAGACCCAGTAGCTGAACGCCTGACCTGTGACATTCTTTTTCAGAGCCGAGATCAAGATGGTGACCTCAGCAAGCACCCGTGGGCCAAGCCAGGGTCAGTAAAGGTCTTCTGATGTGTGTGTGTGTTCGTTCAAGCGAGTTAGTATGATACAGTCGACCCTAGAAATTTGCAGGTGTCACGTTGCTAGAGCACCCGTGAATAGTGAAAAACTGTGAATTTTGGGTGTGGTCATAAAATGCATATAAATTCCTGTTATTATAGTTTAAACCCTTAATTTGGGCTTTAAGAAGACTGCTATGATACGAGAATGCTGGAGATGCAATCAGCAGAGATATAGAACGCCCTCAGATTGGCTATATTTGTGGTTTTTGTGGGTAGTTAGGCTCTAAAGAAAAATCTGCAAACGACTAAGGCCGTGAACTGAAGGTATGCTGTACTGTTTTCCTTATTTAAAAACCGATCAATACATTTCCACATTCGATTGTTGTGTACAGGGGGAACACACCGTTTGGCATTGACAGCATGCCAGATCTCCGCAAGAGAAGGCCCATTCCCCTCGTTAGTGAGCTGGTAAGCAAACACTCAATCATTTTCCTTGTGACATTTTAATTTTAACCCTTTCTGACCCTAAACTTGATCAGCTAATTGAAATTAAAGACAGCCACCTTTCATACTGACTTGTATTTGAATATGCAGATGTACCAGTTTGAAAATGTCAGTCAATCGTGACTAAGCGAGCTAAACAATCTCCCACATGAGAGCAATAAAACAGGTTTATCATTTAACTACAATGATGGAGTCAAGTGTCACTGCTGTGAATAATGAACAACTCGCTTAATTAAGTTTTCCCAGCTAGCATGAGTTTCATATTTGATTATATCTAAAATTATTTTGCATTTCTAATTATTGGCAAAGTGAAGGTCTAGCTATATAACTATATTCTCAAACGTCTTCACTGACCCATCCAAATCATTGAATTCAGGTGATGCAATCACTTCCACGGCCACAGGTGTATAAGATAAAGCAGCTGGACATGCAAGAGTGAGTCGCTCCCAGGAGCTCAGGGAATTCCAGCAGTGTAGTGAAATTTCCAATCTGTTAAATATTCCACAGTCAGCTGTTTGGGGTATTATGACAAAGTGAAAGTGACTGGGATCACAGCAACTCATTGTGCCGAGTGTAAAGTTTGGTGGAGAGGGGATTATGGTGTGGGGCTGTTTTCCACCCTTTAGTTCCAGTGAAAGGAACTCTTTCATTTTGGACAATTTCATGCTCTCAACATATTGGGAACGGTTTGGGGATGGACCCTTCCTGTTCCAACATGACTGTGCACCAGTGCGCAAAGCAAGGTCCATAAAGACATGGATGAGAGATTGTGGGGTGGAAGAACTTGACTGGTCTGCATGGAGTCCTGACCTAAGCCCAGTAGAACACCTTTGACTGCAAGCCAGGCCTTCTAATCCAACATCAGTGTCTGACCTTTAAATGTGCTTCTGGGAGTTTGGCCTAAAATTCCCATAAACACTCCTAATCCTTGAGAGATGCCTTCCCAGGAGAGTTGAAACTGTTGAAGCAAAAGGTGTGTCGACATATCAATTAAGTCTATGAATTTTAAGAACGGGAGGTTTTATTATTGGTTAGTTAACAGTATTTTTACCGTATGCACCAAAGCAGCAGTGTGAAATAAATGAATATCTGCAGCTTCCATTCCTTATCACTCAGTTGAAACGTTTGGGTTAAAGAAACTGCTGATAAATATCCGAAATAAAGCTAAGGCAGTATAGATCATAGGGGACTTAGTATGTTCATTTCCTGTTTAAGCTCCTCCCCTTTTAAGCTAACTTTCTTCTTATTGGCTGCTACCATAAACTAAAGGTTTGAGCAGCAGAGGATCAGCAAAGGAAGGGTGGGGCTTCTGTGCTCACAGCCAAAAGTGCGTCTCAAAGTTATCGTGTAAGGTAAAAAAAAGCTGAATCCGTTCACAGAAGTCTGAAGGTTCAGCTTTTGGTTCACAGGGTTTACTAACCTGTGCAGTACCAATACATACAAGTCAGAAAATAAATAAAAGCATAATAGTCCCCCTTTCAGATTCATGAGCTTCAATGCTGAGCTTTGGTGGAGTACACACTGTTGGCCTGACGATGGTCACCAAAGCAACCGTTGCTCTCATTTGCTTGTTTTTTTTCATGTACCCATTGCACAAATATGTATTACGGGGATTTTCCAATGTGTTGTTTTGTCTAGTGCATAGTTTTTGTTTCTCTTTGTGACTGTGGTGCACGAGATGTTTTGCCATAACTTTACTTATGGATTTCAGCTGTAATGACCTATTAAAGGCCTTCAGGTTCTAAAGTGGCAATTAAAAAAAACTGATGCAAGAGTTGTACGTACTACAATCACCTGATTTGATTCTTAAAGATTGATAATTTGCAGGTACATGCTTGAAATAGCACTGTACAGCAGCGATCGCTGGGTAGTAGTTTGTTTGCAAGCAGTGAATTGTTGGTTTCAGGGTAAAAGCTGCTGGTCCTCTCAGAGGGGAACCTGTTTGTTTTGTCTCTAACCTTTTCTTTCTTCTTGTTTTCTTTCTTTGCACATGTCTCCCTGCCTTTGTCGGCCCTCAGGCTATGGTGAGTAAAACACCAGGGATTTCAGCTGCTGTACTTTATTATTTGTTTGAGGCGCTTTGTTTCAAACTCTGCTTTGTAGCGAAGCATTTTGATCTGCTCAGTGCGAGTTTTTCTTTTGTGGGTTTTCATACATTCAGTGTGAGCGTGCACACACATGCAGCACATACGAGTCAAATATAAATCCGTTTATTTCAAAATAAGCTGACAAAACTTTGTGTGAATATTTTCAGATTGGCCTTTTTTTGAGGGGGATTTGTGTTTTCAATTAAACCGCTCCATTTTTTTTACATAACACATCCACTACTCTACAAAAACGCTAATAAATGTTAAGGTAAGTAGTGGCTTTCTCCCCTCAGTCTTCAGCTGAGTACTTTGGAGAGGCTCAGACGTAGATCCATTGGCTGCAGCTGTGAATATTCAGTCCCTGAGACTTGTTTGATTAAAGAAACTCGTCTCCTTTGATTTAAAGTGATGCTCCAGGGTGAAGGTCACTCTTTCAATGGCTGATGTGACAGATCAGGTTTGAAGGGATATAAAGATTCTTGAACAAGCTCATCTAACTTCAATTTGTCAATTCATCAATCATAAAGAGTAAGTTTCCCAGACAGGAGATGATGCCCACGGATGAACAAGAAACTTTTCAGATGGAGCTAAAGTAGTTTGAGGATGAAACTGCAGAAACTCGGAAAGAAGAGTAAAAATATGAACAGACAGTGGTTTGTGATGTTACCTGTAAAGAGTAAAAGTTTCAGATAAATAGAAATAAGATAATTACAAAATTGCTGCTATTTTTACAATGCAAAGCACACTTACAGCAGAGAGCTTTTTAGGAGCAACATGGTGTCCAGCCAAAGAGTAATGCAGCCAAACCAGGAAACAGGCACACATAGATACAGTGGGATGCGTATTGACTAGATGTAGTGGACTTCTGGTTCTGGCTGATTGTGATGTTATGTGGACTGAGCTGCAGCGTGCCGTATTTCCGCTTTTACTTTGATAGTCTCGTGTGCTTTGTTAGCATGTTTACTTTTCCTTCTCTTGTCACGTCCTGCCTAATTAGTTGCAGTTGTGTTTCCCTCCTGTTTCCCGTTCTCTGAGTTCTCCGATGTGTGTTTTAGTCCTCAGTCTTCTCCTGGTCGTTGTGGCGTTGTTAAGCTACACTCACTCCGTGCTGTGTTTGCTCCCTTCGTGTTCCGAGAATTCCCTAGCTCGTGTTTCCCAGTTTAGTCTCCAGTGTACAGTTTAGTTTCTAGTTTTTGTGTTTGACATTATAGTTAGCTTTTGTTAAGTTAATTTTTATGTAGCGTTAGCTACGCCCTAAGTTTAACTTTCTGTTTCCGAGTCCTGCAATTGGGCCCTTCATCCTGCCTGCCACACAGCACTCACCATGACAAATATAACTTTAAAAATTCATAAAACCTTTGAAGTGTTTTGTTCTTTTAATAACATTTGATGGCCAGTCCTGTTTTTTAAACCCTGGTGTTATTGAAATTAAAGTTATGGATCTCTTTCCATTTAGATTAGGGCTAGGTTTGCTTAGGACAGGGGTGGGCAACTCCAGGCCTCGAGGGCCGGTGTCCTGCAGGTTTTAGATCTCACCCTGGGTCAACACACCTGAATCAAATGAATAGTTCATTACCTGGAGAACTTCAGGACATGTTGATCAGGTAATTTAGCCATTTAAATCAGCTGTGATGCATCAAGGACATATTTAAAACCTGCAGGACACCGGCCCTCGAGGCCTGGAGTTGCCCACCCCTGGCATAGAATAAAATAATTGCGTTGCATCCTGTTGCTAGGACATCCTTCTACAAAAGATATGAAGATATAAATTCTAGATACTCTTTTAACCTTCCCTGCTCACAGACAGGAGCTTCCAGTCTGTGCTACTGGACCACGGACATGTTTTTATGTTTTCCAGCATCGACTGACCTCTTTTTGGCACTTTAAAGATATTTCACCTTGGGCTGTCTACCTGTCCAGTGGTATCGTATCCACTTCTATGAGCTTAGCTGTCAGAATGGATTAGGAGAAGCTGAGCATTTAGAAAGAAAAAAGAAATTTTCCAGTGAGTCACGGCTGGAGAGGGTTTAATTCTTTAAGCATGCTTGGTAATACCTTTCAGGCTGATGCACTTCAGCCAGAGAGGCTTATGTCAGAGAACTGACCATTACAGCAAATTATTGAACAGTTAGCTCTAACAGGAAAGACGATGGTGTTTTAAGAGGGCTCGCAATGACTGTTCAGAGAATTCGATAACCTCACTTCACTGATAAGTTCACACGAACACAACAAACTAGTTGAAAAATAACAGGAGGTTGTGGCACTGGCATGTGATTAATCATCAGAAAAACCGTGACTAAGCAAAAGGTCTTATATCTATCTCACATGCATGATTATAAACTGATCATACTGATGGTTCTCCTGGTTTCAGTGAATGTGACACGTATGTGAAACAGCTCATTCCACTCATATGAGCACGAATTCAGGGCTCAGTGTGATCCAATGCCAGGCTAATATTAAAGCTACGATACGTAATTACCTTTGTTAGGTTAGACAGAACCAGTGAAAGTTTGGTTTATTGATATAGATGTTTAAGACCTTGAATGTGTATATATACAATCTATACTCCAAAAAACCCTCACTCCATATAATGGGCCATTTTTGACATTGTAAATTAATTAATTTTAGCCCTTGATGTCACAAAAAGAGAGTAATAAGTATCTCTCGGTAACTGTGATCTGATTTCCCTCTCACTAATTTCCAATGAAGGAAGCTAAACTAAATACAGGCAACTAACAATCAGAAAACTCTTCATTGCACTCAATCAAAATACTGCTTCTTCAAGTGAAGAGTTTCGTAATGACTCATTCTGCAAATAAATGACTTTGATCAGTTTAACATGATGATAACTGACAGCAAGCTGCTGTGAGAGGAGTCACTGTAGGATTAAGAAATCTGTGCATGTATTTGAAGAATATTCTCAGGTGCGTCACACAAATGAGAAATGGAAACACTTTTCAGCTTTAGTGGTTTCTAACCTGTGTTCTCTTTATTTACTTCCTTTTTAGTCAATAACTTTCTTATAGTTTCACATTAAATGTAAACCAACAAGAAGCAGAAAATTAACTTAGCTTAGCACAAAGACTGGAAGCAAGGAGAACAACTTCAATAAATGTTGAAATGCTGAGAGTGAAAATGATGCAGAGAGGGGCGGAGCACAAAGCAAGCTCAACATAACCGGGCTTCCTTTGTGTTAGCAGACTCATCAAAATCCAGTAATGATATTAGCTTCGTTTTCTTGTACAAAGCTTTCAGCTTAAGGCTCCGCGTTTGACACATGATTTGAATAATCGAGTGCCGCCTACTCCAGCCAAGAACAGGTCATAGAGAGATGTGAAGGATAACGATAACATTTCCAACTGAGACACGAGAGAAGTTAATATATGATGTTTCAGAGCATCTTTAGTGCTTCTTTTTATTTCTTACAGCCGCACAACAGAGGCCTAAAATTTAAACTTGATCTTATTTTTTATATTTTTGCTCAATTTGCTGAAATTCCAGATGTGGAACAAAAACCTGAAGACCAACTGCAAAACTTGTTCTTGTGTTTTTTTTTTGTTTTTTTTTTAACCAAAACTTACCAAAAGGTCAGGTTAGTGAAGATAAGCAAATTGTGGTGACCAAGAAATACAAAAAAAAGTAAAAAAGCAAGGTAAGCCAATAGTAATGAACATAAATACAGTGAATAAATACGTATAGTTGTATCATTTCAGGGTTCATAGTAAGATCTTGCAGTGTCGACAATTATCTAACAATGTTTCGCAGATTCGCTGTATTGTGAAGGAGCATCACTGTGTGGTGATGATACCGGCAGAGCAACAGCTCACATGATCCTATCTGCATTTGTTATTTTTATATCTTTTTTGTACACTTAATGGTTTTCAGCACCTCCATAAACACTTAATCATAAAATGTAAATCTGTGGGCAGTTACTCCATGCCCCCCTGAATTAACCTAACCTATGACTTAACAGCCTCATATATGACATACGTGATATTCGTAGTGAATATTATCTGCTCATCTCAGAAGGTAAAACATAACCACCTTTGTGCCACTGAAAACTCTGCCTTCAGCCTCGACAAACCTGCCGAGCAAATTTGAAAGATTCCTGCTAATCGTTCATTACAAAGAGCCTCACAACTGTAGCAGTGCGAGCGTGCGTGAGGGTTCGTCCTCAAGGAGACAATACGTGAGAGTAGTGTGTTTCAGACAGTGTGCCTCAAAGACAAAAGGAGAACAAAAGCGTGTGTCGTTCTTGTGATGCTGAGCTTTCACTGCTTTCAAAGAAAAGCCCAACATCACACAAACTATTGATTTCCTGAATTTTAAAGCTGAAAGTTTTCTTTGTCTTTGTCTTGTAAACGTGTTTGTTTGCGTGTTTCTCTGTGGCTGTGAAGTCCTGATTTCTGTTTTCTCTCTCATTTCTAGTCTATGCTACAGTCCAGGAAAGCTAGACTCGCCCACACACTGGCCACACGGACCTCCCTGAAAGACGAAGAGCTTGTGAGTGGCCAAGTGCATATGCCATACAGATCAACACACACACACACACACACACACACACACACACACACACACACACACACACACACACACACACACAATAAAGGTGTGAGTTACCTACAGGGAGACTTGTCACCTCGATGCCAGCTAATGGGGACTCACGCAGACCTCAACTTATTTTTACAAACAGTCACACACACTTTCTCACACTTTTTTCCCTCCAACTGTTTTCCTGCTGTCATTATCCTGCAGATCCAATATACTGTAGGCTCTGGATTTTGCTGAGTCAACTTCAGACAGCTTCATGTTTTAATGGAGGCAGGGGCAGACTTCATGTTTGTTTATTATAGTTCATTCTGCAATTCTTTTCCATGCCTCGCCTGTGCCAAGTCATGATGGTGATTACATTATATATCAGAAGAAGCATTAATAATTAAAGTGCATAAAGTAGGTCACTGGATTTGGCAGAAAATGATACAGCAGAGGACAGGAGGAGTTTCAAAGGTTGGGATTTTCTTTTCAGAGTATAATTACACATGAAAAATTAAGAGCCTCTTATTTGGATGAAACGCAGTTTACTAGAGTCCTACAGTGTAGAAGACTTGTGCAGCTCAAGTGCAATGCTAAAAATAGACCATGCAATAAATACCGGCTCGCCTTATAACTGAGTGACTTTAGTTTTAAGGCCATAGGTTGTGTTGGTGGACTGAACCGTATTGATGGCCTCTCACCTTTTTTCCTATAATATATAAACCTTCATGAATTGTGTTGCAGACTCTTTATTTTGTTGGATTCCGATTCCAAGTTTGTTTCTCACCAATTCAGAAAGCCTAAAGGTTCATCCTGTGGCAAAAACAGTCGCAGACAAATGGAAATCAGAGGTGATAAAATCACAGAAAAGCACAAAGTGAAATCAAAAGGTCAGATCAATAAAAGTGAAAGTATTGATACAAAACAGTCATTTCTATTAGTAACTCCACTACACCAGCATCTCTACGATGGTAATTATAAAGAAAAGAATAAAGAGAGCATTAACAATAATAATGACTCACTTGCCCTCGATACAAAATTCACCAAATCAAACTGGGCTTCTTGTCAAGGTGTCCTCTGGTCTTGTATAGATTGTTCACCTCCTCCCACACTCCTCCTACAACATCAGAATTTAGTTCGTCAGAGAAAAGTCGTAGAATTTCAATCAAATTAATTGCTGTACATAATCAAAGCTCGCTGTAATTTTAAATGATACTTCCTTAAAATTACGCTGTGGTTAATTTTGACAGCTTTCCTGAATTACTTCTGCAGACCTTACTTAAATCAGACTACAGTGAACACAACTAGCTAATATATACTTTTATATAATTATGTATTACTAAGTGCGAATAGTCTTTTGTGCATTTCTGTCACTGACCTCATCGTCCTCTGTCTTGCCTTGTTATGCATCCTCGCCTTTTTGCTCCATATCAGTCTCTAAGCTGTTGTCTGCTCCCTCCGTTTACTTTCTTTGGGAAATGTTTTAAAAAACCAGTCCTACTCCTCGCTTTTATGCTTCTTTCAGACGCACGTTCTCTTTATCGCTTCCTCTCTCTCTCTTTTTTCCTCCAACAGAAAAACCACGTATACAAGAAGACCCTGCAGGCTCTCATCTACCCCATCTCCTGCACCACGCCGCACAATTTTGAAGTGTGGACCGCCACCACACCCACTTACTGCTACGAGTGCGAGGGTCTGCTGTGGGGCATCGCCCGGCAGGGAATGCGCTGTGCAGAGTGTGGGGTCAAAGTGCATGAGAAATGCCAAGAGCTGCTAAACGCTGACTGCCTGCAAAGTAAGTAAAGTTATTAAACTACCTGACAGCTGAATTGTCATATTTATTATTGCTTCCTGTGAACTCGCTGCATCGCCTTCAGGAGCGGCCGAGAAGAGCTCCAAGACCGGGGCAGAGGACCGGACGCAGCACATCATCATGGCCATGAAAGACCGGATGAAAATCCGCGAGAGGAACAAGCCAGAGATCTTTGAGGAGATCCGTAAAGTGTTCAACGTCTCCAAGATGGTCCACACCCAGAACATGAAGAACATTAAACAGAGTGTGCTGGATGGCACTTCCAAGTGGTCAGCCAAGATCACCATCAATGGTATTTACTTGTTACTTCTTATTTGAAGTTAAAGACCTAAACAGTTGCCTGTTTTCTCTACAGAGACCATTGAAATGTTTACGGTAGTTTTAAACTGGAGTCCAAATGCCGCATTTCACTACAAGGCATCCTTAATCTGCCTCTGCTTTTGTCTCACTTTCAGCTATTGAAAGATAAAAACACATTTGCACAAACTCTCCCCAACATTTTCAGACTCCTGTTAGGAGCAAATTTCTTGCAGACATCCAGGAAAAGTAATTCCCAGATTCTTTTCACTCTAGTAAAATGTAAAGGTTCCCTTTTATTATTGACCCTTTAAAGCCGGTCGGAGCAGAAACGCTCCATTTTGCCTAACTATTTTTAAATCTCAGTAGCACTGCAATCACGTGAGCTAGCGCAATATTTTTTTCTGCATATGAAACCGGAGGAGTTGTACTTACATCTTATGCCATCAGCTTGTCCTCGGTCACAGTTTCCTTCCACATATAGCTTTGCAAAAGCTGCATAAAAAGCACTTGCAGCAACAAAAACATAATATTCCAGAAACACGCTTTGCAGATCCGATCAGCTGTTCATAACACTTCCTATGTCCATCAGCGTGAACCATTGCATGTCCGCCATGTCGAAACCGGAAGTGACGTCATTTTTGAGGAAATGTAGTTTTTTACCATCAGGGCCTTATGAGCCTATACTGGTGTTTTTAAAAGTTATTTTTGACTTTATGACTTTCTGTGTCGTCTCTGGGATGCTTAGGACTCATATTGCACTGCTGGAAATAGTTTATTTTGATGCATATGCTGTTATTTTGCAAATTTGCATTATAATATTTATTTTCGTTTTTCCTGCAGTATATGAAAATTGGTGTATTTCAAAAATAAAACTATGAAGACACTTAAAATTAATTTCCTTTGGTGGGAAACTATTTTGTGCAACTTTTTTGTATTTACAGTTTTGAGGGATACGCCTCTTAAATTTCTCTAACTAGAAATATATGTTAAAAAAGCAAAAACGATTTTAAATTTTTTTGTAGTTTATTGCACTTTTTTGCAATTTATGTAATTACTATGCACTTAATGCAGACATATTATTAAAATTTGGGCTATAATGGTTGTATTGATGTATAGCAACTTGAAATGCTCCCAAAAATGGCTCCACAGCATGTAAAAATATAATATAAGCTCTGGCGGACTTGGTTCTATGGTAGGTCTTAAAGGGTTAACACTGACTTCAGCCACATTTAGTTTAGTGTATTTTAGTTAGGCCCCACATTAGTCAAAATAATCTCCGCTTATATGTGGAAAGTATACAGTAGTTACAGCACCAGCAAGACCTCCACAGGCATCAGTGACAAATATGAAACTGGTTTGGATGGTGGGTTGCAAAGTGTCTTGCAGAGGCAGCAGCAGCTTTAGTCAGGCTAATGGGTTTCAGCTAAGGTGTCAGCTGATATGGGCTGGGATCACCTGGGATTGGCTGAGTCCCTAAGGTGTCATTAATGTCCGTTAGTAAATAAATTCTTCTGGTAAATGCAAAAAACACACAGTGCCTTTAAGGAGGCCTAAATTTTAGTCAACCAGGCCTCAGTGCACAATTTCCGACACTTTCCCAAAGAGTGACTGTGGGTGTTAGAAAGTTGGAAAAGCAAAGCAGTTTTTTTCATGCATATTCAAATCCGATGAGAGTGTTAGGAAAGCTGGCACAGTTGTCGCCGACACCTGTGTAAACCTGCAGCTGTGTAGAAGTGAAGCAGAGTGTCGCTGAGCCGGAGCGCGACAGTTGCTAAAAAAATATCCACCCATATTCATAAAGCATCTTCTTTCCTCACACCGTCTACTGAGCTGTGCTGAAACTTTGACTGTTTATAGGAAGGAGTTACTAATTTGAACGGATTCACATCCCCACCTCTCTTCGCCGCACATCATCAGGACTGCCACTGTTACCAAAGCAACCAGACATATCACACCATATATTGGCAGCAGTGTTTCCATAGCAGCCATCACACCTTGTCTCCCCAATCAGCAGAGATGAGCTCATTTAAAGATGAGATACAGGGACGGGCGTGGAGCTGCTGCTTTGCTGAAAATCATTCATAACCTAATGGCTGTCATTCACTTTCCTGCTGAACGAGGTCTGACAAACATACTCAACCAATTCTTGATATGCAGTCATTGTCACGGCTGGGGCAGCAGTCGTGTGGTGGAATGGTAAATGGTAAATGGCCTGTATTTGTATAGCGCTTTTCTAGTCCCTTTTCTAGCGCTTTACACAACCTGTCATCCACCCATTCACACACACATTCACACACTGGTGATGGCAAGCTACAATGTAGCCACAGCCACCCTGGGGCGCACTGACAGAGGCGAGGCTGCCGGACACTGGCGCCACCGGGCCCTCTGACCACCACCAGTAGGCAACGGGTGAAGTGTCTTGCCCAAGGACACAACGACCAAGACTGTCCAAGCCGGGGCTCGAACCGGCAACCTTCCGATTACAAGGCGAACTCCCAACTCTTGAGCCACGATCGCCCCATGAATGAACGAGGAGCCAAGATGCAGATGGCAGTGGAGATGCAGGTGGAGATTTATTTACAGTGAAAAACCAGGTGAGGGCAGAACTGAATATAAACCTAAACTGGGAAAACTAACACAAACCGAGGACACGAGGCGAGGAACAGAGAGACACGGAGACATACCAAAATGATGCAGAAGCTTCACAGAGAAACACAGACGACGCGACACATACTATAAATACACACACCAGGTAACCAGGAAATGGCACACAGGAGGGGACACAGCTGGAAGTGATGGGCATAACGAGACTGACCTACAAAGTAAAACAGGAAACACACAGACTGTTTTACAACACAAAACTCGGGAACCCGAACAGAGCACAGAGGTAGGGATAATAAACACGACAACCAAACCCAAAGAACTAATACAAAATCAGAATAAACTAGAAAATAATAATAATAGACTCAAAGCGCTGGGTCACCGACCCAGGACCATGACAGTAATAGTTTTTTAAAAAGTACATGTTCAGAAGCTTTGGACGCATAATCTCTTTGTACAGTCCTCCTATCAGTGTGGCTGCTTGTAAGCACAAGAAAAGCTTTTCTCTGTAGTTGTAAATGGGATAAAACCCTTTAAACAAGTGAACTTTTTAAACACGATAAAGAAAAGGCTGCATGTGTCTATAAATTGATCAAGCTGTCTAAAACGTCAGTCATGTCATCCATCTGAAAAACAACTCGAAGCGCTTTTAACTCGAACCCCTCTGGACTGACAGGAGATGCTTCACAGAGAGCTCTTTGAAGACTCACTCGATTCCAGTAGGGAATAACCAATTTATATTCAAAATGCTCTTTAGCACAGAGACGTGGCCACTAAATGAACAGACAGCAAATATATGACTGGAACGTTATGGCTCATAACAGCATATTAATCGTACATTCGAACATACATCTCGTTAATCGACATTTTATTTGGGAAAAAACAGGAAACAAATGTTAAAGTGAGAAAACGGACCATTTAAAGAAATTGGGTAATTTTGATTTTGATGACATCATGTTTCCCACTGTGTGCAAACATCTGGGAACTGAGGAGACCACCTGCTGGACTAACAGGAGAACAATGTTGTCCCGTTCTTGTCTGATGGAAGATTCCTGCTGCTTCACAGTCCTGGGTCTTCTTTGCTGTAGTTTTAGTTTCGCGATGATGCAAATGTTCAGCACCCAGACTCTTCTACTGTGAAGCCGTGCTGTTGTTGTCTTGCTGAAATACACAAAACCTTCCCTGGAGAGAAGCAGGAGAAAGTCATCTGGCTGGGAGCATATGTTGCGCTAAAACCTCCTGAGCCCACGGAGCGATGCATGTGAATGCAGTTAAAAGGCTTTGCCCGTTATGCACAGAGATTTTTCAAGTTTCTCAGACTCTTTCAGTGATATTAGGCACTAATAATGGGATTTACATCATTCTGAATTTGTTCCACAATTTTTAGACATCATTCTTTGGAGTGTGGTGAACGTCTGCCCATCCTTACTTCTGAAAAACTCTGCCTCTCTTTTTATACACAGACAGGTCAGTGACCTGTCGCCAATTAACCTGATTGTCGTTTTTAGCACCATTTACTTTTCCAGACATTTGTTGCTCAATCCCAACTTTTTGGAGACGTGTTGCTGCCCTTGAATATGGTACATTTTCTAAGCTCAAATATTTAATTTGTTTTTTATGTTCTATTATAAATAAAATATGGGTATGCGACTGTCAAAGATTGCATTCTGTTTTGAATTATAATTTACTCAGCCTCCCAGCTTTTTTGGTGAATCTGGCATCAACAATGCGTTTTCTTCTGCTGAACTGCTGCTCGCGGGATGATTTTAGTATTTCAGGCCATTCTCTGTAAAC
Organism: Diplotaxodon limnothrissa; assembly: GCF_057381915.1. Lineage (NCBI taxonomy): Eukaryota > Metazoa > Chordata > Actinopteri > Cichliformes > Cichlidae > Diplotaxodon > Diplotaxodon limnothrissa. Next base: position 37,232,136 of record NC_140607.1, read on the forward strand.
TGTAGAGATGGCTGTGCAGGAAAATCCCAGCAGATCAGCAGTTTGTGAAATACTCAGACCAGCCTGTCCACAACTAACAACCATCCAAGTCCCTTAAATCACCTTTCTTACTCATTCTGATGCTCAGTTTGAACTTCAGCAGCTCATCTTGACTATGTCTGCATGCCTGCATGAGTGGAATTGCTGCCATGTGATTGCTCTATTTGAACATTTGCATTAACAAGCACTCTAACAGGTGTACCTAATAAAATGGTTGAGTGTAGATATTCATAAATGGCATAAATGTGTTATTCTTTTTTCTATTTTTAAAATTAAAAACGGATGTGATCGCCTGTTTACATTTCATACATGAACTGGCTTTTTTCAAATATTAGACACAAAAAACATGTCACACTCTTTAACTACAGTCAGTGTTTGCTGTTAAGCAACAGCTATTTATGGCCTCGGACACACACAGGTTGTGCAATCGGCATCATTTGCTACGTTCTGAATGATGAGACTCACCCTGAGCTCACCCTGCATGTCGAATTTCTGTCAATAACCTTCCTCCCGGTCCTAGAAAATGTGCGTGCATGTTGCTTAGTTCATTTGTCCTCAGGCTTCAGCTCTAGTTAAAGTCTGCAGCTATGAATAGTTCCCTTCATTAGTATGTGCTGCAGAAATCCCGCTTGCCTTCTCACCTGGATTAAAGTGACAGTGAGAGATGGCAGAAATGAAGTTGGCCCTCCTTGGTACCTGTTGACCTTCCGTTGTTGATAAATGTCTCCAGACACAATTCAGATCATCCGTCTATCAAAAAAGTTTTGTGCCAGCTGACTGGAGAGAAGCCAAACAGAGCCGGGTGTCACAGAAGCGGCTTTTCATTTATTGCTTGGTTGTTTTAGGAGAGTAAGGTACAGATGCAGCATACAGAATGCAATGTGCAAAAAGGAGATAAAAAAAGATTGCATGCCATGTGCTGCTGACACTACAGGCTTCACTACGCTCTGGTGCAACAGTGGGACCACATCATAGCCTCAGGGTTTTTTAAAGCCTACTTTCACCACTTGTTGCACAAAACCTCGCGGTTATTTAAGATATTTAGTAAAAAATGTTACCCAACATCTGCCTGTGAGTCACGAGTATTGTGTTACGAGGCTTTGCATAACTGTGTGGGTGATATTGTGTGTTTCGATGTGTATGTGAATGAGAAACCGAAAGATGATGGTAGGGAGTAGGTGTTTGTTGTTCTTATGCAATTTTCATAGTCATTTTCTCTGCGTGTGTGTGTGTGTGTGTGTGTGTGTGTGTGTGTGTGTGTGTGCGCGTGTGTGTGTGTGTGTGTGTGTGTGTGTGTGTCAGTCGTCAGTGCCCAGGGTCTCCAGGCCAAGGACAGGACAGGTTCCAGTGATCCTTATGTGACCATCCAAGTGGGTAAAACCAAGAAGAGAACAAAGACAATCTACGGCAACCTGAACCCAGTCTGGGAGGAAAAGTTCAGCTTGTAAGTGCAAGTTGCTGTTTTCCTCCAGGTTTAAAACGTAGTTGGAGCTGAAAGCTATGTGCCTCTGTCACGGTGACCCCGCTGTGCAAGAAGATGATTTGTAATCGTTTTCCTGAAGGTCCCGCACATCCATAGGAAACCCACACAGATGATTTCACTTGGTTCGTTAGAGGTCTTTTCAACACTGTGTGGGTTTGCACAGAGTATTCCTCGTGATCATCTTTGCTGTGTTGTTCCTGATCACAGCATCTTTTTTAAGTACACGGAGCCCAGTGGAACAGATGTAAAGGTGTGCAGGACTTAGAAATAGCAAAATGCATATACAGCAGTAGTATCAGTATCTGTGGTTCCTTTGGGTCCAATGGGTTGTGGCCTTGGGATCATATATCCAGGCAGATTAATGCCTGGGTTTTCATCAAGTTTTTATATTGTGGTCTAACATTGTTTCCATGAGGGAGGCCTGACATGTGAGGTGTGTGATTGTGCCGCAGCAATGGTGGGCGGTACGTTTCAAAGTAACACCCACGTCAATGTCTAGACCAAAGTTTCCCAGGAAAATCCAACTTTAAAGGCAGCAGTCATGTTAAGCACGCCTCCTGTCAGTGGGTTGAATGTTGTGGATGTTCTGTTTGATAGAATTTTGTATGCCCTCCTTTGGTTTTCATTGACTTTATTATATAATCTGATTAATAAGTAAGGAATATTTGAACAGCTGCAGACCAGTGTGGGTCAGTTAGCACTAATGCGTCTTATTAGCTTTTATTGTCTGGTGCAACATTGGTAGCCCTCTCACTTTGTATATTTATATGAATTTTAGAGCAGTTAAGAAGTTTAAAACTTTCCTCTGTACGGATAAAGCACATAAGAGGAGAGGTTTGGAGATTTAAAATATGCACGATGTAAAGTTGCGTCACATGCACTTCTTCAAGCTATATTTCAGCTTTGGGTTAGGACATCTATTTTTTTTTTTTTTTTAATAAATATAGCCAAGACGAAAACATTTTTTTTCCTTCAAATTAATGAGTCAGGAGCTGCTGGCTGCAGAGTGATAAAGCATGTGGTTCTTAAATCATTTCAAACATATGTTTATTTGCTCTGGGCTTGCATATGCCTCAGCTGCGTGCTGCCACATGTGTCAAAACAACAGCCCACCCACCTGTTCCCTGTCTGCACAGCGAGTGCCACAACTCATCAGATCGGATCAAGCTGCGGGTTTGGGACGAGGACGATGACATCAAGTCGCGAGTGAAGCAGCGTCTGAAGAGGGAGTCGGACGACTTCCTGGGACAGAGCATCATTGAGGTCCGAACGCTCAGTGGAGAGATGGACGTGTGGTATACCCTGGGTATGTAGTCACTCAGAACTCAGAGGATTATGGGAATAAATGTCTCAGAGTGTTTGTTTGTCATCTAAGACCTAAAGAGCATCTCAAATTCAACTCTGAGTGATGTTTCACTTCAGAGTAATTGTGTCTGTGTTTTTCTCTACTTACAGAAAAGAGGACAGACAAGTCGGCGGTGTCTGGTGCCATCCGTCTTCAGATCAGCGTGGAGATTGAGGGAGAGGAGAAGGTGGCGCCCTACCACGTGCAGTACATGTGCCTTCATGAGGTAAAGGACATCAAACATGTCGTGGGGACACTGACTGTATTTGTTAAACAGTTTGCTATGCTATAGTTTCTATTCAGATGAAGCTATCAACAAAGAAATGGTTAAAACAGCTTTCACAATTTACCACATAAAAGAGAGACCACGGCACGAGCACAACGATTATGGTCGTGTGCGATAAGTCTGTTTACAATTGAACGGGGTCAGGTTGACAATTACATGCAGTCTGTGTGTGACAATACTGCAGTCAGCTGTGAATAAATCAGTGCTGTGTACACAGAGACATTAAATCAGATTGAATTAAACAGAAATTCAAATTAGCTGCTTACATTTACCAGAGAACTTCAATCTATACATCTAAAAACCACAAACCAGGCGAGAAATTTGGGTGTAGTGATGGATGCAGACCTAAACTTAGAAAAACACATTAAGACAATAACAAAGTCAGCTTACTATCACCTCAAGAATATATCAAGGATAAAAGATCTGATGTCTCAACAGGACCTGGAAAAACTAGTCCATGCATTCATCTTTAGTAGGCTTGATTACTGTAACAGCATCTTTACAGGTCTACCTAAAAAATCAGTCAGACAACTACAGCTCATTCAGAACTCTGCTGCACGAGTCCTCACTAAGACCAAAAAAGTGGACCACATCAGTCCAGCTCTGAGGTCTTTACACTGGCTGCCTGTCCGTCAGAGGATAGACTTTAAAGTTCTGATGCTGGCCTATAAAGCTCTGAATGGTTTAGGACCAAAATACATCAATGACCTCCTGACCCAGTATGAACCATCCAGATCCCTCAGGTCATCTGGATCCGGTCTTTTATCAGTTCCCAGAGTCAGAACCAGACACGGAGAAGCTGCATTCAGCTTTTATGCTCCTTATATCTGGAACAAACTCCCAGAAAGCCTCAGATCAGCTGAAACACTCAGTTTATTTAAATCCAGGTTGAAGACTCACCTGTTCTCAGCTGCATTTGAATAAAGCACCAAATCCACACTTTAAGCTTAAATTTCAAAACTTACATTTAACTACTGATTTTATCTGTTTTGATTTTATATACTGTTGTTTGTTTGTTTGTTTGTTTGTTTGTTTGTTTGTTAATTAGTTAGTTAGTTTATTTGCTTGTTTTATTCAATTTTAAATCATGCTTTTTATTTGTTCTTGTTTCTAATGTCTCTGTAAAGCACTTTGAATCACCTTGTTGTTGAATTGTGCTATACAAATAAACTTGCCTTGCCTTTAGAGTCCAGCCAGAACCTCACAGGTTTGAAACTGAAGTTTCTCCACAAATAGAGACGCAGTGTAACTGCACAACGGCACGGGCGCTCGGTGACCTTGTTTTTATATGAATACAACCAGAATATAACCAGCTGAGTCACGTCTCCTATTGTAAAGAGACTCGTGGCAGTCAGTCTGTGTGATCTGTCTGCATTTATTGACCAGATGGCAGATTGGATTGTTTGGAAGCAGGTTGCCTCCCACCAGTAACCCTGCACGCTCAACCTCTGGCCAATCAGTTGGTCACTGCAGCTTTTTGCAACTGGTTGCTGAAATAGAAAAATATCTGTGCAATCACTGATAAACCACTGATGCCATTTTTACTCCATTCTTACTGAAACATAACTACAGAAACAACAATAAAAACAAAACAGCTTAGGGGCAGCAACCGAGAAAGACTGATCACCTTCAGATTTCAGGTGAGAGGAGGGCACTGAAGGAATGACTTTTGATTGTTTTTGGTTATCCGAAAAGTCTTGGAACGTTTTTCACACCTCTTTGGGATTTCTGTTTGAAATGGAAATATTCATAAATACTTTTTGAGGATCAGTAGACACACGTCTGAGTCTGTTTGCTAACACAAAACAGATTCCTAAAATAAACAAAGTTGTTTCATGTGGTTAATAATTACAGTTACATTTTTAAAATTTTAAATCCTCTCTCTAGAATACGTTTCACTTTACGACGGATGTCGAGGGAGGCGGCGCGGTGAAGATCCCGGCCGCTCAGGGAGACGACGCGTGGAAGGTTTACTTTGATGAAGTGCAACAGGAAATTGTGGATGAGTTTGCGATGCGTTACGGCGTTGAGTCCATCTTCCAGGCCATGACGTAAGCTCTGTTTGCAAACTTACCGAACACTTGACTACAGTCCATCCAACAGGCTGTGATGTGAGGTAGATGTATCAGGAGGGGCTCGTCGGTATTATTTGTGGACCTGTGTGTTTCCTGCATGTTAATGTGATGGGAGGCATTAATGTCATGAACTATAAACAACATGCAAATTAGTTTATCTCACCTAATGAGAAAAGATGACCCCTCACCTCAGAGATTTCCCTGCTGTTTGGTTGGATCATTGCAGGCAGGGGCACAGAAGCACTCAGCAAGCATTCATACACACATCCTGGTTTAATTGCATTAATAATGTCAGAATTTGGGCTTAAAGGGACGTGTGTTGGTTTTGTGTGCTGGGAAAAGGAGCGCAATCACATAACGCAATCATGTGGGGAAATATTGAGTGAAGTGAAGCTGTAAGCAGAAGTGGGCCAGACTCTGTCCCAGCGGAAATGTGGATATGAGCCGTTCAATGACACAGCCAAATGAAAGTGGTGATTGGAATATACAAGAACACTGTGGCCATTATAGAAGTCTCACTAAGAACTCGGTGAACCGAACAGCTCCTTCACCGATGAGGAAATTAATTTATTCACCTGTTTTTAGGACCCTGTCTAACATTTCACACACTCTAAATGGTATGTGTGTATTTGTTTGTACCAAACAATTTATAATTTTGTGGATAAGTTTAGAAGCAATTTGGCATCCTGCAAAAGTGAGCTTCTAAGGGCTCCGCTTCAAACTTCCACACTGGGAAACATCAATGACATCAGGGGCCAGACACTTGCAGCTTCTGAGATGTTTTATTTCAGTAAAAAGAAATTAAATGTCAGTTTCCCTAAAAGCTTGTTCACATACATTATGCTCCACTTAACATATAAAAAAGTCATCATGTTAGTCAACTGAAAAAATGCATTCTGATTACGTTTTACGTGAAGGTTGCCGCACAGTTGCCATACAACTGGCTGTTTAATTAAATGTAATATATTATTTTTCCCCTCAATATGACAACTCAGTGTAGTGTCTGCTTTCTGTGTGAGAAAGTTTGTTTTTATCATGTAGTTTCTCTGCTCTTTACAGCCTCTGCTTCTCAGAAAAAGCTACCACTCGCAAATACTCATATTCTTTTTGCAGCATCTTCCACTGAATGAGCCATTTCCTCTGCGACAGTGAAACCTGGTTTCATCACTTTGAGATTTGGCTCAAAGACAGTTTTTTGCTGTAGCTGCATGCATCTTTTCAGTTCAGTGGCTTTCTGAAACCTCTCCACCCCCTCATATGACTCCACATCTTTTGCTGGCGTGTGGATTCAAAATGACAACACAAAGAATATGAGATCATCTTGTGACGCGTGGATACAGGGGCCAGTCTTTAGAGTGAATAAAGGAGTTCCCATTCTCCAGCCTCCGTTAAAACTGGCTGCCTTCAGCATCAGCTTTCCTGTTTTGTGTCATTCTGTGTTTGCTACATTGCTGCTAAGATATTTAGACCACAGCCAAAACCAAGTGGACCAAAACTGATTCAAATGTAGCTATGGGGACAGAAAAATGCTTGCACATCTCAGATTTTATTCTACACCCAGGGTATGTTTGCACCCAACTCAAATCCATTTGGTCCATCCATATCCAGTTTCCTTTAGCTTTTTTTGGGGTCTTCAGAGGGAAATACTGTTTAACTCCCCCCCCCCAATGTTAAATCATCATTGGCAATATTAATTTCGGGTCCACACAAGAAGTTTCCTTCTTTCTTCATCTTCATTGACTTAATTTTTTGATCATTTCCCGTCCGTCTCTCTTTGTGTCTTTTGTTTTTCACCTTCTCATTATGTTTCGCTACTTCCTTCCTGCCTCCCTGCGTCCACTTCAATTACTCTCTCCCTTTTCTCCGTAATTTATATCCTCCTCCTGCTTCCACTGATTCCCCCTCTGGCCTCTTTATGTCTCATTCTCGACCTTCTTACCCTCTGTCCTCACCTGTCTTATCCTAATTGCTTACCCACCTTCCTTCCCGCCTCTCCATAACCACTTCTGCCTTTTTTTAACCTGCTAACTGCATTTATATCCTCAATCTTCCTTTCTCTTTCTCCCCTGCCCGTTTCCCCACATTTCTTCTCCTGCTCAGCCAATTCTCTTGCCTGTCCTCTAAGTACATGCTGTCAGGGGTGCCGGCAGTGATGAGCACCCTGCTGGCCAACATCAATGCCTTCTACGCCCACCCCACCGCCTCCACCAATGTCTCTGCTCCAGCCAGATTTGCAGCCTCCAACTTCGGGGTAAGTGAACACCCATCACGATAAAATATAAATGTAAAGTTGATCATCCAGTGAGAACATTTTGGGACGTGGTAAAACTGCAGTAATTCTCATGCTAAACTAAAAAAGACTAAAGAGATAGTTTATTAACATGATGTATTAACTGTCAAGAGCTTCAATGAGAGGCAAGCTGATTAAACACACACACTATGACTCAGAATAAAGGCTTAGAGTGAATGAAGCTGAAGGCTGAGATGAGACGTTTGTAATTCTAAGTGTCAAATATTGGGTAGCAGTGGTTGGCTCGTTTTCTCTTTGTTAGCTTTTTCTCTTCAAAAAGTTACATAATAATGGAGCTCTATTATTTCTGTGTCTGTCCTTGTGGTAGTGGAGCTGAATCAGTCTGTTAGACAAGGTGCTCTGCTGACTGTCCAGTAAGTGTTGCAGAAGGCAGTGAGGATTATTCATGAAGCTTCAGACGTGTGCCAGTCACAGAGCCAGTGTTCCCAATTACTTTATTCAGTCTGTTGGTGTCACCAGCTGATGATGCTCCCCCAGCAGACCACAGCTCTAGATGCAACAGAGCTGTGGTCTGTTAAAAAACCTCCAACATCTTGCTGCACTGCACAGAGACATACAACACCTCTGTGTTGGTCTTTCAGTTCAGCCTGTCAATGTCGATGCCCAGGTTGTTTGTGTACTCCATCACATCAGCATCCTGTCACAGGGTAGACACAAGACATGTAGCCATCCTCTTCCTTCTGAGGTCAACATCCATCTCTCTGGTGTCTGTCCGCATAGCATAGCGCAGTCCCCCGAGGGGCTCCGGTACTGCACATCACCAAGTCAGTCGGACCACTGCTCAGTCTCAAGTACTGTGGCCTGTTTGTCAACTAGTGAGTAATCCATGAGGTGGTGGACATGTTTGAAACGTCCTGTACTGTAGCTTCTCCCTCAGGAGCAGTGGACCGATCACTGTTGTCACTCAAACAAATTCAGAAATGGCGGCTGGTTCTGTTATTGCTCTTCAAAGCAAATTTTCTGCACAACAAGACTTCAGCAGAATATTTGAAACCATTTATTTACTAATGCATGTGCCAAATGTATTACATAACCATAAAATCTGTGCCCTTTCATCCTTGCTCAATGCCATCACTTTAACTCCAGTTTCTTGGTAATAATAATAATTATTATTATTTTAAGTGTCGATTTCCTTGAATCGAAGCAAACACTTTGGTTAAACATGCCTTGGAAAATTAGTTAAAGTAATTGCATAGCCACCAACAAAAGTGCCAGTGCGGTTATTCCAGTAATTCCCACCACATCACGTCCACAGTGTGCTTCTTTTTCTACATCCATATCATGATCAGGATTATTTAGATCAACACCGGCTGTAGTTGCTGTGTTGGCATCGACTTTGAAACTAACTCTCTCTCTGCAAACTCTTGTGCAGGAGCTCAGTGAGCTCGACTGGAAAATAACATTTTAGGAGTAAAAAGTAAACCATATTCACCAAAAAGAGCAAAGAAGATACAAAACCAGCAAAAGAACCGAATTTTAGAGAATCTTGACTGCAGTTTAATCTTTTAAGATGGTATTTGATGATGTAGCTTTAAAGCTACAGTTTGACCTAAAGTGAGCAAAGTCTTCTCACAGAAGGTGACCCAGGTAACGCCTGAAGCCTTGCAGTCTATTTCACGTAGGTATCCATGAGAGCGGCCGTACAAACCCAGCAGGTTTATCTCTATTCTGCTAATAATCTGCCCCAATAAAAGGTAATGTCATATCGCTGTTGGACCTTTGGAATGGCTCTGAACTTCGAGGTGGCACAAATTTGGCTCGTGGACCCCAGAGGAGCCACAGGCAGGGGGACAATGACAGTTAGAGGCCGAGCTTAATGACTCCTGGGATGGTTGCCAATAGCGAATCTCCTACTGGTCACACTCGGGCGCTAACGATATACGAGCATCCTCAGGCTGAGTGCTCCTACTTTAAAGGGTCCGGGGAAGCAGACAGACCTGCTCTCACCGTGGGCCACGGCGTTGCAGGTCTATTTCTGAGCTGCCAGCCTGGATAAGTTTACTTATCTCATTTAATATCACTAAATTGACTCGTTTTCTGTGTGGGTATCAAAGAATGTTTCATTAGGCTGTTTTCTTTCCCTGTTTGATGACAGAGGGCGTCAGTAATATTTGAAGGACTTGACAGTAATTAATGCACAGCGGCGAAATATTAAAGTTTGAATTTGTGCATGGAATATTCAGTCGAGTCTCTGCAACTCGCACCAATGAATGTTTTTCTATTAAAATGTTCGCTTCGTACATAAATACGAAGGTTCTTAATTTAACTCATCTAAATTCATCAAAGTGCTTAAATAAATTTCTTTAAAAAGATTTAACAAGGCATTAAAGCTACTGAACAGGAAGCACAAATAAACTGATATGACAACCACAAATGTAAAGCACATATGTCATCATATCAAACTCTGCTTTACTTATGAGACTGAGCACATACAGTGTTCAGTTTTCCAAAACTAGGGGACTGAATAAAAGGTGTTTTAGTGACCATTTGTACTTCAGCCAAAGTGGCTGCGTGTAATTGGTTCATTTCTTTGACTCCAAATGGTTTGTGTGGATGGATTTGGATGAGTTTTTTCTTTCTAAGCTGAGACAGGACCTCCGAGATTTAATAGGTTTTTTTTGCCATTCCAAGTTTCAAATTAAGTCTACATCTTCAAGTACATATCAAATGAAAAGGGCGGTTAAGAAAAATGGGTCTCGATCTTCTCAAGTAAATAATTGCAGACCAATTCTGATCCATGTCTAGGGGCTCTTTTTTTTTGGAGGAGGTGGTCTTGGACTTTACCCGCATTTCTGGTTCATGTCTGATTATTATTACTACTAGTAGTAGTAATAAAAATATAAAAATATTAACTGTCCTGTTCATGTATGCCCAGCACTGGGCATCTCACTGCCCCCTGGTTTGATTCCTGCTGTGTGACAGTGACTGTGTGGAGTGGAGAATAAAGGACCCAAATGCAGACAAAACAAAGCGCGGAAACAAACTTAATGTTAACTGAAAGTGAGCCATTTATTAAAGGCTGGTTTCAACTGTACAAAACAAGGCAAAACTAAAAACTGGCCTAAACTGGGTGAACTAATGCTAAACATAAAAAAACCTTGAGCGTGAACATGAAAAACCTGAACTGTGAAGACTTGGCAAAAGTACATGAAAATCCTGGAAAACCTGCCACGAGCATAGCAGAATAACAGACGACGAGGAATGAGTGAAAACACACACAGGAGATGAGCAGGAAACACATGGAGAAACAGCTGATTAGAATAAACATAGGAAACGTAAACACAGGGGTGACAACAAAAAGAGGTCTAAGAAACAATGGACTATGACGGCAACCTAAGCATAATAGAAATGAGCGTAGATAAACTAATGAACTTGAACCATCAACATCAAAATATATTAAAACTGAAAACACTGGGTCACATGACCCGGGATCGTGACATGCTGGTGACCTTTGCTTTGAATGAACGATGCTTTCGCCCCATCATGTTTCCACAGTCACTGCTGAATACCCAGCTATGGTTAGTATATCCAGATTTATAATATATATTTAAAGGATAGAGATGCATTTATTAATGAGTCACATCTTCTTGAAATCATTGAGTCGCTGTGTTTAATTATTTGCATCGACTTGATCTGTTTATTTATTTTCTTTCTTTTTTTGTAGTTTTACACTGAACCACAATCACCACTAACTTTCTTATTTTGTTTTTTTTCTCTTGATAAACCATCTGCTCGGTGACACTCGTGTCTTTTGCCCTCTTTTCATTTGCTGGAGCTTTTTTTGTGTTTCTGCCCTCTGCAGTGCTGCTGTGCTTCCTCTAAGATACGCAGCACTCTGAAAACCTAGGCATTATTTACCTCCACCTTCCGTTTCCTGGGATTTTATTACTTTTATTTATTTATTTATTGCCTTGAATGTTTAGCCAGTCCAAAAGCACCTGTTGCCATGGCAATGAGGTGCTTTTCTGATTTGTACGACTTCACTTGAGCCTTTCCATTCGATACAAAGAAAGCAAAAAGGAGGAAGTGCTCTGGGAACTACACGGTGTCAGACCCCCTCAGACCCCCTCGCTGTCATCTTTGAAACATAATCCACGGGCCAGACGTCGTCGTCTCCATCTTCTCTTTCCTATTTTCTCTACCCGACCCTGCTTCTGTCTGGAAACAGATACCATCGTATTGATCGGTTCCTCCCGTCTTCTTCTGCCGTAATTCATCTCTGAAATCATGTCATCAGCTGATAGTTTTAATGCCATTGTTGAGAAGAGCAGGTGTGTGTGTGTGTGTGTTAGACTGGTACAAATATCTACAGACATGCTGGTGCCTCACACCTCCCACCTGTTTCTTGCGGGTGAAGCTGTACATTCTGTCAATGGGAACAGGATTCGCTGGATTTTTTTGTTTGCTCGCTTTCACATAGACCAACTTTCCTGGGGAACAATTACTGAGCATCTGCAGTGTGCTCCTGTTTGGCTTTGCCCCCCAAGCTGTTATACAGACCTGGGATCTCGCCGGCCGTCAGCCCGTAAAGTTGAAGACGCTGTGAATATCTTGTTTGACAAGTACTTTAATCAGAAAAAATGAAACTCTAAGGAGCAGCAGCAAACTTGATGAGCAATCCCTGCTCTTTAAAAGCACTTTTGCAGTGGAGTAGGTCACGGGAAATTGAATAGGTTCATGTAAGCTGAGTGTAAAATGTTTTATCTGCAAATTTACTGGATAATGGCAAAACTTACATTCGCTCCTCTGAAGTGGTTCTTTCATGGGGGGAGCTGATTTTTCTGAGTCATTTTGGGGCCATTTTAGACCCTCAGTGTGGCTGGATGTGAGTGGGAGCAGAGGCACTGTGAAGGTAGATGTCAGCACAGTGTGTTAGAAATGGGCTTTATAACAGCTATATAACAGCAGTTTTCCTGGAAGAACTACTGTTAAGTATCCATTTCATGGGTCAGACAAAAACAAACGTTATTAATATTTCATTTTATTTAGTAAACATAAACAGGGCGATGTTTGTGAACTTTAAAAACACCATCAATGTGGTCTGTTTTGTCATGAAGCAGGTGTAAATAATTAATCTTCATTTGCTCCTGTTATCTTTTGAGCGCCCTGTAGGGGAATTGCAGCCAATTGGCTGAAGGTGAAGAAGCTCTCTGTGGATTGGCTCTGCTGTTAGTGTGTATTTAATGAAGAAAAAGGAAAACCACTTGAATATGTTGGTTTTATTAGTAAGACTTGATTGTGCAAAAGTTACTTACAATATGCAAACAAATAAAACTGATTCCTTACAGGGAAACGTGCTGTGAGATCATCGTTCCACAGTTTTTGAACAGGATGTGACTTCCCGGTGTGTTTGTTTGTGTTATTAAACCAAAGTCATGTAGTTCAGAAGATAAATGCCCAAAGGGAAAAATAAAATGTTGTCAATCAGTTCCAGCCATGTCAACAAATGTCCCGGCTTTTCATCATTGCAGAGCCTTTTTCAGTTTTCCTCTGCAACTCTTTCAAAATGATAAGACAGAAGTAAAGTGCACTGGCAAGCCTCCATTATATCTGAAAATGGTGACCGGCGGAGCTTTAACAGCATGACACAGAGTAGTCTGTACATGGGTCGTCAGGTTGTCTAGGGTTAAATAAGCCTGAGAGCGTGTCTGGCAGTCGAATTATTCATGGTTTGTTACCAACTTCTGTTTGGCTTGTAGACTTATTGAAGTGTTTTTCTGCTTTGGGCAACAGTCTTTGCACGACCAGAGCAATACAAGCACTTTCCTTCCAAGATAATTTGATGTCATCTGCCTGCAGCAACTTGTTTAAGGTGCCTTTTATTGGCTTGTGGTGAGCGTGTACCTGCTCCACACGGGAAAAGCAGAAGCTGTGGTGCTGAAAGCAGCTCGCAGCGGTTTTCATTAATGTGTGGGGAAATTTCAGAAGGAGGAAACAAGGATGTGATTTGGGTTCATATATAGATAACGCTGAGATTGATCCCTTTGTTTAAACCCATTAGTAATAAAGTTACCAAAAATAATGTTTTTACACAAAACTTTCTCAGACCTCCCAAGATTCGGTCGAAGGCAGAAGAAGGACACCGTCTGCTGGTCAGGACGAAAAAGGGTTCAGTAGAGAGAATAGAATAGAATAGAATACAATAGAATAGAATATTGATCCCAAAGAGGAAATGTATTTCTAGTAGTGATGGGTATCGTTTAGGTTTTATCCGATACCGGTGCCAAATCGGTACTTTTGAAACGGTGCCGGTGCTCAAACCGGTGCTCAAACCGGTGCTTAAAGAATGGAGAACACAAACTTTGTCCAAAAACCTCTCATGTTCAGCTGTTTTTTTTGTAAAAAGATAACAATGTTAGCCTTTTCTGCAGCTATGGGGCATATATGGTATCACTCTTGGCTGGAAGCAGGGCTTAAACAATGGAAAAAACACAAACTTTGTCCAAAAACCTCTCATGTTTAATTGTTTTCCACTTTTTCTTTGGTCATTTTAGCCTTTTTGGCCAGGGTGAAGGGAGCATCTGCCATCAAACAAGAAGACAGCCGCATGTAGCTATGATGATGTTTGCTAGTTCACCTTACATGCATTAATGTAATAACGTGGTTAGCCTACTAAACGTAAATTACACACGAACAACATGAAGCTACTCACGCAGAGAAGAACGGCTGCTGCTGCATCATCATCCTCATCATTTCTGCTACACTGGCAGGGCTAGGGGCCAGGACTCTAATCTTCGGGTTCTTGGGGGATGTTGCTAACTCCGGGTCCGATAACAGGCACCACACCCGCAGTAGATGTGCTCGATGTGAGGTCTCGCAGCAAGCTATCATACGGCGCATTTCTGGGCTTTTGAAAAAAAACGCTATGCGTCGCCAGGTGTTTCATCGGATTCTTGGTGTTACTTCCTTTGACAGTATCACAGTATCAGCTTAAAGCACTTGTTGCTGCTGAGTTTGCGTCTTTTGCTGTGAAGTACAGCCAGACTTTTGACCGCTTCGCCTTGGGCATTTTTAATCTGTAGCTCTGCTCTAAAAGAACATACGTACCTGGACCCGCCTACTATCCTCGGAAACGTAAAATGATTGGCTAGAAGTGTATCTCAGCTCAGGAAAAAAAAGCACCGAAATAAAGCACCGAAATGTGCGCTGCTTTTCGGTCTGGTTACTACCGTTTATGTCAGAACCGGTGCCATCATGGCACCGGACACCGGTACCCATCCCTAATTTCTAGTTTAAAAGTTCCAAACAGTACAGCCACCATATACATGCAAAGCACAACAAACCACAATCTGAGTAACGCTAAACATCAGTATAACTGTTCTGCTGCACTCAGTGACCTCGTTAGTACAGACTGCTGTACAGATCACTGATTGAACAAGACACAGAGAAGCTCTTTATCTTCTAACAGAAGGTAACCGTTCATATTGCGAGTACAGGGTCGCACAGAGTAACCCTCGTTGTAACACTTGCTGTTAATAAAGAGTCAGGACTGTGATGGGCGTCGTGGCTGTGATTTTCATGGCTGTCTGCAACCTTCATCTCACTGTTACTGAGAGATCTCTAAACCGTGCTGTTATTCCATATCTGATTACACAGAAGTGTCATTTCTTTATTTAACATTTATTTAACCAGGAAGTTAACGTCTCTTTGTCAAGGAAAACTTCCCCAAGACGTCACACCATTACAGTGTTACAAGTTTAAAGTTAAATATCTGCATTTAAAGTAAATAATAAATAAATAAGCAAAAACAGGAGAACTCAAAGTAAAAGCAAAGCATCTACAGGTCTCCAGCTGAGCAGCACCACCTGAATGTCTCACAGGACCCCAGAACAAGACGAGCAATAATAGTGATCTAAGAAAAAACAGGCTCGCCAAATCTAGTCAATACAGTTTCAGTCATAATACAAATTACAGAAAATCCTTAATATCACAGTGGCTGACATGGCCGTCTTCTAAGAATATGGAATACAATGCAAATGTATTACATATATGTATCATATGTTTGTTTTCATCAGAAAAACTTATGACAGGAGCAGAGGACAGGAAGGTGTCAGCATGTGGGGAGGAGCTACAATAACAAGGCGTTCATTATAATCATTACCAAGAGAGGACGAGCGGCGAGTGTGGTGGACAAAGATGGGTTTGCTCTGGGGAAGGACACCATGGGGACGGTGGGATGTTTTAAAGGTCAAAACTAAGATTTGTCCTTTTTTCATGCTTTTTAGGTTAAAAGTGTTTCTGGTGTTTCACACAATCAAAGCGGTGACATTTGGCATGTTCATCACTTTAAGTTAAGGTTCTAGGCTGGTTACAGCTGTACGAGAAGGTTGATCAGAGATCAGTGGTAGCTTGGATAGCTTGGTGTCTCTATAGGCTGGCTACAACACACAGAGACAGAAACCTGCTGGGGTTTTATTTGTTTGTGTTAAAATGTTGAAATATTAGAATTCCCTCACCAAAACAGTGGGACGGTCTTCTCAGAGAGGCTTTTAGTGAAGCTGACCTCAGAGTAAGGCTCCGACACAGTTGAGGTCAGGTTCAGTAACTTGAATTAGTTGAGGTGAAGCCTAGCAGACGACTGCCTGCTGCTGCCTCCTCTGTGATTATGATCTGTCAGCAGAAGCAGCCACTACCTAATGGCAAAATTAGCTTTAGGGACCAACCTATTAACGTGTTCATCTCTTCTGTAATGTTGGACCTTTTAAAATGGGAGCTTTGGGAACTAACTCATCTGTGGAAATCTGTGGAAATAGCCACAAGGACCTGATGTATTTGGCACTTTTTGGTTTAATTTGCTTGCTTTCAGCAGATTTAATCCATCAGTCCTTCCATTTGCTTTTATTTATCCAGGGCCGGGGCACAGGGCAACAACCTAAGCAGAGAAGCCCAGACCTCCTTCCCCTCAGACACTTCCTCAGGCTTATCCAGGGGAGCACCAATATAATAAAACTCCAAAATCTAATCATCATAAGGATTACTATAAGCAGATGTCATTAATGTGCACCGCAGCGAGGCAGTGGTCCTTAATTCGAGCCTTCCCTTCCCTGGTTTAGGCTCCAGCACCCTGGCAACCATGGCTTTAAAAGATGATTTGAATAGCGTCCGACTGATCGCTGACCTTATGTTAAATTAGAGAAAAATCTATTTTGGAGAAACAAAATGCGCTCTTGTGTGTTCAGTATTTGGTGTCTTAATTAGGTTATTTTAATAGTATTGCACAGATAAATTGGTGCATCCAAGTTTCCCCAGCAAATAACTGTATTTACAGCAGCGGGAGGGTCTGTGTGGGAATGACTAAAAACAATGTTCCTGGTAATGAAGGGATGTGTCATATGGCTCAGTGGTGTGGTTTTAAAAGTAGACGACAGCTCTTTGTTACAGGGGGGAAAAAGTTACAAAAAATGTTTATTTCACAGAGTTTTGGATAGTAAATAAATAATATTAGCAGCTGAAGCTTTTTAAGTCAGATTTGATCTTGGGTATGTACTTGTACTAGTTAGTGGATTTCCCTCCTCCCTCTCCTTCATCTTTTCTCCTTCATCACCAAACTTGTCTTCTTACTTTCTTAACGGTGACTCACAAAGCTGCACCACACTGTGTATCGGTCTCTGTTTCAAACATGGTCATTAACTGTTTTCGTTGTTCCTGCCATCACAGGACGCACAGATAGTCACATTTTTTTAATTGCTCATTTGTGCCAGTTATTGTTGGCTATTGTCCATCGTTGCACCCCAGGATTAAAACAAAGGGAAACCCTGTGCAGTATGTTAACAATTCAGCTGTTATGCAAGCATGAGGGTTTACTTTTCTTAGGACACGAAACACTGAGAATCGTTACACAATCGCAATGCACCCATTTTAGTATCCACCTCTGTCCTTACCTGTTAGATAAATGTTTGGGTTTTTTAATAATTTGTAATGACTAACAAGAAAGCCTGCACTTCTTTCTTCTGCCCCCTCATTTTCTCTCGATTAAACTCAATATTTTCACCTCCTCAGTTTATCAGCCACGTCGTGACTCCCAGCACAGCAGAGGACTCTGTCCCTCTCCCAGTTTCAAGTTGCTTTATTGCCTTTCCATGTAAATACATCTCTGGTGCCAAAGCATATGAAGGAAGATAGAGGGGAAAAAATTAAAAATAAGCATTGGGGATGCCTGTACTGGCTGACTGGCCATCGATCACAGGCTGGTTTGATTCCTGGCTGTTCCCGTCCAGATGTCTTCCTGTATTTAACTAAGATGCAGAGCACCAAAGAGCTCTGCTGAACACTAACAGTTTTATTTTGTAAGTTCTACTCTTGGTTGGTTCGGTAATACCTAATAACAGAATGATCCTCCAGAACGCACTGTAGTCCACAGCAGGGGTGGAACATATGTCTTGAGTAGCTGTCTGATATGCAAAAGAAGAGAAATAACAGATGCGTCTGTTTAAAAGTGCAGCCAAACAAACTCACCTGTGAGAATTTAATGTGAAACTTTCTCCCAACAAAGTTTAAAAATCTCAGGAAACAGGAAAATGAAAATATGCACTTTCACCATCCCGTGAATTCTGCCTCACGCTGCATGCGTTGCTCCCTGAGTGGTAACTACACATTGCAAATAAGTTTACTCAGTCATCTCCTACATTGTATCTGATGATCTGTAAATTCCCTTTTATGCTCACCAGGTGAAAACTCTGCCTGTAGTTCTGATTCTGCTGAAGAATCTCAAAGGATGATCACAAACAAGTTCTGCGTGTACTCTCAGGCTGCACAGGAAGTCTTATATTTATGTACTTATACTGCTTATACTGTACGTCTCAAGTATTTTCAACAAGAGAGGAGAAAGTCCCTGAATGGTTGTTGCTGTGGTTGCTGTGGCTCATTAGGTAGAGCAGCGTGAGTGGTATGATCCCTGGCTCCTGCAGTACAGGAGCGACATATGGATCATCCATGAATATGTGAATGAATAAAGTGGTTTTAAAAATGGTCAAATGTTTTTATTAAAAAGCCTAATATAAATGCCAATCTATTTTTGTGTCCAAGTTTTTTCCTCGATTCAGCAGAGGTCATAAAGTGCAAAGTACCAGAAAGTGCCAAACCCGCTTTCCAACTTGCAAATATATTCATGCAGCTCAGTTTGTATTTTGCACATGCATAGAAAAAAGCACATCTCCTTTTTGACACTTTTGTGAGACGCATCATTCTTTTATCTCCACATCTCTTCTTTTTCTGCTTTCAAATTCTGTATACAGTATGTTCAGTAGAGACACACAGACTGAGGACATTCATGTCTGTCTTCCTCACTGTTTGACAGAAGTACAAGAATCTGAGTTTCTCCTTCTTTTTCCCAACAGAAAGACCGTTTTGTGAAGCTCCTGGATCAGCTGCACAACTCCCTGCGTATCGATCTCTCCATGTACAGAGTGAGTCAGAGCTTCCAGCTGCTGATAATAGTTTCTTAACTGCAAACAGAGAATACGGTCGTATTAATTCAGTCGTTCACAAGATAGCACACGATAGAGGGCAGAAGTCAAACTAGACTACACGGACTACTTACTACATATTTCACCCCCTTCTGCTGTAAGGCAGTTTCCTTATTTCCTGCCAAAAATAACAATAAAAAAATCACCCAGCTGTTGTCCGTTTTCTTTATTTTAAGTTAATTCTGGACCTACAGAAATATGTGAATATAGCATTGGTTTCCATTTGTAGCCAAACGTTTTGCTTGTTATACAATTGAGTGCTTGATTCGATGAATGTTACAGTTTCATCACCATTATGAACAAGAGTTACAGAATATAAGAGCCTAGAAGAGCCTGACCTAAATAGGCTGATGCATTTTAGAAGAAACATAATTAACCAAGTGTTCGTGTGTGTTTATGTGCAGAATAACTTCCCAGCCAGCAGCAAGGCTCGCCTCAGTGACCTCAAATCTACTGTGGATCTTCTCACCAGCATCACTTTCTTCAGAATGAAGGTAGAATCAGCTCATAGTGTATAATCACTAATATCATAGCACTAAAACCAAACAGACAAAACACTGCTGTTATATTATAAGGTTAGATACCTTTAATGATGAAGTATTGACTCAAAGTATTAAATGTATTTTATAGATTTTAGCTTGTTTATAGAGCTTATGTAGATGGATGGATAAATAGATGTTTTTGATACACTTTATATGAAATATACATTTTTTTCCCCTTTGTAATCAGGTTGGTTGGGTTGCTGTTGGATTAGGACATCATAGTTGCACTGTAGTGCAGCATGCTACAATTAAAAGCTATACTTTAGCTGTTAGCAGTAGCGCATGGTCAAAGTAGCTAATTATTTTACTTGAATCTCTCTCTTCCAATTATGTCCTTCCATCTATTGTCTTATCATGTTAATTACACCTTCCTCTGTCTCTTCCTCGCTCTCTTGTTGGGAAGGCTGTCCCTCCTGCTACACTTCTCTGTGGCTAGTGCTAGGAACAGCAAGGGCCTTATATTAGTTCTTGCTGGTACTACGGTGCAGCTGCAAACACAAAATTTAAAGCATTGGTAAAATAAAGAAAAGAATGTAAAATACAGTAACAATGTATACTATACAGAAACACTGCACTGCCACCCCACGTCCCCTCTCTGGAGATTATAGCGTCCTGCTTTTTATCAGGCAAATTTATATTCTAGATTAATAACATGATAACATTGATATTCACCCACTGTGTTCTGTCTTCCCACTCCAATACCCGGTCTCATGCAGGTCTTGGAACTGCAGAGTCCTCCCCGTGCAGCCAACGTGGTGCGAGATTGCGTCAAGGCCTGCCTGAACTCCACCTACGAGTATATCTTTAACAACTGTCTGGAGCTCTTCAACCGCCAGTTTCAACCCGCCGTCCAAGCAGTGAGTGGCTATGACAATAAATAAATAAATACTAATACTAAATACTAAGTATCGACATGTTTTAAGCTTCCACAACAGATCAATACATCTTCTGGGAAATTTGTAAATGTTTGACTGAGAGAAGTGATAATACAACAGTATTTCCCATCAGCTACAACCAAACCCTAAACAATATGTCTGTTAGAGTGATAGAAAGCAGTAGTTTGCTCTCTATCACTATCCAGTGTTGTATAGTGTTACAAAGATCTATGAGTTACTTTTCATGTGACTACAGTGGTTTCTCCCTATTCTGTGGTTGATTTAACAATATTTAAATAAAGCAAACACCAGATTTAACTCTCAGTTTTTACATCAACTCCTCAAATTGCAATATTAATCACATTAATCTGCACTGCAGCCTGGTTTAAGTGATGCTCTAATGAACCCCTATCTGTAGCAGCCACAGAAATATTTCCAGAACAAGGGAAATTTTTAACCTTGCCAAGAAAGATTTTTGTATCAGTGTGTCTAAAGTCATTAAACCATTCGAGTCCCTGAATAAATTAAAAATATGTATTAATGGTGTTATTTTCAGCTTCATGGAGTGTACAAAATCTTATCACATAAATATGGAGCAAGAACATTTTTTAAAATGTGTCATATTATGATAAATTATTCATCGAAATTTCAACTGTCAAGAAAACTTCTGAACTTGTTTTGTTTTCTGCTTCCGTGTAGAACTGAAACATGTCAGGCAAGTCAATTCTTCCTTTATTTCATATTCTTTTTCACGTATGCAGCCCGAGCCAGACAAGAAAAAGAAGAAGAAGAAGAAGGAAAAAGCAGAGGGTCAGGAAGCTGAAGATGATGATGAAGAGGAGGAGGATGAAGAAGAAGAGTTGGAAGAGGAGGAGAAGAAAGAGGAGAGTCAACCGGAAGAGCAGGGCCCAAGCATCCAGAATCTGGACTTTTGGCCTAAACTCATCACACTCATTGTGTCCATCATTGAGGAGGATAAGAACTCGTACACACCCATCATTAACCAGTCAGTGTTTTCCTTTTGTCTTCTATATTCTAATTCTGGGAAATGTGTTGTTGCAGAAGTTGTCTTCATGGAGCAGAACTATCAAGTGTATTATATTTTTGAACTTATATATCTATTGTAATGAATGTTTAAAGACATATAGTACATTTTATTCATACATAAGCTCATTGTGCTTAACACAAGATAAAAACATAAGAACCTGAGTAGGTTTTGCCTTAAGGCAGTGAAAACAGCTAAAACAAGACTGTTTACTACAAAAGTATAGAAGTATAAAAGATCAACTAGGAACTAAAGGTGGTAGGTATTTTTTAATAAAAAATAATAATAACAAAATAAATAACACTTTTATTGTTGAGCAAACTGTGTGGTCTGTGGAGGTGCTAGATAAAAAAAAATCTCCAAAACACAAAAGCTTTGTACGTTGCAATAGAATCTTTTCTTTTGTTATAAACAATCTTTTTATTTTTATTTATTCAACTATTTTTACTGCCACAAGGCATTGCAAAACCAGGACAAGTCCCAGTAAATCTACTTCTGGTTTGCTATAGATCAATGGAAGTAACATTTAAAAAAACCAACATGGCCAGGGTTGAACCAGAGCTTTTGATCAATAAGGTTTAAAAGTTAACAACATAAAACAATTGCGCGCATGCAACTAGTGCAAAATGCTGCGGCACGATTTTTAAGTGGCAGAAGGAAAGTCGACCACATCACTCTGGTTTTGGCTTCTCTACATTGGCTTCCAGTTGAATTTAGGATCCGTTTTAAAGTTCATTTATTGGTTTTAAAATCTCTAAATGGTCTGGCACCTGTTTATTTGTCTGACTTGTTGAAGCCCCACGTCCCCATTCGTTCGCTTCGGTCAGCTGAGCAGCTGCTGCTTTCAGTCCCTAAGTCACAGCTGAAACTTGGAGGAGACCGAGCGTTCTCTGTTGCAGCTCTGATGCTTTGGAATAACCTTCCTCTCCATATTAGACAAACTACATCAGTGCCAGTTTTTAAGTCCTGATTAAAAACCTATTTTTATTCCCTGGCTTTTAACTCTGTGGGTAACTGACATTTTTATTAATTTTATTGCTCTGTCTGGTTTTTGCTATTTTATTCCTATATTTATATTTGTATTGTTCAGCACTTTGGTCTGCCAGGTGTGTTTTTAAAGTGCTATATGCATAAATGATGATGATGATAAAACAAACAGGTTTTAAAAACCAAACAGTGGGATCTGTGTGTGCTACTAAACTCAAATAACTATTTTTTGGTCAGTTGTTAGCTTAGATTAGAGCTTAACACAGATATTGTGTTCAAGTTAAGATATTAAATGATATCCTGGATAAACCCCCAATCGTATAATGTTTGGGCTCAGTGAAGCATAAGCAAAGTAACAGCAGCCAACCAGATGATCAAGACAAGTTTAAAGGGTAACATTTAACAACATTTCCAAAAATCCTTCAGATTCCAGTTACACTGGAAGGGAAAGGGGCTGCAGTGACCCCCATTACTTGCAGAGTAACGAGTATTTTTACTGTCTTACTTCTTTATTCCTCCAGGTTTCCTCAAGAGCTCAATGTGGGTAAAGTCAGCGCAGAGGTCATGTGGATGCTCTTCGCTCAAGACATGAAATATGCCCTAGAGGGTAAGACTATATCTTTGGACAGTATATGTGTGTGTGTGACAGAGACATCTCAGAGAAACCAACTCCTCCTTCTTCCCTTCTGCATTCACACTGTCTTTTCTTCAATCCATCATCTCCTTCAGTGTTGGATAAGATTGACCACTACCACTGGAAAAATGGTGAGATTAGAGATAAAAATATGGAGATACAGTCAGAAAAGTCAGTAATCGGGATTCCAGAATAGGGTTAAACATCTCCTGAGACCATTTCTATAAAAACTTGTTCAAACCTCTCAGCACTGAGCTAAAACACACTGACAGTAAGCATCAGAGAGTAAGAATGTTCATTGTAATATCAAATAAAAGTGTGTGCAAAGTTCTGAGACTGTTGCTGATAAGGGGAAAATACAGGAAGCAGGTGTTAGTGTTTAACATTTTTAGAGCTGAATTATTGATATTTTTATAACATCAGTGATTTCCCAGGAGCCTCCACTTTAGAAATGTGTGGACTCTAGTTGGGTTCTTTCAAGATAAGTGCATATAGGTTAGTCATCATAACGAGCTAACTTCGCTACCTAACAGTCAGCTGAGATCTGCTTAGCTGCTCAGTATTCTGACTTTTGATCGTGTCTCACGTCAGACTTGTAGAAACTGTAAAAGCTAGTGTCCTAAAACACATCGCCTGAGCAGGTGTTTAAAGCTTGGCTGTGACCCTGTGTGTTGAGTTTAGATGATTTGTTTTTAGTTTTGTAGTTGTTTCACAGCAACAAAGAGGAAACTTGCGAAAAAGTAGATTTTAGTAGCAAATTTGACTGGTGGCTGGTTTTCCAGCCTTCTGTTTTGTGCGTAGTGTACTTTCCAGCTCCTCTAGTATTTTTCTTCTAACATGTTTTTCTGAAGCCGTTCTCATCTCAGTTATTGCTGCCACAAACTTGCTTCTCTTTCAGTTTCTATTCTTATTGCTTTTGTCATATTTCTGTTGCCATCTCAGCTCCCGCTACATTTCGTATCCGCAAAGTTGACTTCTACGCTGGTAAGAGTGTGTGTGTGATGAGTGTGCATGTACGCATTTCTTTTGTCTTCAGTAGTTTCCTAAGGGTTTTTTTTTTTTTGCACCAGTAAAACTTATTTAACTGCATTTATCTTTTACTTAATTAAATTAGAACAAACATTCCCCCTTTATTCTATCTATGTGTGTACATCCTTCTTCATAAATGATGCAGATGTTGTTTCTCTGTATAATTTATCAATTTTTTTTAGGAGTGAGACAATAACGGAGAAAAACGACTGCATCAACTTGCAATCGTGAAAACCAAACTATTAGCCTAGTGGACGTATTACACATGTGTAGCAGTTTGAGTATTGGAGTTTTGTTTAATGGTAAAAAGTGTTGATATGAAAAAAGCAGGCATCTCCACGTTCAACCTGGTTACCTCAAAAACAGCTTATAACAGTTTATAATACTGGTATAATTATTAATGTTCAACATGTTATCAAATGATCTGTAACGTAATCAGTGTGAGGACTAGGGATGGGTATCGTTTAGGTTTTATCCGATACCGGTACCAAACCGGTACTTTTGAAACGGTGCCGGTGCTTAAACGGTGCTCAAACTGGTGCTTAAAGAATGGAGAACACAAACTTTGTCCAAAAACCTCTCATGTTCAGCTGTTTTTTTGTAAAAAGATAACAATGTTAGCCTTTTCTGCAGCTATGGGGCATATATGGTATCACTCTTGGCTGGAAGCAGTGCTTAATCAATGGAAAAAACACAAACTTTGTCCAAAAACCTCTCATGTTTAACTGTTTCCCACTTTTTCTTTGGTCATTTTAGCCTTTTTGTCCAGGGTGAAGGGAGTATCTGCCATCAAACAAGAAGACAGCTGCATGTAGCTATGATGGTGTTTGCTAGTTCACCTTACATGCATTAATGTAATAACGTGGTTAGCCTACTCAACGTAAATTACACACGAACAACATTAAGCTACTCACGCAGAGAAGAACGGCTGCTGCTGCATCATCATCCGTCATCATTTCTGCTACACTGGCAGGGCTAGGGGCCAGGACTCTCCTCTTCGGGTTTTTGGGGGATGTTGCTAACTCCGGGTCCGATAACAGGCAACCCACGCACAGTAGATGTGTATCAAAATCCTCATAGATTTTAAACCTGTCTTTACTTTGGCTGTTGTGGCTGTTGTTTTTTGCAGAACATGAGAAGCATAAGCTCTGTAAGACTGCTGACTACATGAACCTGCACTTTAAGGTCAAGTGGCTGTACAACGAGTACGTTAAGGAGCTGCCTGCCTTCAACGACGCTGTGCCAGAATACCCTGCGTGAGACCGTGTTTTCTCTCTCATTATTTCTCCTTCAGACAAAGGAGAGCTCTTGTTGATTGATTTTTCTGACTTTCCAATTAGATTTGGTGTGATGTTGCATACCAAACACACTCGAAGCATTTCTCTCTGGGTTTTGGCACTAGAAATATGGAGGAATAATAACATTAGCCAGAAGAGTTATCAGCGAGCACATTTTTTTCCCAAGGCCTTTGCTCTGTTTCACAGTTTAGATAACCAAAATTCAATAGGTTCACGGAGAAATGACCTTTTAATACAAAGGCACAAGATGTTTTTACACTTAAATATTTCTGTTCTACAAACTATAACATGTGGATGTAAAATATAAAACGCCAAACAAATCAGGTAAATTAGAACTGCAATGAAATGAATTTTGGACAGCTGAGCTTTGAAAACGTTTTCAATCTGCAAACGTTCCAGTTTTTCAGGCTGTCAAAGAGAAGATTAAACTTTGTTTAGCTTTGTCTGTTTCCTATTATTCCTTCAGATGGTTTCTCCAGTTTGTCCTTGCCTGGCTCGCTGAGAACGAGGAGGTATCCATGGAGTTTATGCATGGAGCGCTGGAGAGAGACAAGAGAGAAGGGGTGAGTCAGAGACTCGGGAGAAATTATTCTGTTTGCTGAAAGTTGTCACGTCATCGTGAGCAAAACAAAAGTGTCACAGACTCCTTTGAATAAGCAACAAGTTTATCGTCAGAGCTCTCTGTTAGAGTCTGAATGAAGACGTACGCAGGGAAGAGGAGGTAGTGCTCGGTCAAACACAGGATTTTAATCCAGAAGAGCTCATTTCATGTCATGTTTGAAGAAATCTTCGGGGTGGGGGTGGTGGAGTATCAGCAGGCTGGCTGTGATGGGCTGATCTGGCTAAAAAGCCCATTGATTATGTAAACATAAACCAGTGTTTTACCAGCATCATTTTTGACTTTTTGTTAAGTGGATGAATATTTTTTTTAAAGCACAAACTGTTTAATAATCTGTGGATGCATAAAAAGCGAGACAAAAACGTCATCTTGCAGCTCTGATCCTGATCTTGCTTTTTTCCACGTCATTGTCGTGATGATCATGGTCAAAAATCAGATGTGTGTGTGCTCTAGTTTTATCAGTCTGGGCTGCAAAACCAACCGTATTATTTTTGTTGCTGCTGTTTTTGAACAAAAGCTTACGTCAGAGCTCGTAGCCTTACACGGTTTCGTTGTGTCAAGCCTCACTGTCAGCCCCCGGTCCCTTAGAGATCTCCCACACTGTCCTTAGCTGAAAGTCAAAGCGCTGAGGCTTCGGGCACATTCGAGTATCTGGGCTGAGCACCGGCACAGCGTACACGTGGGTTCCAGCCTTTATTCAGGTGTGCCTCTCGATAAACACATTTGGCACTCCTGTTTATTTGTGGGGAGCTGGTGGGAGGAGATGTTATTGCTAGTGAAGCCATGTGAACTGATGATGTGCGGACATTATGAACGTCATGGCTACGCTTTCTAAATAAAGGTATGCGTACGTCTCCGCGTGTAATAAAAAAGAGAGATTTTTAGTTATGCATTCCTTGTTTTTCTTGTCAGTTTCAACAACGTCGTTATCCGAGCATCAAAAACTGTCCTCTTTGAAGAAAATGTATAATTTCACTCTATAAAGTTTCAGTGAACGTTTCTGTATTTCCTGTAAATTGAATCAGAATTGAATCATGGGAAACGGGAACGATTTGCTGGCTTCTCGCTTAGTGAAAATGAAACGTTATGTTTGTGATCTCGTCCATTATGAGCGATATTACTTTACAAGGTTTGCCTAAATGTGATAAATTTATGTTTTCTTGCCATTTGGACACTGCTGAGGTAACAGTGCTTACATGAGGCAGAGGAGGGGATGTGAGATGCAAAGTGGAAGGTGACGCACATCCTAAAAATAAAAAAGCACAAATATAAATGACTCCAGAAGTTTCAGACATCCTGATAAAAGATCGCATGAAAGCTGCTAAAATGTGAGCATTTCTGTTGCAGGTTGTGCCTGTGATTTAAAATATATATTGTCTGGCTGTTGTTAAAATAAACCTACAAAACAGCACAAGCACATCTAATATCACATAACAGATACAACCTGATTGTGCTTGATGCGCCCAGCAGCTGAGAGCACAGAGGAAGAGTTGTTGATCATGTTGTTGTCATGGCACCAGAGTGCAACCGCAGTAGAAAAACGATGCAGTAAAAAGGAAAGCTTTCTGCAGTAATGACAGAATAAAAGACCGCTTCAGACTCGTGACCTTTTGTTCAAATTCTCCCTTTGGTTCCTTCTGCTTTTGGACAACTTTTCGTAGATTAGAAGAATGATGAACAAGTGTTTGTCTGCCTCCTGTTGGTCCCCAAGCTGCACTCTGCCGTCCTATTTGTTGGTTTATTGTGCTAAGACAGCTATTGTGTGTCCTAAAGGAGGTTTGGCCCTTTTTGTGGCCTGAGCAGGTGGTTATTTTCAGTCATGCTCACACGGCTTGGCCTGCATGTGCATTTTCAAACATCGAAAGATTAAACATTTAGATATGTCTGTGAAGGTTCTCAGTCATCCAGGTCATCGTAGTCAAAGGATATAAACCTAGTGGGTCACTCCCACTAGGTTTATATCTGGGACTCTCCACCATTTGACCTTAGAACTGAAGAAGCTTCTCGGATGAGAGGTGAAACGTCTTCAAGCAACTTAAAGAAGTCCAGACGCTTTTCTTTGCAAGCTCCTTTGAAAACGTTTAGATACGTTTTTTCTCATTTTATCTTGACTCATAAAAATCATTAAGAAAATGGTAAAAATGGAGCATAGAGGTTACATAGTTGCAGGTGGATGTGATGTTGGAGCTGAACCTTTTGTGGAGTATATAAGATGCAAAAGAGCAATACATCGAAAAGGGATGTAGGTTTAATATTAGTATTTGAAGAATACGGTACATTAAATGAGAGAAGGGGAGGACGTACGAGTCAGCAAGGAGGAACACAGCGTAGGGAGACTGTTTGTTTTTTTTATTTGTGTCAAAGTAAAAAAATGTCCTCTTGTTCCTCTGTCTGCAGTTTCAACAGACATCTGAGCATGTTCTGTTCTCCAGCTCGGTGGTGGACATCTTCACTCAGCTCAATCAGAGCTTTGAGATTATCAAGAAACTGGACTGCCCTGACCCCACGGTGGTGGCACATTATAACAGACGCTTTGCCAAGGTGAGCCCCGTGCCTTTGTTTAGAGCCCATTTTGTAACTTTGGTCTCTGCAACACTGAAAAACATCTCAGATCTGACAGCATCTTAGTTTTTTATTCATTTCTCTGTTTTCTGCTGGCTAAACGCGAACATATGCAGAGACCATGTCTCACATTAGGAGCATATTAAAACATCCTTTTGCTTTCCAAGAACTACTGTTGATAGGTCAGGTTACTCTTTAAGAGAGCGCTTTACAAAAATACTCACTGGCTCTTACCTCTAGTGCAGGCGTATCACGCATGCAGCCAGTGAGGCCAGAATCATCCCACCGATGGTTCTAATGAGGCCCAGTTTGAAAATGTGAAAACTGCAAAAGAAGAAAAGCAGAAAAACTGAATTTTTGTCAGTTTATAAAACATCGAGCATGGCCTGTCATAACTGGATAATAAACTACTGACAGAAATGAAGTTTAAACAAGAGTAAACATAATTTACTCTAAATTAACAGAATATTTCTGTTTAATTAAATCCAGATAATGAGCTAAAAGTGTTTTTTCTATAATTTTCCTCAGTAATTTCTCAAAGGGGAAGCCCTTCTAATAGGTTTCTGTACATTTCTGGAGTATTGCAGCAGCAGAGTCGGTTCACTTCGGGCACGCTTGCACTTGGGGAAATACGTAGAGATGATGACCACTAACTCAGAGTGAAACCAGAATATTTGCTGCACTATTTGCACTTTAGTGTAATCTGATATAGCACAGACTTAGGAAGCTCACAGGTTCAACAGCGACTGTTCTCTCATGCTCAGAGATGCAGTGTGAAAAAACTTCATATTTGCTATATCCTTTTAAATATTTGAATTTCCCTGCACCTCACTGCTCATAACACACACATTTTCTGTTTTGGATATTTGGACAAGTTAAAGTGGGATAGTGGGTAGCGTGGATTGATCAGTTAATCGAGAAGATCATCTGACTCTATTCAAAAGCATCAGCCTTTTTAGAAGACCGTTTCCTCCTTTTATAATCTAGTAAAATTGAATTGTTTCTGAGTGATTTCAAGACAGAAATATTAGCTGGTTTAGCTCCAGCCATCCCCGATACATCATACAAAGGCAAGAGGTTGTATAAATGTAGACATGAGGAGGAAAATTGTATGCAGAAGGCTTTGAGATCAGAATTTTCTTGCACTTAAAGAATTTCATGTCTATATCTTTACTAGCATGTGACTCTGGTATGCAGTTGTTTGTTTGGAGTAAGTTTTTCATGACTGTATCCATCAGTGGTGCAGAGGTGAGATTCTTTACCTGAAAGTTCCTGCTCGGTGCAGCTTTAGACCATGACTCCTACTGAGGTCTTTACTCGAGTCTTCTTTGTTCAGTCTCTTGAATCATTTCTAACTCACTAACGAGTTTCAGGTATTTCTCTGTAAAACATACAAACAGGGCATAAAGTGTAGGGTTATGTTTTTTCTTGAAATGTAATTTAAGGCAGGTCCTTTTAAGCAGAGCCGTTCAATCTAACAAACCTCTGCAGAGAAACTGTGTGTGCGCGCGTCTGGTGTTATGGCTCGATCGATACGGGACTCATTAAATAAAGAAAGGCTAATGTGAGCCATCACTCTGAGCTGTCCATCTCTCTGTCCCCGACCCTTGACTTGCTTTTCATTTTGTGCCGCTCCACTCATGTTAATCTCCTCCTGAGTCTTTTCATCTCTACCCATCCCATCAATCCTGGGACTCTTGTCTTTTGTGTTCCTACTTTTCCGTCTACGTCTGCCTTTATTTCTTCTTCATCTCTTTGTCACCCTCCAGTTTCACATTGTTCTGCTTTCCTATGCAAGAAACAATAATTAGTTTGTTTTTAAAAGTGTGAGGAAAAAGAGATGGCTGCAGAACTTGAGTGATATAAAGCCGCACTAAGCAGTGCAGGCAGCTATCAAGCTGCATGTTTAATGCAATAGTTTGTAATCTTGCTGAGTCAGCAGAAAGTAGGGAAATCTCTCACAGTGAGCCCACGGTGCTGTGAGGCACAAGTTACCACTGTGATGATGACAAATTAACTCTGTGATTTATTTAAAAGTGCCCTGTTGAGTTTTTATTGCAAGCAAACATGTCATTCTTTGTTTCCCATCAAAAAGCAACCAGTTTGCTGGCTGGACATTATAAATGTTTTCTTCACTTCTTCTAGAAATATTTTTTCAGCTTTTATTCATGCAGGGCGTCTTCAACGAGCACATTACAGAATCCAGCTGTGTGCTGAAGAGTATAAAGCTCATGCAAATCTCATGTCTTTCCTTTGATTATTATGTGTTTTCTCATATAAAGGATGCGATAACAAAACAAGAAACATGCAGTGAGGCCAGTGATTGACAACTGCACACATTTTAAAAGTGCTTAAACAGAGGAAGAGTGCTTCTTTACGTCTCTGATTAATGAGCAGCGATTTTCTGCAAGATCTTCCAACAGCTGACGGCACTGTGTGCATCACACAATGTCACATGAACTCTGACACATTGTTTCATTTATATTTGCAAATTATATAATAAGATATTAATATTTGGTGTTCCTGTATCAATACAATATTGGCATGCAAAATATCACAATGCAGTGCAGTGTGAGTGACTTTCCGGTGCTTGGGCGGAGCCTACTGGTGGCAGCTATTCTCAGGTGGGCTCATGAAAGACATCACACAGATGTAGTGTTATTATGAAGCGGGCGCCGTGAAGACTGTTTAACGGCTAATCACGCAAAATATGACATTTGGCTTCTCACTAGAAGCTTCTGCATTAGCTCAGATTTCCATGACTTACACATATCCGGTGTGACAACAGTTAAGTGTCATCAATGAGTAAAAGGTAAATGAGTCAAACACAATGAGGCATCTTCTTTATTGTCTTTAACATTAGATTAGCTCGTGTTGTCCTGAAACTACACGCAGCTCTTTAAGGCAGACAGACTGACATTTTCAGTTAGCACAGTGCGAGTGTCTGATGCTACCTGAGTTCAAACAGCAGTGCTCTCAGCTCGCCAGACTAAAAGGCTAAACATCAGTGTTCAGCGTCACTCTTCACTCCAGAGGATCCCAGGGAAAGCACGTCTTATGTGAGTGTTATCTTGTTTCCACAGACGATCACCAAAGTGCTCCTGCAGTACTCTGCTCTGCTGGCCAAGAGCTTTCCCTCCTACTGTGAGAAGGAGAAGATAGTGAGTACTGCTGTGTCACCACTCTGCTACCACAACACCTCCCTCAGGGCTCATCTCTGATTTGGAGGGAGACACTTTGAAAGCTAGTAAACTCTCTTTGGAGTGGATTAATATTTCAGTGGTTGCTACTTACTCATCTAACTTCAGTCTTTAATCTTCCTGTCATCACCCTTTTATCTTGCTAATCTACTTTCATTTTATATTCTTGACTTTTCCTCTTTTTTAAAATTCATCATTTATGTTTGGTCTGCTTACAAACGCTGCCTCCCTGATTTATCTTCCTCCAGCCGTGCGTGCTGATGAACAACATCCAGCAGATGAGAGTCCTTTTGGAGAAGATGTTTGAGTCCATGGGAGCAAAACAGGTGAGCATTAACAGGTGTATGCACACGCACCAAACCCTAAAGTTTGTAAGCCATCTGCCAGGCAGACACTGATTTCAGTCACTTAAAAGGTCAAAATGCTGATTTAAAGACTTTTCCATGAAGTACATGACTGAAAAATGCCAGAAAAAAACACTTTTTTCTGTTCAGAAGTGTGAATGTGAAAAATGGTAAATGGATTTGGTTCTTCTATAGCGCTTTTCTGCTCTAGCTGAGCACTCAAAGCGCTTTATACAACATGCCTCATTCAAACAAACACTTTTTTCTATGCTTAAGTATTTTCTCTCTAACATTCGCACCCTGATGGATGCGTCACAGAGCAACCTTGGGTTAGTATCTCACCCGAGGATATTTGGCATGCAGAGTGGAGCGGCCAGGGATCACCAATGTTCCAATTAGTAGATGACCTGCTCTATCTCCTGAGCTACAACACCTGTGCAGAACAGAGTGTGTTACAAACGTAGGTTGACCGAACAGACAAAGGGGAACCTTCACTTTACAAACTTAAATTAGGTGCACACTGCAGTCGAATGTTGTCAGCATTCCAGTTCCAGTCATACTCAAAAAGCACATAGGACGAAGGTTTAAAAATCTATCACTGATGCACTGAAAGCTCTACGAGCCACAAAGAAATCCATTTTGTCTGTTGGTGTGTTGAAGTCCACTGCTGGACCTATTTGGGACACCTCCCCATCCTCCAGGTGTGACCTGATGTCTATAATGAACCTATTTGGTATGTATTTGGGTTCATCGGTCACCACAAGGAGAAGCAGCAGAGCCGAACCTTCTGTGGATGCAGGAATCTTTCCTTCTGCTGAGCCTGTGATTGTAGTTTCAAGGTGTAAAAAATACAAAGGTGCAAAAGCTGCAGCAAGTGTGAGCCTGCATGTATATAATCACAGATTTAAGAAAGCGAGAGTTAAGTGTGTGTCTTTTTTCCTGCAGTTAACAGCTGAGGAGGAGATGGTATGTCTCAGTGGGTTTTTGTTTTTGCTTTGCTTCCCTGTGGCTCCACCTCCACCCAAAACGATCTGTTGAGTACAGTAAAACCCACTCCACACCTCTTTCCTGTCATCAAACCTTTTTCCACCTTGCAGTGCGTATGTGTCTGTTTTTAGATTGATCCCAATTTACTCATAAACAAGAGCTAGAGCTTCCTCTCCTTCTTCCTAGACTCCCAGTTTTCACTCCTCAAAATAAACTCCAGCTGATATAAATGATGTAGATGTGTGTTTTTAAAAAAACAAAACGTTCTCTTCGTGGTGTTTTTTCTCTCGAAAGCTTGAGAATGAGGAGGAACCCGATGAGTGTGACGAGGAGGTGGGTCGACTTCTTTTTGACTGGTTTGATTTGTTTCTGTTCCCCTGTTGTGTCTGACTGCCGTCGTCGTCGTTGCCTTTTTCTGTGAAAGTCCAAATATTTGCTGTGACAATTATTTTTAGTTTTTTGATGGGAACAACACAGTTTAAATCAATGGAGTTTACAGCTGTTGCTCATTTTTAATAGTTGATGGCTCTAGTCAGGCTTTTATATGAACAAATAATATACATAATAAACAAACACTTTAAATACACTTACATATTAAATAAAACGATAAATTAAATGGGAAACGTTTAGCCGGATGAACTATAGACAAGCAAAAATCCCAAACTGACAGTTATAGTTCATTATCCATGTCCTTACTAAACCATAGCGGAGGATTATTTCCTGGTGAGATCGTTCCTTTGTGGGTTTGTCGTTTTCTTCTTTCATATATTTTATGCACTTTCTTTTTATTTCCTTATGATATTTGGACCAGGCTGTCTCTGACAACGAAGGCGGCGATAACATGGTGGGTAGGCCACAACAGCAGATATAAAACACTCCTGAAATCTACTTTAGTCTGTTTTTATTATTATAAAATGTTACTTGTGTTTTTAAATGACCGCATTTGTGTGGGTTTGATCCTTTTTGCTAACAGTCAGAGGAGACCAAGGTGAGATAAGGATTCTAGGTCACAGCCAATATTTCATATAGCTTCCTCAAATGTCCTTTTGTTTCTCTCATTTGTCTCATTTGACCTAGTTTTCTTATGTTTCTATTTTAATTTGTCGATGGCAACGTCAGTCTGGCTGCTCAGACTCTGAGGGATCTGAGGTAAGGAGGAGAATATCACACTCTTCCTCAGAGCTGCGATGATATTAAAGTAGAAATCTGTGTGAGATAAAAACGGGAGATTTGACTGCTGTTAACACAATCATCACATTCAGTTCTGACGAAGTAGACTCAATCGCTGAAACTGCAGTCGGCAGTTTGTTGTCATGCAGAATCAATGTGACGGGAGACAAAAACACAGTTTCAGAACAAGCTCGGGTGTAATATTTGAAAGGTGCGAACGCACAGACTGTATATAAAAGACGGATGGAGTCGTCATCTGAAAAGCCTTTAAATTCCTAAAACTGCCGCTCTGTATATTGACCAGCAGGGGGCGACTCATCTCGATACAATGCACTTGATCTCTGACCCCAGTAAAGCCTTGATGATTTTAGTCTCTGTCAGTATTTCCTATATTACCATGTATACAGTCAAATACACTCACGCCCATTTCATTAGGTACACTTTGCTAGTACTGGGTTGGACCCTGTTTGGCCTTCAGACCTGCTTCAGTGTTATCCAGATTCAACAAGGGGCTGAAAGCATTACTCAGATTTTTGTCCTTAATGATCCATAATTTGGTCTCCGATTCCACCACAGCCCAAAGGTGCACTGAGATCTGGTGACTGTGGAAGGCCATTCACAGAGAACTAATTTCACGTTCAAGTAACCGGTTTGAGATGATTTGAGCTTTGTGATGTGGTATGTTTCCCTGCTGGAAGCCACCACGGTGGACATGAACGCCCAAATTATGAGCTCACCATCCAAATATAGCAACCATCCAAATGAGACACATCAGACCAACCAACACTATTCTTCTGTTGACCACTGTTGAGGAGTCCGTGTGTCCTGTAGCATCACTTTCCTGTTCTTAGCTGACAGGAGTGGACAGCGTGGTCTGCTGCTGCAGGTTCAACATGTGCCCCTATGCTCTTCTGTATACCTTGGTTGTAATGAGTGGCTGTTTGAGTTAGTGTTCAATTTCAGTCTGCTCAAACCAGTCTGGCTTTTCTCCTCTGACCTCAACAAGGCCTGTGTGCTGTCAACAACCATGCCACAGTCAGCTTTCTTTCAGACTTTGATGCTCAGTTTGAGCTTCAGCAGGTTGTCTTGACCACGCCCACATCCCTAATTGCACTGAGTTACTGCCATGTGATTGGCCGATCCGAGGCTTGTCTTAACAGGTGTACCTAAAAATGCAACCAGTGAGTGCAGGCAGTATAGCCAGCTGGTTTTATGGCTTAACCGCTCGCATGAGATTCAGTGTCCTCAGGATCTCAGATCCACTCCTAGTTTATCACTCTGACTACAAAATAAAATATTTTTTAAAAAACAACCAAATTCCTGAAAACATGATTCTGGCAGCTCCATCTTTTATATACAGTCTTCTGTAGTTTTTAATCTGTCAGAAAATTGTGCTTCTTCCTAAATACTTGTGATAAATCCCTCCGCAGACGTGATGCCAAAATATTCATTAAAGCCTTTGATACCACATGCTGGCAAAGCTCTTTACACATTTACAGCCGTGTCCTAATGCAGACTCCTTCCTCTCCCCTCCAGTGAGTACATAATAGACCAGACAGTGGGCTGCCAGATAATTGAATTTGATGGAGTATAAACATGTTGTATTTAGCCGCCACTAAATGGTTTGCTGAAATGACTTTGATAGTCAGCTCAGTGTGTGTTTTGTGTATGTGTCCATGTCTGAGGGAGCTGTTTTCTTTGTGGCACAGGGTAGCGTGTCAGAGGTGAGGGAAGGCTGGATAAAGTCTGTCTCGGCTGATATCTTCAGTGTCCCAACCTCAGTCAGCCGGCAGTGTGTCTGCAGGGCAGCATGCTGCATCATTATATTAAGATTTAGGTCGAGGATGTAAAAACAGTTCAAATCCAATGATGTTTATATTCGTTTTATGACTTTTTGATTCTTGGATCACCCAACCTTAAATTTTTATTAAAGGATTTCCTTCCTTATGAAAAAGGAGCATTTTTCTGATAGCTCATACTCGTTATAATGATAAAACCTTCCTTTTCCTTTCCTATTCATCCTCTCCTGACTCCTCCTGCTCACTCTTAGGCTGACAACCGAGAGAAGGAGAAAAAGGTCAGTTTGTGCATAATGACCGTGTGTTTATGTTGGAAATCAGGCCTTTGTGTTTTATAAACTCCTTCACTCATCACTTTTTAGTTTGATTAGAAGTTACAATCAAAAAGTTCCACCTGTTAAAATCAAGTATCATTTGGCTACGATTCCCTGCAAATTTCCTCGTCTGCTGCTCCTACTAGGTTTGTTTTTTTCATTGTGCCCCTGAGTTTCCTTTTCGACCACTTCCATGCGCATGTTTGTGTGGTGAGTCTCCGACACCAAAGCAAAGACTCTTCAATATGATTTTATTTTGGGGAAGAGAAAGAATATGTAGGGAACAAGATCTGACTAGTATGGCAGGTAGTGAGAGAACTCGACCAACCTTTTCAGTTTACTGTGAGTGGTCACACGTTTGCATAGTAAAGGTGTATTTACACTGACTGTTCTAACTCGGATACCTCAGGAGGTTATAGTAGACAGTTTGACCCCGTGTGACAAACAACATGGTGCACAGCCCCGTGGAAGTCATATTTCTGGTCACACGCTTCACCTGCTGCAAAGCCTTCAGGCTCTTATACTGAAAACTTCATTTTAGTCTCTGAGTTGTAGCTGGAGACCCGACTGACTTCTCACAACACAAATTCTGGGTTCATTTTAATTGAAATACATGTGAAATCACAGGCGCACTTGCAAGTGGTCAGAACAGGACTTCCGGGAAGTGATTCAAACTTAGGAGAGCTGAAAGCATTTCATAGAAGTGACACTGAAGGAGCTCTAATCATGGCCAAGTGTAACGTTTTGATAGTTTTATGTTAAAAGGTGGACAACCAAACTCCAAATGAGAGTCAGGGGAAAGTGTTTCAGAGCTTAAAGCCCTACGCAAGAAAATTCACCAACATCAGCCCAGGAAGAATAATCCAGTTTCCAATCCTTTAACTTTAGCTTTCCACCCAGACGTCTGCCAGTGTCTGTATCCAACTCTTGATTCTAATTCAGGAAAATCAGTTGGATCTTAGTTTGTCTCCTAAAACAGTCTTGCTGCCTTTAGTGTTTTGCACTGATGTTCTTTAAGATATTGCCTGCAGCAGTTTAGATACAGATTTTGTGCAAAAACAATCAAATATTTA
The DNA here is from genome assembly GCF_057381915.1 of Diplotaxodon limnothrissa. Classification (NCBI taxonomy): domain Eukaryota; kingdom Metazoa; phylum Chordata; class Actinopteri; order Cichliformes; family Cichlidae; genus Diplotaxodon; species Diplotaxodon limnothrissa. Next base: position 37,269,618 of record NC_140607.1, read on the forward strand.
TTCCAGCAAAATCACAAGTGAAACTGGGTGTTAGATTGGCACAGAATCAAGTCATTAACAGATGTATGTCAATCACACCATAGATGCTCCCTCACATCTGTGCCTGTTTCTCTGCATTAGTCTCTTGGTGGCAATGCATTAAGTGCCTCTTTCCACCAGATGTCTATTTTTTTCCATCGAGCAGCACTAAAAAGATGCTGTGGGAAAAGCGCGGGGTGCTACACGACTCCTGCTATTAAAGCCGACAAGATTGAAAATCTGGAGTGGGAAGTGAAAACTTGAGATATTTTAAACCAGTACTAAAAATGAAAATGCAGAGCTCTCATGGGGCAACACGGCGTGCCTTCCCTTTTCAAAACAAGGCGACAGCACACTGAAATGTATAAAACATTTGTTCAGCAATGATATACCATTAATTGTCATTTTCCCCGAGCTGACGCTTCAATAGTTTTGTGGAGAGAGAGCAACTTTGTACTGGAAGTAGACGTTTTAGTTTGCGGCTGTGTTGTCTTTAAAGCAGCTGTTTACCCTCTGTGCTCCTGTAGGATGAGTCCTCAGCCTATGATGACAGTGAGGAGGAGCAGGAGAAGGTTTGGCTCCATGTCCAGTGTTTCCATAACTGACCTCTCCTCTCCTGCTGACAGACATCACTGACTCAAATTATTACACATGGTTAACTAATGCTGCAGTCACACTCGGGAAACTGCTGGACAACCAAAATGATTACAACTCGTGTTATAAACTCTTATTACCTCAGAAATTGTTGCTGTAACGATGGGGATCTGGTCTGAAACAGACAGTTTGTGCTCATCAGTGCAGACAGACTGATTGCAATGTGCTGTCAGTCTGTCTGTGTTTATAAATCAGATGTTTTTAGTCACTGATTTGTTTCCCTAGTTTTTCTATAAGGGGGTTGCCATCCTGTTTTTACTCTTGTGTGACTGAACCATAAGCCTTCCAGTTAGTTTACCATTCCTGTGTGTAAGAGTTAATGTTTATGTCTGAGCGGGTATACATATGATCCACGTATGTATACATACAAGTACGTCCTTGTGCACCATTCACTTTTTGTCTCCCCCGGCCTTTTTTGTTTTCTGTTGTTTTAATTTTAAATATATTTTTATTGCTTTTTGTTCTAAAGCTGGGCAAAGAGAAGGTGAGCCATAACAAGAACCACACGACAGTTCAGTTTCTTTGTATTTCATTAACATTTGTCTTATTTGTCTTTTCTTTTGTTTTCACACCTCTCTAGTCTGAGTCCAAGAAGGAAAAGGTGTGTTTTCAACTAAACTGTGTTCATGTTTTTTGTTTTTTAAAGCACTTTGTCTTTGTGCTCATTTGTGATTATGCAGCCTAAATTGTTATTGTATATAAAAAAAAATAAGTTACAAAAGGCTTTAAAAAACAACCTGCCAAACAAGATATTTTGAGATATGAAGAGAAAAAACTGAGAACTGAAAGTAAATACTTGACCTTCATTTAGAAACATAAACACACAAGTTAATGCTGCTTCAGAGCAGACATATTTAAAAAAATAACTGCAGAATAAAAAGATGTTGTAAACCTTTTAATTTGCAGCATTTCCATATCACTGCTGTCTTGTTTTTCTCGCCAAAATCCCAAATTGTATAATTTATCTTCACTTCCACCTTAAAAACCGGTTTTGAGTGGTGTTTGTTTACTCTTTTATATTTAGGAGAGATGCTTTACACAGAACTGGAGTCAGTGGCCTTAAAAGTCTGTACCTTGGTCCCTGAAAGATTAGCTGAAGGGAGCTGCAGGAGGTCAGAATGGCCGTCAGCACCCCACTGTGAAGCTACTGACTGTACATAATTAGCTGATCAAAGAAAACAAACTACAGAAGAAAAAAAAACATACCTGTCCTGAAACTCCCACATTTGTGGAAGACAAAGACCACGGTGGCTAACACGAGTGGTAAATCAGCCCGGTCTCATGGCAGTTTATGAAATGGTCACGTTCATGTACACTAATATAAAGGTTTGGTTAATGAATTTTATATGTCTCAGTGAGCTCTTCTTTAACAACTCCATATTAAAATTCATTTAAATAAATGTGCATTTAAAAAAAGCACATTTAGATAATGCTCTTTTGGCCGTGGCATTAAAATGATACAGTGCGTTAAAGGGTGTTACAGGTGCATAAATGCTAAAAACAGGACATTGTAACCTGTGGCTAGATGGTTGCCAGGCAACCTGATGGCCTCATGATACACTATGCATAATTCAGTTTTTGTGTATATAATTTAAGTGTTACTGTAGTAAAATAAAAATGATGCAATGGTTAGTAAGGTATGATGGGTGCATAAATACTACATTTAGGTCATATTAACCCACTGCTACACAGTTACTAGGCAACATGTTGACATCAGATCTGATATAGATAAGAACCTTCATGGGCCTAAAATGTACCAGCATGCCAAGTCACACACATATATACAAACGTATTTATCCACATTTATAAAGCCATTTTTATTCTTGACTCAGCTAAAGTAGCATTTCATGATTCAGAGCTCAACATAATTCTTATTTATCTTACTGTGACCTGTAGTGATGTTTACTCGGCTCCCTTTATGCCATCTTTCTAGCCACTCTCACTGACATCAGTTGGAAGCCTGGTCATTTGACCAGCACCAAAACTAACCAATGGAAGCATAAAAGTAAAACAAGTGAAAGACTAAAATAAAGTTACTGTTGGCATTTAAACCTCAATCGTCTGAAAGAAATCCTGCAGCTTGCAGAACCTCCATACCCTGTCCCTGATTAAATGGGTTGAGTTGTTCTTTCAAACTGGAAGCGCTGGTATGAGATCATTTTTTGCCTCCAAAAGAAAAGAAAAGAAAAATGTGTCCACAAACACGAATCAGTAGACAAAACTTTGTGACCATTACATGAACTGCTGTTAGACTGTAATATACGAATGGACTTAGTTTTAGTTGTTCCTCATCAGTAAGAAGTTTCTGGACAGTGCACAGGTCCCAGTACACACCAGTGGGGTCCAATTATGTGCCATGAAGGTCCAAGAGTCTGCAGGCTTCCCTTTCAACTCCTTCCACATTACCACACCTTCGAGCACAGAGGGAGCATGTAATTATTGAAATGATTTCATGTTTATGAGGAGAGACTGCAGACACTTCAGAGCTCTAGACTTTTAAGTGTGTTCAAATCTCAGGGGGCTAGCTATCTGCGTACACGGTGTTAATGATCCTAAAATGATCAAAGGGGTTGAAATTATGATAATGACAGGGTCTATCTGAAGGTAGCTGAAGGTTTTAATCCTGTGTGAGCTCATGCATAATACTGTGGAAACCCCTTGTGCCTTTAAAATTTCGGGGCTCGTTTTAACTCTTCAGCTTAGAAGAGTCTGGACATAAAACTGTGAATCGGCAAAAGTCCAGCTGGGAGGGTTTTACCTGTAGGCAGCAATCAGCTTCATAAATATGTGAGTCTGCCTGGAGAAGTGAGAGCCTTACTGAGAAGATGAATCTAATAAAATGTAAAAACAAGTGTTTTTTGCATGGTTAGTGTGTGAATTTAAGCATTAGCTCACTCACAAATGTGTATCCTTGCAGGCTGAAAAGACAGACAAAGAGAAGCAGGTTGGTTCGTTTGTAATATCACTCGTCGCCCTTCATCTCCACTTTGTGCTATGTGAACATTTCAGATTTACATTACTGAAAATACTACAATCGAAGTTCAGATTTTAAAAAATAATTCACTTAAAAGAGAGATTAATGGTGTCGACTTTCTTTTCCTAATTTCTTTTCTCATCTTTGCCCAAAGGACGACTCCAAGAGCAAAGAGGTGGGTGTTTAAAACACAGCTTATGTCTTTGGCTCAACCAGTGCAGTGAGTACAGGGATTTGTAAGACCTGGAAGTCTTCCAGGGCTTTATACTATTCAAAAAGAGTGGCAGTGCTGATGAGTCTTTAGCCTGCTTTGTTTACATGGCATGGATGCTGGTTTTCCGGCCCACTTTGTACTTAACATCAGTCAGGATGACACGCCAGGCATGTTTGAGGCTACTGCTCACCCAGTTATTGGACCTAAAATTGAGGATAAATTGGTTAAAGTGCAGCTACCCAGCAGAAGAACAGCAGGAATCGAGCCATTAAACAAACAACAGAGAATCAACATCAAATCAACACGTTTGAACTCTAGCTCTGCCTCCTGGGTCTTTTTAAGCCTAATGAATATTCATTTAGCTAATTCAGAGAGCATTTTGAGTTGTCCTCAATTTAAAAGGACGTGTGTCAATATAAGGAACCACTTTCACAAATTCATATCTGGCTGATGTTTGTTTTTAATGGTTGGAAGGGCGGTCTGAGACAGCTGTAGCCTACATTAGCTGTTTATGCTGTACAAGTCCAGAACTGCAAACGCATCTTACAAAATTAGGTGTGTGTTATACTGACTGTGTGTGTGTGTGTGTGTAACAGCCTATATTTGACAGTGTTTGGCTGTTAGATTTGTGTTTGTGCAGGATACCAAATGAAAAGAAAAAAGGAGAAAAGTTTGTCTGATGTTTTTTGCTTTTTTCCTAATAGACAAAGGAGGAAGTAAACAAGGTTTGTTTATCCAGCCATCCTCTTTCCCCTGTAGACCTCTGTCCTCTGCTGCCCCTCCAAAATGCCTCGCCTGACTTTAAAATTGTAGCTAATATGCATCCCTGCCTCATAGTTATCCCAACGTGCAACATTTATTCTGCGGGTAGTGACAGCAGAATCGAGCTTGCTGTTGTGAAGGATCGGCAGACACTTCCAGAGCGAATAAATATTTTATGCTTTTTTTATATATATATATTTCAGGGGGTTTTATGTATTTTGAATTCACTGGCCAAAAAAAGCAGCAGTGCTACAGAGTATGTGTGAAATTTTAGGCTTTAAGTGGACATTATGAAGAACAAAATGACCATATCTTAATATACACATGCAAAACATGTATTGCCAATTCAGAGTTACCAATTGACCTAACCTCTCTACCTGGATAGATAAGCAAAACTGTTTGTTCTATTAAAAAAAAGGCAAGAAACTGTTGAACAATGCCAAGCTGAATGGGGGGGTGCTCACCTGAACTCATCTAATTTCATAATGGAAGCTCTGATTCATCGTGAGTGTGATGGTGTGCAGAGGGTTCCTCATGTCTGAGGAATTACAACACTGCAAACATAGAAATACGAGTACAAACATAGAAGTGCAGTCACACTTCATATAATCATATACAGTGGGGCAAAAAAGTATTTAGTCAGCCACCGATTGTGCAAGTTCCCCCACCTAAAATGATGACAGAGGTCAGTAATTTGCACCAGAGGTACACTTCAACTGTGAGAGACAGAATGTGAAAAAAAATCCATGAATCCACATGGTAGGATTTGTAAAGAATTTATTCGTAAATCAGGGTGGAAAATAAGTATTTGGTCACCTCAAACAAGGAAAATCTCTGGCTCTCACAGACCTGTAACGTCTTCTGTAAGAAGCTTTTCTGTCCCCCACTCGTTACCTGTATGAATGGCACCTGTTTGAACTCATCATCTGTATAAAAGACACCTGTCCACAGCCTCAAACAGTCAGACTCCAAACTCCGCCATGGCCAAGACCAAAGAGCTTTCGAAGGACACCAGGAAAAGTATTGTAGACCTGCACCAGACTGGGAAGAGTGAATCTACAATAGGCAAGCAGCTTGGTGTGAAAAAATCAACTGTGGGAGCAATCATCAGAAAATGGAAGACATACAAGACCACTGATAATCTCCCTCGATCTGGGGCTCCACGCAAGATCTCATCCCGTGGGGTCAAAATGATCATGAGAACGGTGAGCAAAGATCCCAGAACCACACGGGGGGACCTGGTGAATGACCTGCAGAGAGCTGGGACCAAAGTAACAAAGGTCACCATCAGTAACACACTACAACGGCAGGGAATCAAATCCCGCAGTGCCAGACGTGTTCTGCTGCTGAAGCCAGTGCATGTCCAGGCCCGTCTGAAGTTTGCCAGAGAGCACATGGATGATACAGCAGAGGATTGGGAGAATGTCATGTGGTCAGATGAAACCAAAGTAGAACTTTTTGGTATAAACTCAACTCGTCGTGTTTGGAGGAAGAAGAATACTGAGTTGCATCCCAAGAACACCATACCTACTGTGAAGCATGGGGGTGGAAACATCATGCTATGGGGCTGTTTTTCTGCCAAGGGGACAGGACGACTGATCCGTGTTAAGGACAGAATGAATGGGGCCATGTATCGTGAGATTTTGAGCCAAAACCTCCTTCCATCAGTGAGAACTTTGAAGATAAAACGAGGCTGGGTCTTCCAACATGACAATGATCCAAAACACACCGCCCGGGCAACAAAGGAGTGGCTCCGTAAGAAGCATTTGAAAGTCCTGGAGTGGCCTAGCCAGTCTCCAGACCTCAACCCCATAGAAAATCTGTGGCGGGAGTTGAAAGTCCGTGTTGCTCGGCGACAGCCCCAAAACATCACTGCTCTCGAGAAGATCTGCATGGAGGAATGGGCCAAAATACCAGCTACTGTGTGTGCAAACCTGGTAAAGACCTATAGTAAACGTTTGACCTCTGTTATTGCCAACAAAGGTTATGTTACAAAGTATTGAGTTGTATTTTTGTTATTGACCAAATACTTATTTTCCACCCTGATTTACGAATAAATTCTTTACAAATCCTACCATGTGGATTCATGGATTTTTTTTTCACATTCTGTCTCTCACAGTTGAAGTGTACCTCTGGTGAAAATTACTGACCTCTGTCATCATTTTAGGTGGGGGAACTTGCACAATCGGTGGCTGACTAAATACTTTTTTGCCCCACTGTGTATATATATATATATATATATATATATATATATATATATATATATATATATATATATAGATATATATATATATATATATATATATATAGATATATATATATATATAGATATAGATATAGATATATAGATAGATATAGATATATAGATAGATATGAAATGTGTCTTCTACATTAGAAATGCATGATGTGCTCAAAGTACAATAAAGAGATGTGACAAAGATTGGTCTATTTAATTTTATTTACTACTTAGATATCTGTAAGTCAAAGCTGTAGCTCAGGAAGTAAGGCAGGTTGTCTGCTTTACTCTAAGCTGTCGTCAGTGCATCCGTCATTGTGTGTGTGTGTGTGTGATGGTTAGAAAGTGCTTAAATGCCTCGAATATTAAATGTAGTGCCTTGTAATAAAAAGCGCTTTGAGTGCTCAGTTAGATTAGAAAGGTGCTATATATTTACCAGTCTATTTCATTTGTAGCATCTCCCATTTGACGTGGCTTTATTCTACAGTTTCTGTTTATTAAAACAAATTTACGGAGCGTGCTACAATAACAGAGGATGAAAAACATTTTGTGTGCTCTCTTCTACCTCCTGGGTATCTTGAAATTTTGGGAGCCTTTTTACAAAACTAAGAGCACTGATTGGCCTCCCTGTAACGACACTTTGCATGTGAATTATGGCTACTTTGTGTATTTGAATTCGACAATATTCTTCAGATTTTGTCAGGTAACATATAGCAGCTGTTGTTTGTCTAAGTGCATAGTATGTATATGTTTTCTGTGGGGCTTCAAATAAACACTGGGAGGCTTAAGGCCTCACTCGCAGTATGCTAATATCGGATATCATTGATTATGTGAGTTGCCAAAAAAAGAAAGCACTGAGCAGCGTACCTTAGCAGACAGCAGTGAAACATTGGACTCCTACCTTCAATGTCAGTGTCCTCTTTTGCGTCCCTTGTAGCATCCCAATAAACCAGAGGCAATAAAGTAAAAGCTTTTATTAAAATCACCCACTCATCCTTACCCAATCCACTTGACATTACAAAAGCCCACCCAAAATAAACCCTATTTTTACCTGCTATGATAATAATAATAATGAGGTAAAAACACAGCCCTGTGTTTGTGTACTTTGTGTTTTAAATCTCCTGCACATTATTGTGTGATTATTCTCTTTACTTTTTTGTAATTTTCCTTTTCATTTTGCCTTTCTGTCTATCTGGCAAGACTGAAGCTACCACTGCGACCAAGAAGGTACGGCTGGGTGTGAGAGAAGGATCAGAGTCTGACAAACACATAGTGCCTGTAAAGGACACCTCTAATTGGAGGCTGTGATTCTATAGACAGGAGTGTTTCTGTGAGTGTGTGTGTGTGTGTGTGTACCTGTTTAGACATCTTTGGGGGGCCCACCAATTGTGGGGACCAACAGTCATTTGTGAGGACAAAAGTGCCTGTCCTCATGGGTTTGAAGCCATTTTTGAGACTCAAAATGTGGTTTTAGTGTCAGGGTTGGGTTATGGTTAGGTTTAGGGTAAAGTTGAGGGTTAGGAATGTATTTTTCATGGTTTAGGTAAATGGCTAGGGACAGCATTATGTCAGTTAGAGGTCCCCACAAGACATGAATACCTGACGCGTGTGTGTGTGTGTGTGTGTGTGTGTGTGTGTGTGTGTGTGTGTGTGTGTGTGTGTGTGTGTGTGTGTGTGTGTGTGTGTGTGTTCAAGCTTACAGGTGCTTTTCTAACCTGAAAGCTGTCCTCATAGTCACTTTCTTTCTCCTCCCAAAGTTCACATGAATTATACTTAGAGAATTGAGGATTTGTAGATGACACCAACACATGATGAACAGTGCTGTTGGGTTTGTAAAGAAGGTAAATGCGAAATGTAATGTAAAAGCACAGCATGTCATTCTTAGCAGTTAGTTGAACACACAAAATTTGGCAGGAAACTTGAGAATAATATTGATTTTTTTTTCTTTTCTTTTAAGCTAATGATGGTAGCACTCTGCAGAGGGTTAAGTGTGTAAATAAGAGACGAGCACAGCTTCTAGGTCTGATAAATGAAAGCCAGTGTTGTTCTAATGGCCCGAACAAATAAGTGTGTTTGCATAGATGTCTGTAAAAATTACTTGATGCTGGCTTGATCTGTGGCCTATTCAGTTTGAGTTACTATAGCATGATGTTCACTGGGTAAATTGTGAATTACAGTAAGAAACATAAACCATAAAGCAGGATATGCTTTGCTACCTTGTTAATGAGTGCAGAGTACAGTGAGCTTGTGATTTGTATTTATATACCACATATAAACGCTATTATCTACTATTCCAGTTTCAGTCATTACACGTTCTCCGTTTATTATACTGCCTAATAATATTACAAAGGATTGTTGATGTCGTGGAGTTTTCAAGGACATCTCAAATGTGCACGGTCACTTACAAATTTCTGTCAGAATGTTTATGTTCAACACTTTAGCGTTCACGCCCACGCCGCGGTGCATTTGCGTTTTGGATTCAGACCAGAACAGATTTATTCTGAAAGGCCTGAGTTTGCAGTCCAACCTTTCACTTCACTCACTGCAACATTTCTCAATTAAAATGCAAAACGCTAAAACACTGTCACTTGAAAGTCGTGACCCTCCTTTAGTCCAATTATATGTTCTGGCAGTATGCCCAATGTCTTCTAGCTAATAACACAGTTCCACAGTTATTGATGGCACACTTTCTGCAAAGATGGGATGCCTTATCTTGTAGTCGTCTAGCCACTTGACTGGTGTAACACGCGGTGAATGCTTGAGGTCCAGCATACTAATGGGCTTAAACCTTCAGGTTGTATTTTAGTTTTATTGAAGGACTGTTACCAGGCTTCTCAAGGCCAGTTTATCTTGCAGGCTCAGTCTCGGCGTTTTTGTCGAAACGAAACAGTCGATTGTTGCTGAGGGTTTGTAGCCTTGTGCGTCCACAGTTATTCAATCACTCTGCCTAATGAGACCTTTGCTTTGCTATGTTGAAATTTATGTCATGTCACCAAACTCCCATAAGATTTATTGGTGTTTAATTTGTCCCACCCCGATGGTCTCGACAGAAGAGAGATGTGTCAATTCAAAACCTGGTCTGGACACGCCCACACAGTCCACACACGCCACACAGGTCTAACCAGGGTGCCCAGATGTGTGATGTGCAGCAGCACATGTTGTGCTTTGTGGGTTTTTTGGTAGTTTTCGAGCAGGGAGTTGCATATTTACGTTTTCTGTGGCATTTGGGTTGGAGTTAAGGGTCATTTTTTGCATGAATGATCACACGATCTTTTAATTTTACATGTGTGCAAATTGAAAACATGGCACACGTTAGATACAGATGTTAGTTACATACTTGCAGAAGCTGAAAAGAGAACATAGAAAACATAAAATATTAAAGGAGTTCCACTTTTCGAAAGCACGGACCTCTGTTAAAGTCAAGCTGCTCCTCCGACTGTGCGCGCACTGGTTTCTGTGTTCGAGGCAAAACAGTAAAAATCTATTTTATTTTTCAAATTAAATCATGGCTGCTTTACCTACAGGGCGCAACTGAAACCCAGAAATGTGCAGCGCTCGTATTTCAGTGAGTCCATTAAAAGAGAGGTTAGCCTGGTCATTTAAAATCATTTAATATAAAGCTGCTGTGTTTGCAGCTTCCTTATTTCTGCTCGAAACGTCAGCCATCAGGTTTATTATCGTCTGTTTTGTTCACAACACTTTTATCCTCACAAAGTTGACTCATGGGAAGCCTTATGGAAAGCAGGTGACAGCTTCCTGCTAAGAAAAGGTGAAATAGTTTTTACTACAGACTTCAAACTTCAGAGGTGTATTTTTATATTCTCTACTCTTAAGGAAGTGGCGTGCACTCTACAGCTCGAAGTGTCCTTTTCACGCTGGTAAATAGCTTTTAAGAGGCATAAAAGGAGTCATCATCCGTATCGCCCATTACATATGTGATTTCTTTACAACTCGGCCTTTCCAATGTGCATTTTAGTCAGCATTTACTTCCTGTTTGCCTACCTATCAAACTGCAAATACGCCCAAACTGTAAGTCGCTGTGTGACTCACGCGCTCGCAGTCATCAGTGTCTAACCTACCGTGAAAGAAATGTGGTGTTACACACAGCTCGTCATCTTTTCAGCACGCTTCCTGCAGTAGAGCTCGTGCACGCGTTTTGTACGACTTCTGCCTTTTCGTCTAACTCCACAGTCTGGTTCATACATATTTACTGAGCCTGGCTCACAGGTTGTAACAATGTCATGGATTATTGGATTCATTTACATTTTTCTAATTTCAATCTTATCATTTGTTTATAAATTTATGACTCAATAAATGTAAATGATTTCTGAATGTACTTTATATTTTCTATGCATACATGTAGCATATATGTATATTAAGGTTATTGCGGCTTTAGTGATCCAGCCCGCTCGAGATCAAACTGGGCTCCTTCTAGTTCGTTAAATGAAAACGAGTTTGACAGCCGTGCTGCAGAAGCACAGGATACTCGGCCGCGAAGCTGCATCCGATTCATGCTTGAGGTTTTTGCAGTCTATCGAGCAGACTGTTGAACTGCTAATAAAAGTTTGAAATAACCTGTGAACACCTCCTCTTCCTCTTCCCTTCTGCTCCTGCTCTTTTATGTGTGCTGCAGCTGGATACTGAGGCGGCTGACATCCTGAACGATCTGCAGGTGAAGCTCAGCACCGTCCTGGACAATTTCAGCACCATGTTTGCTAAGAGGTAAAAATGCTCATTTCCTGGTGTCTTAATCAAGCCAACTAAAAGCCCAAGCCAAGCTTATCCTGATAGAGCTGGAACCTAACACACACACACACACACACTTGAATGACTGAGCATTCACCGCCTTTGCAGAAGTCTTTTTCCTCTAAGTTTGCCTCGGTCTCTGCCTCCAGTTTCCAGACTCGCATTAACGGCTGCATGCGTCAGATGGCTGAGATTCTCTACCAGATGAAAGGCCCCCCCAACCACAGCACCGCTGAGGCAGACGCTGACACCATGCTGAGGCCCCTCATGGAGTTTCTGGATGGGAAGTAAGTAGCTAATGTTGTAAAGTAGATTATATCAGAGTACACCACCAGAGTGACTGTCCTAACTTGAATGTACTCTTGAAGTTTTAAGTCATTAATTTCATGGATTAAATGAAACGTGTATTTCCATTAACCCAAATGATTTTTTACTTTCTGCGAGTTAAAATCGATCCAGCTTGGCGGTACCGCAGTGCTCATAGGTAGAAACTTCCGAGACATTTTTTTTTTTTACCTTAATATTTTATGGCTGCAAGCTGCTATAACTCATATGTGTGTTTTTTGTCTCATTATTTATTGGTACAGAGTGTGCTGTTTGGAATATCATATGAACAGTATTGCAGTACGGGGGAAACAAAATATGAGTATGCAAAGTGATGAGACAGAGCAAAGGCTCCAGCTGAAGGTTCAAGATAGCGACTGAAGTCACCGGAGACACTTGTGTTGGTGGAGCAGTGTAAACAGATGGCTGATGGAGTCAGGACGACCCAGATGAGGTGGAGATGGAAAGGACGAGCGCTGCACAATAAGCAGCCTTAAACACAGAGACATCTCACAATGAATTTAAAGATCAGGGAGTCACTGGCTTGAAGGGCAGATAGATTACTGGGTAAGACTGGTGACATTCAAATTTTGAATGAGGGGAATTTGAATTGGTTAAAGCTCCAGCAACACTTGTAGTATATAAAACAACTTGACCATCAACCAGCGTGTGTTTGTGTCAGGTTGTGGCCTTCATCGAAGTCGTCGTGTGACAAATTACAGACAGCATTTTAAAGTACAAACGTATGGAGTAACAGGAGGGGCCTGTTGGTAACAAAGGGGCTTGTCCTACAGTGTCTTTAAGCTGAACAGCGTCTGTACCTTACAGTATAAAGAGCCTTAAGGCGACAACTGTTGTGTTTTGGCACTTTTAATCCACTTTTAATCCACTACAAGAGCTTATTAAAAAGAAGTTGATGTAAAACATGTACACAGTAGAAAAGATAGACCTAGCTGCATTCTTTTAGTGGCCACCAGGGGGCAATACCTGTGGATTTAAGTAGAAGTCTGGGAGAACAGCTGGCTGTGAGGTCTTGTAAACACCTTCCTGATGACTTGAAGGTCTCACTCATTTCAGAATAAAACATTATAGGTTAAGAAAGGAGGATTATCCACCGTTTGCTCGTTGGCTTATGACTGAAAACAGATGAGTCGTTAAAAAATGACCATGCACCCCAAATCCCAAAACTCACTACAATATGCTCCAGTCCCTCAGAGACCCTCAACTGGACAAAGTGGTAGAAAGTCGATGGAAACAGAAAAGTTAAAATGCTTCTGTGTTCATCCTGAGAGAATTATCATCACTACCTCTGATCAAATGAGCTGAATTCTTTACTCTGTTTCATCTGCTCGCCTGAACTGCTACAGGACTCAGAGCCTTTAGTTGCTCCAGGCCTTGGAGGACACTTCCACCAGATCTCCAGACCATCAACTTTCTATTTTTAAATTGCGCCTCAAAGTCCATCTGTTTAGAACTACACACCTCTCAATATAACATGGTTATTAATGATATACCTTATTATTATTATTATTATTATTATTAAATAAAACAAGGAGAGATTTAACAGAAACCCAGCATCATAACATCTTAATATGTTTCATCTTTTTGCGTCACCTGATCAGGCCGTATCTTTGCTTCCATAGCAATCAAATTATTTCGATGAATGAGGCCTCAGCTATGAGACAGAGCGTGCTGTACAATCACAACAAAAAGGGTTTTTTTTAGCAACATTGATATTTGCTTCTTTTCTGTTTCACTGGAATATCTGGATTTTTTATTTTCATTTTGAAAAAGCCAGATGTATCCTTTGTCATCATGTTCGTGTTAGTTTTTCTTCGTTAGGGTTTATTTGTGTTTGTGTCAGTCTTTTGTGCAGCACACGGGCACAGAGTGACACGGTCCCTCACATTTTTCCGTGTTTGCTTGTAATCCAGTCTCAGTATTTTTGCTGACATCTGTGAGAAGACGGTGCTGAAGAGGATCTTAAAGGATCTGTGGAAGATCGTCCTGAGCAGCCTGGAGAAGACCATCGTGCTGCCTCAGAGCAATGACAGCTTGGTGAGCACATTAACCAGCACAACTGAGTGGCCATCAAAAGTCCAGCGTTTACATACTCATGAGATTACTCTGGGGACAGTAAAGGAGATGGAAAACACACACACACAAGGACACATTTATGAAAGGACAACCATCTAG